>NC_069683.1:27645779-28301480 GCF_023699985.2 Odocoileus virginianus
GATGCAAAGAGCTGACTCATTCGAAAAAGACCCTGATGCTGGGAAAGATTGAGGGCAGGAGGCGAAGGGGACAACAGAGGATGAGATGGTTGGATGGCATCACCACTCAGTGGACATGAGTTTGGGTAAATTCCAGGAGTTGGTGATGGACAGGGAGGCCTGGCTTGCTGTGGTCCATGGGGTCACAAAGAGTTGGACACAACTGAGTGACTGAATTGAAGTGAACTGATCACCTCACACCAGTCAGAATGACCATCAACAAAAAAAATCTACAAATAATAAATCTGGAGAGGATGTGGAGAGAAGGGAACCTTCTTTCACTGCACGTGGGAATGTAAACTGATACAGCTACTACAGAGAACAGTATGGAGATTACTTTAAAAATTATGAATCATTCTGTCAGATGAACCACCAATTCCAATATTGGGCATATACCCTGAGAAAGTCATAATTCAAAAAGATACATGTATCCCAGTGTTCATTGCAGTATTGTTTACAATAGTCAAGACATGGAAACAGCCTAGATGTCCATCAACAGATGAATGGATAAAGAATCTGTGGTACGTTTTTACAATGAAATATTACTCAGCCATAAAATGAACAAATCTGACCTGGTTGTAGTGAGGTGGATGAACCTAGAGCCTGTTATACAGAGTGAAATAAGTCAGAAAGAGAAAAACAAATATCCTATGCACATACATGAAATCTAGAAAAATTGTACTGATGAACCTATTTTCAGGGCAGGAATAGAGATGCAGACATAGAGAACAGATTTGTGAACACAGTGCGGGAAGGAGAGGGTGGGACAAAGTGAGAAAGTAACAGTGAAACATACCACATGTAAAATAGTTAGTGGGAATTTACTCTATAGCACAGACAGCTCAATCTGGTGCTCTGTGACAACCCAGAGGAGTGGGATGGGGTGGGGGTGGGAGGGAGGTTCAAGAGGAAGGGGACATATGTATACTTATGACTGATTCACATTGTTGTATGACAGAAACCAATACAACATTGTAAAGCAATTAGCCTCCAATTAAAAGTAACTTTTTAAAAAAAGTATGTTAATTATAACATTGTTCATAATGTCAATAATTGGATATAGCTCAAATATTCATTAGCAGGATAATTATTAGATAAAGTATATAATACCCATACCATCAAATACCAAATATCAGATAAAAGAATGAAGTAGATCAGACATAGAAAGATTCCAAGACTTATTAAGTTAGAATATAAGTGACACAATAAGTACAAAATGATTCCATTTATGCTAAAAGCAAAGCACAGCTATGCACACACAAACGTTTAGAAAAGGTCTGAAAGGAACACACCAAATCAGTCATAGTGATGACTTGTGAGGAAGGAAGGGGAACTGTGCGGAAGGGCTGATGTGAAGAAAATTTCCACTTTTTACTCAAAAAAGCTCTGAATTGATGAAAATACTTAACAATGGGATCTATTTGTTACTTGTGAAATTAAATTTTACACACATTAGTGAAAGAATAATGGAAAGAGAGCTGTGGAGCCAAAGGAGAGAATGAGAAAGCCTGAGGCGGGAACAGGCTTTGGCACTGCCCTGGGGGTGGGGCACAGACCCCCACCTCACATATAGCAGCACTGATTATATTCCAATCATGGGAAAGGGCTTCCTAGTTAAGTTCATTAAAATAATAGTTCTGGAGACTTCTCTAGTGGTTCAGTGGTTAAAAATCTACTTTGCAGTGCAGGCACTCGTTCAATCCCTGGCCCAGAAAATAAAATCCCACATGCCATGGTGCAATTAAACCCACAAGCCACAACAGAAGGTCCTTCATGAGGCAACTAAGGCCCAACACAGCCAAGAAAATAATGCTTGACTATTAGCAAAATATTCACCCTCCGTTCATCAAGCAAAGTGTTTAAAGTCAATGTTGCAGTCTATTTGTTTAATTAGAAAAAAAAAAATAGCTCTCACTTAACTGAATGTTTATCATGTGATTGACACTGGGCTAAGCACGAAATCTTCCCAGTAGCCCCTTACACTCTCTTACAAGATAGGGGAAGGAAGGCTCAGTGAGGATAAGGTGACATCATTGGAAAGAACTCAGGTCTCAGCCACAAGATGATCCACTGCTGAACCAGATTTGCGGTCCAAATCCCAGCTCTGCCACCAGCAACCCATGTGACCTAGGTCAAGTCACTCTACTTCTCTTAATCTTGGTTTCCTTGAATGCCACATAGTAGGAATTATCCTACTGGCTGTTGTGAGACCAGTTAGGAAAACAGGAATCAAACTGCTTTGTTAGTGATAAAATTCTGGGACCCATGAGGATGGTTAATGACGCTGTTTTCATTAGCTGCAAAGCCAAGGGCCAAGTCCCCCACTCCACCCTAGGAAGTGTTCCCAGTGGGCAGATGTGGGGTCCCATTGGGGAGCCAACTTGAAGGAGAGCACCCCCACAGGGCCTGGCTCTGGGCTTTAATGGGCCGTGGCTCGGCTCCAACCTGGCTCTTTCCCCAGGGCCAAGTGTGGTGACTCCACAGAAGACGCCAAGGTGGATCAGGCACAGCAGGTGAGCTGGGCTGGGAAGGGAGTGTTCAGAAGGGAGAAAAGTCTGGGGTGGATGGGCAGGCAGTTTCAGGGAAGCCAGAAGCCCAGGCGTACACCCGTGCTGTGCTGGCATCCAGATCCCCGTGTGCACACATAGTCTGACCGTGTGACCCTGGGTCAGCCACCTTGGCAGGACAGACAGGGATGTGCAACAAGCAAGAGGCCGATGGTCTTGTAATAGTTTCTCACAAGGAAGCAAGGCTGAGGATGGTAAAAGAAATGGGAATATTCAACAAGGTGACCGTCAACACTGTGAGTCATAGGGAGTTCAGAGAGGGAAAGTGAAAGAGGGAGGGCCAGAATGGAAACCCAGGTCTTTCTAATTCCAGGTGATAAACCCAAACTCTATAATTCACACCTATTCTCCTTTTCTGTGGGAATAGCACAGGGTAGGGGAAATACAAGAGAACGGCATGGATTTGGGAGTTGTAGAGATGTACAATGACACAACTATAAAGAATGAGGCATGCACCAGGACCTTAATAAATGGGAGAACCTTACTCTCTCTAGAGTCTTAGGCCAAGAGTCATTCAGCTCAGACCCTTTGTGGGGCCAGATCCAGAGGGGACACTAAAAAGTGTGTATTGAGTTGGAGGAGATCATCTCTCCCAAGTTGCTCATTTTGCAGATGGGAAGACTAAGGCCTCGAGGCTCAAAGTCACGGCAAGCAAGGGGCCAGGACTCTGGGTTGCCAGGCAGGGCTCAGCCTTTTGCCAGCAGGCTGACTCCAGAACAACCTCTGCTCTCTCCCCTCACCAGCCTTGAACAAATACCTGTTCTTCTCCAACCCTCAGTTTCTCCTTTGTTGAACGGGCATAACCACTCCATGGCAAGATTGCATGATGGGAAGAGAAATGCATGGTGTCAGGTTGGACGTTCAGTGATTGGTTTTTCTGTTCTCTGTTCCCTCCAGCACTGTAACTGGCTCATAGATAATCTTGACCAAAGAAATGATCTTCTAATAATGTTTAGTGTCCTTAAGTCCTAAAAACACCCCCTGAAATATGTATTCAAAATAAAATCATTTAATCTAAATCACAAAATAAATGTAAAGGATTCCAAAACTTTTCCGATTTTTGCTGTGTTGTTACATCAAATGATGATTTTTTAAAATATCAAATGCTAAATTATTTCACAAACATTTTTTCATACTGTTATCTAGCTAGCACCCTAAACACGTTTTGTTGGTTTGTTGCATAGGCCAACTCTGCCAAGCAGAAGTTTAGGGGAGGAAAGTGTGTCAGTGCCTTTAGGATGAGCAAATAAACATCAACTTACTGATCTGTCTTGTGGCCCCAAGTAGATGAAGCAGCCTGGACTCATTGCTTATCTATCCTGGACTCAAAGTGATAACACAACCCTGTTGATGGTCTAATTCTGGTTCTGTCATTAACTTACTGTGTGACCATGGGCAAATCACAGCCTGCTTCTTAGCCCCATACCTTTTTTGTTCTCTGCATATAAGAAAAGGGTTAGACTAAAACTATTTATTGCTAATGATCCTTTCATTCTAATTTTATGAGTGAGTAGCAAAACACAGTCAGTTGGGAAACTGCATTCTGGCCTGTCTCTGGAACCCCAAGTTCCTGAGAAGGGTGCTGGTGCTTCATTAAATAGAAAATCAGGCCTAGTTACAACCCTGGGCTTCCAGTCTGATGGAACCACAGACACATAAACAGAGAAGAGACAATCCAGTGTGATCATAGTGATGTCCAAAAAAAGCACATGAACAGTGAGAGCTAGCTGAGATCAACAAAGACCTCTTGGAGGAGGGAACACTAGAGCTTAGTTTGGAAAAAGGATGAGACAAGAGCAAGGAGTTGCCATTTGACAATAGAGTCAGGAGAAATAAGGCTATAAGAAGATAAGCTTTAAATGGAGGCAAAGGGATCATCTCTCACGAAAAATCCTTAATGAATACTGGATGGGAGCTTGGACACTGGGTTTAAGACCTACCTCTACTATGAACTGTCAGTTGACCTTAAGAAAACAGTTTCCGGACTTCAGACTCAGTATGTCTCCCCCACTTAAAAGAAATGAGCCAGAGGAGGGAGAAGGAGTTAGACTTGATGGCTCTGAATTTTTGCCCCTCAAACCCCAACTCAGTTTAACTCAGTGACATTCAATCCAAAATTGACTTCTCTGAGCTCTTACAACATGCAAGAAAATAAAGGTGATTTGCATCATTGGGTGTGAGAGAAACCTGGTGACTGGCTTTGGGAGACTGGATCTGGTCAGCTGAGGGTTCACTCTTTTACAGAAAGGTGCAGGAGTTTTTGCTTTTCTGCTTGGTTAATGGAGGCCAACCTCTAGAACATTTTTTTTTTCTTTCAAGGAAGACTTCACAAAGGAGTGGCCTATTTCTGGTGTCTTTTACGAAGACATTTTACCAGCCTTCACCCGCTTACACATCATCCCGCCCTCCACACTTAAGAAACTTAAGAACAATTTGGAATTTAGGGTTGTTGTTGACAGTATCACCTAAGAAAAGGAGATGGAAAGAGAAAATTGTTGCCCAATCTCTCTCCAGATGAAAACTTAAGTTCTAGATTCTCCAGAAGACATAACGTAGAATAAATAGGCTTAGTCTGGCAGTCAGACGTCTGGGTTCTGGTCCTAGCTCTGCTGTGTATTCTCGGGCAAGCTCTTGCCCCTTCTGTCTACAAGGAAAAAAAAAAAAAAACAAAACCTGACTGGACATGTCTAGATTTGGCATTTTTATAATTCGATAGCATGAAAGATATTTTATTAGAAGCAATATCAGGGATGGAGTAATCTCAGAGTCATATTCCCAGAGAAGAAAAGAGCTAGTGATTGTCGGTTCACCTTAGAGGAACCCTCCTCCCTAGAAATCCAACTCATCGCATACTTCTTGCACCTGTGTTTCGCCAGATTACTGAAAAATATATTTGTAATTCACCCAATTTTGCCTAATTGCTGCAGTGGAAGTGTTGGGCTAGTGTGATCTATTATATTCTACACAAAAATGGAAGTACTGACACTTAGCTTAGAAGGAGTCAGGAAGAACCACTATTCGAGACTTACAAGAGAAGAATAAGCTTGATAACTATGTGAACAATAGCATGTTGCAAAGAACCTTGGAGAAAGCAGTCCTTCCAAAGCAACATGGTGGAACTTTTGAGTGCAAAAGAAGAGGCATGAGTTCAAGGACTTGACTTAAGAGAACTGACATCCCAAACTAGATACATAAAATCTAAGATGAAGACTAACAGAAATCTTTCCAGAGAGTTTTTCACAATCATAATTCAACAATCAACTGTTTACATCTGATTATCCTAGTAAAATGTAAAGTCTAAGAAAATAGGGACTTTGCCTGCCTTCTCCATTTTCATCACTGTGTCAACTGAACACGGCGAGTCTTTCATTTGGTAGGTTATTGGTTAATTAATAATTAGTTTGACAAAAGAAAGGAGGTAGAAGTTTTGGGTTCACATAGTAGGAGTTAATACCACAACCTACTAATCAGTCCTCAAGAGCTGGTTGTAATATTACCTTTATATTTTGACTAGAGTGTAAATATTGAAGATTTCTCATTCCAGAATCCTTTGATTCTATTGTTTCCAGATATCCCAGTGCCCAGATGTTCCAGCTGCCCATCTCCCATAAATACAGCTCTGGCTCACCATGGAGGCCACAACCTGTAATGGATCACTGGGTGGCTCACCAGTCTTCTACCTGGTGGGCATCCCCTCCCTGCCAGAGTCCCTCTTCCTCCCTGTGTTTTTAATTTTTCTCCTTTTATACCTTCTCATCCTCACGGGTAATGCCCTGATCCTGGTGGCTGTGGTGGCAGAGCCCAGCCTCCACAAGCCCATGTACTTCTTCCTGATCAACCTCTCAGCCCTGGACATCCTCTTCACCACAACCACTGTCCCCAAGATGCTGTCCCTATTCCTGTTTGGGGACCATTTTCTCAGCTTTACTTCCTGCTTATTGCAGATGTACCTCTTCCAAAGCTTTACATGCTCTGAAGCCTTCATCCTGGTGGTCATGGCCTATGACCGCTATGTGGCTATCTGCCGCCCACTGCACTACCCTGTGCTCATGACCCCACAGACCAATGCTGCCCTGGCAGCCAGTGCCTGGCTCACTGCCCTCCTTCTGCCCATCCCAGCAGTGGTGAAGACCTCCCAGATGGCATATGACAACATTGCTAGAATCTACCACTGCTTCTGTGATCATCTGGCTCTAGTTCAAGCCTCCTGCTCTGACACCGCCCCGCAGACCCTCATGGGCTTCTGCATCGCCATGGTGGTGTCCTTCCTGCCCCTTCTCCTGGTGCTTCTCTCCTATGCTCACATCCTGGCCTCAGTGCTTCACATCAGCTCCCGAGAAGGACGCTCCAAAGCCTTCTCCACCTGCAGCTCCCACCTCCTGGTGGTTGGCACTTACTACTCATCCATTGCCATAGCCTATGTGGCCTACAGGGCTGACCTGCCCCTTGACTTCCACATCATGGGCAACGTGGCATATGCTATTCTCACGCCAATCCTCAATCCCCTCATTTACACTCTAAGAAACAAGGATGTCAAGGCAGCCATTACCAAAATCACACATCTTAAGACACAGGCTGGAATAGGAGCCCTTGACCTTTAGATGCAGCTAATTCTGCTCTCAGGATACCAATAACAGTGCCCAGCACAGATTGTTGTTGTTGTTGAATTGCTAAGTCGTGTCTGACTCTTTGCAACACTATGGACTGTAGCCTGCCAGGCTCCTCTGTCCATGAGATTTCCCAGACAAGAATTCTGGAGTGGGTTGCCATTTCCTTCTCTGAGGGAAATTCCCAACCCAGGGATTGAATCCGCATCTCTTGCATTGGCAGACGAATTCTTTCTCTCTGAGCCACCAGGGAAGACCCCACAGATTAACAACTCAATAAATATTCTTGAGTAAATAAATCAGTAAATATAGAATGGTAAAAGAAAATTCTGTTGAGCAGTCAACTTCAACAGTGGTTGTCATATTTTGGTCCAGGGCTTTCCCCCTAGTGCAATGGAATAATGTTCATCTTTATATGATATCTTGCACTGTATAAGAATTTCACTTCTTCATATGAAGCTTTTTCTTTTTTAAAAAAAAAATCTGCATGGCAAAAAAATCTTTATAAGCAAAGTCAAAAAACAAAAGACTTACATCACAGGGAAAGGGCAAATATCTAAAATAGATAAAGAGTTCTGGAGAAGGAACTGGCAGTCCACTCCAGTATTCTTGCCTGGAGAATCCCATGAACAGAGGAGCCTGGTGAGCTACAGTCCATGGTGGGGTGGGGGGGTCACAAAGAGTCAGACATGACTGAGCGATAACATACTTACCTACCTCCTGAATTTTTAGAAGAAAAATCTAACATACAAATATAAAAGTGGGAAAAATATATGAAAAGATAGGTTACCAGAGAAACACAGTGGTCTTTAAACAATGAAAAAGTAGTCTACTGTATTAAAATACTGTATAAAAAGAATACAAATTAAAACTACAGTGTGAATTTCCCTAGTGGTCCAGTGGTTAAGAATCTGCCTGCCAGTGCAGAGGACTTGGGTTTGAACCCTGGTCTGGGAAGATTTCACATGCTGCAGGGCAACTAAACCCATGTGCCACAACTACTGAGTCTATGTGCTCCAACTACTGAAGCCGATGAGTTCTAGAGTCCATACTTCACAACAAGAAAGCCGCAGCAATAAGAAATTTCTGCACTGCAACTAGAGAGTATCTCCTCACTGCTCACCACAACTAGAGAAAGCCTGGCACAGCCAAAAATAAATATAAATAGTAAATAAAAAAATTTTAAATTACACTGAAATGCCATTTTCCACATAATCAGATTAACAAAACAATATTTTGGTAATATGCATGTAGAAAATCAGAACTCTTGTAAATTGCTTGTGAGGGTGCAAATTGATAGAGCATTACTGTGATACCCACCAAAAGTACATATACATTTACCGTTTGACCCAGAAATCTCATTTCTAGGAGTCAATCTCGAAGATACATTGGCAATAATTCATTAGGGTACTCATTCATCATTAGGGAACAGGTTGAAAAAAAATTATTTTAAGTATAACGCATCTATAAAAAGGAAGTGATAAAGCTGTATACTGATCTAGGATATGCTAATGGACTTCCCTGGTGGTTCAAATGGTAAAGAATCTGCCTGGAATGCAGGAGACACTGGGTTGGGAAGATCCCCTGGAGAAGGGCATGGTAACCCAGTACAGTACTATTGCCTGGAGAGTCCTATGGCCAGAGGAGCCTGGCGGGCTATGGTCCATAGGGTCGCACCAACTTGGACACAACTGGAGTGACTTTGCACGCATGCGCACAGAAGGATGAAACCTCGAATTAATAAAGATGGTTACCTACAAGGAGAGAGAGGGACAGAGTCGGGGGGACAGGAATAGAAACAATCTGACTTTAGATGTATGTGCAATTTTTATATAATTAAAAGAAATAGAAAATTAAAAACGTGATTCCCTCCTTTTTAAAATAAACAGAAACAGTTGATCTTATATGTCTATCAAATTAATGGCATGATCATTAGGAAAATTACCGTAAGAGTCATCGAAACAGTGCTTTGACTGTACATCCTAAGAGGGATACAATTTAACAACAAGGAAAATCATAACAGCTTAAATTGCATTGAGAAGTCTTTTAAAAAATATGTTACAGTTTTACTTACGAAATTAGATTGAAATTAAATCATTCTATAATCATTTAAAATACTTCATTTTGAAATTATTTGATACTTACAAAAAGTTACAAAGATAGTACAGAGTTTCTACTTACCTTTCATCCAGCTTCCTCTAATTTTAACATCTTACATAATCATGCTGCATTCATCAAAACTACAAAACATGAATCTATATAACACATTATCACTCAAAGTCCATAGTTTACATTAGGGCCTACTCTTGGTATTATATATTATTTTATTTTTTGTATAGACATGCAGTTGTTCCAGCACCATTTTTTAAAGCCTATTCTTCATCATTAAATTGTCTTTGAACTTTTGTCAAATATCAAACTACAGTTGTGTCTATTTCTGGGCTTTCTCTTCAGTTCCATTGGTACATTTATCTGTCCTTTTACCAATACCACGTCATATTGATTACTATAACTTTATACTTAGTGTTGAAATTTGGTAGTGTGAATCTCCCAACTTTGTTCTTCTGTTTTAGAATTGTTTTGACTACTTTATTTCCTTTGCTTTTTGATATACATTTTGGAACTAACTTGCTGGGTTTTGACTGGGATTGTACTGAATCTATGTATTAAATTTGGGATATTTGACATTTTAACAATATCGAGTTTTCCAATTTAATAACATGGATATCTCTTCATTCATGTAGATTTTCTTTGATTTTATTCATCAGGGTTTTGTAGATTTTAGCCTATGGATTGTGCACATATTTTGTTGAGGAAAGAAAGTGAAAGTCACTCAATCGTGTCTGACTCTTTGCAATCCCATGGACTATACAGTTCATGGAATTCTCTAGGCCAGAATACTGGAGGGGTAGCCTTTCCCTTCTTCAGGGGATCTTCCCTACCCAGGGATCAAACCCAGGTCTCCTACATTGCAGGCAGATTCTTTACCAACTGAGCTATGAGGGAAGCCCCACATATCCTGTTAGGTTTATATTTAAGTGTACATTTTGGTTAGTCTGTTAATATGGTGGCCTTTTCATTGATTGGTTTTGAATGTTGAACAGATTCTTAATTCCTGGGATGAACTCCACTTGGTTATGATATATTGTCCTCTATAAATATTGCTAGGTTTGATTTTTTAAAATATTTTGTTTAGGATTTCCACATGAGGGATACTGATCTGCAGTTTTCTATTAATTCCTTTGCCTAGTTTGATATTAGGTTAATATTGGCTGGCCTTATAAAATGAGTTGGAAAGTTTTCTCTCCTCTTCTATAATCTGGAAAACATTATGTAGAATTGGTATTTTTTTTCCTTAAATATTTAGTAGTATTTTCCTATGATATGACCTGTGTCTGGAATTTCCTTTTAGAAAATTTTTTTTCTACAAGATCAATTTCTTTACTAGATGTAGAAGTATGGGTTTTTTTGTGTTTGTTTATTTTTGACTGAATCTTTGTTGCTCTGTGTGGCCTTTTTCTAGTTGTGGAGCATGGCTTTCTCGTGGTGGTGGCTTCTCTTGTTGCAGAGCACAGGCTCTAGGCACTCAGGCTTAGTTGCTCAAGGCATGTGGAATCTTCCCAGACCAGAGATACAATCATATTCCCTGCCTTGGCAGGCAGATTCTTATCCACTGCACCACCTGGGAAGTCCTAGATATAGAAGTTTTAAAATTGTCTGTTTATTCTTGAATGGGTTTTGGTAGTTTGTACCTCTCGAGGAATTTGTCCATTTCATCCACATTATAGAATTTATAGGCATAGAGTTATTTGTAGCAGTCTTTCATTATCCTTTTAAAGTCTGTGATATCTCTTCTTTCATTCTGAATGTTGCTAATTTGTGTCTTCAATTTTTCTTCTTGGTCAATCTGGCTATAGATGTATCAATTTTATCGATTTTTCAAAGAATCAGATTTTAAATTTAAATGTCCATCATAAAATAGCTGGAGGGAAGCTCAGGGAATTCAGTGCTCTATGATGACCTGCGGGGGGGATGGAGGTGTGGGAGGGAGGCTCAAGATGGAGGTGATATATGTATAAATAGAGCTGATTCACTTTGTGGTAGAGCAGAAACTAACACAACATTGTAAAGCAATTATACTCCCAAAAAAAAGAATCAGCCTTTAGTTTTATTGATTCTGCTCAGCTGTTTTTCTGTTTTCTGTTGTATTGATTCTTGCTATAATATTTATAATTTTCTTTCTTTTAAGTACTTTGGGTTTAATTTTATATTCTTTTTCTAGTTTCTTAAAGTGAAGATTAGATTGTTGATATGAGCCTTTTATTCTTTTCCGATATAAGTATTAAACTCTATAAATTTCCCTCTAGCTACTGCTTTCGTAATTCCCTACAAATTTTGAAATATTGTACTTCTCTGTTTTTTTCAACTCAGAATGTGTTTTTAATTTCCCTTGAGGCTTCTTAAATTCTGGAGCACTTACTCAGGCCCATCCACTTGAATAGGGCTTGATTCCAACCTCTGCCTCACCAGCATCATGTGGCTGCTAAACTCTTTCTGCAGCTTTGTAACTTCCCAGCTGCTGTCTTCTGTTTTCTCAAAGTCTTTCCCTATACATGTACACCTGAAGAGTTGGTCCCTGACTTGAAGGGAATTTGTACAGATTTTGAAGGGCCTTCCCTGCAGTACTATCCTCCCCAGTATTTTGCCTTTTAATTTCCAGCCCTTTCGGTAATCCAAATTCCAACTTGTATCTCCTCAGTTTATTAGGACTTTATTTTTCTAATTGAGCTCTATTCTTCAGTCCTGCAAATTGGGAAATGCCCTCAGGTAAAAATCTCCGATCGTGTGGAAATTACTTCATGAGCTTTCCTATTTTCAAGGATCACAGTCTTTCAAGGTCTCTGAAGCCTTCAAACAATTGTTTTACATATTTTATCCAGCTTTTACAGTTGTTTTTGGCATGAGGTTTAGTTCCAAAGAAGGTACTCTGTCATAGGCAATACTTAAAAGTCCTCTTTGAGTTTTTGCACTATTGGTAGGAGAAACACAGTGCAGACCCTAGGATTTTAGAGTGAACTATGTGGGGTTTTTTTTTTTTTTTCCTGCTGATAACTGTTTTCCTTTTGAGAAACAGTCCCTGGTCCTAGTGCAGCCAAAAGCCTGAAAAGAAACACTAAAGGACTATGGGTCCCAAGCTGACCCTTACAAACTGGGTATTAATTTGAACAAACAAAATATAAAATTGGATATGTACAAAAACATCCCACTGTCAAGTGGGAAGTCAGGTAATAAACATTATATTAGCTCAAGCAGAACTTGAAGGCACAAGACAGTTGCATGAGTGGGTGGCTCAGACTTCCAAGATGCACCATCTTGCAATATTGATATCTTCCCATCAACTCTGACATAGGGCCTCATGGGAAGTTCCCTATAATCAACTCTCCCAAGAAGAAAGAAATCAGGCTTGATTCACAAACAGTTCTTCCCAATATGCTGAGACTACTCAAACATGGACTGCTGCTATATTACAGCCCATTCAGGAAGGCCCTGAAGGATCAACAGGAAGATGAATCCTGTCAGTGGGCAGAACCTTTGCCAGTGCCTCTTGTCTTTCACCTGGTAGGTTCATCTCACCTGGAAGGTAAAATGGAAAGAGGTTTGGATCTATACAAGTTTATGAGCAATGGCTAATCTTTGCTGGGATATGAAGTAACTTAGAGCAAGGTAACAGGTTTGGTGAAGAAGAGATCTAGAGAGATTTAAGGCAATAGGCTTCTGAGAAAGGCCTCAAACTGTGAAGATATTTTTGTCCCAGTGTGACAATTTACCAAAGGGAACTCATGGTGAGAAAACTCTCTAAGATCAGCAAAAGTAGGCAAAATCAGATACACAAGATGACCCATTCATGAATATCAGTCAGACTTATAATGAGAATGAAGGTTATACCATTGGCATAAAGTTTGAGGCCCCTGAGAGCTGTTAATAATGTTCTAATCATTACCAGCAAAGCCTAGGGACAAATCCTACCTCACTCTTCATGTATGCTCTAGATGATGCCAGGGAGTTTATTCCTGAGGGATGGCGGGTCCTCAAGGGAGCACCATCTTGAAGAAAATAACCCCAGGAGGCCTACCTGAAAGCAGGGAGCCGAGGGTTTAATAGGTCATGGCTCAGCCTCTAACAAGTCTTCACATGGAGACACAACAGGACCCATCAGTATGGACCAGCTTAACAGGTAAGCAGGACCAGGGATGAAGCGTCCAGAGACAGGCAGAGAAAACTGGGACCAGCAGACAAGGGTAGAGAAGCCAGGGTGTATGAACTTGGGCCAGGGATCAGGGAGACTGGCTGGGTGCGAACAAGAGGCAGGAGCCCAGAATATGGGTTGGCTGTGCACACGTGGGTTGTGAGACCTTGGGCCACACATTCTGACAGGTCCAGGCAAAGGAGGACTCTTACATGTGGGGTTCAAACCACATCCTCATCAAATTATTTCCTCCCATAGGAAATCAAGGCTGATGGAGCAGTAACCATTGGAAACACGAGGGCACTCTGCGTGCTTACCTGCTCCAGGCTCTTGTGTAGCATTGTCTAAACGTTCTCTTCGCATTCTCTCCACAAGGACACAACAATCTCGGAAGGTCACAAATGAGGGAAATGAGTTCAGACAGAGAAAAGTGACTTGCCCAAGGTCACACAACTGCAGGTACGAGCTGGGATGGGACTCCAGTCCTTTCTGTCTCATAAGTGCATATTCTTGACCACTAAGGCCCACAGGACAGAGGAAGGTAAAGCCCCTGGCTGGTAGCAGGTACTCAGGAGAGGTGGGAGAGCCATGTGACATGACTCTGCCAGACACAGAGTGGACACTCGGGAAAGGGTTCATTGGATTGGAAGCCCCTCAGAGATTTTCTCTAAACCTCTCACTACACAGATGAGAAAACCAAGTCTCAGGGACCCAGAGTCACAGCAAGCAAGTAGCAGAGCTGGTCGAGGAGCCAGGACTCCTGGTTGCAAGGTGGAGTTCTTTAACAGCAGTCTGCCTCCTAACCATCTCTGCTCTCACCCCTCGCCAGCTGGGACCTTGAACAAGGGCCTGTCTTTCTCCAGTCCTTGGTTTCCCATTTGCTGAGGGGCGTAACCACTCCCTGAAAGGGCTGGATGAAGGAGGAGATGATGTCCATCAAGTGCAGCATCAGGTTGGACACTCAGTGATTGGTCTTTCTGTCCTTCCCTGTCCCCACCTGCACTGTAACTCTCTCATAGACAGTCCCACCAGGGAGGACCTTCTGGGGCAAATTCTGTGCCCCATTAGTCCCTAAAGCACAGGATGGCATCACTCAGATGTAGTGTGTAATCTAAAGCAAAATAAGAGCCCTAACCTATAAAATAAATGTAAGAAAATTCAACCAAATTTGGATATTCCCTTTGATGGGCTAGTTGAATGGTGCTTTGAAAGATAAAATGCCAAGTTCTTTCATAAAGTACTTTTGGTGTCCCTGTTTGGCTGCTGTCCCATGCCTATTGGATGGTCCAGTACCACCTGCAATAAAAAGCCATGTCCCACCCCTCCACTGAGGTATCAGCATCCCTCCTTCATCGTCTAAGCAGTGAGACAGAAGGGATGAGAGTGGGTAGCAGTGGGATGAGAGTGGTAGCAAAACTGATGGCCTTCTAGGGCCCCACTGGCCTCCCCTCTCAGCCTTTCTGCCCCTCAGATCCCCTGCTCTGCCTCACCCGGGACTGCAGACATGACTGCCTGTCTGAGAGCAAAAATGTCCATGGTAGTGCAAAACAGGTTCACTTTTTTTTGCTAGATCCTGGGGTCTGATTTTTGGAATATTATTTTAAAGGAAGATTTGCATTGCCAGATACTAGTTCTTAGTGCTTATCCCATAGCGACTCAAGATAAAAACTTGAATTATAAAGTTGTCTGATTATCAATGAAAAAGTGGGAAGGGAAACAGAAAACCTTGGTCTTAATATGGTCTCCCCTGAAAAGCTGAACTTCTGGATTCCCCAGGAGACATGGGAAGTAGAAGAGTCCTGTCCCAGGAATCAAAGACCTGAGTTCTGGGGATGACTCTGCATCCAGTGCCATTGGTACCTGGGAAAGTTCCTGCCCTTTTTGTGCTTGCCTTCAGGAGGAAAACTGGTTAGATCTGAAAATGAAAGGTTTTTTCCAGCTTTTTCATTGATGGTTTTATGCATAAGAGGTGTTTCAAGAAGAAATTAGAGGCGACTCTAGGAAAAGTGTGGGGCCCTGCTCACAGAATCATCAGGATCAACATGGACTTGCTTGCAATGGGAACAGGGATTGTTTAGCCCAAGGGGCAAGTATCAAGTAGATGGCAAATCAGTATTTCTCTTAATTCAATCCCCCCAGATCTATGAAAACACTTCCTCCTGATTCCTTCTTGGCGGGGGGTAGGGGGCTTCTTTGGCCTTGGAGCAGCCATTGCAAGCAAACCTCCAGTTCCTCTCCATCTAAAATGCTTCTCAAGCAATGACCAGGGACAGAGAAGCCCGGTGGAGAGTGGGTGTGCCAAACAGGAGTTTGAGCTGAGCTGCATGCAGCAGAGAGGCAAGTTCAAGAGTAACACAGATATACTCCCTGGATTCTCTGTTGCTGCCCAGTTGCAGGAGAATCTATGCTCAGTTCCGACTCCAGTCAGGAATGGCTCTTTCCGCCAAAGGCATTTTCAGTGTCACTCCCATCACTGCAATGTGACAAAGAGCCCCACATCCAGAGACAGAAAAGGGAGTACTCAACTTAGAGACAGGCAGAACCACTGCATCCAGCAAACAAGGGAGAGGGAGCCATTCCTGGTCAATAATCATGATGAGAAGATAGAATGTTGCTATAAACTTTAGAGAAATCAGGCCTCCCTAGCAAGGTGGTGACAAAGATGTCACTTTTTAAAAAACTTAAAAGCAATGCCAAAGAGAAAGGAGATCAAGGACATGGTTTAAGAGACTCAACATCCCTGAAGGATCATATGCGACATGGACGGGGGGACCAACAGAGTTCTTCCACAACATTTAGCACAACTGAAATTAAATAATTATGTGATTCTTTGCTTAATGTCTTTCTCTACCACTGAAATTTCAGCTCCATTAAGTTAGAGAACTTCTTTGTTTTGTTCAACTTGTTATATACTCAGCATGTAACACATGGTTTGGTATATCGTAGGTAATTTTGCCACATTATTTTTTAAAAGGAAAAAGGGAATTCTGGGAGAGGATGAAGACAGAGCCCATCATGTCTCTTCTAGTGTTGGTTACATTATACAGTGATCACTCTGTAATTCATATTCCAAATCACCGATTGTTCTGGTTTCCAAGTGCTCCCACTGCCCACTTCCTGGGCATCCAGCTTAAACCATCATGGAGACTATAGCCTGTAATGAATCAGAGGGGTCATGGACCATCTTCTACCTTATGGGCATCCCTTCTCTGCCGAAATCCCTCTTCCTTCCTATCTTCTTCATCTTTCTCCTCCTCTACCTGCTCATCCTGGTGGGAAATACCCTGATCCTGGTGGCTGTGGTGACAGAGCCCAACCTCCACAAGCCCATGTACTTCTTCTTGATCAACCTCTCAGCCCTGGACATCCTCTTCACCACAACAACTGTCCCCTAAGATGCTGTCCTTATTCTTGCATGGGGATCACTACCTCAGTTTCTCTGCCTGCTTCCTACAGATGTACCTCTTCCACAGTTTCTCCTGCTCTGAAGCCTTCATCCTGGTGGTCATGGCCTATGACCGCTATGTGGCTATCTGCCGCCCACTGCACTACCCTGTGCTCATGACCCCACAGACCAATGCTGCCCTGGCAGCCAGTGCCTGGCTCACTGCCCTCCTTCTGCCCATCCCAGCAGTGGTGCAGACCTCGCACATGACTTTTGAAAACATCGCTCACATTTACCACTGCTTCTGTGACCACTTAGCTGTGGTCCAGGCCTCCTGCTCTGACACCACACCCCAGACCTTCATGGGCTTCTGCATCGCCATGGTGGTGTCCTTCCTGCCCCTTCTCCTGGTGCTTCTCTCCTATGCCCACATCCTGGCCTCAGTGCTTCGCATCAGCTCCCGAGAAGGACGGTCAAAAGCCTTCTCCACCTGCAGCTCCCACCTCCTGGTGGTTGGCACTTACTACTCATCCATTGCCATAGCCTACGTGGCCTACAGGGCTGACCTGCCTCTTGACTTCCACATCATGGGCAATGTGGTGTATGCTATTCTCACACCTGTCCTCAACCCTCTCATCTACACACTGAGGAATAAGGATGTCAAGACAGCCATCGCCAAAATGGCATGTCCCTGGAACCCAAATAATTCTGCAAAACCCTGATTGATAGTGAACTTTATTTTCTCACAAACACCAATAACAATAGAGGTAAAATTGGACAATTCAGATAGCCAAATAATTAGAACAATAATTCTTAAAATACAGTCCTAGGTATTCTTCCATTGTAACAAAATAATGATTTTCTTCCCATAATTCACAGACAAAATAGATTGGGCTTTTCAATTTTTAAGCTGTGACTCCCAAATTTCACAAGATTTGTGGTCACATTTCCATTAATTCAAACAATTTTGATTCTCAGAGACTGAAGTATTTGACTAGAAAGAAATTCAGTTTTTTCCCTTGTAGAGCTTCTAATATTTCTAAATGCCCCCAGGATTGCTGACACATAGATATGAATCAGCCTTGCCCTTTTTGCTGGAGTAGTAACTTAGAAATCCTCTTCAAGGAAAATGTCTGAAACTGCTATCATCTCAATTCTCATTTCCTGAAAATACACTGACCAATGTGTCAATACCAGTCATGCAGGAAATTTACCACTGGTGTCTAGGCCTTCATAGTGTCCTGAAAGCAGAGTATACCCTTCCTTGAGCTGATGCTTAGGCAAGAAGTATTCCTTAGCAAACCTGTACAGGCACCAAAGCATTGCATCCATAACAACAAGAGGTAAGTCGTTTTCTCTTATTAGTAGCATGCGGTGTCCAGGACCTGCACTCTTGCTCACAATACAGCCGTAGGTATTCTTCCTGGCCCTAGACGCCAGCCCAAGCTCTTTATTCCCTTTCCCTATGCCAAATTTCCTCTTGAAGAATATTTTCCACCTATCACCTCACCTGCTAATTGACACAGTCTCTCTGTATCTCCTATTTTAAAAAAAGTAATTTCAACTTTTGTGCATCAAATGACACTATCGGGAGAATAAAAAGACAATCCACAATGGGGAAAAATATTCATAAATCAAGGAATTAACATCCAAAATATATTAAGAACTCCTACCACTCAAAACAACAACAGCAACACCCAATTTAGAAAATGGGCAAAATATTTGAATAGACATTTCTCTGAAGAAGACATAAATATGTCAAATAAGCCCATGAAAAGATGCTTGACATTACCATCTATCTGGCAAGTCAAAACCATAATGAGATAGCACTTCTACCCACTAGGATGGATATTATCCAAAAATGGAAAATAGCAAGTGTTAGAGAGAACGTGGTGCAATTGGAAAGCTTGAAAAAAAAATTATGCAGCCACTGTGGAAAACAATATGATAGTTCCTCAAGAAATTAAATATAGAGTTAATGAATGATCCATCATTTCCACTTCTGGGTATATACCCAAAAGAATTGAAAGCAGAGTCCTAAGAGACATTTGTTCACCTGTGTTTATAGCAACATTATTCACAGTAGCCAAAAGATGGAAACAGCCCAAATGTCCATCAGCAGGTGAACAGATAAACATATATACTCAGTGGAATATAATTCAGCCTTAAAAATGAATGAAATTCTGATACATGCAACAACATGGATAAACCTTAACAACATTATAAGTGAAATAAGCCAAGTACAAAGGGATAAATATTGTGTGATTCCATTTACATGAGGCACTTGTCATGGTCAAATCCTAGAAACAGAAAGTAAAACAGTGGTTACGGGGAGCTAGGGGTGAGTGGGGAAGGGAGAGTTACTGTTCTCTGCATATGGAGTTCTGTCTGGGATGACTAAAGAGTTCTGGAAATGTACAGTGGTGATGGTTGCACAACATTGTGAATGGACTCAATACTACTTTATGCACATTTAAAAATGGTCCAAATGGTAAGTTTTATGTTACATATGTGTACCACAATAAAAGATATTTTAACAAATAGTTTCAAATCAGACCACAGGTCACAGGTCCTTGAGTAGCCCATGGGCTGGCTGCGATTTTGTCAGATGTCCATCTCTAGACCCACTGATCAGCTGTGGTCAGAGGAAGATGTATGGAGTTCATTACATGGTTTGACATGAACACAAGAATTGATGGAGCAGTTTGCCTTAAAAAGTGGGGTGGGAAGACATTTGAAACCTGGTACATTTAGGGGACTCATTGTCCTATCGGTGTCAGGCGGGTGTTGGGAGGTTGTTGTGAAGATTTGGGTGAGACTGGGAAATTTCATCTCTCAAATATCTCTAGCCTGCCTCTACTCCTCTCCATCCCACTTCATTCACTCTGGTGCAGGTGTTAGTTACCACCTTCTCTCTCCTGAAGGAGCACAACCATCTCTCCAACCATCTCTCTGCCTCTGTGCCCACCCTCCACTTCATACGTGACCAGAATGGGCTTTCTGGCAGACAGATCTGGTCACCCTACCACCCTCAATAGAACTTAAAGGCTCTCTCCACTCTGGCTCCCCCTAAACGACTTCTTTGACTTCATATCTCACCATTGCCTCTCTCATGGCAATTCTGAATTTCTTTCAGTTTGCCAGACACGCCAACTCATTCTCATTCTCACCAGTCACTCACCCTTCTCTCTTCCTCTTTGTCTATTTCAACTGAAATCTTAGTCACATTCTCAGAGGAGCCTGCCCTGGCACCTTGCCCTGAAAAGTGAGGTAGATACCCTTTGTGTGCGCCCCCTTAGCACTTTATTACTCCCCCATCATAGCGTCATGTTAGTTGCTCAGTTGTGTGACTCTGCGATCCCATGGAGTGTAGCTCACCAGACTCTACTGTCCACGGAATTCTCCAGGCAAGAATACTGGAGTGGGTTGCTATTTCCTTCTCCAGGGGATCTTCCCAACCCAGGGATCAAACCCGGGTCTTCTGCACTGCAGGCAGATTCTTTACCACCTGAGCCACCAGGGAAGCTTCATCATGGCACTTTAAAATTTTTACCTTTGGAACCTTAGGAGAAAAGAGCTCCGAGCTCATGATACCTATTAGACTGTGTAGGCTCCTTGATTGTTTTATCTTCCCCTTTACCTCCAAGCCCCCAATTCCCACTCCACTCCCCTTTCTCACATTATGTATGTCCATAAATATAAGCATATCTTTGAAAAGTAGATGGTGTTGTTATATGCATGTATGTACATGTTGAATTCACATAAAAAGAATTATGTTACACATCTCCACTTATCTCTTACATTTTCATTCAGTGTCTCTGTTGCTATTTATAAATCTGGTTTCATTGGTTCTTACCGGTATTCCATGATATGATTTCACCACATTTTACTTTTTTAGTGGAGGCCACCTAAATTACCTCTAACTCTTTGCTATCAGTGTGTCTTGATAAATGCCCTTGTGTATGTCCTTGTATGAATCCATGGAAGATTCTCCCTGAAAGATAGAACAAGGAGTCAAACACATTAGTCATGAGTGTACACAAACTTTAGCTAAACATAGTCCCTCTTCATTATTTGTAAATTCTGTGTTTGTAAATTCATTTACCTACTGAACCTAAAACCAATACTTCTGGCACTTTCAGGGTCACTCGGGGACACACCCAGAGCAGCAAAATATCTGAGTCATCATGTGCATGTTCCCAGTTGAGGTCTAACAGGAAAATACTCTACCCTCTTGTTTCAACACATATCATGATCAAGTGTCCTTCCCATGGCCTATTTCTGCCATGCTTTTAGCATTTTTGTGCTCTTTTGATAATTTCCCTGTTTAAGTTGGTACCCAAGCATGGTGCTCAAGTGGTGTCTAAGACTCCTAAGCATGAAAAGTCTGTGATGTGCCTTGTGGAGAAAATACATGTGTTATTAAGCTTCATTCAGGCATGGATTATAGTGCTGTTGGCCATGAGTTCAAGGTTAATACATCAATAGTATATATACTAAATGAGGATTTTTAAATTAATTTTTATTGGAGTATAGTTGATTTACAATGTTGTGTTCGTTTCTGCTGTAGAGCAAAATGAATCAGTTATACATATACATGTTGTTGTTGTTGTTCAGTCGGTAAGTTGTGTCCAACTCTTTGTGATCCCATGGACTGCAGCATGCCAGGCTTCCCTGTCCTTCACTATCTCCTGGAGTTTGCTCCAACTCATGTCTATTGAGTTGATGTTGCTGTCTAATCACCTCATCCTCTGCCACCCCTTTCTCTTTTTGCCTTCCATCTTTCCCAGCATCAGGGTCTTTTCCAATGCGTCAGCTCTTTGCATCAGATAGCCAAAGTTATTAGAGCTTCAGCTTAAGCATAAGTCCTTCCAGTGAATATTCAGGGTTGATTTCCTTTAGGATTGACTGGTTTGATCTCATTGTAGTCCAGTGGACTCTCAAAAGTCTTCTCCAGCACCACAATTCAAGTTCCTCAATTCTTCGGCGTTCAGCCTTCTTTATGGTCCAACTCTTACACCCGTACGTGACTACTGGAAAAACCATAGCTTTGACTATACAGACCTTTGTGGACAAAGTGATGTCTCTGCTTTTTAATACACCGTCTAGCTTTGACATAGCTTTCCTTCCAAGGAGGAAGCATCTTTTAATTTTGTGGCTGCAGTCACACCACCCACAGTGATTTTGGAGCCAAAGAAAATAAAATCTGTCACTGATTCTACTTTTCCCCCCTTTTATTTGCCAGGAAGTGATAGGACCAGATGCCCATATATACACATACATATATCCACTCTATATTTTCCCATATAGGTCATTATAGAGAGTATTGAGTAGAGTTCCCTGTGCTATACAGTAGAATCTTATTAGTTACTATCATACATATAATAGTGTGTATATGTCAATCAGAAACACCCATAAAACAAGGTTATATATTTGATCACATCAGTTGACGAAAATGTTGTGACCAGAGGCTCACAGGAAACTAATCTTGTGCTCCTCCTAGAGGAATGACTGAGTGTCTTCGCAGCAACTCAATAGAACACAGCTACCACAAATAATGAGAATTGACTATACTGAACATACTTCAATATTGTTTCCTTGAATGGCTGTGCCTTTTATACTCCAGCAGTAATGGACTATAGACTATAGCTCCCATCCCCCCCCACATCCTCACCAACATCCTCTTCCAACTCTCTAATTTTTTCCTTTGTTATCAGGCTAAAGTGGTACCTCATTCTGTTTCATTTGCATCTCTCTGATTACTAATGAAGCATCTCCTTGGTAGCAACTAGCATTTTCCCATATTGCTTATGGAAAAACTGCTTATTTTCTTTAGATTTCCTGTATTATTTCATTGCTTTCAGGACTTCTGTATGTTTGCTCCCTGTCAACTTTAAATTTTACAAATATGTTTTTCAAGTTTGTAATCTGCCCTGCCTGCATTGAGCAGAAATTCTTCATTTTGATATACTTAAATCCATCACATTTTTTACCTTTTAGTATGTGGGGTTTTAGCCTTTCCTTACCACAATATCACAGCTATTCCTCAATATTTTCTTTCATTAGCTTCCTAGTCTTTTTCTTATACTTTTACCTTGAATTCATGTGGAGCTCTTCTTTAAGTTGTAAGGTAGGAATTCTGCTTAATTTTTTTTCATATTTGAAACCATATTTTCCATCAATCTCTTCTTCTCTCTTTTTTTTGGCCATGCCTTGGGGTGGGATCTTAGTTCCCCATCCAGGGAGGAAACTTTTGCCCCTTGCAGTGGAACCACAAAGTCTTAATCACTGGACTTCCAGGGAAGTCCCACCAATTGCTCTTAAAAATCTTGTCTCTCCTCATTGTTTTATAGCCCTATATTTATCAAGTTTCCATACATCTTGTGTACTTCTGAGTTATTTATTTCGTTCTATTGTCTACTTGCCTATTGGAATGTCAGTTCCATATTATGATACTATTATAGCTTTGTAGTATGTCTTTTTACATATCTGATACAGGAAGCCCCTTCTCACCTTTCATATTTTTTTAAGTTGACCTACCTGTTTGAAGTTGACTTACCTGTAAATTTTGGAAGGTTTGTAAACTCCCTCAAAAATGCAGTGAAAATTTTTTGAGACTTCATTAAGCTACCACTCCCACTTATTTGATACTATTAAAATCTTTTGTCTTTACTTTAAACTTTTCGACAATCATGGTTATCATTTTTGATAGTATAAACTTCATCATTTGTGTTACTATTGTAAAAAGCATTTAAAATTTTTTTCTAGTTATTGCAGCCTGGATGGGAGGGCAGTTTGGGGATAGAATGGACACAGTATATGGCTGAGTCCTTTTGCTGTCCACTTGAAACTATCACAACATTGTTAACTGGCTATGCTTTAATGCCTTTTCCATCTCTATATGCCCAGCATCTTTTGTAGGGCTTGGCGCATAGCAGTTGCTTAATAAAGAACTCAATCCTTGGCACATGGTGTCATTTGATGTTCATTTCCTCCCACTCTCTGAACAAAAACCACATCAGACCCCACGTTTTATAGATGCATATACTCACACTCAGAAGATGTGTTTCCCATGGACTCAGCATAAATTAAAGAAAAAGCTGGAGTCACAGCCTAGGTCTCCTGGCTGAGATCCATTTCATTTCCTTTAAGCTATCTCTGCTGATTAAATGCCCCTTGTCTTAATCTCATGGGAAGAACAGATGGGAGATCCTCTAGTCAAGGTGTAAAACCAGAGACAAAGGTCAGTTTTCCTTGAGAGGGTCAAAACCTGAAGGATGATTCCTGGTGACACAGAATCCCAAGCTGCCCCTTATTCTCATCTCCATACCAGTAGGTCTCAAACTTTTGTGTGGGTTGAAATCACAACGAAGGCTTGTTCAAATATAGGTTGTTTGGCCTCCTGCTCAGATTTTTAAAATTCAGTTTGTTCTAAGTGAGGCTCAAGAACCTGCATTTCCAACACAAGTGAGCACACAGAAGGCACTCAGTAAGCATGAGATTTTAAAATCCGTCTTGCAAAACCAACAAGTTGATAACAGTGCCCATTACAACACTCAGCACTGCCCTATAACTTAAATGCAGTGTGAGAAAAAAAAAGTTTTGTTAAAAGTCAACTCTTTTCTTTTCTTTTACCAGGCAATGAAATCCTTCCTACCCAGATTCTTTTTTGCCTTGTTGGACAGGAAGTCAGAGCCTCTTTCTCACCTTCTGTCCCTCTCTTATTCAAGTGCTTGAAAGTATCTATTGCTCTTTTCCCTCCCTTTAGATTATTTTTTGTGTTTTGTCCTATTTTACATTGTCTTCAATTTCTACAGCTGTCTCAAACCCTTCTTTTACATAGAATATAAATAACATATATGTATTATAAACAAATGCATAGGTATCATTAAGAAGACATCTGCTTAAAACAAATAATGACCACCAGAAAAGTTAAGGACTAGGTACATTTTTGTTTTATTCTCAGTAGATTTTCTAGGATAATCTCTAGTTTCAGGGGATTTTCCAACACCTGAACTGCTTAATTAATGTTAAAAGTGGAGAAATGGTGATCAGAAACCTGAATAAAATGAAGAAAGTACTACGGTAATAAAGGGTAATACTATCAGGCCCTAGATGGGCTTCCCAGGTGGCGCTAGTGGTAAAGAACTCACCTGCCAATGCAGGAGACATAAGAGACGTGGGTTCAAACCTTGGGTTGGGAAGATCCCCTAGAGGAGGGCATGGCAACCCACTCCAGTATTCTTGCCTGGAGAATCCCATGGACAGAGGAGTCTGGCGGGATATAGTTCATGGGATCGCAAAGAGTTGGACACAACTAAAGAGACTTAGCACGCTGCACGCATCAGGCCCTAGACAGCAATTGCTCTCATGGCATGTTCCAAGAGCCTGGTGCGATTCATTGGTATTTCCATGTCTTACAAGAGGCCCCCTCCAGGGCTGGGATCTCCATTCCAGTTGCCAGTGGACTAGTATTCAGAGAAGACTTCATTGCCTCCAGAAGGCTCACAGGACCCATGGGAAAAGGTCTGGCAAGGAGCCTGTTGCCATCTTCTACTGGCTCACCTGCCTAGTTATTGGATCCTATTCATGTGAGTAGTCACCACTGGAAGCTTGTGCAGGCTGGCCCCAAGAAGAAGAGAAGCAGTCCCAAGAAGACAGGGTGGTAGGTGCTAAGGGTGCTGCAGGTACGTGTTTGAGGATCTGCAAGCGTGAGGTCACTGGGCAGGGTGCAGGGCAGGTTTAGGATCAGACAACCAGGACAGAAACTGAACTGGGGACTCTGAACCTAATGCTAACTGCCTGTCCCAGTGCCTCCTCATAAAGGCCTCAGACATCAAAGAAGGTTCTTCCCTGACTTTAATTCCTGACAGTTCAGAGGTCTTAGGGTCCAGTGACCTGTAGTCTGAGCTCAGACTTCTCTGATTCTGAAGATTTATGATTACACAACCAAGATTCTGACAGTAAGATTCAAATATCCTAATACTCTATTATCTTAAACCATTCTTAGTGTATAAGTTGCTAACATTCTCAGATTCAGGGTCTATGGTTTTAGATTGTAAAATTTTAAAACTGAGAAACAAAGATTCCAAGGAAAACAGGATTAAAAATAGAAAATTCCATGATTTTAGAGATTGTAAATTCTTAAGAGTCTTAAATGCTAAGATCTTTGGAATCTAATTCCCATTGACTTCAAATTCTTAAAAATTTTTAATTTGAAAAGTGTAGAAATCTAGAATCTTAAGTTATGACTTTACACCTAACTTTACACCTTATGTACCTGATCAAATAAGTCAACTTTCCAGCCTACCTGCCAGGAGAAGCTTTGCACCTTCTGACATACTTTGCACCTTTTGCTCAGGGGCGAACCTAAATCAATGTCAAAGTTGCTGATCTGCTCAGTCACTTACTGGTAAGGCCAGATTGTGTATAGACTAAATGTCTTCTCTGCCTTCAGTTTCATCACTATGTTTCTGGAATGAACACCAATTACTTTTTGTGTGCCCAGCATCTCTTCTTTTTAGAAACTGCAACTCCCAACTCCATGCAATTCTGACGGGATTGTCAAACACACACAGCATCACCTTCACCTCCTCATGGGCACATGACCCAGTATGGCTAGAAAATTTCCATATCCCGAACACAGCAATCCTTCCACACATGAGCAGAAGCAACAACATATATTAATACAATGAGAAAAAGAGCTCTGTGAGTGCTCATAAACCCCAGGTTATGAGCAGTAAGGACAATGTATATACTGTGAGTCAAGTTTTGCTCCTGTGTGAATGAACCTAGAGTCTATCATACAGAGTGAAGTAAGTCAGAAATAGAAAAGCCAATATCGTATATTAACTCATGTATGTGGGATCTAGAAAACTGTTACAGATGAACCTATTTGCTAGGCATAAACAGAGATGCAGATGTAGGGAACAGATGTGTGGACACAGGGTGGAATGAATCGGGAGACTGAGGTTGTTTTTTGTGCACTTCCATGTGTAAAACAGATCCAGATCCAGATCCTGCCATGTCTAAAACAGTGGAAACCTATCTTATAGCACAGGGAGCCCAGGTTGGTGCTCTGTAGCGACCTAACTGGGATTGGGGTAGGGACAGAGGGAGGTCTAAGAGGGAGGGGATATATGTGTATGTGAAGCTAATTCACTTCATTGTACAGCAGGAACTAACACAACATGGTAAAGCAACTCTATCACAATTAATAAAAAAAAAATTTGCTCCTGACCAACTTTTCCATGTGGTGAGAATAGTCAGGGTTGGCTTATTCATAGACACAGTAGCTACAGTGTTTAAGGCCCGCCATATTTTTTGGAAGCCATGAAAATGTTTTAACTTCTTTTAAAATTAGAAGGAGAAAAGGAATACAATACAGCCTGTATTATATTCATCTTTAATATAATAATATAATCATCTTTAATAATATAATTGTAAAATAAAATCTTTTATGTTTTGATGTAAGGGAAGGAACTCAAAAAGAAAAAAATACTGAGGATCCATTAAAGTTGTATGTGACTTTGGAAAGAACCTGCCTGAGAATGAAACCAGCATGGGAAAAATATCTCTGAGAGATGGAGCTAGGAGAGCACGTGAACCTCTGGATCAGCCATGTCAGTTATGCAACCATCCTCTTGGATCCCCAGTTAGGTGAACAATGGATTCTGCATTTTACTAAAGTTGATGAGTTGGATGCTTGTTATTTTGTTGGCTTCCCAGAAGCTTCCTGTTTGTAGAATTCCCCATCTTCTCCCATTAAAAATGCCTTTACTTGCTTGCCAGCTTCCCTTGCAAGTAGAGCCCAGGAATGTGAACTAAGTTCTCTGGCCCAATAGAGATTTTTGTGAGCTACCTATATCCATTAGTAAAATTATTTGCTGATTAAGCCAGCCACAGTTGGTTTCTGCTGTTTGCAAGGCTCTACAGTACTTTGGCCACCTCATGCAAAAGTTGACTCATTGGAAAAGACCCTGATGCTTGGAGGGATTGGGGGCAGGAGGAGAAGGGGATGAGAGGATGAGATGGCTGGATGGCATCACCAACTCGATGGGCATGAGTTTGAGTAAACTTCCGGGAGTTGGTGATGGACAGGGAGGCCTGGCGTGCTGCGATTCATGGGTCGCAAAGAGTCGGACCGACTGAGTGACTGAACTGAACTGAACTGAACAGGTACAGCTAGTTCAAGCTGGGCTTCTGTCCCTTGCAACAAGTGTTCGAACACACAGCAGAGCCCTCTTCTGCCCTTGCCTCTTCCTTGGGGAACTAAGTCCATCACTGGTGGTATTTTCCCAGCAGTCAAAGCTCATTCATTCCTGGAGAGAGAATGGGTCAGACTGAGTTTTAGCCAGGGAGGGAGGGACCAGGAAAGCTATAGAGTGCAGTTTGAAAAGTCAGTGTGATTTCAAGACTCTCCCTTTTCTCCTAACTCCAGCCTCTTGTTTACCCAGGACCTTCCCTCTGACACCATTTTTAGGAGGTGGGGTATAAGAAAAAGCACTCTTACTTTCTCCCACCCACAAGCACCACAAACATTCTCCCACAGAGAAATGTAAGAGAGGTGCCTCTCCCTCTTTCCAATGTCTAAATGGAGAGAAAATAATTAATAGGGAAGGAAAAAAAATTTTTTTTGTTGCATGGCAAGGCATGTGGGATGTTACTTCCCCAAACAAGGATTGAACCTGTGACCCCTGAAGTAGAAGCACAGTGTCTTAACTACTGGACCTCCAGGGAAGTCCCAGGAAGATAAAATTTTAATCTAATTGGTGTCCTTGAAGTAGAGAACCCAATGACTGGACAGAAAAAGCATCCCAAGGAAAATAACAGGAAAGTTCAATGAAATAAAGAACTAATTCTGCAGCACTAAATTGTACAGCATATTTCAAGGAAACTTGGTGCAGGAAGATTGATACCTACATGTATCTTGATTAAGTTATCAAACTCTAAGGATAAAGGAAATCTATTTTGAGCACTTAGGGAGAAAACATAATTCCTGTATTTCTCCTCAGCATCATGCAGTGTCCCAAATAGTGGAAGGATGTTTCTGAAGTCATTCAAGCCCAAAGGCAACAGGCAAATATTTTGAGACATGAAGGAATTCAGGAAGTGTGGTGTCTATGAGCTCTTCATTAAAAACCTGCTTCATAAAGAAATCCAGACAACCAAGAGATGAGTTAAGTAAAGAATTCTGGAATAGAGAAGCATGATAAAATGATAGCAGTGAGTACTAAATAATCCGCTTAAATGCAGAACTAAGACTCAAGAACTCTGGGGATTAAAACTGCAAAATAGAAATTAATGTTATAAACCTTGACAAATTAAAATAAATTACTACCATTTGTGAGGATCCAAAGGAAATGCAAACAAGTGTTCAAAGTTAATATCTTCTAAAACTGAAATGAGAAATTAAAAACAACTGCAATCTCTTAATGTTTTTTATAATCTTTTTGTTTTTTAATCATTGTGTTGTTTTTAGAAACTAATATCTCTTGATATAACATACATTTATCTGACCTTCATTGGTTTCTTCAGTTTCACTTCAGTTCCTTTTTCTTCTACCAAATTTAACTAAAATTTAACTATTTATTCATATGTGTATATATATATATTCAGATTATTTTCCATTATAGGTTATTATAAGATACTGAATATGGGGAGGAATAAATTAGGAGTATGGGATTAACAGATACAAACTATTATACATAAAAATAGATAAGCAACAAGAATTTACTATATAGCACAGGAATTATTTTTATCTTTAGTGGGACTTGTATAATAATAAAAAATAAAAGAAGCTTCATTTTGAAAATAAATAAAGAGGGTCTCTCCCAGTTATTGAACTAGTAAAACTGTTGGCTTCCTCCCATAATCTCAACCTCAAGGACCCAAAGAGGAAAAACACCGGGATGCTGAGAAAACTGTAATGTGATGGGGCCTTTATACCTTTAGAATTGGTATACTGGAGGGTGGAAGTTTTAGTTTGGGGCAGGAGGCAGCCTTGAAAGGCTGTAGGAGGAAAAAACAAAAGGGGAACTATTGGAGTTCTGCTTTGACTGCTTCCCATCGTTGTCTTTGAACAGAAAGTGCCTGCCCCCCATACCAGAAACAACTCAGAAGCCTGTTCCAAGTAGCCTCAGCAAAATCAGGGCAGTATAGAAACACTTGTGAGGAACTGAGAAACAGAGACGTAAATAACTGACTCAGGCATTTGCCTGGTCATTTTTCCTCTCCCCAAACCCAAAACTAAGTAATTATAGTCTAATTACAATCTGACCTTAATAGTGCGTCTGCCTGTGGGGAAAGGGGGTTACTTGACCTTCTGAGGACTGTCTTGTTGGGGAGGGAGGGATTGATCATGGTTTTCTGGAGGCTCAGCTGCTCTGTACATCCTGAGCTAGTTGGGACTGACAGAATTTGGGTCTTGCCTTTCCTGATAGTGCTAAACCAATATCAACAGGGGAACATGAATTAGTAGACTAAAATAACAAGGCATTTGAAGTGCACAACCTTTTAAAGGAAAAACAATATCCTGGGTAACGTACTTCAACAATATCAGAAATATTGAAGAAGAGAGACCAGGAATTATAGTTAGCTTATTAAATATATGTATAATGACACAGTAAGAAGTTAGCACATGTATAACACAATCAAGGAAATAGAAAAGATCCATACAGAAACAGTAAAGATGAAAAGTATAACAGTGGAAATAAAGAATACTATCTATGAAATTGGGTTTTCCTGGTGGCTCAGTGGTAAAGAATCCGCGTGCCCATGCAGGAGACACAGGTTCAGTTCCTGGGCTGGGAAGATCCCCTGGAGAAGGAAATGCCAACCCACTCCAATATTCTTGCCTGGGAAATCCCATGGGCAAAAGAGCTTGGCAGGCTACAGTCCATGGGGTGGCAAAAGTCAGACACAACTTAGCGACTAAAACAACAACAATCTATTGAAGTTAACAAAAGAATAGACATAACTGAGAAACCAATAGGAAATTGGAGGACTACTTTGAAAGAATTAGAAAGGAAAGAATAAAGAGGAAGAAATATTTAATATTAGATATTTTTCCAAACTCACTTAGAGATATGGAGAATTTCAACAGAAAACAGGAAACTATGGTAAAGAACCAGATAATAATTCTAAAATTGAAAAATACCAAAAAATATAACTGAAATTAAAATTCAATGGATGAGTTTTACAGCAAATTAGACTGCTGAATCAAAAAAATGAGCTGGAACATGTTGGAATAAAATATCCAGAATTAGGCATGAGGCAAGAAAAGCATGATAAATACAGAAGAGAGAATAAGGGATTTATGGAATGAAGAAAGAAAGTCTAACAGGAAACTCCAGAAGCAATGGAGGGAGATAATGGGAAAGAAGCAATATATGAAGATCTAATGACTAAGAATTTTTTAAAACTGACTGAAGCCTACAAACCCTGACTGGGATAAACAAGGTTATCACAGTAAAGTTGTTAAAAACCAAAACGAAAACTAAAGTGTCAGTCGCTCAGTTGTGTCTGACTCTTTGCAACCCCATGGAATGTAGCCCACCAAGCTCCTCAGTCTAGGAATTCTCCAGGAAAAAATACTGACATAGGTAGCCATTCCCTTCTCCAGGGGAGCTTCCTGACCCATGGATCAAACCTGGGTCTTCTGCATTGCAGGAAAATTTTTTACCATCTGAGCCACCACCAAAGACCAATACAAATTCTTAAAGCAGCCAGAGAAAAAAGACAAATTCCCTTCAGGGAACAACCTTTATACATTGACAATAGATTTTTCAACAGAAGCAATGGAAATAGAAGATAATGTAATAATATTTTCAAAGTGATGAGAGAAAATAATTGTCAACCAAAAATTCTAAACCCTATAGTGAAAGTATTCTTTAAAAATGAAAGACATTTTCTGACAAACAAAAGCTAAAAGAATTCATCATCATCAAGTTCATAAAAAAAGGATGCTTCATGAAAAAGGAAACCAAAGATGGGAAGAAACAGACAGAGTGAGATTCCACACCCACCCACTCTCACACACACACAATGTTACTTTAGCAACAACTGACTAACTTCATGGTCCTTATAACGACCATCTCAAATGCTAGCGATATTAAGCCAGTGTTAATTCAATATCCCATCCAATTCACTACATGTGTTAAGACCTCTGCATGGGAAGTTCAACACACTATTGAGAGAAATTTAAAAGACCTAAATAAATAGAGGGATATATCTTGCTTATATACTTACTGTTGTAAAAATGTTACATTTTCCCAAACTGATGTATATGTACAACGAAATTTTAAGAAAAATCCAAGCAGAGTTTTGTGCATGTATGTGTGGAAATTAACAAACTGATTCTAAAATTTAAATGTAAATGCAGAGAACCAAGAATAGAAAGGATAATCTTGAGCAGAAGATGGAGAGGAGGATGAGGAGGAAGGAGAAAGAAGGACGTGGAAGAGAAATAGAAGAAGAAGAATTCAAAGAAAGTGGAGAAGGATGTGGGGAGCGGGAGGAGAAGGGAAGTGGGCAAGGAGAAGTAGGGGTGAAGGATGAGAGAGATTTGAGTGGAGGAGAGTGAAGATTTGAAGTAGCCAATAGTGGCGCAGAGAACGGGAGAGTGAGCTGACACTAAGATTTCTGGGTGATGTTGAAGATCCAGTTAAGATGGGTGAGGATTTGGGGTTAAGGAGACTCAAGTCCCCAACATCACAGAGTTTTCTGAAGAAGTCTCTGGACATGTTGTTTCATCTGATTTTCATAACATGCCTGTGTGAGAAAGATGATTCTCTCCATCGTATAAGAGAACCAAACAGGGGGATGATCAACTTGCATCTCACTGTGAGTGGGTTTTGGATCCCTCACCATAGAGCCTGTGGCCGAGCTGGGTAACCAGGGCAGGGGGCCAGGATCAGCTCACCGGTGCTTCCTCCACAGAAGACTGGACAGCTGAGCCAGTGCATGGAGCTCGCTTGTATGATCTTGAATAAGTCCCTGGCCCCGTCTTGGCCTCAAGATCCCTATCTGGACAGATGGAGGGTGGGGTTCTATGGTATGAGTCTATTGTTCTGGAACTTTATCTTCTATCTATCCCCTCTCCACGCTGGGAGGGTGGCATAGAGCTCAGCCTGCATTTGAGGCTACAGAGAGGTCTCCCCAGAGAGGGAGCTCAGAACACAGGGAGCTCAGGAAGCAGTCAGCGATGTATGAGAGCAAGGCACTTGGAGAGCAAAGCCCTCCCCTCGCCTTTTCTTCTCGCATTCCTGAGGTAAATAACCTACCCCTGGGGCAGAACCCAGTGTGTGTGTTGGGTGGGGGCGGGGTCTGGGGAGGGAAACACACCTTGGCCGGAGACCAGGGTTCCAGTTAAGCTTTGTCCCAACTTTGCAATGTGTCCTCACCAAGTCCTTACCCTTCTCTGAGCCTCAGTTCTCTCTCTGAAAGATGAGAGACTTGGACCAAGATGCCTTTAAACACATCTGAATCTGACCGCTTGGAATGTTAAAAGTTGCTTATAGATTCAGTGATCTCAATGTTCTTAAAAAAGGCTGCCTTCAATGGACATTCTGAACTAACTATTCCCCACTGCCTTTTATTTCAATCAAATTGATAAAATTTGTTCGTTTAATGAGCATTTATGAAGAAAACACTATAAGCTAGGCATAGGAAACGGAGAGATGAACTAGACAGAATCCAATCTTCATGGAGCCTGTATTCAAGTGAGAACACAGACAACAAGAAATAAATAATTATAGTTTAAATAGTGCTATTAATGAAATAAACAATCCCCAAAATACATAAATAAATAAATAATAATGTAACATAAATAAATTAAATAAATAAATAAAACATTAGATACAGGAGTGGCAGACCCAGCTACTAAGGGTGACTTTAAGTAAGTCACTTTCCCATTATGGGCCTCATTTCTTTCTCTAGAATAACAATCCTGGGCTGGGGGAAGGGAAGAGCACAGGGGAGTTTTCCTGCTGCCAGGAAAGTGAGAGAACCTGAGTTACAGGAGGGGCCCACACCCATGATCCAGGTGAGATGAGCAGACTCACCCTTGGGTCACAGGGGGAAGGGGAGAATGGATGGGGGAAGGGAGGAGGGACAGGAGAGAGAACCCTCAATCAGTATCACCGAGCACTTGCTCTGGGCTGTGCACTGTGTCAGGGGATTTACGTCTCGTTTCTAAGTCTCACAACAAACCAGCCATGCAGGTATTTCTGTCCCCATTTTATAGAAGAGAAAAGTTTTGAGAGAGATGATATGACTTTACATAGTAGCAGAAAGAGGATTCAAGTTCAGTTTTCTCTGACTCCAAATCTGATACTGATTCAGGTATTAGAAAGATTTTAATGGGATACAAAGAAGTATAATCTTGAGCCGTATAATAGTGAGCCTTTGCATTCTTTGGAAATGGAAGGGAAGAGATATGTAAGGGCTGAGAGATTAGGAGAATCTTCCTGGAGCAGGTGGGTTGTCAGCTAGGCCTTTTAACTGTAAGTAGTTTGAGGCAAAGAAGAAGAGAGAAACAGAGAATATGGGGCTCTGGACTTAGACCTACTCACTGGCTCAAGGGAGGGGTACCTAAATTAGGTGGCTGCAGAGACATGAGGCTGGAAATGTGGGCTAGCTCAATAAAGAGTCCCAGGCTGCCTCACTGAGGATTATGGTCTTGGTTTCTGGGCATGCAGAAGCTGTAGGACGTGTGCAAACAGGGGAGGGACATAGCACAGGAGTGTAGAATTGAAGTCATGGGACCTAAGCGGTCACGGTTGCCACACTTACTAGTCATGTGACTCTAGACAGTTTGTTTCAGAGAAACAAAGCTCCAGCACCTTGTCTATCACATACCTGACTTAAGAGTTGTGCTGATCATTGTATCCTCAAGCACTTGGTCCAGGATCCATCAAGTAGTGAGTGTTCAATAGTTGTTCACTAAATGAATTAAGATTAAAAACTGCTTATCCCAAAGACCTAAATGTAAGAGCTAAAAGTATAAAACTCTTAGAACAAAACATAAAGGAAAACTCCACAACACTGGATTTGGCAATGACTGTTTGAATACGGCAACAGAAGAAAAAATTAATTGGCTATATCAAAATGAAAATCTTTTCTTCATAAGAGGGTACTATCCAAAGAAGTAAAAAGACAACCCCCCAAATGGGAGAAAATATTTGCAAAGCTCAACTGTAACAATGACAAAAAACAAACAAACAAAAAAAAAACTTCAAACAATCCAATTTAAAAATGGGCAGAAGACTTGCAGACATCTCTCCAAAGAAGATATACAATTGGCCTAAAGCCCATGAAATGATGTTCAACATCACTAATTATTGTGTGTGTGCATGTGCACACAGTAAGGGAAATACAAATTAAAACCACAGTGAAATATCAGTTCACCCATCAGAAAGCTATTATCAAAACAAACAAAAACAAGTGTTGGCAAGGGAGTGGGAAAACTGGAACCCTTGTGCATTGCTGGTAGATCATGAATGAACCTAGGCTAGCCTAGGGCCTGGCCCCTAGTGAGTGCTCAGTATAGGACAATGTTACGGAGGTGGGGGCAATACGATACTTCATATAGTACAACACTGAAGTTCTGTTCTTAGATGATGAAAACAGTTCTGTGATTATCTTTGCACTTGCACTTTTCCTGTAAGTGAACAGGGTACCCCTGAGATCTACTCTGCCCTCAGATCCCAGGACACAGAATGGATGGCCCTGCCTCAAGCATACACACACTCCTGCCTGCCTTCTACCCACCTCCCAGGCTTCCAGATGCCCTAATTGGCCTCCAGAGGGGAACCGAATCTCATTGAAGGGCACTAATTAATTCCTAGAAATCCAGGTCCCCATATCCTCCTCTCACTCCACCCCAACTCCCCTGTTACTTGTTCCAGACAGGAAAGGAACTCTGCAGACTCCCTGAGGAAGGAGAGGCCTTGGGAGGGCATCACGTGTGTGCTCTGTGCTGACTGTTGTAATGAGGCCCCAGGAGACCCGGCTGCACCAAGGCAGACCTGGAACTTGGAAAATGACTGCTGAGTACCTTCCCCAAACCTATTCTGGCTGACACCCATCCCCACCTTTGCCCACACTATAGGCACTGTGTTCTCACCTGGCTTCCCCATGGGCAGTTAATTTTGGTGTCTCTGTTCAAATCGCTCTAGCCGTCCCACGGTTCCGGAGGCATGATCTGTGCCACCGCCCTGGCAGAGTGTCACTGCCGAAGTCCTGCCCTCACAGAGGCATTTCCAAGACACACTTCTGTTCATCCTTCAAGCCCCAGGGCAAACAGTCCTCTGTAAATCTTAGCCAAACGTCAGACAGGCCACCTCTCCCTCCCTGGGGCATCCATGGTTTGTGGCTCCTGGCAGAGCTCTTAGGACTGCGGGCCTGGAAGCAGAACTGGTCACTTGCATCTCACTCCTCCAGGCCAGATCCCAGGTCCACAGACAAGTAGAAGCTGAGGCAAGGAGGCCTCTGTCTCAGTTCTGCTCTGCCATCTCTCTTACTCCAAAGTGATGCTCTGCATTGTGTTCATAGAAGTTTTTTTAACAGATTCTATAGTGAAATAGAAAATAATACATAAAAATTTCCTGACTGCAGGACTCCTCTGAGCCTCCACTGTGTTCATGACCTTTGTGAATCTCTAAGATTACAATTCACATGTACCCAGTTCAATTGGGGGAAAGATCATTTTAGAGCTTTATCTTACACCATATGCCCAAATAAACCCTAAGGGAGTTAAAGAAGGAAATGTAAAAACTATAAAAACTAAAGGGAAATTAGTTCTAGACCGTGGATTCTGCAAACCTGGGACTGAGACTAATTCACAGTGTTCTGTCATTAAATAATGAATAGAATGAACACAGGGTTTATGATATCACTAACAGACAAGCTATGCACATACCTTGATTCTGCATCTTGAGTAAGCTGCTTCAGCTGTTAGATTGACATGCTTCCATTTTGACCATGTTCCTCCTATGAAATTACATCCAGGAAATGAGGAACCTGACACTTGGAAAAGCTCCCTAGTAGTGCCATCTAATTTGACATCACTTTGAGCCTGCATAAAGTAGCCTTTTGTCCAAAGCAGTGACTTACCCGTGGGCCTCTTTCTGGACTCTGCACTCCTGCAGGGCAGGCTGTGTCCATCCCTCTTCACAGAGTACAAGCCCTACTCAGCAGACACTCCTCTCTGTCTCCGCAAAACTTCTGTGCAAGTCCCCGGCTCATCACCCCATGTCACGGCGTGGAATGTGATATGCTAGGCAGGCTCCTGGCTGGGGACCTGGGGCCTTGAATTCGTAACATTCTGGGGCAACTGGGCAAACCCTACCCCATCCTGTACCTCAGTCAGGTAAAGTTCAGAGAACTGCAAACCCTGACAGAACCAGACCACCCATGAGGGTGTAAGCTCAACCAGTAGAAGCACCTGCCCCTCCCTGAGTCCATCCTGCTAGGCTCTCTTACCCTGAGAGGTAGGATAAGCTGGTTGCCCCTCCTGCCCATACCTCTGGAATGTCTTGTCCCTTCCACAGTCCTACCCCAGCCCATGCCCTCACCCCGGACAGCAGGTGCAGGAAGAGCCCCAACCCTGGCTCTGCACTGACTTGCTAGGTGGCCACCGTCCCCTCTGGACCTCGGTTTTTCCATCTGTAAAATGGGAGGAATTATAGAGATCACCTCTGGGCCCTCGGTGGCTCAGACATTCTCTGGTTGTCAGCAGCAAGAGGAAGTACAGGCAGCATCATTCCCACCTGAGACTGTGGGGGCCCCATGGAGCAGGCACCCCAGGCAGTCTGGATCTCCAGAAGCTTCTAGAAGGGCTGGAGAAGGGGCCTGGGACAACACTGACCCCACCCAGTGCTGCCTTCAGGGCCCCAGGGTCTCTGGGCAGTCAGTTTGGGAAGGTCCAGGCCTGGTGTTAGAGTTGAGAGGGTAGGACGAAGGCCTTGGAGAACAGCTTGAGTAAAGTCATGGAAGAGGGGAGTGAGGAGTGCGGCTTGAGAGGGCAGACCGCTGAGGACAGGAGGACGAGGTGGGGCCCGCTCACACCAGGTCTTCAGTACCAAGCTGAGGAGCTCAAATGAGCACAGCCGGGAGCTGAGGGAGGGCTCACCACAGGGAGGGGCAGGCGTGGCCAGACACATGCTTTAGGAGGGTCACTCCTAAAGAGAGTGGGGAGGGGGTAGTAGACACTGGGAAACCAGTGAAGAGGCCACTGCACTGGTCTTGGAGGAAAAGATGGGCATCAAGATGCAAGAAGTGGCCCTAATGGAGTGGGGGATGGATGGATGTGAGGGAACCTTAGAAGGGGGGCTGATGAAATGACTCTGACTGGCTCTGGGCTTGGGGCCCCAAATGCCTCCCAAAGCATGAACAGAAATCTCCCAGATGGGGAATCTGAAACCTGAAGACGTCAAAGCCCTGGCCCAGGTCACGAGCAGCAGGAGGGTGGGGACACCAGTCCAGAAACCCAGGTGCCTGGCAGCCAGCCCCAGCCCCTCTCCCACAGCGACACAAATTACAGAGGTGAAACTGGACTCTGCATTCTCTTCAGACCTCAGACACCAAGCCAAACCCAGGCATGTGGAGCATCAGGGGCCAGAGCAGCTTCTTCATACTTGGCAGCATTTCAGCATTTTTTTTTTTTTTGCCTTCCTACAACAGGGAGTCTTCCAGTGCTGATGCTTAAAGGCTGCCTATAGTCCAACTCAACCCCCTCCGTCTTTTACAAGGAGAAAGCACATAGCTCAGAGGCAAAGAGAACCACCTAAAGCCACACAGCAAGGTAGTAGCCCAGATCTTCCCAAATCCCAGAATAGTTCTCGCATACCCTGGTAATAAAACCCACAAGCCTGAAACCCCGGGCCTGGAGAAGGAAGAATCTGACCGAAGCTCATCAGAAGTGGATGGCAGAAGCAAGACCTCAGGCCTGTGTCAGACCCCTGGGGCCAGGGCAGCAGCCAGCTAGCTGCTTCCCCTGCTGTGTGCCGCCTCCCTGGCTGCAGTCCTGTGAGGGAGTCTGTGCCCTGACTCCATCCCCCAGCCATCACTGTGCCCTCATCTGTCTTGCTGGGGCCGGTGTGGGGATGTCTCCAGGCTGCCTTCAATTATGAGCCAATAAATATGAGATGTGCTCGGCGAGGAGGGGCTGCTGGGGCTGCCAGTCCCACCCCCACCACTCTCCTGCCAGCCTCTGCACCGAGGAAGATTGGATTTTGTGTCGTTCATTTTTTATCTCCAGTTCATGTCGGATGGGGAGATAGAGGGCGTGGGCAGTGGATAATTTTATCCTTCCCCCACAGCCGGGTGCAGCACTGAGATGGGGTGTGTGGTGGCCTTGGATAGCCTGCTGTCCTCCCAGGGGGAGATGCTCCATCCCTGGGCTATCCCTCATCTCTAGCCATCAGCCCTGGGCTATTCTCTCTGCTGGGGCAAAATGACGTACATAGAAGAAAGAGCCCTGGGTAGGAAGACAAAGGACCTAGGTTCAAGCCTTGGCCCTGCTGCCAACACACTCTGAGACCTTGGACAAGTCTCTGCAGACATTCTGTTTGTTCCTTCTCTACACCAAGTCCTGTGCTGGAAGACAGAGGCCACAAACATCAGAACTACTCCCTGCCCTCAAGGAGCTGGTAGTTGAATTCCAAATAAACAGACATCCATGGAGGGGTGGCAGACACTGGCAATGATGTGAAGGGTGAGGATCTGCCAGAAAGGAGTGAAGAAAGGGGGAGAAAGAAGATTTTCAGGTACCTGCTTGAATGAAACCCAGCAGAACACAGTAATGCCTAGAGACCCATGAGAGTGGGTGAAGCAAAAGGTAGGTGGAACAGGGGAGAGAAGAGTTTTAAGTAGGTAAGTATTGTGATCAGATCTGCATTTTAGAAAAATCTCCCCAACAACTGTGAAAAGCAGCTTTCAGGGGGTGGTGATGGAGAATGAAGGCAGAGAGTTCAGTGATGATGATGATGCAATTGTCCAGGAGAGAGAAGATGATGTCCTAGATTAGAGCAATAACAGAGAAGCCAGAAATAATAATTATCATCATTATGATGAATACTGCCATTAAGTGTTACCATGGGACAAGCACAGTGCTAGGTATTTACATCATTGTTTCCAACCCTCACAACTCTCCAAAGTAGGCTATTATCCCCATTTTGTAGATAAGGAAATTAAGCCTTGGGTAAATTAAAAGAGAATTGCCCAAAGTCACATAGCCAATAAGTAACAAAGACAGGATTTTGACCCAGGTCTGTCCAACCCTAAAGGCCATGTTCTTTCTACTGTGTTCTAATTCCTAAAATGGAAGGCACAGCTTCCAGAGAGGCTAATAGGGCATAGAATCCACCTGATTTTTTTGATTGCTTAGATGTGGAAAAAAGGACAGAGAGATTTGAAGAAGATGTGTAGGTTTCTGGCCAGGGAAGCTGGGTGGATAGAGGGAGCACAGGAGGAGCTGGTTTGGGCGCAGTGGATGGGGTTTCAGTTCAGTCGCTCAGTTGTGTCTGACTCCTTGTGACCCCATGGACCGCGGCACACCAGGCCTCCCTGCCCATCACCAACCCCCGGAGTTTACCCAAACTCATGTCCATTGAGTCGGTGATGCCATTCAACCATCTCATCTTCTGTCATCCCCTTCTCCTCCTGCCTTCGATCTTTCCCAGCATCAGGGTCTTTTCCAGGAGTCAGTTCTTCACATCAGGTGGCCAAAGTACTGGAGTTTCAGCACCAGCATCAGTCCTTCCAATGAACACCCAGGACTGATTTCTTCTAGAATCGACTGGTTTGATCTCCTTTCAGTGCAAGAGTCTTCTCCAACACCATAGTTCTGAAACATCAACTCTTCGGAGCTCAGCTTTCTTTATAATCCAACTCTCACATCCATACATGACTACTGGAAAAACCATAGCCTTGACTAGACAGACCTATGTTGGCAAAGTAATGTCTCTGCTTTTTAATATGCTGTCTAGGTTGGTCATAACTTTTCTTCCAAGGAATAAGCTTCTTTTAATTTCATGGCTGCAGTCATCATCTGCAGTGATTTTGGAGCCCAAAAATATTAAGTCAGCCACTGTTTCCCCATCTTTTTGCCATGAAGTGATGGGACTGGATGCCATGATCTTAGTTTTCTGAATGCTGAGGTTTAAGCTAACTTTTTCACACTCCTCTTTCACTTTCATCAAGAGGCTCTTTAGTTCTTCTTTTTCTGCCATAAGGGATAGGGTTTGGTGGTTGGATTAGAGGTCAGTTGGATATCTGGTTGTGGAGTCAAGTTCTACCCAGGAGACAGAGATTTGGGAATTGTTGACAAATAGATGGTCAGTTGTTTGAGTAGGCTAGGTCATTATAGGGAATTGTATAGCAAATGGAACATTGAGACTGGAACTTCGGAGAATTCCAATCCCTAGAGGATGACCAGCAGGAGGACATATAGGGAATCAAAGCGGTGCAATATGAGGTCAGCCCAAGAGCAACAGAATTACTTCAGGAAGGTAAAGAGCAAGTGACTCCTGATGTTGCCAACTAGTTAGTAAGGTGAAAGCTAAAACTGGGAGCCGCAGAGAGCAGACATTTTGAACCTTGCAAAGTAGTCTTCATGGGCACAGTGTTACTAAATGATGGGAGGGGCCTGTGCACATCCTTCCCTTGGCCCTGAGAGCATTTATTGACCCCTGGTATGCTAGTGAATCCTAACCAACCTCTCCCAGAAATCTGAGTCAGATGAGAAAAGTAGTATTATTAGGAAGGGAGGTAGAGGAGATATGTGAACAGAAGAAAAAAGATTGAAGGAGCAAGAGAGAAAGGTTGAGAAATGCATGAAAACTGTTAGAGAAGTATGATAACTGAGAACCCACCAAGAAGAAAAGGAAAATTTATTTTGATCCCACTTTCTAATAAAATTTAGCTATCAAGGAAGAAGCCATAGCCCACCATAGCTGAATGTTAAATGAGTAAAGAGAGAACTATGTGTAGCAAGGAAACTAGAACAGTACAAGTGTTAGTTGTTGCTGTTAAGACACTCGGGCTGTTGCTTTACATTTGAGTGACAATGTTGGCTGGGTATAATATTATAGTGCATGTGGACAGAAAAGCACTCCAGCTGGATAGAAAAGATTTCGACTCAAGGGTCATCATCAACTGGGTTGTACCAAAGTACTCAGCATTTGCCTTTGCTCTTCTTTCTAATTTTGATGAAAAATTTGTTGGAGAACTATTACAACTGTAACATGTTTTGCCATTTATGTAGCTGATTTCATGTTTGACCGATAGGGTTTTTTAGGCTGTTGATGGGGATAGATTTTTTTTCCTCTGGAAAGGTAGGGGTAAAATCTCCACATGCTTAGGGCAGTTTGATGGAGTGGGAGAGGTGGAAGCTAGTGTGAAGAGGGGTGAGAAAGTACAGACAGACAACAAGTGGAGAAACTCTTTTTAGAAAATGGGTTGTGCTGCTGTAATGAAGAAAGAAATAAAAGTAGCTATAGAGTAACATGGAATGGACGATATTTTTGAGATGGGAAAGTCACAAACACATTGAATGCTAAGGAGTCAGTGGAGAGAGAGCTTAAAGAGGGGAGGAGTGATTGATGGAATCAGTTCTTAGAGGAAGTGGGCAGAAAATGGGCTCCAGGGCCTTGAACCAGAAGTCGGAGAGCTCTGTGGCCACTCTGCTATATAGCACAGTGGTTAAGCTCAAGGTCTATAGGGAGATGGTCTGGTTTTGAAAAATGTATCATCAGGACGGCTTGACTTTTTTCAAGTTATTTAACTTAAGGCAGAATTGTCAGTTCCTTGTTTCCAAAATGGGGATACTAACAATTCCTGTCCGATAAAGTTACTATGAAGATCAAATGAGTTAATACATGCCAAATGCTTAGAACAATGCCTGGCACATATTAAGTGCTTGATAAAAGATAGCTGTTAGTGGTCAACACAAATTAGCTATTAGCTAACTCATCTTGTAAGACAGAGAAGTGGGGAGAGATGGGTGTGGCCTATGGAAACGCCACTTGGAAGGAAGGAAAGATGATAGAGCTCACAGCAGCAGCTCTGCTCTTGGGCTAAGGATTTGGAGTTAGACAGAGCTGGGTGCACCTCATCATACCAGCCAAACCTTGGTGTTTTCACCTGGACAGGGCTCCATCTCAAGAGGGATTGTGATGAATTCATAAGTGGGTAAAGCACTAAGCACAGGGCCAGGCACTTGGAGGTGCTCAGGGAGTGGTAACAACTTACAGTGATCACCCTTCACCTTCCCAGGGCATAGACCTGGACAGGAGGTCTGCTGAGAGGGAGAACAGAGCTGGGGTTGGAACTTTATGTGCGAGGTTTGCTGGGGTGCAGGATGAGGAGCGCTAGGTGCTGCAGAGAGTCTAGATCAAACAATCACCCCATCCCAGGTCCAGCCTGACCAGGAGATGAAGAGAGGCCAAGAAGAGCTGCAGGGGCCAGGGGGTCTGAGGCTAGAGGCCTCCAGGAAAGTGAAAACAAAATGACGGGGCCAGGAGAAAGGTCTGTGGTGTGAGACGAGGATTTCTGAGTGTCATTCAGTCAAACTTCTGAGCACTTTCAGTACACCAGGTGCCAGGTGCACTACTTTACACACCTGAGTGCATCAGACCCCCAGTCCTCATCCATTGGAAGCCTGTTGGCCCAGGCACCCATCCCTCCCACAGATCTAGGAGGGCCACATGACCTCAGATCATGTGCAGACCATGAACAGTTCTGTAGTCATTGGCAAGGTTGGGCAGGACAGATGAGTAGGGACAGTCAGATCCCCTCTGTCACGCGCGTGAATTGTGAAGGGTGGGGAGAATCCAGTGGTAAGTGAAGATGGCAATGTAGCCCAGAGGGAGGGAACATGGAGTTGACTTGTAACCTTGAAAAGTCACGTGGAAACAAAGGTCGTGGGAGAGCAAGACCTCTGAGGAAGGAGAAGCTGTGGGCAGAGAGGAGAGGGGTGGAATTAGCCTTAGGAGTAGTGGAAGCAGGCAGATAGCAGCAGAGACCCATGGGAAGGGAGGTGGGGAGAGGCACAGCCCCCTAGTGGCTCCATCCCTCCCAAGGTCTGGGTCTGATTCCAGGCCCCAGGGCTTCCTTCTTCTCCAACTCCCCCTTTTCTGAATGAGTTCAAGCATTTTTCTGTTCTTTGCAGCTAAAGAAATCCAAATAAAGTATCACTATATCCCCATTTTACAGATGGGAAGACTAAGGTTGAGGAGGGAAATGACTTTTGAAAGTCCATAGTTGGCTGGCTAGGTGGCAGAGCTGGAATTAGGATCCAGGCAACTTCTTTCTCCAGAGCCCACTCCTCCTCCTTCCTTAGCCCCCAGGAAGCTGGGATCCATTCTCTTCATCCCTAGCTCTTATCCTCAGACCCTGTTGCTCCTTAAAGTCCAGAGTCCTGCTGAGCAGAGTCAGATGCCAGCAAGAGGCCTTCCTGGCTGAGAGGGATGGCTGCACTCAGGATTGATCGGCTCCCCAGTCTGCCTTCCTCTCAGGGCCTCTTCTTAAGTCTCCCTCAACCCCTCATCCCTTTTGAGGCTCCCCATCCCACTGGAGAGCCTTGGCATTCATGCAAAGAGCACCTGCAGTGACTGGGCATCAAACTTTAGGGTTCTAGGGAGAGGATAACGGGCTTGCAGGATACATGCGGGGGGATAAAGGCCGGATCTGAGCAGTAGGGTGAAAATAAGTTCCCCCAGAGTGGGTGGCAAATATATATAAGGCCCAGGGAATCTCCTTAGAGCTTCACAATTTCCTAGCAAAGTCAACATCATTGTCCCCCTTTTACAGGTGGAGAAACTGAGGCTCAGAGATACAAAGTCCTTCCCAAAGCTACATAACCAGTAAGAGACCAAACTGGGATTTGCTCTCTGGCCTCATGGGTCCAGGTCCAGGCACCTCCTGCTGCTATAGCTGCCTCTTTTCCCCTGAATCAGCTTCACCCAGAGAAGAGCTCTCCCCCTGCTCTGCTCTGGAATGGCTGTGGCTCTGGGTCTCAGTTGAGTGGGGAGGGGGCCACTGGATTTCTGAGGTCCCTCCCTGCCTGCTCTTTCAGTGGGCTACAGGCTCCACAGCCAAGCATCATCCAGGCCACTCCCCCTCCTCCCTAATAATTAATCTCCAGCCAACAGTCCCAGCTGCAGTGCTTTCATCATCCAATTACCGGAGTTGCTGGCACAATAAATCTTGGTCACACAAATGCAGGCAAATCTGCAGCTATTTTCATGGCCATTACTGTGCATAGGACATTGGGACTCAGGTCATTTGCCTTTCTGACGCGAGAGCTGCTCCCTCCCCCCCCATCTTTTCTGTCAGCTTTCATTTCTCATTGGTGGCTGCCCCTCCTCCTCCCCATCCCCTTCTAACCATCATCCCCCTAAGCAGGCAGTCTTCCTTCTCTTCTCCTATCCACAGTCAGCGCGGCCAAGATTAGAAGACTGAGGGCGTCCATCCTAGCCAGCAGTGATGAAAGGAACACAGAGCCAAATTCCAGGAAGGACTCGAAGGTCTCCCTCCCAGTTCTTCTTGGCCACAGGCAGGCATGGAAGGAGATCACAGCAACTCCCAGGCTCCACACAAAGAACACACAGGTTACAACAGGGGAGGAGGGATCCATGGACTGTTCAGATGACCTCAGATCATATAAGGGCGACACCATCCATAGAAGAGGTCGTGCGTGGGGCCTCTGATAGAGTCAAAGGAAAACTCAGCCATCATCTATGAATGAAGTCTTAGCAACAGAGGGGGCAGAGGGGAAAGAATGCTGTTCCAAGAAAACCATGCCCACCATCTCTCAACTAATGACAGTTGTGTAGGTCCACCAGTCTCAAACAGGAGTGGAGCAGATCTTTTGCTCACGCACAGCCAAAACTCCCTCCTCTGGAAAGACACCGCCCTTCTCAGGGCATCTGTTTTCTTTGGGGACAACAGAGTTAATGAGTGATGCCTCAGGACAGTTTTGAAAGACTGGCCAAGACTGCCCCTGGGTCACCACCACCAGGTAGTGCTGTTTAAGATTCCAGGTTTCCTGTGCTCAGCGTGGAGTTGGGGGAGATTGCCACCTGCTGGTCAGTATTGGCAGTGCCATGGAGCAACAGTCAAAATTCTGGCCTGGGAGTCCCAGTAGATCCAGGCTTGACTTTAACTGTATGACCTTGAGCAAGTCACTGCCACCCTTTGAATCTCACTTGTTCTCATCTAAAATGCCAGCCTTGCAAGGCCATGGTGAACATCAAACTAAACTGCGCTAATGTACCTCTCTTGGGCAGGCCACTCAGTAAAGGTTTGCTATACCTGAATCTTGTCCTAACCAGACTCAGAGCAAGGGTCAGCCCCAGGAGACAGAATAGGAGGTGAGTGCCCCATACCCAGATGCAAGGCAAGCGTATCCCAGGCCCAGGTCAACCTCTCTCAGCCATGGCAAGCAGGAGAGTCAGCTCTTGGCCCCAACATCCCCCAGAGGAGCCAGGCATGGATTCCCCAGCCCAGAGCTCGCTCTCAGCCATGCTCAGGCCAGACTCAAACACCCAAACCCAGGATTTCCCAGGACCACCTGTACTAATTAGAAACAGTTGCACCCTCTGGACAGTGGCAGCCTGACAGGTCCATGGACTAGACTGCAGGCCCAATTTGCCTCTCAGAGAGGCACTTTTATATGATACACCAAAAGCAGCAAGGCTGCCCAGAGACAGCATTTACCTGGGCTCCTGACCCTAAAACCCATCTGCCAGGACCTAGCTGACAGGACCAGCCTCAGCTCCCCAGCAGGTATTGTAAGTATGTCTGCAGCTTCGGACCCTTTGTCAGGCCCCATCTGGCTCAGAGAGGTCTGATGAGGCTTCTGCCCTCCATCTCCGACTCCTGAAGCACTGGGCTACTCACTGGCCTGGGAAGTAAACACGGAACCCTACCCCAAGCCTTATCTTACCGTCCTGAGAGTTTGTCTTGCCACTCACACTGTTCATTGAACCCAGGGTAGGTAAGGCATGACTGGGGAAGCTGGAAAAATACTCGAGAAGCTGTGGGGACTACAGACATCTTTATTCTCTCCGGGCAGCAGCAGCAGCTGCAGGGAGTCTTCAAAAACTACTGATGTACTAAGACAGACAAAAGTGGTCCATGGCCAATTGGGTGTGTAGGCCCAGTGCTACCAAGGTCGGCAATATCATTGTTTACAGAACATAAGGTATGAGGCGGTGAGAGAGTGGGGCAAGAGCGCGAGACTGACGCCGTGTTGCCAGTTAATGTCCCCACAATCCACCCCCTCAGGGTCTTCCGTCCCACTGTTTTCAAAGGCTCGGCTCTCTGCAGCCTTTTTCTGGCACACGTTGCTGCCGCTTGCATCCACATTCCACACAACAGTAAAGGCTACATGCCCAATACAGAGCAAAACTGAACGCCAGGTACTGGACAGGCTGGCCCACCACTCCCGCAGTTAGTCTCCAGTAAGGCTTTGCATGTCATGGATTTCTCACATCCTGTGGCTCCACACAGAGCAGAGCAGGGAGCTCATGATAGACCTCAGGGAGTGTACAAATGCACCTTTCAAGACTGAAGCAGCTCCCTGTGGTCCTGGCCAGGTGACATCTGCATGAGGGGACCATGTGCTCGTCACCCAGGGTACAGCCTAAAAGTCCTGTTGCAGCCCCTGCCCCCATGGGGCTAGGAGAATTACCCACTGCATGTGGGGTGCCTGTATCTTCCATAGCCAAGTCCAGTCCACCATCTGTCCTTGTGCAATCTCTGTTGGGACTGACAACAGGATATTACCTTGGGTTCTGTAGCCAGGCTTTAGGAAAATATCTGTTGTTGCCACCTGCAGTTGCATCGGCGCAGCAGCACGATGCAGAAAAGCCTCCACAGGGGCAACTCCACCCTTGCATGATTTTTCATTGAGAACCTGTGAACGCCCCCCATAGGTGTCAGGTCCACTCCTTCAAGGAGGGGGGATCAATAGAGAGCTGCAAGCCTTGTTTTTAACAAACCATTATATCACTCAATCATACCCACTGCCTCTGGGTGATCATCAGTCAATTCAGTTCAGTCACTCAGTCGTGTCCGACTCTTTGCGACCCCATGGACTGCAGCATGCCAGGTTTCCTTGTCCATCACCAACTCCCAGAGCTTGCTCAAACTCATGTCCATCAAGTCGGTGATGCCATCCAACCATTTCATCCTCTGTCATCCCCTTCTCCCACTTTCAATCTTTCCCAGCATCAGTTCTTTTCCAGTGAGTCAGTTCTTCACATCAGGCGGCCAAAGTATTGCAGCTTTGGCTTTAGCATCAGTCCTTCCAATGAATATTCAGGACTGATTTCCTCTAGGATGGACTGGTTTGATCTCCTTTCAGTGCAAGGGACTCTCAAGAGTCTTCTCCAAAACCACAGTTCAAAAGCATCAATTCTTCAGCACTCAGCTTTTTCTTTATAGTCCAACTCTCACATCCATACATGACTACGGGAAAAACCATAGCTTTGACTAGATGGACCTTTGCCTGTGGGTGATATGGGACATGAAATACCCATTGAATTCCCAGTCTCTGTACCCAGTCCTGGACTTCCTTTCTGGTGAAATGGGTACCCTGACCATTCTCTATAATCAGAGGATGGCCATACATGGCTGTCACGTAGTCAAGCGCCTTAAGAGTACAGTGTTGGTCAGCAGCCTTGCATGACCAGACAAACAGAAAACCTGTAGCTGTATCTTCAGCTGTTAAAAGTGAAGCCGGCATTCTCTGAAAGTGGCAGAGGCCCTACAAAGTCCACTTGCCACTTAGTCAAAGGAACTCTCCCCCTCACCACCCATCCAATGGAGGCTGCCAGCCTGTGGGGGTGAAGAGCTAGCTTCCCGGGCACATGTGGGACAATCATGGCAGGCACCTGCTATTTCTCTCCAAGAAATAGGAAGATCCCACGCTTTGGCAATTGCTCATATAGTTTTTGTCCCTGCATGATGTAGGTGTCAGTGTAGCCAAGCCGTCCCCTCATTAGGTTACACTTTTTAAAATCGGAGGATACAACCTTTACAGTACACTGTCTACATCATGGTACACAGCCTTTATAGTACCCTGTATATATCATAAGACACAGCTTTTTACATCTGCAAAAGAATCAGAGATTAGTAACACATCATCAATATAATGAAACAGTTTCACTGATGCAGGGCAGTTCCATGCTTCTAAATCACTTGCAACCAGCCCATGACAGATTGTTGGGCTATGCAGATATCCTTGGGGAAGGACCTGGAACGTCCACTGACACCCTTCCCAAGTGAATGCAAACTGGTCTTGACTTTCAGCAGCTATAGCTATTGGAGGAAAAAGCATTAGCTAAGTCCACCACATAGTGATAAGTGCCCAGCACTGTAGCTAACTGGTCCATCAAGTCGTGGATTGATGGCACAGCAGTATGCATAGGCAGTACCACTTTATTCAGTTCCCTGTAGTCCACAGTCATCCACCAAGAGCCACTGGGCTTCCTGACGAGCCATACAGGGAGGCGAATGGGTTCTGTGAAGGACATACAATGTCCATTTTTGCCAGCTCAGCAATGGTGGTGCTTATTTCTTTGTGGCCACCTGATAAGACATCATTGTCTCATAGTCACTGCCCTCCAGGGTGTCAGCAACACCTATGGGGGATGCTTTGCATATCCCCTCATGACTGCTTTTACAACATGCACTCAGAGACGGAATTCTCCCACAGAGATCCGCAACACAAGACCTTTAAAGACATCTATCCCCAAAACATATTCTGGAACTGGGGACATGTACACAGTGTACACTTGCACAGGAACTCACCCAATTTCCGATGGCAAGGACACAGCCTTTACTTCAATGTTTTGGCCACCATAGCCCTCAATATATGCTCTGTGGCCAGGAAACTTTTCTTGTCTGCCATGTACCAAGCTGCGTGAACGCACCAGTGTCAACCATTACTCTTTGTACACTGGTCAGTGACCAGTGAATTGCAAGTTCCACATGGGGTCTCTGGTGCTCCCTTGGGCTCTCTGGGTGGGTGCCTTGGCTTGAGCCCTATTCAGAACAGAACAGGGCATCAGCAGAGACAGCTCTGGTTGGCATAAAGCCCTCTAACTAAAATGCCCGTACCTCATGCTGCGGGCATGTCCCACATGTAGTAAACGCTGCTCCAGTCTCCACTGCTTCCACAGCTCTAGGAGTACACCATTAGGCTGCTTATCAATTTTATTTCTGTCAAGTCCTGCTGCTAGTCAATCAGCCCGCATTTGGACCTCTGTCACCCAGGTGGGGCTTTTGCCAGCTCAGCTGCCCTTCTGGGTTTTCACAGTCCTAACCCATTTAGCTTGCCACCACCCCTTTGTGTTTCTCAAGCTAGCCAGATTGGGTGCCCCACACAGGGTGTAAGTATAGCAGGCAGGGATCCAAAAAAGGTGGATGGAGCATTGGTTAAACCGGCCTCTCACATACAGCCAGTAAAATGCTCATCATCTGGGCTCTGAGCATTTAGGTTAAACATCGCCTGTCTCATGCCCAATTCTCTCACCACTTGGGTTAACTCGGCCTAAGTATGTTATTTACTCACGATATCCAGGAACTCTCCCGCTTTCATCCACATGGTGCAGATGGCAGCACTGATCCATTTCATCAGACTGTGTGTTAGATGAAGTGCACCCTGCATGAGTTGCCTGACATTCTGTAATCTCATAGTCTGAGACACCATAGTCCCCAAGGTCATGCAGCTCGTGTTCTAGCATCAGTACCTGTTGCTCTAGTTCCTCTGCACATCTCTGCAGTTAGCACACTTGCACAGTATCACAGAGAGCCAAACACAGCCAATAAAATCCACCCCATAGTGTCAGCGGTAGTGTGCACCGCTTTATCCAGCAAGCAAAAGTTTGATGCTTGTAGCGCCTTTACAATACTCTTTGTGCACTCGTACAGCATCACGGAAAGCATTCTCCATGTTCACCTTCAAGGCAGTCAACAAAATCCACCGCATGGTGGCCATGCATGGTGCTTTATCCTGCAACCAAGAGCTCGCCGCTTGTAAGGCTTTTTCAATATTCTTTGTGCGCTCAGGCAGCATCAGGAAGAGCATTCTTCCTGTTTGCCTTCAAAGCAGTCAATAAAATCCACCTCATGGTGTTAGCAGCAATACATACATGCTGCTTTGTCTGGCAAGTGAGAGCTCACCGCCTAAAATGTCTTTTCAATATTATCCAGTGACCCATTCACCGCCTCCCAGTCTTCCATCGGGGCCCACGTCAAGAGGACCATGGCCACCAGGTACCACATGCTCTGTGGTGGCCACTGGCTTCCTCCTTCCATTGGAGTCTCAGGCTCCCCTACCTACTGGGTGAAGACATCTTTATTCTCTCTGGGCAGCAGCAGCAACTGCAGGGAGTCTTCAAAAACTACTGATATACTAAGACAGACAAAAGTGGTCCATGGACAAGTGAGCGTGCAGGCCCAGTGCTACCAAGGTCAGCAATAATGTTGTTTACAGAACTTAAGGTATGAGGCTGTGAGAGAGTGGGGCAAGAGAGCGTGACTGACACCGTATTGTCAGTTAATTTCCCCCACAGAGTTTTAAGAAAGTCATTACTCTTCTGCATAAGAGAATCTTCACATAAGGGATGGAAAGCGATTGAAGCCCAAGATTCAGCTGATTCCTGCTGCCACTATTATGCTGGCCTTTGGAAGCCTGGCTTTCCACTTTCAAGGCTTCAGGTCAAATGTCTTAAAAACAATTCTTCAGTGTCAACAATCCAGTGGAAGCAAGGTTGCAATGTTAGATCAGGCTTTAGGGAAGTAACAGCACAAAACATGGCATGAACCTGGCTTGCTGGAATGGCAAAGAAGGTGTTCCTCAGCTCTAGCCTGAGAGCCACTTAACTGCACCTCCCTGAATCCAGGGTTCACTTTAATTTGAGCTACCAGGGATCATCCTCTGGATCACTTAGATGCCATGAAATCTCAACCAAAGGCATGAGGTCAGGAAAGGCATGAAAGTCTTATCCTGCCTAAGCCCCCTCTTTGAGTTCCCAATTTTGGAGAATCTCTATTTCTCTAAGTAATTGAAACTGGAATGGTCATTCATTCATTCATTCAATGAGTATTTATTGAGTACCTACTATGCTTGGGATGTAATGATATAATGAACAAATAAGCATGGTACCTTCTCCTCAAAGCTCATATCTGTCCATAGGACTTGGCCTTTACATGGAGACAATGGCCTAGAAACATCATTCAATTTCAGTAATAGGAACGTGAGCTTTTAAGCCAGGCACACAGATGGGTGGGTGCTGCTGCTTCCTGATCATTTTCCAATGTCTTGACCCCAAAGAAATCTGGATCTGAGGCCCCTGAGTAGAGGGAGTTAAAGAGAGTGGCAACAGGAAACAGTAAGGAGGATCTTTGCCTTATGGCCACAAACAGTGGGACCAGCAAGGGAAGAACATGCAGTTCAGACCGATACAGGATCAGATTGCTGTCTGACTGATGGGTACTACATCAACAGTAGCACTCAGTTCAGTTCAGTTCAGTCCAGTCACTCAGTTGTGTCCAACTCTTTGCAACCCCATGGACTGCAGCAGGCAAGGCTTCCCTATCACCAACACCCGGAGCTTGCTCAAATTCATGTCCACCGAGTCGGTGATGCCATGCCACCAAATCTCATCCTCTGTCCTTCCCTTCTCCTCCTGCCTTCCATCTTTCCTAGCATCAGGGTCTTTCCCAATGAGTCAGATCTTCTCATCAAGTGGCCAAAGTGTTGGAGTTTCAGCTTCAGCATCAGTCCTTCCAATGAATATTCAGGACTGATCTCCTTTAGGATTGAACTGGTTGGATCTCCTTGCAATCCAAGGAACTCTCAAGAGTCTTCTCCAACACCCTGGTTCAAAAACATCAATTCTTTGGCACTCAGCTTTCTTTATAATCCAACTCTCACATCCATACATGACTACTGGAAAAACCATAGCTTTGACTAGACAGACATTTGTTGGCAAAGTAATGTCTCTGCTTTTTAATACGCTGTCTAGGTTGGACATAGCTTTTCTTCTAAGGAGCAAGTGTCTTTTAATTTCATGGCTGCAGTCACCATCTGCATTTTGGAGCCCCCAGAATTAGTCTCACTGTTTCCATTGTTTCCCCATCTATTTACCATGAAGTGATAGGACTGGATGCCATGATCTTAGTTTTCTGAATGTTGAGTTTTAAGCCAACTTTTTCACTCTTCTCTTTTACTTTCATCAAGAGGCTCTTCAGTTCTTTGCTTTCTGCCATAAGGGTGGTGTCATCTGCGTATCTGAGGTTTTTGATACATCTCCTGGCAATCTTGATTCCAGCTTGCGCTTCACCCAGCCTGGCATTTTGCATAATGTACTCTGCATATAAGTTAAATAAGCAGGGTGACAATATACAGCCTTGACATACTCCTTTCCCAATTTAGAACCAGTCTGTTATTCCATGTCCAGTTCTAACTGTTGCTTCTTGACCTCCATACAGATTTCTCAGGAGGCAGGTCAGGTGGTCTGGTATTCCCATCTCTTGAAGAACTTTCCAGTTTGTTGTGATCCACACAGTCAAAGGCTTTGGGGTAGCCAATAAAGCAGAAGGAGATGTTTTTCTAGAACCCTCTTGCTTTTTCTATGATCCAACAGATGTTGGCAATCTGATCTCTGGTTCCTCTGCCTTTTCTAAATCCAGCTTGAATATGTGGAATTTCATGGTTCATGCACTGTTGAAGCCTGGCTTGGAGAATTTTGAGCATTAATTTGCTAGTGTGTGGGATGAGTGCAATCGTGCAGTGACACTGACAGTCTCAGTTCCCCACAACCATGGAGCTGGTGAGAGTGTGAGTATGATATTGATAAGTAATAGATGAAGAGCTAAGTACTATAACACAGTGCTACTTAGGTGAAGAAATTATACTCAAGCTAACTGCCCAGGTTATTCAGTCTTTACAAGGCTCAGTTGCCCTGCCTGTGGGTAGGAGACAATGTCATGCCTCCCTGGTTGTTGTGAGGATGAGAGACCACATATGGAGGTCCAACAACATTGTGCAATGAGCTCACACCTGGCACTGGTACAGCCCCAGGGACTGGCCCACAGCAGGGAAAGGCAGAGGCAGCATTGCTATCTCCAACTTGTGGCTCAATCAGAGACCTACCCATAGGCCCCTCACCTCACTCGGCACTAAGTCAGCTTCACCTGCTATCAAGTTCTATGTTTAGTCATCAAGGGAACATATGCTCTCATTTCTGATTCTATTCCTAGTTGATGACAAGAAAATCTATGTTTAGGATGACTCTGGGTCTTGGAAGGCAGCTGCTCTGAAAGTAGAGTGTACTGGAAAGTAATTTCCAGCTAGATCCAGGCTCCCAAGGAGAGAAACAAATGCACTTCTCCTGGTTGAAACAGAAGACCTTTGGTTTGAGAGGCCACCCTAGACATCTTGTTACTACAGGGATCATGACCACCAGGCTCTCACTAGCTGCTTAATGCTCACCATGTTCCAGGGACTTAAGAGGCACCATCTCTGCCTCACATTAACCTACAAGGTTAGCATCACCCACTGTTCTGCCTCTTATTTGCCATACGACAGCAATATAGTTTTAGAATCAGGCCTGAGTTCACCACTTACAGGTGTAAGACATTGGACTGTATCATGTAATTGTTGAATTAAGTGAAAATGTATGTGTAACTCAAAACACATAGTAGGTACTTTGTGTTACTTCCCTCACATCTTTCCTCTACTGTGCTATGCCTAATCCTATGGTGGGCACAGAGACCAGCAATGACTCAGACCAAGTCCCTTCCTACTTGAGGTTGAGATTTCCCTCTTCCCTATACAGACTGGGACATTCCTAACGGAGGAAAGGTCTAGGGAAAAGGCAGAAGGTTGGACAAAATTACAAGGCCTGTGGTTTGCTAAGGATGTGATGGTGATGAGGCAAAGTGGCCATCCAGCCTTAGAGTGCCCTCCTCAGTGGGCCCTGCCTTCCTCCCCTCCCTTCCATCCATCACCCTCATTTTCAGCATTCTACTGTCCAGTGTTGCCAATGAAGAACAATGGAAAAAAGATTCTTTCTTATTTACAGGAAATTGTACCATTTTCCCAGACCCTTTTGAGGATTCACTATCTCATCAGATCCGCACAACTCTCTAGTGAGTGGCAGGGCTAGGAGCATGCTCCTGCTGTAGCTGAATATAAGGGTCCCAGAGAGGGCCTGTGGCTGACACCAAAACACCCATCAAGTCAGTGTCATCTCAAAGACCCTGAACTCCAGACTCCTCCTAGTCCAGTCTTTTCTCTACTTATTCCAAAGTCTGAGTAAGGTACCCTTTCAGTAATACTGTTGATCAAATTTTAGCAGACTATATTGAAAGTTAATTTCTCATGGCTTATAGTTCTGCTCCAGGGAGTGACTAACAGGTTGTGGTACCAATTAATCAAATTTTCTGTGAGTATGGGTAGGTAGTCTTTCGCTTGCAAGCTGTGTACATCTAACCCTAACTAACTTAAAAAATAAAATAAAAATCAAACAACTTTTGGGGGTTATAGGTTCCTATAACAGGAAGGACCCTAGTGGATATCATCAGGACTATTGCTGCCTGGCTTTGATTCTCTTAGTCTTCTGCCACACTGTCCACTGGCCAAGGAGAAGGTAGCTGTCTGTTTCCAAGCCTCCAACCTCCCAGTTCAGTGCTTCCAGGAGAAAGAGCTTATCTGAAATGGTATTTGTTTTCCTTCGGATCTGCTATTATTAAATCCCTAGGAAAGTAGGGGGGAAAAGTCTTATAGTAACTAAAACTCTAGAGAGGTTTGAAAGTTAGAATTTCCAAAAGGTGTAATAACAATATGGAACAAAATTAAAACCATGGCATCAGCTCTTTTGTGCTGTTTTGGTATAAGGATATGTTTTACACTGTTTGGATTTATGCTTTATCTACTATTTGAAATATCCAAAAAGGATCAGCTATACTAAATTTGTAACTGGCATTTATGTTTAAGCCAGTTTAATCAAATTTGCCATTGTTTAAATATTCAAGAGGTTTTTAATGTTTTACTGAACATGAGTTTAATAAATTGAGCACTAAAGTCTACACAGTAGTGCACATTCCTCTCAAGCCCAGAGGTCCTTCAGACATTAAGCAACCTAACAGAACACACAAAAATAAAACAGATCACCAGATTTTTCAACTGATTCTATAAACAATTTTTGTAAAACAATTTTAAGAAGTAAATTAGAAGTTCTCTGAACTTCATTTATTCTTTCATCTTTATATGACTATATGATGAAAGGCCCATTTAAAAGTTTTCCAACCATCAATTTAAGAAAGCAGATTGACATATAGAAATATCTGGTGAAATTCAGCCAGTGCAATGACCATTTCAAAGGAACAAACAAGTCAAGTAAAAATCATAAGTTAAAGCTGTCACCCCACTTCACTAAATATCTGTGGCCTCTCCAGCGACAATTTGAGAATAACCTCAAGGTTACTTTCAAAATAGAAAAAGATGTGTAATTACAGCATGGGGCTGGAGTCAGACAGGGCTGATTTGGTACACCCCAGTTCCTATAATAGCTGGCATGTAATACACAACCAAACAATTATATTAATTTCTGCCTTGTTTCCCTCAGTAGGTAACTATGTTCAAAGGACAATGTGCAAAAGTGCAAAGGATTATTATTAGTAAGGGGATTTCTGAAAGTAAAAGTTCTTACAGAATGCAAGAAAGTGCCTCAAATCCAGTGTTTGAGAGAAGCTGGCTACAAACTAGATAGATGTATTAAGATGATAATCACCTTAAAACAATAATAGTCAAAAACAGTAGCCATCAGAATTAAGCTCTTTATTCATCTTCCTTGTTTCAAAGAGTCATGGCAGTTCTTAAGAGTACAGAGAGCATTCCCGGCATGTGGTAACACAGAGCAAGGCACACTGGAACATACTGAGCCCCAGCGTCTCCCTGGAGGAGTGACAGTTATAGAAAATCCAATCAGGGACAGAGGGAAATGCCTGTGAAATAAGAACCCCAAGTCAAGGCTTGGCTTTAGACTTGGGCTGGGATGCTGCGACATCCAGGTATGAACATGCTCAAGCCAGAGAGCAGCTCATTCCAAGGGCGGGCTGTGACTGGCCTGGATGCAGCCCCTACAGAGAAGATTCATTTAGGGTATGTGTTCAACAGGCTGAGCACATCAGCCACAGAGAGACACAACATGCTCCTCCCATGGGGAAACATGCCCTGGCCTCTCAATTAGCTCCAGAAGGCCAAGAGTCTGACTCCTTTGTTCATTCAGCACAACTTTACCGCTGCCTATTCTGTGCCAGGCCCTGTGCTGGGTGCAGAGGACAAAGTGAGGAATCACAGTCTTTAATCATCAGGGAATTCAGAATACGCTAGCAATATCACAAAAATAAGTTGATGCAGAAAGGAAGCAGACAGACTTGGTCCTCAAAGAGTTTACAGCCTAGTGGAGGCCTATGGGCAGTCTGTGCTAAGGACCAAAGAAAGGCACATGCCATATGCTCTGGCAGCGCAGGAAGGATGACATGATAGATACTGGATGACACAGTAGGGAAAACTCACAGCTTCTTAGAGAAGTCTGAACAGCCTCAGTTGGCCAAAGTGGAAGGAATGGATCCTACTGCCTTGTGCCGGGGGCTGTGCAGCTGTGGGCCGACCTCCAAGCGTCCCTCGGGCTACCCAACAGAGAGGGTGCAAGGCCGCTTATCTGTGGATGTGGCTGCATGATATCCTGTGGATATATAAGGGGAGACTGGTGACCAGGAGAAACAGGTCCAAATAACAAGGGCCCAAGGTAAAGGTTAGGGCTTCCCTTGTAGCTGAGACAGTCAACAATCTGCTTGCAAGGCAGGAGACCTGGGTTAGATCCCTGGGTCGGAAAGATCCCCTGGAGAAGGGAATGGCAACCCACTCCAGTATTCCTACCTACATGGACAGAGGAGCCTTGTAGGTTATAGTCTATGGGGTTACTGAGTCGAACATGACTGAGCGACTAACACACACACACAAGGTAAAGGTTAGGAGCTTAGAGTGAATGAACCAGGAGGCAGGGAGCATGAGCAGGACTGGCAGGCTGAGTAAGTGGGAGGCCGGCCTGGGTATACACCAGCAGACGGAGGGGCCTACTGTGCCTTCCTGCAGTCCCAGCAGTGAGTCATCTGTGCTCAATGGGGAGGGCCTCTCAGCTCACAGACCACAGCCTAGCCAGTCCTCTCTTCCTGGCACCTAGTCTGCTTTTCTCTTTTCTTCACAGTTGCCTTCACCTGCTCTATCTTTCCCATTCTCCCAACCCAACTGTGGCTGAAACGGGTTCAGTTAGGAGTCAGGTATCATGGTATAGGTCCCAGGGCCCCGAAGACCTTGGGTAACTGACACTACAGCTGTTTTGGATGGTAACCTGGCACAGAGACAAGCTTCAATTCACGTTGGGTTGGAACTTGTCTGTAGCTCAACCTGTGCAGGACTCTTTCCCTCCCACACATTTTGTGGAACAACTCTGGCCTGTTGTCATGTCTTCCTAACAGCAGCCACCACCTACACCCTCTCTCCATCCTGGGCTTCCTGTGCGTACCCTTCTCTCCCTTCCTAAAGGTGTCAGGACTCCTCCCTGCTGTGCTTTTCCTTCACAGCTGCCATCAGCCCTCTATTCTGCTCTCTGATCCTCACTATGGATTACCCCTGTGTCCAACCCTCTTTTCCTGCTATTATTGAAATATGCACAGACCCCCTTCACCTATTAAGAATTTCATTGCTAGTCACTGAGGAGAAGCGAAACTGAAGTGGAGGGGAAGGAGAAAGGGAAGGGCACTTTAAAGATGGATGAGACTTCTCACGAGGACAGGGCATCTGTGGTCCACCCTGGCATGTGACTGAGCTCCCTTCCTTGACTCCGTTCTTGGATAGTCCCAAAGAAGTCCTCGTATTATCATTTTCTCCATCCTTTAACTCTCGTTTTAGAACCCAGCCATCTTCTCTATTCTGTCAATCTGGGGTGTGGTGCTCAGGAAAGCTTTGCTGAATATAGAGTTTCTAGTCAGGAGGGGCTGCCCATTTAGTCCTTCCCTCCCCAGGTCCTCCCTGTGCCACCGACGCTGCCCACTCTGAAATTGCAGCCCCTGCCACTTGCCAAAGCGACCGAGGTCTTCTCTGACAGCAGCTTCATACAGAGAAGAGAGAAGTATTCATTAGTTCAGCCAACAACTGAAGGTTCTACACGCCAGGCTAAATGTAAACACCCTTTAGTAGGCAGTGAGGAGCCACAAGCAATTTTCAAGCAGGGACTGGCAATTAGAAAGTACCTCACATTACGCACAGGTACTCAATTATGGAAACATTTAGATAAATGTACAAATGAGTAAGTGAATGATCATAACTGTGTATTAACTTCAGCAAATATATGAGAGGTTAAGGGGATTTTTAAAAGCCCCACTAAGCCCTGGGCTTAAGCCATATGCTAAAGTAGGTGAAGTTAATCTCTACTTTCATCCTATAGGACTCTCTGCCATCTGACTAGCACAACTGCATCCCCCAACTTTCTAGGCTGTGTTCCATGACGAAGATTTACTCTCCAGGGTCATTACTCAGCACCAAATATATTTACCTGCTGCCTGTTTAAGGCATTATCTTCCCAAAACAGGGACAAAAAAGGTATCTCTCATGATAAGAGTATCTGTCACAGTAACAGGCTTATGGGGGGAAATGATCTAAAATAACTGCAACCATCTGCTATCATCTGAGAACCAGTAATGGCAAAGTTTGTCCCAAATCTATTAGATAAAGAAGCATCTCTACTTCACTAATAGTAGAGATGGTCCAAATTTCAGTAGGTCCGAACAAATATGCTTGATTCAGAGGTTTGTGAGTCCAGAGACCTTCTGAATGGTGACAACTGTCTCCATTAAAGGAGAAGGCTGAGTGAAGACAACATTTTGAGAAAAACAAACAGCAGCCTGGACAAGTTCTGGGGCAGATGACTCCAGGCACAATTAAGAGACAATTAAAATAATGTCATCAGCAGCTACTATCACTCCCACTTAGAGCCTAACATCTATAAACTATCCCCCAGCTACATTTATTTTCTTGAATTTTATCCCTCTTCTAGCCCCCTAAACTGTGAACTCCTTGACAGCAGAGATAGCGGGAAGTTTTGTCCAATGCTTTGAAGTCCTAACCCATGTTCATTTCTCATCAAGAACTATCCTAATAAATGAACTTCAAGTTCATCTCTCATAGGAATCATGCCATCAGAAACATTAAGTACAATTATTGAAGATCACTGACATTGAACATCTCATTTTCTCCTTCAGAGGTAATGCTTTCTGGACAAGGAAGGAAAGGTTGAGCAGAGCTGCAAAGCTGGAGGTCAGTGACCTATAATTCTGCTGCTTGGCCCAATTCCTCTAGAACAGTGAGTCTGTAGAGCTTCGCACATGATCAGAAGGATGTAAGTGCTTTTGTTATTAAAAACAAAACAGTCCACCCACATCTTCCTTTGTGCCATGACACCTGCTTGTAACCTCATACTTGGATGAGTGGCAAATCATTTGAAAAGCTGAGCCTGCTGACTTCATGTTGAGATAGTCCTATATACAGCTAGGACTTGCTGATCAGGGAGCATGCAGGCACACTGCCTTTCCTAGAGATGGGAAGAAGAGAAATCACAGACCCGACCCTCTCATTTTACAGATGGAGACCTGAGGCCCAGAGAGTACAGGTGACATGTCCAAGGTCCCAAATCAGGCCAGTGGAAGAGCCAAGATGACATCATAGTCTCTCAACTCACTGTTCAGTGCTCTTTCTAATGCAGTAGCTATGGCAAGATGTTCATTTTGCTCTTTGGAGAATGAGCAGTGAAAACAGGTAGGGAGCAGAATATTAGGCATTTCGTTTCTCTGCAGACTTCAGTAACCTCTGTTATCCTGGCCTCCACTGTCCTGGCTGTGACTGCCTTCTATAGTAGCCTTCTATGCAAAGCTGGGTCCTAAGCCAGTTAGTTTTTACTTGGCTCAGAGTTCCTACCAGGGGTGGAGCAGTCCCCTTGCACGTGACTCAGGATCTCTTGGTCTGTAAACAGGCGGAAGGCGATCTGCTCACACTCCCACTTGGTCCCACATTCAAACAAACACCCAAACAAGCCCTCGTTCTCCAGAGCAGCCAAATCAGAGTACCCACAGGGCCCACAGTGCAAGATCCAGGGACGGGACCAGCAGGCAGCCTCCAAGGGGTTCTGGTTGAGGTAGATGCCTAGGTCGACCCTGCGTTTCTTACTGGTTGGGTGTGAGTACAAGAGCCATGATTCTGACAGGGTTCCAGCTTCCAGCTGTGGCCTCACTGAGCTGCACAGCAGAGGACTCTGCTGAAGGGCAGGTGCCTCTTTGCCAGCAAGATCCTGGCATCCACCTGGGATCTCCAGGGGCCGGAAACTCACCACACTGCCTTGGCAGCCATGAGGTGGCTCACAGAGCTGATGGCTCAGGGCTGGTTTCTGAAAGCATTCACCATGGTCAGTGCTGAGGGCCTCGGCCCGGCACCTGTTTGGTGTCCGGGCACTGCAATACAGCACAGGGTGGCCGGCCTTCCCAATCACCTCTGCCACTTCACATTCCACTGTCACCATGGGCTTGATAAGCCTGCCATGTTGCCATGTGGCTCCTAGGTCATCGCTATAGATCATCACGGAATGAGGCCTAGCTTTATATGGCAGCCGAAAGCAAGAGAACCAGAATGGGATGTAGTAGGCGTACGCAGGGATGATGAGCCTCCCCGACTGCAGCTGGATGCCATGACCTGGGCCCACAGCAAAAGTGGCCCAGTGTGCCACCTCTGGGCCAATGACCTCCTCAGTCAGGTCCCTCACCTCGCTCCATGAATAGCCAGCATCCTGGCTGCATATGAAGCAGAGGCGTGCAGCATTCCTGCCTGACATAATCTGCTGACGCTCGGTGACATGGCCTCGCACACAGATGAAGAACAGGTACACACAGCCACTCTTCCGCTCCCAAACAGGACAGGGGTTCATGGTCCGGTGTCCAGGTAATGTGGCTTTCATCAGGGACTTCACGGGTTCCCACTAGACAAGAGGAAGGGAAAAAGCAGGAGTGAAAGACATGAGGCTCATTAAAAGCATTAGGACTTTTCAGTTCAGTTCAGGTCAGTCACTTAGTTGTATCCAACTCTTTGCAATCCCACGGACTGCAGCATGCCAGGCTTCCCTGTCCATCACCAACTCACAGACCTTGTTTAAACTCATGTCTATCAAGTCAGTGATGCCATCCAACCATCGCATCCTCTGTTGCCCCCTCCTGTCTTCAACCTTTCCCAGCATCAGGGTCTTTTCCAACGAGTCAGATCTTCGCATCAGGTGGCCAAAGTATTGGAGCTTCAGCTTTAGCATCACTCCTTCCAATGAATATTCAGGACTGATTTCCTTTAGAATTGATTAGCTTGATCTCCTTGCAGTCCAAGGGACTCTCAAGAGTCTTCTCCAATACCTTAGTTCAAAAGCATCAGTTCTTCACTGCTCAGCCTTCTTTATGGTCCAGCTCTCACATCCATACAGGACTACTGGAAAAACCGTAACTTTGACAAGATGAACCTTCGTTGGCAAAGTAATGTCTCTGCTTTTTAATAGGCTATCTTGGTTTGTCATAGCTTTTCTTCTATGCTCCTCTATGCAAGGAGCAAGCATCTCTTAATTTCAAGGCTTCAGTCACCATCTGTAGTGAATCCAAGAAAATAAAGTCTGTCACTGTTTCCATTGTTTCCCATCTATTTGCCATGAAGTGATGGGACTGGAGCCATGATCTTAGTTTTCTCAATGTTGAGCTTGAAGCCAGCTTTTTCCCTCTCCTCTTTCATTTTCATCAAGAGCCTCTTTAGTTCCTCTTCACTTTCTGCCATAAGGGTGGTGTCATCTGCGTATCTGAAGTTATTGATACTTCTCCTGGCAATCCTGATTCCAGCTTCTGCTTCATCCAGCCTGGCATTTCGCATGATGTACTCTGCATATAAGTTAAAAAATAAGGTGACAATATATAGCCTTGACGTACTCCTTTTCCTATTTGGAACCAGTCTGTTGTTCCATGTCCACTTCTAACTGTTGCTTCTTGACATACATACAGATTTCTCAGGAGGCAGGTCAGGTGGTCTGGTATTCCCATCTCTTGAAGAATTTTCCACAGCTTGTTGTGATCTACACAGTCAAAGGCTTTGGTGTAATCAATAAAGCAGAAGTAGATGTTTTTCCGGCATTCTCTTGCTTTTTTGATGATCCAATGGATGCTGGCAATTTGATCACTGGTTCCTCTGCCTTTTCCAGATCCAGCTTGAACATCTGCAAGTTCATGGTTCATGTACTGTTGACGCCTGGCTTGGAGAATTTTGAGCATTACTTTGCTAGTGTGTGAGATGAGTGCAACTTGCAGTAGTTTGAACATTCCTTAGCATTGCCTATCTTTGGGATTGGAATGAAAACTGACCTTTCCCAGTCCTGTGGCCACTGCTGAGTTTTCCAAATTTGCTGGCATATTGAGTGCAGCACTTTCACAGCACTGTCAGCTTGAAATAGCTCAGTTGGAATTCCATCACCTCCACTAGCTTTGTTTGTACCGATACTTCGTAAGGTCCACTTGACTTTGCATTCCAAGTTGTCTGACTCTAGATGAGTGATCACACCATCATGGTTATCTGGGTCATGAAGATCTTTTTTGTATAGTTCTTCTGTGTAGTCTTGCCACCTCTTCTTAACATCTTCTGCTTCTGTTAGGTCCATACCATTTCTGTCCTTTATTGCGCCCATCTTTGCATGAAATGTTCCCTTGGTATCTCGAATTTTCTTGATGAGATCTCTAGTCTTTCCCATTCTCTTGTTTTCCTCTATTTCTTTGCATTGATCACTGAGGAAGGCTTTGTTACCTCCCCTTGCTATTGTTTGGAACTCTGCATTCAAATGGGTATATCTTTCCTTTTCTCCTTTGCCTTTCGCTTCTCCTTTCTCAGATATTTGTAAGGCCTCCTCAGACAACCATTTTGCCTTTTTGCATTTCTTTTTCTTGGGGATGGTCTCGATCACTGCTTTCTGTACAATGTCACGAACTCCGCCCATAGTTCTTCAGGCACTCTATCAGATCTATCCCTTGAATCTATTTGTCACTTCCACTGTATAATCATAAGGCGTTTGATTTAGGTCATACCTGAATGGTCTAGTGACTTTCCCTACTTTCTTTAAGTCTGAATTTGGCAATAAGGAGTTCATGATCTGTGCCACAGTCAGTCCCATTCTTGTTTTTGCTGACTGTATAGAGCTTCTCCATTTTTGGCTGCAAAGAATATAATCAATCTGACTTCAGTATTGACCATCTGGTGAGGTCCGAGTGTAGAGTCATCTCTCATGTCGTTGGAAGAGGGTTTGTTATGACCAGTGCGTTCTCTTCACAAAACTCTGTTAGCCTTTGCCCTGCTTCATTTTGTACTCCAAGGCCAAACTTAGCTGTTACTCCAGGTATCTCTTGATTGTGTCTCTACTTTTGCATTCCAGTCCCCTATGATGAAAAGGACATCTTTCTTGGGTGTTAGTTCTAGAAGGTCTTGTAGGTCTTCACAGAACCATTCAACTTTAGCTTCTTCGGCATTAGTGGTGGCGGCACAGACTTGGATTACTGTGATACTGAATGGTTTGCCTTGGAAACGAGCAGCAATCATGCTGTCATTTTTGAGACTGCACCCAAGTACTGCATTTCGGACTCTTTTGTGACTCTGAGGGCTACTCCATTTCCTTGAAAGGATTCTTGTCTGCACTGGTAGATATAATGGACATCTGAATTAAATTTGCCCATTCCAGTCTATTTTAGTTCACTGATTCCTAAAATGTCGATGTTCATTCTTGCCATCTCCTGTTTGACCACTTCCAATTTGACTTGATTCATGGACCTAACATTCCAGGTTCCTATGCAATACTGTTCTTTACAGCATCGGACTTTATTTCCATCACCAGTCACATCTACAACTGGGAACTGTTTTTACTTTGGCTCAGCCTCTTCATTCTTTCTGGAGTTATTTCTCTACTGTTCTCCAATAGCATATTGGGCACCTATTGATCTGGGGAGTTCATCTTTCAGTGTCATATCTTTTTGCCTTTTCATACTGTTCATAGGGTTCTCAAGGCAAGAATACTTAAGTGGTTTGCCATTCCCTTCTCCAGTGGACCACGTTTTGTCAGAACTTTCCACCATGACCCGTCCATTTTGGGTGGCCCTACATGGCATGGCTCATAGTTTCATTGAGTTAGACAAGGCTGTGATCCATGTTATCAGTTTGATTAGTTTTCTGTGATTGTGGTTTTCATTCTGTCTGCCCTCTGATGGATAAGGATTGTCCATTTAGTCAAAGCTATGGTTTTTCCAATAGTCACGTATGGATGTCAGAGTTGGACCATAAAGAAGGCTGAGCACCGAGAAATTGATGCTTTGGAACTGTGGTACTGGAGAAGACACTTGAGAGTCCCTTCGGCAGCAAGGAGGATCAAACCAGTCAATCCTAAAGGAAATCAACAAGGAGCTCAAACCAGTCAATCCTAAAGGAAATCAACACTAAATATTCATTGGAAGAACTGATGCTGAAGCTCCAATACTTTGCCCACCTGATATGAACAGCCAACTCACTGGAAAAGACCCTGATGCTGAGAAAGACTGAAGGCTGGAGGAGAAGGGGGTGACAGAGGATGAGATGAATGGATGGCATCATCAACTCAATGGACATGAGTTTGAGCAGACTCTGGGAGATAATAAAGGATAGGGAAGCCTGGCATGCTGCAGTCCATGGGGTCTCAAAGAGTTGTAGAAGACTGAGTGACTGAACAACAACAACCACTTAACTCAGCAATTCAACTTCTAGGTCTGTACACAAAATAACTGAAAGAACAGTCTTGAAGAGACATTTTCATGCACCTTCTTGTTCCATAGTAGCATTATTCACAATAACCAAAAGGTGGGAGCAACTCAAGTGGCCACCAGCCAATGAGTGGATAAGATAAAAGGGATGAAGAGCTAAACAAACTGGATAAGTGAAATAATAGATTAACATACAAATTATTCAGCCTTTACAAAGAAATCCTGACATATTCTACAACATGGATGAACCTTGAGGATACTACCTTGTGAAATAAGCCAATCACAGAAAGACAAAATATTGCATGATTCCACTTATATGAAACATCTAAAGTAAACAAACTCACAGAAACAAAGTACAGTATTAATCTCTAGGGGATTGGGGAGGGGAAATTAGTTGTTCTATAAAGTTATGGTTATACACTAATGAATAAATTCTAGAGACCTGTTACACAACAATGTAATACAGTTAACAATACCACAATGTATACTTAAAATGGTTATGATGGAGGGATTTCCCTGGTGGTCCAGTGGCCAAGACTCCTAGCTCCCAATGCAGGGGTCCTGGGTTTGATCCCTGGTTAGGGAACTAGATCCCATGTGCCACAACTAGTAGTTCGCATGTTGCAACTAAAGATGCCACCTGCCACAACTGAGACCCTGTGAGGCCAAATTAAAAATGATTATGATGGAAAGTTTTACATTAGGTGCATATTACCATAACTAAAAATGTTTTTAAAAGAACAAAAAAAAAATCTGAAAAGGTCTTGAAGGTTTTAGTTGACCATCTATTTAACATTTAAGCAGCTACCAAAAAATAAATGCTACTTTACCCTAGGCTGCATTAAAAGGATAACAGATGGGATAGCCACCCCACTGCTGAGCTGGTCAATCTATCCTTGGGGTCATAAGTTCAGTATGAGTACCATACTTTGCAAAAAGACACTGATCTCCCACACCAGGACTGTAATCACAGTTTTCAAAGACCAGAAATCAAATCAAGACTGTGGCCTAAGGAGCTGCTAAAAGAAAGAAAACCTGGAGGGTGTGGATACTGCTTTCAGATACATCAAAGAGCAGTTCTCCACAAAAGGAACTTTATAATGTACAGATGTACTTCCCCATAAGGCATAACAAGACCAACAGGTTAATTACAGACAAGTACAGAGGATCTCTGAAGCTGAAACTCCAGTACTTTGGCCACCTCATGCGAAGAGTTGACTCATTGGAAAAGACCCTGATGCTGGGAGGGATTGGGAGCAGGAGGAAAAGGGGATGACATAGGATGAGACGGCTGGATGGCATCACCGACTCAATGGGCATGAGTTTGAGTAAACTCTGGGAGTTGGTGATGGACAGGGAGGCCTGGCATGCTGCGATTCATGGGGTCGCAAAGAGTCGGACACGACTAAGTGACTGAACTGAACTGAACTGACAGAGGATCTCATTTCAAAAAATAAGTTAACAGTTGCCACAGGATTAAATTTCTCATTCGAGGAGCTGTGTAAGTAGATCCTTAATAGAAGATGACTAATGTTGAGTTCCTACTATGGAACTGCTATTATTAATTATATTTCACAGACAATGAAACAGAGAAGAGTTAAGTATTCACAGTCAGAGTCAATATATGATAGGTCTTGCCTGACTCCAAAGCCATGCTCTTAAACACTAAGCTACTAGTAGCAACCAATGGAATACAGAAGATTTCTATATTGGGAAAGAAGCTGGGCTGATACTTCTTCTAATTTTAAGATTCTACAATTAAGTAAATGAGAGAATGAATGTGAATAAAATGAAGTGAAAAGAGAATGAATGTGAATAAAATAAAGTCAAGAAAGAATGAGTTAAAGTGGACACATCTGTGACTGAATGTGACTACTGGATAGTGAGGTTATGTAACAGGTATGGTCTGATAAAAAAAAACTTAACTGCCCAACTGTCTGTGGCAAAAAGCAGAGTAACATAACCACAGGCACATCCTGCCCCGGAGGAAACAAAAGAGCTAGAACTCCAAGTTGGGCTGAAGGACACCAGTGATATAAGCAGAGGTTCAACCCTGGGAGGCCATAAGAAAGACACATGATAAGGTGTAAGAGCAGGGAATGGAAATTCCCTAAAGTAAAAAACTTCCCCAAGGGGAAATGTGAGTAAAGCATTAAAAGCAGCCAGGGCTTGCTTGTAAGGCCCACCTTCAGCAGAACAGCATTTGCACTAAAACAGCAAAGCAAAGCATCCCTAAGGACATGAAGTTTTAAAGGTGAGATTTCTGAGAGTAGAAAAAGCAGGGCAGGTTAAGCAGATTAAAATACCTCATAAAAAAAGGTATGTATGATTATGTGTCTATTTATTCAAATTCACTGTCTCACTTGATCCTCACTTCAGCCATCTCTGAGAGATAAGTCAACAATAGCAAAAATGGGTTCTAAACTAACCCTGTAGTTCACAGGCCCAAGGGCAGTAACTATTCTCTCCCCCATTAAGAATACAGTAAAAATGTGCTACCTAGGGACAAGGGCACCAACCCCAGTTCTCATTTATTAAGTGTGTGCCTAAGGCAAGTCACTTTACTTCTTATAAAATGGGGATAATATGTACCTCACATAAAGCATGAAGGAAGATGAGGAAAGGGAAGACAGGGGAGAATATAGATGTTGTTTCCTTCCACTGCGTCTTTTGCTAGTTGTGGTCCTGAACAAGCTACCTATCTGTTGGAGCACCAGGAACCCTCATCAGCAAAACTGGACTAACAATGCTTACTGCTTTCAGTGACTTATGAGAATAAAAGAGAATGTGAATGAAAAGCACACCACATGCTGGCTGAACTGAATACACAAACCATGGAGGCCTCTATTCAGAGACTGGGTTTGAAGCTTGCTTTACTGCTTTTTTATAGCTGTTTGACCTTTAGCAAATAGCAATCACTCTGAGCCTCAGTTTCCTCATCTGTAAAATGTGACTGACAAGTTTCTATGTCACAGAGTGGCTGTGAGATTCAATGTGCCCCTGGTAAACAGTAAGTATTCAATAAGGGAAAGCATTGCTTTTACTGCTTTTTTTTCCCCCTCCTCAGCTTGGACACAAGGCTTTTCCTGCACTGATGAAAAAGGCACAGACTCTGACATGCTCTGAGCAATGCAGAATATGAGACCCAGGCTCAGATCTGGGATAAGGAGTCACCTGTACTGAGTGCCCAGTCCTCAACCCTCGTCTCAGCACCAGGTGGAGAGCATCCTCATCCTTGCTCGAGGAGCGCTTCTCTGCAAAGGCCAGGAAGGTGCGGGCAGGGGGCACGTAGATCAGGGCTGGGATCCGGTAGGTGACCCCTCTCTTGTTCTCCTGCTGGAACAGAGGGCTGCTGAAGGAGCACGATGTCACTTCTTCCATGACCTCTGCAAGGATAGGAGGGAGCTCAGTGTGTGTCCACATCCAAAGGCTTGCTTGGACACAAGTTCTGCTCTATCATTTCATTTCTGGAGGTCACCGGGAGGCAAAGATGTACTCAAACATTTATTTTTTTTATACAAAAGCAACATCACGATCTCAAAAGCACAAAGCAAGCAATATGCATCCTCATCTAACAAGTCTATACTCCAGGCTCTGTGGGAATCCTGTGTAGCCTGTGTCAGGTGTCTCTCCAGAGAGATTCTGTATGTGCTTCTGCCGAGCATTCAGAGGCATTACCAGCCTGGATGGTTTCTAATAGTCAATTTCCTGGCTTGGAGTTTTTAGGCCATTCAGGTAATATATATATAAACCCAAATCCATACGAGAGAATGCCTCTGGTTCAGAATACTCCAGTCAAACTTTTCCCTTCTCTTGGAGCCTACAATAAGAAGCAATCTTCTTTGTCATCTCTGTCAGTAGTAAGATTTCTTTTTCCTACTCCACTTGATCAGAGGATATAGATTTTCAGGGTACCTGGCTTCATGCAGGGATCTCAGTTCCAATCAGAGTCTAACACAAATGGGCCTATAGTGTCATTCACTGAAACAGCAGGTATATTAAAGCCCAAGCTTGAGGTAAGCGAGACCAGCAAACATCTAGGGCAGCTGAGGTCACATAAAGGGGCTAACTTCTCCAGTTTTCAGTTTACTCTTGAAATTTTTAGGCCCCTGGGGATTTCTCTTGCTTTCTTGGAAATTCAACTATAAAAGGCTTTGTTATACTTATCCACCATTTTACAGGTTAGCTAGCTTGCTATAATGCTGAAAATGGAACTAGGTACATTTCTCAGGTGTTCAATTTCTCAGAGGCCCAAAAAGGGAAGCCAGACAGACAGAATCAAGCTTAGAATTATTATTTTTTCTCTCACCACTTGTTGTCCAAGCCCTGTCTTCCAAATCATTTGTAAAAATAATCAGGCTGTAAGAATGAGACCCACAAGGCCTTTTTCATTTATTTAATAAATATTTCTGAGTGCCCACTGGAAGTCAGGCCATAAGGCAGGTGCTGAGGAGACAGAAAGGGATCAGAGGTCCCTGCCCACATCCAGGTGAGGGGAACAGATATATATACATTGACAATTACAATATCATGTAGTAACTGCTGCTTTAAGAGGTCAACATGAGAGCGTGCAGGAAAACAGAAAAAAAGCAACCGTCCAGATCAAGGCAGCAGTGCAGTTTTGAAAAGCTAGTAAGTCAAGTGATCCCCTGTTTCATATCCTTATGCTCTGGGCCTGGGGCAATCAGATAGGCACACACCTCACTCCCTCACCTTCTTCAGCTCTACTCAAACATCATCCAATCAGTGAGGCCTTCCCTGACAACTCCCTTGTCCCTCTCTATCCCCCTTCTCTGCTCTGTTCTCCATGCCACCTATCATCACCCATATGTTACACTTATTTAATATGCCCTACAGAATAGAAGTTCCATAAAGGGCATGTACATGACTGTTTTACTCACTGCTACGCCTCTACACTTAAAACCCTGCCTGGTAATTCATAGGCTTGACAAATATTTGTTGACTGTTTGAATGAATGGGTGAGTTTGATCTTAAAGGCCGAACAGTGGGTTAGCCAACTGAAGGGTAAAAAGGAGAAGAGGGGAGGCAGTGGATATGAAAAGCCTAAAGATCACAGAGGCACACTGTGAGCTGTAGGGACTCAGAGTAATCCAGTATGACTACAGTGGAGTGCAAAAGCTGTGAACAAAGATGGCACTGAAGGAGTCAGGCGAGGGCAAATCCTGGGAGGCTTCAATACCTTATTTATGTGTTTATCCCATGGGTAGAGAGCCACTCAACAGGTTTTGGCAGATGAATGCCAAGATCAAGTACACATTTCAGACCACTCTCTCAGGTAGCCTTCTGGACAATGAACTGAAGGGGAAAGTTACACTGCTTTGGGCTGTAGGTTCCTAGTGTCAGTCAAGACAAGTTTTGTCATTCACAGCATATGAGTGATTTATTTAGCATGTGAATTCACTCAGCATGTGAATAATTCATTTCACTGGTTTCTAACCTCAAGTGAGAAGACTCACAGCTCACTATCCAAAAGGATGGGGAGGTGGCCTCCTAAGTCCAGAAGAAAAACCTCCTCTCACTCCAGTTCTGGGTTCTCAACTGTCTTCCTCACACCATACTTGAGTACACCTCTCCTTAATTCAGGCTCTCCTGCCAGAGGATCAGGCTGTGTAATGGTTTAGAAAATAAGGTTTGGGCCAAGCCAGGACTACATGAACTTGGGCCTGTAATTTAACTGCTAGATCCTCATTTACAAAATTCAGTAGTTTTGGCTGAAAGTCATTCAGTAGAATGGCTGAAAGAATTGAGGTAAAAAGTGTAAACGGCTGTTACAGGGCCCATGACACAATATGAGCTCAATATATGACAGCTGTTATTTTTGGATTGTCAATCACTACATATTCTAGTGTTACTCCTTGAAACCTGTGGAAGAGGAGGATGAAGACAACAACCACAATTACAACTACCCTCTTTACAGTATTTAAATCCCTCCGTCCCTCTGGGAGAGATCACATTTTAAACTCTTATAAGGATATGAGTTAATATCAATACTATTAATCATCAGCCAACACAAGATTACTGGTCAACATCAAAACAGAATGTGTCTGGGTGATAAGAATAAAGCACAGAACAAGCATAGGAATGGGCAGGGAGGACCAGGAAAAAAGAAAGGGACAGGGAATGGATAGAACACATAAGGAAAAGCACAACTTCTTACTGTGTGACCTTGCACTAGTCACTTAATCCAGGTTTTGGATTCCTTGCTTATAAAATGTGGATGACAATAATACTTACCTAAGATGACTGAACGAAGAACCATTCAAAAGTGCTTCATTAACTTTAAGGCACTATGTAAACAAAAGTATAAATTCAGATGCCTTCACAATTTCATTTATGGTTTTGCTATCACTGTAACAATTAGAGTCCTTATCACTGTTTACTAACTATGCTGATCATGTTGATGGCAACGGTAACACACGTGGTGGCTGTGGCATCAATACCCAAACTATTTCACACAAATGATGTGCCAGGAGCTAGAGACAGAGAAAAATCAGATATAGTGTTGGAGAAGACTCTTGAGAGTCCCTTGGACTGCAAGGAGATCCAACCAGTCAATCCTAAAGGAAATCAGTCCTGAATATTCATTGGAAGGGCTGATGCTGAAGCTGAAACTCCAATACTTTGACCACCTGATGTGAAGAACTGACTCACTGGAAAAGACCCTGATGCTGGGAAAGACTGAAGGCGGAAGAAGAAGGGGACGACAGAGGATGAAATGGTTGGATGGTGTCACCGACTTGATGGACATGAGTTTGACCAAACTCCAGGGGTTGGTGATGGACAGGAAAGCCTTGTCTGCTGCAGTCCATGGGGTCGCAAAGAGTGGACACAACTGAGCAACTGAACTGACTGGGGTTGTTCATTTCAGCAGAGAACTCAACACTACTAACTACTGCTCCATATAATCACCTTTCAATCAAGATTTCCCTGCTCTCTTATTGGGAAGTATAGTGTAACATGGACTTCAAGACTGACTTGGCTTTGACACTTATTAGCAAATCCAATTTACTTCTGAGCCTCAGTTTCCTCACTTGCAAGGGAGAAAATGCCACCTATTTCTCAAGCTTGAACAACAATATAATTCCACAGACTCCAATTAATCCAGTACAGCAAACAGCCTCCAGTGAACCCCAAGGGGGACTTCCCTATTTTATTCACACCTAACAACGAATACTTAAGGAGCTCTCATTATATGTTAGGTCTTTGAAGATCCTATGGTCCAAACTCTTCTCATGGTACACAATGGGATTCTCAGACCCACAGAGGGGAATAAACTCCTCTAAAGCCACTCAATGAGTCAGTAACAAAACCTGGATCAAGGTCCAGGACTCATATAAGTTTTAGTTCTGGGCTCTATGAAGCCCGGAGACCCTCTCCAGTAAGAAGAGTTTTCCCAATCTCAGCTCCCTTCCATATCAAAACAAGTTAGGCTTCAGTCGAAGGAAAACAAAAACAGAGCCAGCCAAGAATACCTTCTGGCAGTGTCTGAGAGATTAGCCCACTGGGGTGTCTTTGACCCAATAGACTGGATTTCCTAAACCCAAAGAATGCTGCCGAATCTGTCAGCACGGTCACTGCGCCTCACGTTTTGGGAGACCCTCCAATCTTCCAGCCCCACTCACCTGCGCGGAACCCCGGCTCCTCCATCTCTCTCGGGCTGATATGGTCGCTGGGTCAAGCACTCACGTCTCGGACACTGAAGCCCTGGGGAATGCTCAAGCCCGGGGAGACGGGGGCAGGAAAGAAACTACGGACGCGGACACAAACCACGAAAAGTGAAGAAACACGGCGACAGAGACTTCGAGAGTCTGGCGGCGGGGCTGACAGATTTGGGAAGCCGGTAAGAGATGGTAGGAAAACAAGTCCAGGAAGCTCGCAAGCCGCAACCCGCGGGCGGTTGGGACCGGCAGTTGGCTTCAGCAGTTGGCTTCGGCCTGGAATCAGCTCCGCCCCCTCCGGGCCGGCGCAGCCGAGGCCCCGCCCCTCTCCTTCCCCCGCCCAGTCCCTTAGTGGTCCAATCTGGTTCATTCCTCCGCTTTCTGGTCCCCAGTTCCGGCCCAGCGGCGGCTTGGAACTTGCCCCTCCCTCTCTTGGCACCCGACACCACCCGCCTCAACTCAGGCCCAAGTTCAGTGTCCAACTGCCACACAGCTCCCTGGCTGGGACCCTCACCCTTCCACTCCGCCCACCTCCGTCTTCAGTCCCTTTTCCCCCACGCCGTCCCCTTGGTTGCCGGTCTGCTGATAGGCATCACCGCCTAAAACTTCCCTAGACAACTTGAGTCGAACGAGAAAGTTCCGGATCTCAAAGGGGACGCCACTACAAGGTCCAGCGGTCCAGAGCATTGGGCAACCCACCCTTAGGAAAATAAAAATTATATTTATATGTTATGTGTGTGTGTGCATGTACATATATTTTGAGTAATTGATAGTAGATTACAACCGCTGAACAAGTTAAAAGCCCACGTGTCCTTGTAGATACCACAATTGAATAAACAGGGAAGAAAGGACAGCTCTTCCTATAGTAAGATTCTAATTAATGAATGTAGACCATGCACAAACTGAACGCAGTATGGTTTGTGCTAAATACCTGCTTTCCTTCTGAGAGTCTGGAATTTTCAAACATGCCAGGCAGAGAGTGCACAGGTAACCTGCCCCCAGTAAAAACTGTGGGTGCCGAGTTTCTAATGAGTAGGTTCTCTAGACAGAGACAAGGCTCGCAAGCTGTTTTTGTGTTGCTGGGGAAAGTGTGCTTAGTGTGATCCGTCATGAGAGGGAGTGGGCATAAGAAAGCCTATTCAAAGATTTTTTCAGACTCAGCCTGCAGTCCTCTCTTATGATCCAGTGTGTGTCCTTATTACACTGCTGTAGTCGATGTTAGCCGTAAGTACAACTCTACAACTCTATACCTGGTCCTCTGAGTGCTTCTGATGCTGAGCAGGGCCCTATGGGGCTTCTAGGCATGGGGGTCTTTTTGTCCCCCATTTCTTATAAATAAGACTCCAGCCTCTGTGACCTGAGTTGAAAACGGCAGAACTGTTATTAATTAAAGGTGGAACAGCCAGGAAACCACCTGAAGCAAGATTAAAGGGACCAGAGAGACTCATCAAGATGAGGAGATTGAACTACCTAAGACCCTGAATGTGAAAGTGCAGCCCCTCAGCCCTCCCCACCTTTGCGAACCTATGGACGGTAGCCCGCCAGACTCCCCCATCCATGGGACTTTCCAGGCAAGAACAGTGGAGTGGGTTGTCATTTCTTCCTCCAGGAGATCTTCCGGACTCAGTGATCAAACTCAGGCCTCCTCCATTGGGGGCAGGTTCTTTACCATCTGAGCCACCAGGGAATCCCACCTAAGACTCTGCACATACACTAATCTTGTCAGCAATTCTACCCTTTAGAAACATTGCAGAAGAAAGAAAAATACAAGACTAGTACTGCCTCGATCCTTATCACATACTCCTTCCTGACTCTGTAAACTCTAGCTAGGAAATCAACAGATACCTGGGGTAATAGGCAAATTTGGCCTTGGAGTACATACAAAATGAAGCAGGGCAAAGGCTAACAGAGTTTCGCAAGAGAACACACTGGTCATAGCAAACACCCTCTTCCAACAACACAAGAGAAGACTCTACACATGGACTCTCACCAGATGGTCAATACTGAAATTAGATTGATTATATTCTTTGCAGCCAAAAATGGAGCAGCTCTATACAGTCAGCAAAAACAAGACCAGGAGCTGACTGTGACTCAGATCATGAATTTCTTATTGCCAAATCCAGACTTAAATTGAAAAAAGTAGGGAAAGTCACTAGATCATTAAGGTATAACCTAAATCAAATTCCTTATGATTATACAATGGAAGTGACAAATAGATTCAAGGGATTCGATCTGATAGATGGAGTGCCTGAAGAACTATGGATGGAGGTTCATGACATCCTACAGGAGGCAGTGATCAAGATCATCCCCAGGGGAAAGAAATGCAAAAAGGCAAAATGGTTGTCTGAGGAGGCCTTAAAAAAAGCTGAGAAAAGAAGAGAAGCTAAAGGTAAAGGAGAAAAGGAAAGATATACCCATTTGAATGCAGAGTTCCAAACAACAGCAAGGAGAGATAAGAAAGCCTTCCTCAGTGATCAATGCAAAGAAATAGAGGAAAACAATAGAATAGGAAAGACTAGAGATCTATTCAAGAAAATTCGAGATACCAAGGGAACATTTCATGCAAAGATGGGCACAATAAAAGACAAAAATAGTACAGACCTAACAGAAGCAGATGTTAAGAAGAGGTGGCAAGACTACACAGAAGAACTATACAAAAAAGATCTTCATGACCCAGATAACCATGATGGTGTGATCACTTACCTAGAGCCAGACAACTTGGAATGCAAAGTCAAGTAGGTCTTATGAAGCATCGGTACAAACAAAGCTAGTGGAGGTGATGGAATTCCAACTGAGCTATTTCAAATCCTAAGAGATAATGCTGTGAAACTGCTGCACTCAATATGCCAGCAAATTTGGAAAACTCAGCAGCGGCCACAGGACTAGAAATGGTCAGTTTTCATTTCAATCCCAAAGAAAGGCAATGCTAAAGAATGTTCAAACAACCGCAAATTGCACTCATCTCACAAGCTATAAAAGTAATGCTCAAAATTCTCCAAGCCAGGCATAAACAGTACGTGAACCATGAACTTCCAGATGTTCAAGCTGGATCTAGAAAAGGCAGAGGAACCAGAGATCAAATTGCCAACATCCGTTGGCTCATCGAAAAAACAAGGGAACAACAGAGAAACATCTACTACTTTATAGATTATGCCAAAGTCTTTGACTGTGTAGATCACAACAAACTGTGGAAAATTCTTCAAGATGGCAATACAGAACACCTGACCTGCCTCCTGGTAAATCTGTATGTAGGTCAAGAAGCAAGAGTTAGAACCGGACATGGAACAACAGACTGGTTTCAAATTGGGAAAGGAGTACGTCAAGGCTGTATATTGTCACCCTGCTTATCTAATTAATATGCACAGTACTTCATGTGAATTGCCGGGCTGGATGAAGCAGAAGCTGGAATCAAGATTGCTGGGAGAAATATCAATAACCTCAAATATGCAAAAGACACCACTCTTATAGCAGAAAGTGAAGAGGAACTAAAGAGGCTCTTGATGAAAGTGAAAGTGGAGAGTGAATAAGCTGGCTTAAAACTCAACATTCAGAAAACGAAGATCATGGCACCCAGTCCCATCATTTCATGGCAAATAGATGGGAAACAATGGAAATAGTGACAGACTTTATTTTGGGGGGCTCCAAAACAACTGCAGATGGTGGATGCCCCCATGAAATTAAAAGACGCTTGCTCCTTGGAAAAAAAGATATGACCAACCTAGACAGTATATTAAAAAGCAGAGACATTACTTTGCCAACAAAGGTCCGTATAGTCAAAGCTAATGTTTTTCCCATAGTCATGTATGGATGTGAGAGTTGGACTATAATGAAAGCTGAGCACTGAAGAATTGATGCTTTTGAACTGTGGTGTTGGAGAAGACTCTTGAGAGTCCCTTGGACAGCAAGGAGATCAAACCAGTCCATCCTAAAGGAGATCAGTCCTGGGTGTTCATTGGAAAGATTGATGTTGAAGCTGAAACTCCAATACTTTGGCCACCTGCTGCCAAGATCTGACTCATTGGAAAAGACCTTGATGCTGGGAATGATTGAAGGCGGGAGAAGGGGATGACAGAGGATGAGATGGTTGGATGGCATCACTGACTTGATGGACATGAGTTTGACAAGACTCCGGGGGCTGGTGATGGACAGGGAAGCCTTGCCTGCTGCAGTCCATGGGGTCACAAAGAGTCAGACACGACTGAGTGACTTAACTGAATCGTACTCACCAGGGAGGGGGTCCGAATTCTTGAGGCGACAGCCGCTTTTGCCTGGCAAAGTAATAAAGCCACTCTTTCTCCTCCATAACTTTGTCTCCCTATTTCTGTTTGACATTAGTGTACAGAAAGCAAAGATTTTGGCAATATATCTAACAATCTCTGAATCTAGGGATGAATCTGAATCTTGGGAACCCTCAACCAAATACCATATATAAAGTTTAAAAACATGTAAAATAATAATACCATATATTGTTAATGGATGCATGTGTGAAGAAAATGCACAGGAATAGTAAATAGCAAATTCAAGATTGTTAGTCACTTCTGGGAATGCAGGAAGTAGGGTATGATTAAGCATTCCAAGGGAAATCAGTTGTATTGGTGATATATATTTTTTAAAGGTGGAAGTAGGTTCATGGTTATTCAGTTTATTATTCTTTAAACCTTACTATTTGTCTGAAGTATTTTGTTTTTGAATATTGGCTCATACAAAGTCCGAGGGTTTTTCACCAGACTTCTCTAAACACATAATCACCAACTCTGGATCACCACATCAACTTTAGAAAAGTATCTAAAGCTAATGCCAAATCTCTCTCAATTCTTCTTTGGTGGTCTGTTTAATGCCTGAAGCAGTGAAGTTTAGCAGCAATCTCTGTATTTGGAGGTGAAGAGATCTTGACTTCAATCCTGACTTTTCACTTCCTAGCTGAGTAAAGTTGGCAAGTTATTTAACCTTTTTTTTTTTTTTTTTTGCTCTACAGGCTCTTTGTTGTAGCACACGGGCCTCTCTATTTTGGTGCATGGGCTTCTCATTTGCCATGGCTTCTCTTGTTGCAGAGCATGGGCTCTAGGCCATGCAGTCTTCAGGAGTTGCAGCAAGCAGGCTCAGTAGTTGCAGCTTATGGTCTCTAGAGTGCTGGCTCAGTAGTTGTGGCTCCCAGGCTTAGTTCCTCTGCAGGATGCGGGATCTTCCCAGACCAGGGATCAAACCCATATCCCCTGCATTGGCAGGCGGATTTTTGACCACTGGACTACTAGGGAAGTCCCAAGTTATTTAACTTCTGTGCCTCAGGTTCCTGATCTGTAAAACAGGCACACTTGGCCCCACTCTTCATTCATAGCTCACATCAAAATGAAATCTTCTGTATAAAGACCTCCCAGGCCTCCATGCTAAATAGTTATTTCTCTTCCAAACTACTATACTTTGTACAGATGGTTTCTGATGAATTTTCTGAGTTTGCCAATTCATCGGCTACTCTTAATTAATCCGATAGAGATGGAACCAAATCTATTCTAACGGTCTCATACAGCATTTAATTAAGGATACTATCTGAGTATACATCCAAGCAATAGGATGAGACCAATCTGCAGAACTGGCCTCAACCACACCTAAGGGCCTGGACCCAACATGCTGGAAAAACAACCAAAACAACCATCATAAGCCATTATGATCTACCTCGGAAAACCAGGTGGTATGCTCTAGTTTCTGTATTGACCTTTGTCCCTTGCCTGTGGCATTAATCCAAGTACAGCAGGTTATATTAGCCATGGCAGATTCTATCTTGGCCCACAAAGAAGTCAAGAGCAATTCTATCATTCATAACCACAGTAGCCAGTGAGTTGAGGTTCACTTGAACTTTTCAGGGCTGAGGTGTATCACTGATGACTTCAGTTCAAGTTGGGAATGATTTTCATATCAACATTTCCAATAGGATAACTCTCATGATAGAGATAACCTCCTGCAGAAGTGCATAAATAAATAGGTTACCTCTCCAGAAGTTCCCCTGTTGTAACCAAGGGAAGCCTCATTTTGGAGCCATCTCCACAGGCACCTGAAGGTTACCTGATCTGCTGGTGGTGTGTCCTTAAACACTTGAAGGTTGTTCATGACCCTATGGTTCAAGACACAATGTTTTCAGGGAGGAAGGCAAGGCCATGCCTGGCTTCCACATAGGAAGTACAGTCCTGGGGACATATATGATGTCTCTAATTGCTGGGGCCTCCCAAGTGGGACCTGCATCATTCAGGGGACACAGATTGACACTGTCTGTAATGTAACCTCCTGGCACCTGGTAGGCCTCTGAGTTCCCAGTTTATTCATTTATTTTAATCGTTTAAATTTTTGTTTTTGGTTGCGCTGGATCTTTGTTGCTGCATGAAGCTTTCTCTAACTGCTGCAAGTGGGGGCTACTCTCTAGTTGTGGTACACAGGCTTCTCATTATGGTAGCTCTTCTTGTCGTGAAGCATGGGCTCTAGGGCACTCCAGCTTCAGTAGTTTGGCATGGGCTTAGTCGCCCTGCAGCATGTGGAATCTTTCCAGACCAGGGATTGAACTTGTGTCCCCTGAATTAGAAGGCAGATTCTTAACCACTGGACCACCAGAAAGTCCCCCGTTCATTTAGAATCATTGAAAACAGTTCTTAGTTTTGGAAAGACTGCCTGATGACAATTAGTCCAACCTGCCCCATTTGTCCATATCACCAGTCAGGTGACATCTGTCCATTCCACAGGATGATTAGCTACAAGAATGAGGGTGAGGGACACATGTCCAGAGATTGTGATGTGTTTTGCATGAGACTATAGGAGTTGAAAGTACACCGGATGTTTCTGATAAGATTTCTCAGTATAAGGTTAAAAAGAATCAAACTGTAGTCCAAGCCATCTGGCTCAGTTCAGTTCAGTTCAGTCCTCAGTCATGTCTGAGTCTTTGCGACTCCATGGACTGCAACACACCAGGCCTCCCTGTTCATCACCAACTCCTGGAGCTTACTCAAACATTGAGTTGGGTGATGCCATCCAACCATCTCATCCTCTGTTGTCCCCTCCTCCTCCCGTCTTCAATCTTTCTCAGCATCAGGGTCTTTTCAGATGAATCAGTTCTTTGCATCAGGTGGCCAAAGTATTGGAGTTTCAGCCTCAGCATTAGTCCTTCCAATGAATATTCAGGACTAATTTCCTTTATAATCGATTGGTTGGATCTCCTTGCTGTCCAAGGGACTCTCAAGAGTCTTCCCCAATACCACAGTTCAAAAGCATCAATCCTTCAGCACTTAGCTTTCTTTATAGTCGAACTCTCACATTCATACATGACTACTGGAAAAACCAAAGCTTTGACTAGATGGACCTTTGTTAGCAAAGTAATGTCTCTGCTTTTTAACATGCTGTCTAGGTCGGTCATAACCTTTCTTCCAAGGAGCAAATTGTCTTTTAATTTCATGGCTGCAGTCACCATCTGCAGTGATTTTGGCGTCCCCCCAAAATAAAGTCTGTCACTGTTTCCATTGTTTCCCCATCTATTTGCCATGAAGTAATGGGACCAGATGCCATGATCTTAGTTTTCGGAATGTTGGATTTTAAGTCAAATTTTTCACACTCCTCTTTCACTTTCATTAAGAGGTTCTTTAGTTCTTCTTCACTTTCTGCCATAAGGGTGGTGTCATCTGCATATCTGAAGTTATTGATATGTCTCCTGGCCATCTTGATTCCAGCTTGTGCTTCATCCAGCCCAGCATTTCTCATGACGTACTCTGCATATAAATTAAATAAGGAGGGTGACGATATACAGCCTTGACAATATACAGCTCCTTTCCCGATTTGGAACCAGTCTTGTTATTCCATGTCCAGTTCTAACTGTTGCTTCTTGACCTACATGCAGATTTCTCAGGAGGCAGGTCAGGTGTTCTGGTATTCCCATCTCTTGAAGAATTTTCCACAGTTTGTTGTGATCCACACAAAGGCTTTGGCATAGTAGAAGCAGAAGTAGATGTTTTTCTGGAACTCTCTTGCTTTTTCGATGATAGCAAACCCAGCAGTTAGTGGGATTTAAGGAACCTGCAACAGTTTGAGATAGTTGTACTAGGCCATCTTCCTTTTAGAGAAAGGCTCCAGGGGTGACTCTTTTCCAAATGTCATGATCTAGGACTATGTCAAATGAACAAGAGAATCCAGGTGGCTGAATCAGAATTAAATGTGAATACTCTAGGCCTCCTTTTGGTTAAGCTGGCACCGAGAGGATGTGGCAACCAGGTTGGCCTGTAAATGCTATTTGGACAAAGAAAACATGCCCAGCCATGGTCACAGCATATACTAAAATTTCAAAATAAACCTATACAACAATTTTTAACCCCTCTCATTCTTATCATTACTCAGTAAGCTGCTATAATAGTTAATTGTAAGGTCAACTTGCCTTGAACAAATACTTTGTGTCAACTTAACTTGGACAGTCCCCAGATATTTAGTTAGACATTATTCCAAGTATGTTGAGGGTGTTTTTGGATGAGATTTCTATTTAAGTCAATAAAGCAGACTTCCCTCTCCAGTGTAGGTGGGTCTTATCCAATCTGTTGGAGGCCTGAATAGAACAAAAGTCAAGGAAAGGAAGAATTCACTGTCTTTGCCTGACTGCTTTCAAGCTAGGTAAGTCTTCTGGAATGGAACTCATACCACTGGTTCCCATCAAGGGCCCAATGAGTTAGTCGCTTTGCTTCAGGCAGCCAGTTGGGGAATAACTTCCCTCTGAAGGAGTAGCTGTTCCCTTTTCAAGTAAGACTAAGATGTGGTGGGGCTGGCTGCATCCCAGAACATGCCATTTCCTCTTGGCTAGGGGACTGCTGGGCTCCTTTTGTTAGTTGTCATGTCTGAGTTAATAAGGCCCCAAATGGACTCTTAAGCCAGAGTTAAGAGGCTTCCATGGGTCAGATATTTAGTTTCAGCAATAGCTCTGTAGTAGCCTAACAGTTGTCCACCTTTTTAAAAGATGTACTTGGCACCTGAAAAGTATACTATCATACTGGGAAATGGCCTGAGTACTCCAGCTGTCACCAAGTTTTCCACTAAAACTGTGGTTTTCATTTCTTTCCTCTTAGGAGTCTGCACTACCCAAGAGGAGACAGGGGTTACTTCCCTCTATGGAGCGGTAGTCCTAGAATGGGGGACTCAAGAGCATTCACAGTTCAGTCAAACGTACATTTGATCTCAATAACATTTTGATGCAAAATTGATAAAATGTTAGTACGTTGAATCTGTTTAGAGGCTCCCCCTACAGCTCATTTTAATTTTCCCTTCCCACTGCAAACTGTGTCCAAACCTGTCAGCGGATGCGTGCTAAGTCACTTCAGTCATGTCTGACTCTTTGCAACCCTATGACTCTAGCCCACTTGGTTCTTCTGTCCATGGAATTTTCCAGGCAAGAATACTGGAGTGGGTTGTCATTCCCTCCTCCAGATGATCTTTCCGACCCAAGAACTGAACCTCCGTCTCTTTCATCTCCTGCATTGGCTGGCAGGTTCTTTGCCACTAGCACCATCTGTGAAGTCCCAAACCTCACCAGTTGAATTCTGGTCCTTTCCTCCCATCACAGGAACCCAAACCATGTAGTTTAAAATAGGTATGTTACAGGTCACAGCCAACCAAGAGACTATGCTTTCTCCCAGCCAGGAGCATGAGAGAGGCTAACCTACAGTGTTCAAATGGGTCAGTGACAAGGCCTTTTCTCCTGACTTCTGCTCCGCGGTCCGTGCCGCCTCTCCCCTTGTCAACCTGTTGGCGCCAACAAGCATCTGCAGTTCAGGGACTGCTGGTTTGGTTGTGTGCCCCACTGCGCATCACTGTGGATCTCCCCCCCAGTTTATTGGCATTTCTGACCATTTTGCACCCAGGGCTCCCTGTTCCCATGGGGCGAAGTTGGATGGTGACTTACATATTTATATTCAACAGAGCTATAAAAAGGGAATCCTTCTCCTCCTCAAAGACACCCCAGCATACACAAAGTCTTTCCTTAAGGCAAGAAGAGGGAGTGAGAGGGATGGGTCATGAAAGCACTTTTGCTTCAGTGGTTACCTGCCTGGACTCAACAAACTCTTAGTACTGAGTATTTTTGGTCCACTTAGAAAGCTTTATATCCTTATTTCTGACACTACTCATTTCAGCTTTGGGGAAGCCATTACTCATCAGTCAGCCATACTGCCTTCAACTGGAGCCACAGACTTGCTTGCCTCATCGTCAAACCATCCTCTCATTCTCCTGCTCTGACAATTGAGCTACAACCAGTCGGACAGTATATTTCAATCTCACCTCTTGTTGCTTAGCCTCAAAACATTCATTAACATGTAAGAGAACTAGAGGCCATTACTCCCCTCCTCACACAGCAGCAGTTGGTACCAGGCCCCAGGTTATCCTCTCCTATCACCTGGCCCATGACCTTCCTCTTCTGGAAAGCCTTGTCTGTCAGGAACCCATCCTTGTTACGAAACTATCAACAGTAGCCCATGAAGGGTTTCAAATTTTATCCTCCTTGCAAACAAGTTAACCTACATTTTTCATGAAGGCTGGCAGATGACACGAGACTTCTGGATCAGAGACAAAGAACTTTATTACTTATAATGCAGCAAACAGCAATGAGTAGGTTTGTGCTAGTTCCCCATTCCCCTTCCCCAACAAAACTGACACAGGTAGGCCTAGATGGGTGGCCTACATGTGCAGTAGGTTGTGTCATGAAATCCTCCTGCTCAGAGGAAAGTGAGCACCAACCAGCACACCTTCTGAGCAACTGTCTTTAAACCTACTTCCCAGTACTAGGAGCCTACAACCACCTCCCCAGTCTTCATTAGCAGGCAATAGTATATTCAAAACATTCTGAGAAGGGGGCCACAGAGAATACCAGACTGTCATAAAAGTTCCATGGCATTAAAAAAAAAAGGTTAATTCTTGAAGTATCTGTGGACAGGAGAGGAGTCACCTGAGCAAACGTGCTTTCAGGCTGGACTGTTAAGTAATAACATGAGAGGCTGTCTGTGGGGACAGGGCACATTTTATAAAAAACATTGTGATATTACAGAGCCTCTCTGGTAGCTCAGCTGGCAAAGCCACCTGCAATACAGGAGAACCAGGTTCAATTCCTGGGTCAGGAAGACCTGCTGGAAAAAGGATAGGCTACCCACTCCAGTATTCCTGGGCTTCCCTGGTGGCTTAGCTGGTAAAGAATCTGCCTGCAATGTGGGAGACCTGGGTTTGTTCCCTGGGTTGGGAAGATTCCCTGGAGAAGGGAACTGCTACTCACTCCACTATTTTGGCCTGGAGAATTCCATGGACTGTATAGTCTATGGGGTCGCAAGAGTCGGACACAACACTCACAGAAAGTGAGTGACTTTCACTTTTCATTATTAGTAGAAGCGTCCCCAGATATTGTAACTTTCATCAGGGGGATAAGGTTTAGGTCAAGGGAAGTCAGGGGTGGTGATAAGGTAAGAGGGTTGGTGTTAGAAAGCTCTAAATTGAGTAGGAACTTGGACCCAGAGAAAAATACAACTGTGGGTAGTACAAGGAACTTTCATGGCTGTTCTGAAGCAAAAAGATTGTTTCTAAAAATATATGAAGCACCAATTGTCAAATACATGTTAGCAGCTCAAATTTGCAAATACTGAAAAACACAGCTGTCTCCCCACTCTCCTTAGCAGTCTTATCCTAGAATACCACAACTGGGTAGATGATGGGTAGGGGTGCATGCAGGATGCATGGCTAGGCTGCTAACCCATTTCTTTATTTATTAAATCAATACTGCCTCAACTGGTAACTGGACTCAGGGGAACACCTTAAGACATCCACACAGCCTAAGAAATCTCAAAGTAGGGATTTAAGGGATAATAGCATTCATATTCTTTGAAATAAAAAATGTTTTATATATAGCCATCTCTAGGCAGTAAGGAATCTTCATAATCTCAAAGGGTACCCTGTCTGAAAGCTCTTTTAAAAGGTTCTTTTAGTCCTAGAGAAGAAATGAGATTTGCCCAAGACCACAAATTAAAATACAGCTGAAAACCCAGGTCTCTTGTCTATCACTCAAGGATATCTCTTTTTCTCCCCTTCTCCCAAATTGACTTCTCCCATGGGATAATGAAAAACCAGAAGAAAATAAACATACCAATTAATAAGGAAATATCACAGTTAAATTAAAAGCATTTCTACCATGGAATATTATGCAACTATTAAAAATGCATTTGACCTACGTATACTGACAGGGAAAGTACTTAAGAAATACCAAGTTAAAAAAAAACACAATGTAATTCAATTTTTGTAAAAAAAAAAAAAAAAAGAAAGAAAGAAAATACATGTTCATATATGTAAAGAAAATGGTACAGCTGGTATGAAAGAATTCCAAGGAATTGTCATGGAGAGGGTTATTCCTTGTTTAACAGTAACTCGTTCATTATAAAAATATGATCATCTGATTACACTTCCAAAAGCTTCAAGTGGCTGACAGAACAGAATTACCACTTGGGGAGTGGGGAGAAGAAACTAGGAGAGAACTACAAGGCCTACCCAAGGTTCATGGAAATACAGAATCCAAGACTTCAACTTCCTATCTAGTGATACCCACAATCTTCTACTGTGTGATGCTAAATAGGGCAACATTCCCAAGTCAAAGAGGAAGATGTGATAACTGGGGTTTCTTATAATCCGATTACAGTATTAGGTACTGGGCTCAGCAGGAACTGTACTTACAAGGTGAGCACAATATTCCTATAGGTCACAGGATCTGGGCAACTCCCAGTTCTTCTCTAACCCTAGTGGGAAAATACTAGAAACGATGCTGCTCACAACTCTGGAGCCAGACACAATAGGTTTAAATCCCAACTCTATTGTTAGCTGTGTGGACACAAATTAACCAATTTTTGTGTCTCAGTTTCCTCACCTATAAAATGGGGATAATAACAGTATCTACTTTCTTAGAGCAGCTGGGAGCACTAGTGAGTTAATACACATAAAGAACTTGGAATGCTACTCAGCACAAAGTAAGTACTGAGTGTCATTACTGTCATCACTGGAAAGCGAGCAGTTCTCACCTACAGGTTCTCAGGGGCCTCTGACTAAACAGAAACAAAGGAAACCTATAGTAGTAACACCGTCAACATGTACTGCTCTGTTCCTTCCATCAAGACTATGACTCCATTTTCAGATCTTCTTTCCTTTTATTGAAAAAAATTTTAGAAAATGGCAGTTAATAAAGGGCACAAACAAATCAACAGGGATATACTAGTGGAAAATATAGACAACATAAAACTTACATTGGCTTCTTTAATTGGTTAAAAGCACAAAACATAACAGGCAGAAAGTTTCTCTTAAACAAATTAAAAAGCTATGTTTTTCCCCCCAATTCTCCCCAAGTCAGATATATACACACCCACAAAAATGGTGTGTGAAGGGAAACTGTCATACACAAGAAGTTGTATGAATTAAGGGAAATTAAGGGAAACAGCAGTTGAAACAGGAATTAACATAAAAAGGTCAGCAACAGGTTAACAATTTTAAAAACCGAGTCTTCAAATGCGGCATGGCACAAAGCTATACTATATAAAGTACTGCTAGGTATGAAGGAGGAAGTCTGTACGGCTTTTAGCAAAAATGCTTTTCCAGAAAAGCAAATCAAAACAATGCAATCAGCAGACCAAAGAGGCTATAGCTAGATATCAGAGCTACAACTTCTCATATCTGAGCTAGAAGTTTCTATTTATCCAGAATGCACTAAAATTTCAAGACAAAACAGGGACATTTTTAACATTTCCTACTTTATCCATATCAAGTTCTCTGTTTCTTTCTCCCTCACCCCTAAATTCGGCAAGATCCAGCCAAAAGATGGCAGCTTTTACAAGCAGCTATTTTACTTTTCTTTCTGTGGCAAGACTGTCATGGAGTCTAGATATCTCAGGCTCATATGCGTCCATGACCAGAGTCCCGCTGTGGTCAAAAAACTTAGCAATGGACTTGGTGAACTCAGCTTCCCGTTGCTGCTTCGTTCTTCCACTGATGAAGGTCAGTTTCAGAGTGTATTTATCATCAAACCTAAGCAAAGATGACAAACCAAAAACCAAACACAGACATTCAGTCAGTAACAACAGAGCACCAAGAGTTTTTGAAGAATAGCTACTGGTGATGTAGGGAACATACAGCATTATCCTTTCCAAAAAAAAAAAAATCAGGGGACCTCACCCAGGATAAAAAATCTGATTTGTAGGTGCTGCTATGACCCCCCTGATTTAAGTACTATGTGCCTCCTTTACCTTGTCATACACTGCTAAATCACATGGACTATCTTCTCTCACTTCTGCCCTTTACTTTGCTGCTATGGTAGCAGGATATTGCCAGCAGACACTACTCTCCAGTCTTACCTGATTAGGTTCCATTTGTTAATACTATACTGGGCATAAACTTTTCTGGGAAAACCTTCCCAAACTGAGTTAGATGTCTTGCCTTTGTCATACCTACACCATCCATCAGTCAACCCAAATACTGAGTGCCCATCATCTGCTAGGTCTAATGATAGACTCCTGTGCTGTCAATTAAATTATCTATTGAAATGATAATCATGTATTTGTGTTCTTTACTAGTTTCAGGGATTTTTGAGGGGAAAGATTTTGTCCTGTTTTCTATTCTTAGCTTGGCATTTAATCGGTAATCAAATCACAATGAATAAATGAAGAACCCTTGCTTTCATAGATGTTCCCCAATTCCACGCTGCTGGGTCCTTGCGCCCTGTAATCAACCTAGCCTCAGGTTCTGTCCTGATCCCAGGCCAGCAGTATCTTTTACTCCATGAATTCCAGAGATCCCGTTTAGGTACACCTTAAGGTATCTTGAAGGCCTTTACTATCTCCATTCATTCAAGAGGGTTTATGACATCAACCCCTGGCAGGCCAATGTTCCTCTCCCACCATCCCTACCTGTTTCTGTCTCCATTTAATTAGGGCATATTCAGTGGATTGTCAGGTTGATATTACCTTTAGACGAAGCAGATGCTTGAGTCTCAGATTTCTCCCTGTGTGTTTAAAAGAGGGAAAGTCCCACCCACTTTATAGGATCACAGTGCCTATCATTAACCAGTGCTCAAAAAAAAAAAATCACAGCTCGATAAATTGTTGTGTAGCCAGTTACTTTCAACCTGGATAGACAGGAGTAAAGGTCCTTGAAAACTTTCAACACCTCAAAAAATTTTTTCAAGCTCTGCTCAACTGCTTCCAACTGATATCACAGTGATTTTTGGACTTTTGAGCCCGGTTCCATGGCTATAATGGCAGGACACAATCTAATTTATTTTAAAAAATAGTTACTCATTAATTCAACAAATATTTACTCAGGGCCAACCACTATTCAGGACTAGGCAGTATTGGATGCTAAGGATATACATCAATGAATACAACAGACAAATCTCTGTCTTTTGAGACTTTTAGTGTGTGTGAGGGAATCAATAATAAAATAAAAATTATAATGTTCTTTTAAATATGGAAAGTCGTCACGAAGCAGATGTTTTGAGTATAACCTAAAAGAAGGTGAGAGAACAAGCTATCTGGAAAAAGTATATTCCAGGCAGGACACAGTAAATGCAAAGACCCTGAGGCAAGCACATGCCCAGAATGTCTGAACAACAGAAAAGAGGTCAATGCAAACAGAATGGAGAGGAAGAAGATGAGAATCACAGGCTATGGTGTGTCTGCAAATGTGTGGAGGGTGCAGCTACATAAGTATGGACTTCTAAGCTATGCTTAGGATTTTAGCTTTTCTCTGCGTGAGAGGATTTTGAGATGAGGGTTGAGCTGATTTGCCTTATGTTTTAAAAGGATCATTCTGCGCACTGTATTGGAAATAGACTATGGGCAGAGAGAGCAGCTGCAGAGGTCCATTAGGACATTATTACAGTAACCTAATTGAGAGATGATGGCCATGGTGGAGATATTAAGTGGTCAGAATGAATACAATTAGAAAGTAGAGCTGACAGAATTTGCTGACAACCTATTCAAAGGACTAAGAGACAGAGGAGACAAAACGACTCCAGAGTTCTGATCTGAGTATCTAGAAGGATGGAGCTGCCCTTTACTGAGATGAGGAAAATGAGGAAAAGCAGGTTTAGATGAGGGATAGCAGAATTAGGTTTTGGATATGTTAATTCTGAGATGCTTAGTAGGATCCAATGTCAATAGAAAGCTGCTACATAACTGGAGTTTGGAGAAGAGGTCTAGGATGAAAACACAGATTTAGAAATCTTCATTATTACAAATGGTATTTAAAGTCCTGAAAGTCTGGCTAGGAATACACCTAGTGAGTGAATACAGACAGAGAAGAGATGCTAGGAATAGGCACTAGTGGCATTTCAAATTTAGAGAAAGGGGATAAGGAATCACATAGGACACTAAGGAACATACACACAAAGATAAGAATTATAAGACTATGGTATCCTAGAAGTCTAGTTTTTAAAAAAAAAATTTAACAAGGAGAGAATTATTCACTGTGTCAAATGTGACAGGTCAAATAGGATGAGGAAAGAGAACTGAAGAAAAGCAAATCCAAGAGATGATGGGAGAAGACAACAAAAGGAAAAGAAAAATGAGAAGAAAACGTGAGGAGGATAAGGGAGAAGAAAAACAACTTTTTCAGTTGGGACAAATTACAACTTATTTGTATGCCAGGAAAAAATGACCCAGCAGAGAGGGAAACACCAAGTAATCAAGAAGGGACAGAATCAAGTGGATGAATGGAGTGGAGGCTTCGGATAGGAACTGAGGAAGAAGGCAGAGTGTAATGAGTGCTACCAAGTGGATAAAGATGGGAGACTTGCGGCTGCTGCTCTCTCCCCAGAAACAAAAGAAGCTGAGAGTGAAGTGGGGGAGGAGAGCAAGAGGTTTGAGAACAGAGAAGGTAGGAAAGATACTCAAGGACAGTGAGAGAGTAACTGGAATATAGAAATGCCATGGAAGCTAAGTTAGGTAAGGAGCAAGTGAGACAATGAAGAGAAGAGGGCCAGGGAAAAAGATAGTGGGCTCAAGGATTATGGATGCCACTGGGGCTGAAGAACTGTTGGGGCAAGAGAACAAGAAGGAGACAAACTAGAAAAATATAAAGCAATGGTCAGAGAGTGAGATATTTAAAAAATGAAATTAGTTATCAATAATACCAAGATCTAGGGTATGTCTCACAGAAAGTAAGTATTTAAGACACTGCAGAAAACAAGATAATCAGAGGAGAGAAAGTAAAACTAAGAGGCCAGCATCTTGGAACAATCATCTCCTGGGATACTGAAATCATTGATTAAGCCTTCTGAAAGGAGCTATGTTAAAGAGAGTGCCAGTGAACCAGGAGCCATCTCCAAGCAAAGAGAAGTGAGTCTGTATTTAACTACAAGGAGAATGAACAGAGGTGGCATATTTCCTCTCCACAGGCACCAACAATGTGGCAGTTGATAAAAGTCAGCAGTGAATGTGGAAAAAAAAAAAATCAGAACCCTCATATACTGCTAGTGAGACTAGCAGTATAATGTAAAATGGTGCAGCTGTTTTGGAAAAGAGTCTGGCAATTCCTCAAACAAAGACTTACCATATGACCCAGCAATTCTTCTCCTAGGTATATGAGAAATTAAAATGTTTATCCACACAAAAACTTATACATAAATGCTTATAACAACATTATTCTTAACAGCCAAAAGGTGGAAACAACTAAAATGGCCCTCAACTAGTAAGTGGATTAAGAAAAATGTAGTATATCCATGCAATGGATTATTATTTGGCACAAAAAGGAATAAAATATTGATATGTTTGAACCTTGAAAATATTATGCTAAGTGAAAGAAGCCAGCTACAAAAGATCACATATTGTGTGATTCCATCTGTATGAAATATCCAAAAGAGGGAAATATATAGAGACAGAGAGATTAGTGGTTACTTAAGGTTTGGGAGAATGAGGGGATAGGGAAATGACTTATCTATAGGATACAGAGTTTCTTTTGGTAAGGATAAAAATGTTTTAAAGTTAACTGTGGTGATGATTGCAAACATTTTTAAAAACATAAGAAACCATTGAACAACTTTAAATAGGTGCACTATGGTGTGGAAACTGTATTTCAAAAAGGCTGGTAAAAAAATATTTAAGTCAGAATATATAATGAAATCAGGATGTTGCCTGGGTCTAGAATTCTGCAATTCTGCTTTAGTGCTCTGATACAGAGTATAGATTTATGACAGCTGAGACCAAAATGGCAGCTATGAGTCCTGCCAGGAGATAAGAACTACGGTGCAACATCAGAATGAAGCCCAGCTCCTCCTCACAGGCATCTCCACAAGCTGGTAATGAGAGGCTGTATGGCACTGATGCTACACTTACCTTCATATACGTGAGTAACTGGAGAGCCTACTACGTGCTAGGAACACTACCATGTATTTTTAGGATAGTGACTGAGAGCATGAGTTCAGCCATGGGCTAAATTCACTTCTGGGCTCTATAACCATGGAAAAATTAATTAAACCCTTTGAGCCTGTGTTCTTATCTTTAAAATGGGTTGTTCTAAGGTTTAAATGAGACAATGTGGTTGGCACAATACTCAGTATATAGTAAATGCTCAGTATATACTTGCTATCATAATGCTTGGTGTACAGCTGAACAATAAGGGGGCAGTGTTAAGGTTGCTGACCCTCCGTGCAGTTGAAAATCCACATATAACTTATAGTTACTCCTCCATATAGAAGGTTCCTCTGTATCCACAGTTCCAAATCTGTGGATACAACCAATAATAGATCATGCAGTACTTCAGTATTTACTACTGAAAGGAAAAATTCCATATGTAAGTGGATCCATGCAGTTCAAACTCCTGTTGTTCAAAAGTCAACTATATATACCAGTTGGCAGCCTCACAACAACTCTACAAGTCATTTTTACCCTACTAAAGCTCAACCAGTTTACCCAATACACCAAAAGTCACACAGCTAGAGATGAGCTGGAATTTGAACCCAGTTCTGGATACTTAGAAGACCTGAGATGTCAGTTGCACAAAGTTACACTTATCATTGGTCAGAAACAGACTGAATTGTGCTTCTCTGAGTTGCCCAGTGCATTGCTTCAGAGATTTCTGATTGCACAGACTGCAGTCAGGATCACAGAAGACACAGAAGCTAAGGTGGTTCTTCAAAGACAACTGACTTCATACCTCTGGCCTTTATAGTTTTATATATATAGTTTATAGTTCTGCTCTCTAATTGGCTCCGTTTATTGGCCACAAGGAAACAGAACTGTTCTTCATTCTCCCACCAAAGTTACTTTCTCCCACAATTTATCCTCAGAGCACTTCTGTGACAATACAATCTCAGAAGTGCAACAGGAAAAATCTTCTAGTTCATTCATAATCCTTTCTTCACTTTATATGACTAGCACTCTAATCTGCCAAGAGTAGACATACAATAGTCTGTTGATAATGACTAAACACGCAGAGAAAACCCAACCTCAGGATTTAGGAATCTGTGAGGATAGTAATACCTTTTGAGACTGGACGACAGTTGCCAGATATCATCAGGATCCATGCCTGTAGGATCTTTCCTGTGGGCCACGAGAAAAATGCTCTTCTCCTTATACGAAGTATAAATGGTCAGGATCCCCATCATCACAAAATAGGTGCAGATAAAGTTAAGGGGGAAATACACAACATACACACAAAAGAGAAATAACACAAACTGACAAACAAGGGCTACAAAAACTTCCATAATAGTCCTAAAGAACACAGTTTTTTCTTGCTGTAAAAATACGGAAATTGTAATTACTTTGTATTCATCCTTATGTTTATTGCAAGAGAAGCAAGGATCTCTCTGGTTAGTTCTGTAAAGACCATCTCAGGAAGAAAGGAAAAAGGTAGAGGGTATAAAGCAGCTCTCTCTCTTAGGTTCAAGGACAACATATATAAGAAGATCCTCTATTACCCAGTTTGTCAAGACTGGTGTTTATTTCTCCATACGATAAAAAACAAATAACCACAGTGGACTTGACCACACAACCAATTTCAAAGGTGATTAAAAGAAAGGGAAACTGACTTTAAAGCAGTTTACTAAAGAGTCTCATGCTCCACTAAGTAAGCCAGCTGGGTGATTACAACAGTTTAGCTTACTATAAGAACAATTACTTCATACATACATATAGGCTTATTATTAAACTCATTTTTTGATAGTATTAGCTACGATATTTGGGTTCCTGTGTGCCAAAAACTGGCATAAGAACTCTGTGTACATATATCATTTAAATAGTGCAAAGTGAATGAGCTTTGGAGTAAAGCAGTCCTAAATTTGAATTCTAGTTTTTAACCAATGTAATCTCGACAAATTATTCCTTACTCCAAGGCTTAACACTGTTGCCTCTAAAATGGCAATTAAACAGACTTTTTAGAATTGTCATTAGATTTAGTGATGCTATATATACATTTTAGAGTATAGCACACAGAAGACATTTATAATGGTACTCATTACTATTACGTATAAAAATGGTATGATTATAAAAATGGCAAGATCCTGTTTTGTTTTAAACAAGTATAACCAAACAAAAGAAATTCCATTAAGGCAGTTTCTTGGGAGGCCATATAATTATAATAAGGTTGCTGTCATTGTTCAAACCTCTTTGGAACTCCTTTGGGAACTGTCTCTAGAACCCATGGCATATTCTTTGAACTGCCTTAATTGTGAAAAAGTTCATAATGGGTTGGTTTGTGTGATATTGAAAGGAGTCAAGGTGCAAATTCTGGGACTATGATTTGAGATCAGTTTGTACACAGAGGATGAGATGGCTGGATGGCATCACCAACTCAATCGACATTTGTCTGAGCAAACTCCAGGAGATAGTGAAGGTCAGGGAAGCCTGGCTGTGTGTTATGCTACTAAGTGCTCACACTTAGATTATAACTTCTACATTAATAACAGAATTAAAAATAAAATAACCATATTGAATCTAAAATATCAATAATTATAACAAATTTACAGATGCTTACATTTCATAATGTTAAATCTTAACATTAGCAGGCCCCAAGGTGAAAGTTTGGGTTTTTTTGGTAGGAACTTCCCTGGTGGCTCAGATGGTAAAGCATCGGCCTACAATGCGGGAGACCCAGGTTCAATCCCTGGGTTGGGAAGATCTCCTGGAGAAGGAAATGGCAACCCACTCTAGTATTCTTGCCTGGAAAATCCCATAGACAGAGGAGCCTAGTAAGCTACAGTCCATGGGGTCGCAAAGAGTCGGACACGACTCAGCGACTTCACTGTCACTTCACTTTTACTTTCAGAGAAGAATATCAGTAGAGATTTTAAACAAAAACTGTCAGTAGAAAACAAACCTGAGCTTAAAGGATATGATATAACACACAAGGCCAGAACAGGTTTGGACTCTGGGAAGGGATGCATATAATCCCAAATCAAAGCCACAATGGCGAAGAAACAGGAGATGGTACAGATGATGAGGCGACCATCAATTAGACCAAAATTCTCCACATACTTGTACTTTTCCAGAAGTACCTAGTGAGAAGAACAAGGAACCAAGTTAGTAGGACTACTTCCCTCCTTGTACCTGCTTTTCTTCTTAATTTCCATGATGCTGCTAAGTCACTTCAGTCGTGTCCGACTCTGTGCAACCCCACAGACAGCAGCCCACCAGGCTCCCCCGTCCCTGGGATTCTCCAGGCAAGAATACTGGAGTGGGTTGCCATTTCCTTTTCTAATGCATGAAAATGAAAAGTGAAAGTGAAGTCGCTCAGTCGTGTCCGACTCTTAGCGACTCCATGGACCGCAGCCTACCAGGCTCCTCCATCCATGGGATTTTCTAGGCAAGAGTACTGGAGTGGGGAGCCATTGCCTTCTCTGTTTCCATGATGAAAGTTAAGTTAATCATTTAAATGACCAAGTAGCTCTCTCCAATCAGGATTTTGCCACTCGGAGCAAAAAAAAAAAAAAAAAAAAACTCAATGTGTTTACAAAAATCACAGAGAAAAAGCTCATCAACTTCTGACACATTTTTTTAAATCCTTATCTTCTTCTTTAGACTGAAGCTAAAATTTTCTTTTCCCTTTTAAAATAGAGAGATGATCAATCATGCATGACCATCCTATATTCCCTCAACCCTCTTGCCTCTAGGCTAATTAATCTCAAAAACAACAGATTACTAGTTTTCTGGAATTCAAAAATTAAAGAATTTGAAGAGAAATTTGAGGTAAGTAATAATTATATTTTTAACACATGTTCCCCTATATATACTGCAAGGTTCAGAAAATGCTTTCTGTCTCAATTCCTAATACTGAAAACTAAACTCATTCCAATGCACAGAAAGAAAAAGTCCTGCAAGAGATGTGCCATCAATTGTACACGAACTAATGGACACCGTCCCTCACCTCTGCCCCCAAGAAAGTACCTTTTTGGCAGAATCATCCAAAGAATTTTTCACAGCTGATCCATCCCATTTGTCAATTTTTACAGGCTTATCGTCAATCTTCCACTGTAAAACAAATGGATAAGTTGTGCATTAAGACATGGCATCTTACTAAAAGTACAGTGAACTACTTCCTTAAGAGCATCCTCAAGTATGCATAATATTTATTCTCTCTCCTGATGTTGGACAGCTAAACAACAAAACACTTGAAAATGAATTTGAAGGAAACTAGGTCACTACAATCAGGTGGTAATCATACAATGTAGCCAGTCTCCACCCTGAAAAGTCAAATCTACAAGGGCAGAACACTGACATGGGTTGTAAAGACTGTAGTGTGAACTCAAATATCCCATCTCCATTTTACCCAAATATGGGAACAGAGAAGAATTTCATCTGTTCGTCCTATCACTTTGCGATTACAAAACTCAGACAATATCCATCCACACACTAACAAAAGGATGGTCTTCTTTAATACATTTTTGTCTCCTGACATTTTACCAGCACATCTTAAGTGAGAAAACAGCAGATTCAGTGTAGTCTTTTGGAAAGAACATTTTGAATTAAAAACTGAGTCTTCTCACCAGTTAGGTACGTGACTTTGGACAAAGCCTGCTTCAATTTCCCTCATCTGTAGAGGTTTATAAAGGTTCCCAAATACTGTGCTAATTAAAGGCAAATGATTCTCTCACACACACTGCTGGTAGAAGTTCAAAATGGTGTAACACCTACAGAAGATAACTTAGCATCTTGGATTCAACTTCCCACTTCTGGGAACTTTTCCTTATATGCACAGACATGAAATAATACACAAGGTCATTCACTGCAGCACATTTGCAGCTGTAAAAATATAACTCAAGAGCTCACTTACACCGGACTGGTTAAACAAACTATGGTATACCCAGGAAAAGGCTAAGGGACATGGGTGGGAATGAGACTTTTCGATGAGTACCTCTTTCACTGTAAACCATGTGAATAGATTCTGTAAATTTTTTTTTCTCAAATGTAAGTGATTATGTGAATGTAGGTTAAGTGAAACAGGGTACAGAAATAATCTGATAAACCTGACTTTTTATAGATCATACGTCCAACTCAATTTTTTGAGAACAAGTGAACAAGTATCGTATGTCATAAAAATTACAAACCAGCAGACAATCCAAAATTCATTTGGCTTTAGTATAGATTTTACTGAAGGACAGAGAAGAAATTTTAATATTATTTAACTCTCTGATTGAGCACAAGTTCAGAGATACTGTGGACAAGAAATAAAGAAATGGAATAAACATCTGTAAAACATGAGATTTTAAAGGAACACAAAAATATAATTCATCAAACTTAATTTTGTATTTCTACATGCTATTACACATAAAAGAAAAACTACTCTGTGAAGTCTGTTGGGAGAAAATACATGAGCTAAAACAGTCATACTTCAAGTGCTTAAAACACAAATCAAGGCTTCTCCCCTTTGTGTCTCATACAAACAAGAATTTTGTTTGAGAAATTACTACTGGCAGCATGCTACAATAAGATTCTCACAGCCTGCCAGCCTACAAATCAAACATGACACCTAATTTTAAAAACACAAATTGAAGCAAGAAGAAATTAATAGGATATCTAGCTAAATAGCTCACTTATACTTAGTTTAGTAAATCCCATTTTGGTAACAGTGAGCAAAAGAAAGAAACCTGTACAGCCAGAATCCATGACAGAATTTTAATTATTTATGAATGAAAGTCATTAGGTCTTTTTTGGCTCATTCCAAAAAAATGATGTTCTCATAGAAACTCAGCCACACGTCACTACTTGCAATGCATTATAGAAAAGAAACTTGACTCTACAATTCAGAGGATAATTTCTTGGCAATTTGGGGGGATAAAATGCATAAGAAGCCATCACAATGTGTTCTAATATAGCCTCAGTTCTAATTCCACTGGTACCTAGAAGGATCTTCAATAAGTGGAACAAGAACGTTTCCAGTCAATTACATGACCAAGAAAATTTATAACTGATTTCTGAAGAGATGGGAGCATCATTCATTCGGTGTACATGAAAAAAACCTTGGCCTATGTCAAAGCAAATAGCATCTCTGCTGTAGCACAGACACATCTGGAAAAAGGGCGGGAGGGCGGACATTTTCCATCATTGTCAAAAACTGTCCATCAACTAAAATGTATGATATTGGTCATCTACTCTCCACTGCTATTCAAGGTATTTTAGAAACCATCTTCTTTCCCTCACTTCTCTTCCTCAACCCTGAGTAAATTATCTTCCTTTGTAGTTAATAAATAAGACAAAGCAAAGGTTGGTTTCTTTTATGTTGAACCTCTCAGGATAAATCACAAGAAAATTCTGTGTAGAAAAGAAATATAGATCTTAGATTGCCATCCTTAGAAAAACCTGTGTAAAAGGATGGCTCTTGGGGAGGTTGGCTGGTAAATGGTTTCCTACACTGACATTAAAACTTTCCCTAAGTGATAAAGAGTAGCTCACTATGCCTAAACTGCTTGTATAAACAACATGGTTTATGCTAAATACCTGTTTTTCTTCTAGGAGTCTGGAATTTTGGCATAGAACAGGCAGAGGGTGCCTATTTAATCAGCCCTTTAATAAAAAACTTGGGCACTAAGTCTCTAGTGAGATCCCCTGGCAGACAACACTTCACACACATCATACCACATTGTTGCTAAAGGAATTAAGCACAACCGGTGGGAATTTAGTGGGATAGGACTCTCAGACTCCTGCACTTGATTTCCTCTGGACTTCATCCTATTCATCTTTGCCCTTTCCTGATTTTGCTTTGTATTCATTTGCTGTAATAAATCTCACCCAAGAGTATGGCCCTGCAGGTACTTCTAGTGAATAACAGAGCAGAGCGATCCCGGGGAGCTCTGATAAACAGGCAGTATCGCCAACTGAGAGATAGCAGATGTGGTAACCTGGCACACAATTCCGCTTCCCCTCATTTCCTATGTATTAGAGATACATGTATATTGGGCACAATCAACAATCAGTGTTGACTAAGCTAATATTTGCACCAAGATTTAAAGAGTTCTGTAAGTTATTAAAATTTTTTAAAAAAGATTTAGCAGTCCTGCTTTCCCTCCCGTGAGACACTCCTGACATTGTTCATTTCCCATTCCCCACAGACAGACAGGAATTTCAAATCCTTAGGCTGATTTTTTGGGTATCCACCTCTCTATCTTAGGGAAAAGTTTATGTTATTATTTTCAGTGTTCAGCATTAAGTCTTCTTTTTTCACCCACCATGAAAGATGAGATTTAACCAATTCATCCCTTATCACTTTCACATTTACTTTTCCTGCTCCTCCTTCACCATCTCTTGAATATAGTTATAGTAGACCAATATTGATTTGTTATCACATAATACCTTATTTTTTGCTAGATCATTATTTGGAGTTTACAATATGATCATAAATGCTGTTCACAGATTAAGTCATGTAACTGATTAGGATTCCTTTTCCGTATAGCTTTTTGCTTTCTTTGGAGCTACTACTGTTTTCATGGCTGTTTTTAATCAGACAGTGTATTTCTCACCAATATATTCTCAAATTCTTCTCCAGTTCTTAAATCTCCTCTCAATATTTGCAATCATATTGAGCACTTTGTGAATTTCATCTTCCTAGAGAAACCTCTCTGGAAGCCTTCTGACCTGCTTCAATCTAGGTGGTTCCCTTAACCTCCTCTTGGGCTGATCTCCCTTTTACCACATCTGAGGGTTCCCTTAACCTCCTTTTGGGCTGATCTCCCTTTTCTTAGATACCATGTCTCACTCTTTGCTTGGTTCACTATTCCAGCTTCCGTCCATTATCCCCATCCCTCTCCCGCTATCCATATTCATATATTGAAATCCTAAACCAGAATGTGATGGTTTTAGGAGGTGGTACATTTGAGAAGTAATTAGGTCATGAGGGGCTTCATGAAAGGGATTAATGCCTCGATAAAAAGACATGAGAGAGTTTGCTTCTATTGTTTTCCACTATGTGAGGATACAAGAAGGTTGTGTGCAAGTAGTTAAGAAGGCTGTTACCAGATGCAACCATGCTGGCACTGGATCTCAGACTTCCCAGCCTCAAAACTGTGAGAAATAAATTTATGGTATTTTTATTAGAGCAGCCCAAACTGACTAGCATCCTCTTTTTACAGATGTTACAGATAACATTAAGGGTCTAAGAAATTTGCCTAAGGTGAAAGCTAGAAAGTAGTAAAGCTGGGACCTAATCACGTTCTCATGATTTCAAAACCTACACTCTCACTACTTTACACTGCCTTCCCACAAAATACAAGGAAAGGAATTATTAGCCATCAAAACCAAAAGGAAACAGATCTCTGAAGTGACAGTCACATAAAGAATCTTGATTCTTAAGTTATAGTTAATAACCTAAAAAAAAAGCTTAAAAAGATTTTAATCTTAATATGCCAACAAAACCTATAGGATATAAAATATTTGGAATTTTCCATTTTCCTCCATTTGAAACCAACTGCTATTTGGCTGAAAATATAGTTCAAAAAGTCCTATCTTAAAGAAATCACTTCTCTGCCACTATCAGCACAAAACACTATCAAGCCAGCATATCTGATGCCAAACCTTGATGACAAACCACTCACAAAATTTATGCATTTGACTGCTTTTAGAGAACATTACAAAGACTCAACTTTAGTTATGATCCTCCACTGCAAATTTGAATTAAAAATTTTTAGTACAGTGAAGTAAAGTTATGCAGTGACAAAGATCTCAGTGGATTGCTTCATAAAGTTCCTTAGCCTGAAAACAGGGCAGAAAGACTCAAAAGATTCCTCAATTCGCACTGAAGAGATGAGGATACCAGAGGTAAACTGTGTCAACAGAAGGACCCTGCTCTGATTTTAAAGGAACTTGAAGAAATATTATTAACTCTTTATTAATATTGGCTTGAAGAAATATTAATAAACCCTTTTTCTCCCTTTTTTGGACTCTCAGATTAGATGGTGGCTACAGGCTGCAAAGAGGGAAAGTAGTAGGAGATATGGCACATGACAGAGGGAGTATATCCTAGATGACCTTATTTACTAGGTTAAGGGACTTGAGACTTTATTCTAAAACAAGCAATGGAGAATATTTTAAGCAGGTGAACAACACAACCAATCTGTGTTTTTTTAAAAAGTCATTTTTAGAGGCAACTTAGCAAAAGGTCGGAGGGGAGTAACAATGGAGATAAACACTTCAGACGGGGCCCAATTTAGATGCAGGGCTTGAATTAGAGCAGCAGCAGGGGGATAAAAAGGGAATATTTATGAGGTATAACTGGCAGGACTTACTATCAGACTAGTACAAAAAATGTCAAAGAGAAAAGAGAGGTGAACACTAGACTAGAATTTGGGCTTAGATAACTAAGCTGTCATGTTGTTTTCCAAGAGAAGGAACTGAGCAGGAAAGAAGAGAAATACACATTTGCATATGCTGAATTTGAGATGTTTAAGCTCTACAGTTACAGTGATTTCAGAATTTTCTAAACCAAAATAAGATAGTGAAAACCTATGGCAGACTCAGAAGCTGAGATACTATTTGAGTTGAAAATAACACACCCCTGCCTCCCACATGTACACATTTGTGAAAAGATCACAAAGCAGGAAGTTCAAAATAAGAAAAAAAAAAAGTTCAATTTGGGGAGCAAATGATGTTTGTCTTGAGGAAGCTTACTATCATCTAATTTAGAGTACAATTCAGAAATACCAAGATATTATAGCTCCTGGTAGTATAATCTTCAATTTCCATCTTTTTTTTTCTTTTTTAATAAAAATGGCCAAGAAATACTGCAAAGAAAATTACTTCTTACTAGTGGCTTATTACTGTCTATAGTTATCACTGGAGTTAAGTTGCAGCTTAGAAATTATCACATCTTAGTTATGAGCATGAACATTAGTGGCAACACCAGAGTAAGTAGAGGTAAATAAGTGGAGGTTAAGTAAGTGGAGCTAAGTAAGTGGAGGTAAGCAGACTGGCTCCAGCTACGGCAAGCAGGCACTGAGACATATACACCTGGGGCTCAGAGCAGAGGTCTATATTGAAAACATAAATGTGGAAGTCATTAACTTACAGACAGTATTTAAGCCAGGACACTGTGCATCTCCCTGGGATGATTGTACACAGACAGGGCCAGGGGCTTGCCAGTATTTACAGGTCAGGAAGAAAAAATAACAACAATAAAGACAGATAAGTGGAGGAGGAAAACCAGGATAAGTGGCATTCTAAAAGCCACAGAAAGAAAATATTTCAAGAAAGAAGTTATCAGTGAGTCATATACTCAAGATCAGGGAATAAGAAAAACCACTATTGAGATCTGACAAGATGGAGGTCAGAACAGAGAAACGGTGCAGGCAACAGCTAAAACAGGAGCTGGGCTGTCAGAGGTTATTAACATCTATGATACCACTGTGTTATACTGTGATGAGTAAGTAGTTAAAAAAAATAACTTGATGCTTTAAAGATTACACCATAAACGCTGTAAAAAGAATCAGTTTTAAAAAGAGATCTAATTTACGTATCAGAAAACTCATCATATAAAAATGTGCAATGGTTTTTATTCTACTCACAACATTATGCAACCATCACCATCTAATTCCAAAACATTTTCATCATCCCTCAAAGATACCCCATACCCATAAGCAGTTATTCCAATGACCACTACCCCACTCCCAGCCTTGGCAACCATTACTTTCTGTTTGCATGAATCTGCCTATTCCAGACATTTCTTATCTACAGAATCGTATAATATGTGGCCTTTTGTGATTAGCTTTCTCACTTAGTGTATTTTCAAGGTTCATCCACATTGTGTCATGTGTCAGTGTCTCATTCCTTTCTACGGCCAGAGAATACTCCACAGCATGGATATACCCACACTTTTATGGCTTGCTTCCACCTTTTAGCTATTGTGAATAATGCTGCTATGATCAAGTTTTTCTGTAGACACATTTTCAATTCTCTTGAGTTCACAACTAGGAGTGGGACATGCTTAGTTTTAACTTTTTCATCATTTTACATTTCCATCAGAAATGCAGGAGGGTCCCAATATCTCCCCATCCTCACCAAAAAAGGTTATTTTTCTTTTTTTATTATAGCCATCCTAGTGGCTTCTCATTGCAGTTTTGATTTGCATTCTCTAGTAACTAATGGTGTTGAGATCTTTTCATGTGCTTACTGACCATTTGTATTAACATATCTTCTATGAAGAAATGTCAATTCACATCCTTTATTCTTTTTAAAATTGGTTTGTCTTTATTATCAAGTTAGAAAACACTTTATATAGTCTAGATCCTAGAGCCTTATCATATATATGACTTGCAAGTATCTTCTCTCATGCTGTGGACTGTCTTTCCACTTTCTTGATAATGTCCTTTGATAAGAAAAACGTTTTTTATGAATCAAAAATAACGAGTTTTGACATGTTTTTAAAGTTTGGTTTGCAAAATGCAATTAAAAGTCTGCATCTTACTTCTTTAAACACAAACACAGGCACCACAGCAGTGCCATAGAACTGTTCACTCTGTCAGAGCTTGGTTAGGGTACAGGCATACTACCCTGTTCAAGTTCGGCAAGTGAAGATCCCATTGAAGAGTATATATGACCTAAGGATGCACAGCTGGTGGCTGACAAAGCCATGGCTTCAGCCTAGGTCTTCCAACTTCAAATCAGATGCTCTTTCCACTACTACATTAGCTAGAACACGGTCTGCTCCAGTATGAAAGGCAATGCGCTGAGTAAGGTAAGAGCACTGGATGAAGAGCTGGGCCCAGGTTCTAGAACTGTAACTGACTGTGTGGTCTTGGATAAATCACTTCATCTTCCCCTCTCCAACTGTATCAATGTCTGTATATATGTCTCTAAAATGAGGAGGTTGGAACAGATGAACTTCAAGATCTCTTCAATACAAACACTTCAGAGAAATCACTATTGATTAAGCAGAAGAGTCGAAAACCAAACAAGAAAAAAAAATCTTAAAATGTCTGAATCAGAAGGGATTTAAAAAGTCATCTAAGACAGAAGTTCTCAACCTGGATGTAACTGTTAAAATGTAGAGGAAATAAATAGTTACGTGTGAAACCATGCAGCTGTCAAGGCCCCACCTCCAGAGAACCTGATTCGGTTCTGGGACGAGGTCCAGGAGTTTGTATTTTTAACTAAAACCCCAAGAGGGTCTGAGGCAAATAGTCTTCATAACACGTTACAAAAAATATTACCTAAGAAGTACAGAGAAACTAGCTAGTTAGTGGCAGACAGCTATCTATGTTTCCTTCAATGTTTACTATGTACCAGAAACCACTTTTTAAGGTAAAAACTATTATTATCCCCACTTTACAAATGAGGAAACTGAGATACAAAGAGATTTTTTAATTTGCCCAAGAACACATTTCTGATAAGTGGCAGAGCAAGAATTCAAAGCCAGCCAGCCAGCCTGGCACCAGAACCTATATTCTCAACTACTAAGATATAAAAACTCTGCATTAAGATCAGGTTGACAGTTCAGCCAGGAGACAGAAATACACATAAGAAGTTAAAAGGGCTGGGTACAACTTCTAAAAAGCATATTTTAATACCACATGCCAATTTTAATAGCCAAAAAATCCAGCCAGGAGACAGAAATCCAGCTATGAGATTAAAATTTAGATACAGTTCTGAAAAGCATGCTTTAACAGTGTAGTAGTGTCAGTCACTCAGTCAAGTCCAACTCTTTGTAACCCTATGGACTATAGCCCACCAAGCTCCTCCGTGCATGGGATTTTCCAGGCAATACTGGAGTGTGTTGCCATTTCCTCCTCCAGGGTATCTTCCTGACTCAAGAATCAAACCCGGGTATCCCACAGTGCAGCCAGATTCTTTACTGTCTGAGCTACCATAGAAGCCCTGGTGCTCTAATACCACATGTCAATTTTAACAGCCAAAGCAAATTAAGTAAACAATTTTTTTTTAATAGCCTGCTACATAGAACAAAATACTTTGATGCATTTTGGGGAAACAAGTTATCACAATGATCTAAGTTACTCTGTGATGGAAGCTGGAAGGTTATATCTGCATATCTATTTTTAAGATCAGGAAGCTAGAATTGCTTTGTTCTCCAAGTCAGTTTCAAAGGAGCAGAAACTCACATCTGTTTAGGCAAAACTAGAAGCACATTTGCATCTCTTTATTACATTTCTTCATGGCAAATAAAACTACAGCTGCAAGAAATAAAAACCCTCCAAAAAAACAAAACAAATTGAATTAAAGAAATGTAAGGTGACAGTCCCTCATCTTCTCCATGTTCTCTTCCACAGTACCTGATTTTCAGACAGTTAGAGGCACCATCCTCTAAGGCAGTTTCTGAAGACTGGGGTGGCAGATATGAAGTTTTCTCTTTGTCAAATTCAATGCTTCAGGTACTTATTCTACGTTGATCACCACAGAGAACCTCTTATGGAAAACTGACATACTAATTAGGGGCAGGGTACAAAACAATATGTCATATTAACTGACAGCTAAATTCCCATGTGTAATAAATGCTAAAGACTTCAGAGGAAGAACAACTCAATGTAAGGCTGAAATCAAGCCTTCCAAGTAAAAACACCTAAACAGCTCTGGGTTTATTTTCTCTCTCCTCAGCCCCTCACTTCTTGCTTAATTCTGCCAACGTTCTCTTTTGTGAAGCCTTTCATCTATCTCTGCTATTAAGTTAAGAGTTCTCCTCACCTTGTCATTCTGTTTTTATAGCCCTTTACAAAGGCCATATATCAATTTATTATACAACAATATTCACAGTAAGCCACAATTATGTATGTGTATCCACATTTTTACATCAGGAAATTTAAGCTCAGTAATACCACATAACTTATCCAACATCATATAGTTTTCAACATGCTGCACTAGAATTCAAACATGTCTTTCTTTTTGTATTAAATCCCATACAGCAGTATGGTATGAGGCCTATAAGAAGACTTTTAAATTCTACCACTCCCAACTATCTGAATGATTCTTCTAAAACCACTTTATATATTAGACTCAAAAACCTTCAGCAGGCTTCCTACTCCTACTTCGGGCAATCCACGCCCTTCTCTATCTGGTTACAGTCAGTCAACAGAGTACCTGAGAAGCAACAGGCACTAACCATACACCTTTGCTCAAGGACATTTTTACCCGGTATGCCATCTGTCTCTCAAAATAAGGTCCCAGCTCCACCAGGGCTCCCACCCCTCCTCAAAATGGATCTCAGGGATCATTCTCTCTCTCACTTGAACTTCGTAAAAAGTGCACAAGTGAATGCCAAATTCTTTTATGTTCAGTATTTTGGACTTATACTCTGCTATACTGAGTATTTTCTGACAGCAGGATTTTTTATGTTTTCCTCTACCATTACATGTCTGAATTAGATACTCTTAAATTTCAGAGGTCATTCATGTTTATCATCTCATTTGATTCTCCCCCAAACTCTAGTATTTCAGGTGAAGAAAGGAAAACAGTGACATTAAATGACTTGCTAATCTTCATATTACTTTTCAGTAATCACTGCCTTAGCAGACTGTCTATGCTTAGTATCTGCTTGAAGTGGAGGAAAAAGCAAGAGCACTCAATGGGACAGCATGAACACAGGCCATGAGGTGTTCACCCAACAATTCCCAATGACTATCAATCCCCAATACTTTCACATAGCTTGGAGCAATTTCCCATCCCAACTGCTGGATAGGAACAGGCCAGAACATGTTCCTATCTCTTAAAGGTTAAGAGTGTATGTATGTAGTGTGTTCAGTCCCATCTGACTATTTGTGACCCCATGGATTGTAGCCTGCCAGTGGGATTTAGCAGGAAACCCCATCTTTCTATGAGATTTCCCAGGCAAAAGAATACTGAACACTATTTCCTATTCCAGGGGACCTTCCCGACCCAGGGATTGAACCTGAGCCTCTTGTGTCTCCTGCACTGGCAAGAGGATTCTTTACCACTGTGCCACCTGGGAAGCCCTAAAAGGGTGCTGTACTTAGTCGCTAAATCGTGTCCAACTTTTACAACCGCATGGACTGTTGCCCACCAGGCTCCTCTGTCCATAGATTCTCCAGGCAAGAATACTGGAGGGAGTTGCCATACCCTCCTCCAGGGGATCTTCCCCACCCAGGGATCGAACCCAAGTCTCCCACTTTGTGGGCAGATTCTTTAGCATTGCAGGCAGATTCTTTACCGTCTGAGCCACCAGGGAAGCCCGTGTAATTCAAAACCAGTGACACCCAAAAAGAGAAGCAAAAAGATCTGGATAGGAACCCCTCAATATGATCACCTACTCATTTCTTAAGCACTCAGCAGGTGTTAAACACACAGAAGTCTAAAAGCTGTTTTCAATTAAAAGTTAACAATCCTGACTATGTTAAAAACCCCAAGCTTATCATTTCTCATCAAACTGACCCAGGACCCTACAATGAGAGAACTGGAAGAAACCTTAGGATACATTCATTTTACAGATAAGGAAATAAGACACCGGGAGAAGCACATTTCAAGGTCACACAACTAATTAGAGGCAGAAATAGTACTAGGACCCGGATCTCCACGCAATTGTTTCTTTCAAAATGCTATGTAAAGGGCAAGAAAGGCCAACTCAGGAGAATTTTCATTTTTCCTTTAAGTCCCTGCTGCTAGGCCCGCATTTAAAAAAAATAAAAACTGGATGGAGAGAGGGGAAAAGAGGTCAGCGTGAACAGGTAGCAAGCATATACATCCTATTCACTCAAGACACATTCACCTGGCCTGGTAGCAAGGCGAGAAAAAGGGGGAGGAGGTGCGGGGGTGGGGGGCAGTGTAGAAGGAGAAGGAAAAAAAAGATAAATCTTAAAGACTTCCTGTTAGGCCGTAGGAGAAGTCGGTACTCGAAGTTCAGTATTCGGGTATCGGGATAAAACGCCTAGAAACTTCAGGAAGCAAAAGCCCAAGAGCACTTTGGAATCTGTAGCAGCATGCAAGTGTGGCGGTCGTCGTGGGGAGCTTGGAGACTACTAACTTCGAAGAGTTGCTTTCATTCAGTCGAGATTCAATCTTCCCTGTCCGTGAAATGAATACATTCAACAGTGGCCCCCCAGCACCACCGAGGAAAAGCGATGGCGCTCTGAAGTGTGGGGCTAATTAAATTATCTTAAGCAGCTGTAGTGCCCAGCATTTAGGAGGAACATTTGCCAGAAGAAAAAAAAGTCCTCAAGAGGAGAGAGCCCAGGTTTGAGCTATGTAGGAAGCACCGGTTAAGGTTCCCACGGTGAGCCAACGAGAACTCCCTCTGAGAAGCCGCAGAAGAAAAGGGGGGCGAGGATGGGAAGAAGGGTTCGCCGCCTCCCTGGCGCTCCCCAGGCTTCGACTGTCCCCAAGAATCGACTTCTCACCTTGTCCAGTAAACCGCTACGGCTACTGCCTGTCCCACAGCCGGAGCCACCGCCAGCCCCACTACTGCCTCCGCCACCACCGGCTCTCCCGCCCTGAGAAGCCGCCGCCGCCATCTTGCTTGCCTCTGCGTTTCCCTCCCCTCCTAAACTTGTCCGAAACCGATTGGCTGAGACTGACGGCGTGACGTACTGCGCGGAGTCCATCGGGATCCGTAGTTGGAGCTGGCTGATGCGAGGTTGCCAGCGGAAGTGGCCGCGAGGCTTGCCGGGACTTGTAGTAATTAGAAGCTCCAGCCTTCGGTTGCCGTCTTCTCGGCCAGCCGCCGCGTCGCGGTTACTAAGAGGTGGAGGGGTTAGTGGCAGGCGCCACGGTGGAGCGGCTCCGAGATTCCCGAGAGGCTCAGAGGCGCGCATCCCGCCCGACCGGGACGTCGCCCCCGCCGACATCTCGGAGGCGGAAGCGACGCCGGAGGCAGGTGTGGCTGGAAACTTAGTTTGCGTGAGGGGTTAGTCTCCGCCGCTCCACATGTAGTGTTTCCCAAGGATGGGAGTAGGAACTCGTCCTTATCCTTGTTTAGCCTTGTTACTGCACTTACTGGTTTTCTGGTGACTGTCATCTTATTTTCGTGATACAGAGAACTCACAGTCACTGAGTGCCTGTTGCCTACCAGGCACTGTCTTCGGTCTTAAGTGCCTATATATCCATTCTCATTTAGTCACCTGACGGAACAGTTAGATGAGGAAACTAAGGAACTTAACCAAAGCCAGATAGCATGGATCAGAACCTAGTTTAGCAGTTAGGTGTTCGTGTCATCAAACCCGTGCCATGCTCCCTTTGTTACCACCTGGGGTCCTTGGACTCTAATCAATAGAAATTGATAAGAGGCCAGGCAAGGAATTCAGGCAATATTTTATTGGGACTCCACTTGCAGTAGGCTTCCCTGATAACTCAGTTGGTAAAGAATCCTCCTGCATTGCAGGAGACCCCTGTTCGATTCCTGGGTCGGGAAGATCCCCTGGAGAAGGGAAAGGCTACCCACTCCAGTATTCTGGCCTGGAGAATTCCACGGATTGTGTAGTCCATGGAGTCGCAAAGAGTCGGACACGACTGTGTGACTTTCACTTTCCTTTTGCAGCAGCAGAGAGCAAAGCAAGAAACAGTTGTGTGTGGGGGTGGCGAGTGACACTGTCCGTTAAATGGGGTGAGGGTAAGGAGCCAAATGGGTGAGGTGGGGGAGTGGCTTACTGTGGTCTGCCCACACCTTTTGTGGTGCTGTGTGCAGGGATCATGCACAGTATCCTACTTTTGCTCCTGGCACCTCAGAAGTGGCAGTTGGATTTTGGCCTTTTTATGTGTTATTGTTCATAACTTGCCCCACCTGTGCATGCATGCAGTTATTTTTAGCCCCTTCTAGTTTATTTGTATTAATATTTTTTTGCTGTGCAAAGAGGTGTTTGTCCAGGTACTAGCACTCTAGTAAAGGGTCCCAGGTCCCAGCCTATATCACCTTTGCCTCTTTGCCTTTACAGTTTTCAGTTCAGTTCAGTTCAGTTGCTCAGTTGTGTCCGACTCTTCGCGAACCCATGAATCGCAGCACGCTAGGCCTTCCTGTCCATCACCAACTCCCGGAGTTTACTCAAACTCATGCCCATCGACAGTTTTAGGATGTAATAATATTATAAATTTTTATTAAATTTTTTACACAATATTTATTGAGCACCAACTTTGCTTGCAGCTGTGCTAAGAGATACTAGGGGATCAGAAAAGACCTGTTCCCTGAGTTACCATGTAACAGGACCCAATACACTATTAGCTACCACATTGCCTCATTTTTTTTTTGTTTTTGATTCCTATGAAATTCCTCGTGGTGGTTTAGTCACTAAGTCGTGATAGACTCTTGAGACCCCATGGACTGTTGTCTGCCAGGCTCCTCTGGCCTTGAGATTCTCCAGGCAAGAATACTGGAGTAGGTTGCCATTTCCTTCTCCAGGGGATCTTCCCAACATAGAGATTGAACCCAGGACTCCTGCTTTGTAGGCAGATTCTTTACCAACTGAGCTCAAGGGAAGCCCTTGAAATTCCTCACATAAATGTCCAAGTCCCTGAACAAATTAAGTATTACTATGGAAATGTTAGATGCAGTTTCTTCATTTATGTGAAGCAATCCAGTCAGATGCCTCTGTAGCTTCATGTTTATCTTTTAATAACTTGTTGAGTTTCAAGACCCAGCTCTAATGTCACCTGCTCTGTGAAACCTTTCCTGATCCTCCTCCTTTCTTTACAGACAGAATGGAGAACTCCATAGCATTGTGTTCATGGTTCTGTTTGGTTCAGTAAGCACTCAGTTGAGCCTCTTCAGTGGCCCAGACCCTGTATGAGGCGTGGGTGATAAAGATATGGTTAGGACCCAGGCCTGGCCATGAGAGGCTCCCAGCCTGAGGTTGGGGTGTGAGAAGTGGGAAACAGATAGGTAAGCAGGTCATTGTAATACAGTGTGGCACAGTGCCTCCATTAAGAGGTGGGGTAAGATGGTAGCACAGATAAGGGTCAACCAAAGGAGGAGGATATACAGGGAAGCTTTTTGTATGAGTCAGGCAAAGAAGAGGGGCAAAAGTGTGATAGGCCAGAGGGATGGAAAAAAAGCAAATGTTTGCAGATGAGAAGCATTAGTCTGTGTATGTGTGTATTTTGGAGCTGGGAGACACTACCATCAGATTGAGATTAGCTGCTTCACGTTTGAGACAGAGACGAGAGGTGGCTGAAGCTAATAGGTAGGCAGCCTGTAAGTCTGGAACTTGGTCTTTCTTTTTTCCATCACAAAGGTAAATGTCATACTTTTCTTAGGGATTACTTCCTAGACAATGTAACCTTAGGGTTATGTGCCCTTCCTAACGCATTAGTCATAAATCTACACCTTCTCATCTGGTATTCCTCATAGGAAACTGTAATTTCCAGGATACTTAGTGAATATCTTTTCCCAGATTGTGTCTTTAAGTTTTGTCTTTGCTGCTTTTGTCATGCATAAGTTTATTTTGTGTAAATGGTTGTATAAATGATCCTTTCCTTTCTAATTTGTGATGCGCACTTCCTATTTAAGCTATCTAGACCCAGAGAAAGCTAACCAGTCTGATCACACGGACCACAGTCTTGTGTAACTCAATGAAACTATGAGCCATGCCGTGTAGGGCCACCCAAGACGGATGGGTCATGGTGGAGAATTCTGACAAAATGTGATCCACTGGAGAAGGGAATGGCAAACCACTTCAGTGTTCTTGCTTTGAGAACCCCATGAACAGTATGAAAAGGCAAAAAGATATGACACTGTAAGATGAACTCCACAGGTAGGTAGGTGCCCAATATGTTATGTTACTGGAGATCAGTGGAGAAATAACTCCACAAAGGATGAAGAGATGGAGCCAAAGCAGAAACAACACCCAGTTGTGGATGTGACTGGTGATGGAATTAAAGTCTGATGCTGTAAAGAACAGTATTGCATAGGAACCTGGAATGTTAGGTCCATGAATCAAGTCAAATTGGAAGTGGTCAAACAGGAGATGGCAAGAGTGAGCATTGACATTTTAGGAATCAGCGAACTAAAATGGACTGGAATGGGTAAATTTAACTCAGATGACCATTGTATCTACTACTGTGGGCAAGAATCCCTTAGAAGAAATGGAGTAGCTGTCATAGTCAACAAAAGAGTCGAAAATGCAGTACTTGGATACAACTCAAAAACGACAGAATGATCTCTGTTCGTTTCCAAGGCAAACCATTCAATATCACAGTGTTCCAAGACTATGCTCTGACCAGTAATGCTGAAGAAGCTGAAGTTAAATGGTTCTTATGAAGACCTACAAGACCTAGAACTAACACTCCCAAAAGATGTCCTTTTCATTATAGGGGACTGGAATGCAAAAGTAGGAAGTCAAGAAATACCTGGAGTAACAGGCAAATTTGACCTTGGTGTACAGAATGAAGCAGGGCAAAGGCTAGCAGAGTTTTACCAAGAGAACGCATTGGTCATAGCAGATACTCTCTTCCAACAACACAAGAGACAACTCTACACATGGACATCACCAGATAGTCAATACCAAAATCAGACTGATTATATTCTTTGCAACCAAAAATGGAGAAGCTCTATACAGTCAGCAAAAATAAGACAGGAAGCTGCTGTGGCTCAGATCATGAACTCCTTATTGCCAAATTCAGACTTAAATTGAAGAAAGGAAGGAAAACCACTAGACCATTCAGGTATGACCTAAATCAAATCCCTTATGATTATACAGTGGAAATGACAAGTAGATTCAAGGGATTAGATCTGATAGAGTGCCTGAAGAACTATGGACAGAAGTTTGTGACATTGTACAGAAGGCAGTGATCAAGACCATCTCGAAGAAAAAGAAATGCAAAAAGGCAAAATGGTTGTCTGAGGAGGCCTTACAAATAGCTGTGAAAAGAGAAGTGAAAGGCAAAGGAGAAAAGGAAAGATACACCCATTTGAATGCAGAGTTCCAAACAATAGCAAGGAGAGAAAAGAAAGCCTTCCTCAGTGATCAATACAAAGAAATAGAGGAAAACAATAGAATGGGAAAGACTAGAGATCTCATCAAGAAAATTCGAGATACCAAGGGAACATTTCATGCAAAGATGGGCGCAATAAAGGACAGAAGTGGTATGGACCTGACAGAAGCAGAAGATATTAAGAAGAGGTGGCAAGAATACACAGAAGAACTGTACAAAAGAGATCTTTCATGACCCAGATAACCACGATGGTGTCATCACTCACCTAGAACCAGAAATCCTGGAATGCGAAGTCAAGTGGGTCTTAGGAAGCATCACTACAAACAAAGCTAATGGAGGTGATGGAATTCCAGCTGAGCTGTTTCAAATCCTGAAAGATGATGATGTGAAAGTGCTGCACTCAATGTGCCAGCAAATTTGGAAAACTCAGCAGTGACCACAGGACTAGAAATGGTCAGTTTTCATTCCAGTTGCAAAGAAAGGCAATCCCAAAGAATGTTCAAACTCCCACACAACTGCACTCATCTCACACGTTAGTAAGCTGCTGCTGCTAAGTCACTTCAGTCGTGTCCGACTCTGTGCGACCCCAGAGATGGCAGTCCACCAGGCTCCACCGTCCCTGGAATTCTCCAGGCAAGAACACTGGAGTGGGTTGCCATTTCCTTCTCCAATGCATGAAAGTGAAAAGTGAAAGTGAAGTCACTCAGTCATGTCCAACTGTTAGCGACCCCAGGGACTGCAGCCTACCAGGCTCCTCTGTCCATGGGATTATCCAAACAAGAGTACTGGAGTGGGTTGCCATTGCCTTTTCTGACATGCAAGTAAAGTAATGCTCAAAATTCTCCAAGCCAGGCTTCAACAGTACGTGAACCATGAACTTCCATATGTACAAGCTGGATCTAGAAAAGGCAGAGGAACCGGAGATCAAATTGTCAATATCCAGTGGATCATCGAAAAAGGAATAGAGTTCCAGAAAAACATCTACTGTGCTTCATTGACTCTGCCAAAGTCTTTGACTGTGTGGATCACAACAAATTGTGGAAAATTCTGCAAGAGATGGGAATACCAGACTACCTTACCTGTCTCCTGAGAAATCTGTATGCAAGTCAGGAAGCAACAGTTAGAATTGGACATGGAACAACAGACTGGTTCCAAATAGGAAAAGGAGTACGTCAAGGCTGTATGTTGTCACCATGCTTATTTTACTTATATGCAGAGTACATCATGAGAAATGCTGGACTGGATGAAGCACAAGCTGGAATCACAGATCGCCGGGAGAAATATCAATAACTTCAGATATGCAGATGACACCATCCTTATTTATGGCAGAAAGCGAAGAAGAACTAAAAAGCCTCTTGATGAAAGTGAAAGAGGAATTAGCTTAAAACTCAACATTCAGAAAACTAAGATCATGGCATCTGGTCCCATCACTTCATGGCAAATAGATGGGGAAACAATGGAAACAGTGACAGACTTTATTTTTTTGAGCTCCAAAATCACTGCAAATGGTGACTGCAGCCATGAAATTAAAAGATGCTTGCTCCTTGGAAGAAAGATTATGACCAACCTAGACAGCATATTAAAAAGCAGAGACATTACTTTGCCAAGAAAGGTCCATCTAGTCAAAGCTTTGGTTTTCCCAGTGGTCATGTATGGATGTGAGAGTTGGACTATAAAGAAGACTGAGCACCAAAGAATTGATGCTTTTGAACTGTGGTGTTGGAGAAGACTCTTGAGAGTCCCTTGGATTGCAAGGAGATCCAACCAGTCCATCCTAAAGGAAATCAGTCTTGAATATTCATTGGAAAGACTGGTGCTGAAGCTGAAACTCCAATACTTTGGCCACCTGATGTGAAGAACTGACTCATTTGCAAAGACCCTGATCCTGGGAAAGATTGAAGGTGGGAGGAGTAGGGGACGACAGGATGAGATGGCTGCATGGCATCATCAACTCAATGGACATGAATTTGAGTAAGCTCCGGGGGTTGGTGATGCACAGGGAAGCCTGGTGTGCTGCAGTCCATGGGGTTGCAAAGAGTGGGACATGACTGAGCAACTGAACTGAACTGAGCCCCACCTCATTGTCATAAAATTATTCTCTTCCTGTCTATGTCTCTGTCTTCTTTTCTGCCTATTTCTGGAATCTTTAGTCCTGTGGCATTTTTCTAGGCCCCAGACACTTTGGAGCAAAGTGTCACAGAAGGATATAATTAATGGGAACATTAAAGAGATCTAAATGAGAGACTAAGAAGAAGTGCAATATCTATTTTATAGGTGAAGAAACGGAAGAAACAGAATAAAAAGGACGTCAAGAGGTCTCTTCCAAGATCAAAGATCAAGTAAGTGCTATGCAGAACTAAAGTCATCATATTCTGTGAGTTACTGTAGTTTTATCCAACAGTCATCTTTGACCTTTCCCAGGTAACTGTGTACTCATTCATCCATTCATTTACCCATCTAGCAGATTGTGGTTAGTCCCAAGAGGGATTTCCTGAAAGACAGAGTGACTCCGTAACTGTCTTTCCCCATCCAGTCATCCATTCATCCCTTCATCTTCCTGACACATTTTTAATGAGTTCTAGACTCTATGCTAGGCTCTGGGATTATATAAGTAAATAGGTATTGTAGGCCCCATAGCAGTTGGGAAGTTGATAAGGGAATAAAAATTATAACAAAGTGATAAGTATTATGCTAGGAGAAGTAGTGGGTATCACAGAAATACATGGAAAGGATCTCCAACCCTTTTCAGGGTGGCAGTCAGGAAATTCACAGTGCCCTGTGTTGAATCAGAGGAGATAACAAGATCACTCATTCATTCCATTTGTTCAGTTTAGTCGCTCAGTTGTGTCCGACTCTTTGCGACTTCATGAATTACAGCACGCCAGGCCTCCCTGTCCATCACCAACTCCTGGAGTTTACTCAAACTCATGTCCATTGAGTCATTGATGCCATCCAGCCATCTCATCCTCTGTCATTGCCTTCTCCTCCTGCCCCCAGTCCCTCCCAGCATCAGGGTCTTTTCCAATGAGTCAACTCTTCGCATGAGGTGGCCAAAGTATTGGAGTTTCAGCTTCAGCATCAGTCCTTCCAATGAACACCCAGGACTGATCTCCTTTAGGATGGACTGGCTGGATCTCCTTGCAGTCCAAGGGACTCTCAAGAGTCTTCTCCAACACTACTGTTTAAGCGCATCAATTCTTCGGTGCTCAGCCTTCTTCACAGTCCAACTGTCACATCCACACATGACCACAGGAAAAGCCATAGCCTTGACCAGACGGACCTTTGTTGGCAAAGTAATGTCTCTGCTTTTTAATATGCTGTCTAGCTTAGTCATAACTTTCCTTCCAAGGAGTAAGCGTCTTTTTCATGGCTGCAATCACCTTCTGCAGTGATTTTGGAGCCCCCAAAAATAAAGTGTGACACTGTTTCCACTGTTTCCCCATCTATTTACCATGAAGTGATGGGACCAGATTCCATGATCTTAGTTTTCCAAATGTTGAGCTTTAAGCCAACTTTCTCACTCTCCTCCTTCACTTTCATCAAGAGGCTTTTTAGTTCCTCTTCACTTTCTGCCATAAGGGTGGTGTCATCTGCATATCTGAGGTTATTGATATTTCTCCTGGCAATCTTGATTCCAGCTTGTGCTTCTTCCAGCCCAGCATTTCTCATGATGTACTCTGCATATTTTAAATAAGCAGGGTGACGATATACAGCCTTGACGTACCCCTTCTCCTATTTGGAACCAGTCTGTTGTTCCATGTCCAGTTCTAACTGTTGCTTCCTGGCCTGCATATAGGTTTCTCAAGAGGCAGGTCAGGTGGTCTGATATTCCCATCTCTTTCAGAATTTTCCACAGTTTATTGTGATCCACACAGTCAAAGGCTTTGGCACAGTCAATAAAGCAGAAATAAATGTTTTTCTGGAACTCCCTTGCTTTTTCGATGATCCAGCAGATGTTGGCAATTTGATCTCTGGTTCCTCCGCCTTTTCTAAAACCAGCTTGAACATCTGGAAGTTCATGGTTCACATATTGCTGAAGCCTGGCTTGGAGAATTTTGAGCTTTGCTTTACTAGCGTGTGAGTTGAGTACAGTTGTGCGGTAGTTTGAGCATTCTTTAGGATTGGAATGAAAACTGACCTTTTCCAGTCCTGTGGCCACTGATGAGTTTTCCAAATTTGCTGGCTGAGTTTTCCAAATATACATTCATTCCATAGGTGAAGCCTATTATGTGCCAGGTGTTAGATGCTGGGAGTGAAGAGATGAACATCATAGATGCTGTCCTTCCTCAGAGCCTAATTAGGGAGATTAGAAATATGCATAAAAAAAACTCTGGGCCTTGGGAGGACCACTGTATCCTTCATTTGACTCACATTTGTTTACTGAGTGTTTCTTGTGAGCTTTCCCGGAATAGAAGAGGGACAGTGTATTGGACATGTTTTGAGACTTTCAGGTTCAGAGACCATTGAAAGAGTCCCTTCATGATTGTTAGTAATCTCACGAGGTAGAAGGGGTTCCAGCCACAAAAGATGTACAGAAGAAACACCTCAGAGTTTAGCTAAAGCAGCAGTTATTTCTCTCTGGAAGTTTCAGTGAAGGTATTATGGAAGGGATGATGTCTGGATTGGGTCTAAAAAGAAGCTTTTCTTTTTTCTCTATGACCTCATTAATTCTTAGAACAGTTCTCTGAGGCACAGGTTTAATCCTCATTTTGTATTGAGAAATCTGAGGCACAAAGAGGTAAAGTGATTTTCCCAGGGTCATTCAGCTCAGTGGTAGAAACTACTCTCAAACTTAAGTCCCTGTCTGTAAAATTATTGCCCCCTCCTATTGCACCCATCTCGTTGTCATATTTGTCTCTTCTGGGAAACATTTTCTCAGGACACCTGATCCCAGCTCTCTACTCTGCTCCTCCCATGGACTGAATCTTCCCAGACCCTCCATCTTAGGGTCCTACCTTCTTGCCAGGTTCTCCTTTCCCCTGGCCAGGGGCTTACAGATTCCCAAACCTCTGCTACCCTAAATTGTCTAAAGCTATCCCAAAGCAGGTTTAGGAATTACTGGATCCCTTTAAAGAAAAATCTAAGTCTATAAGAGCTCAAGGTTTAAAAAATTTAGATCTTCTATTAGAAATTTCTTTTCCTGAAGGAAATGGCATTGGAGCCTAATCTTAAAGCACAAGATCAGCGAGATGAACAGGATGGAAGAGCTGTTTGGGGCCAAAGGAACACTAAGAACAGAGGCATGGACCTGTAGGGCCTCAGAGAGAGGCTGTGTGTTGGGGGTGGTCTTGGTGGGCTCATAGGCTGTGTTGGGGTGAGAGCAGCCCTGCCCCTCCTCACTCCTCACTTCCTTGTTTTCCTTGCTTGGCTCTCAGGGTTATGGCCTCCGCAGGACTCTACAAGCTGGATGATGGGAAGCCTCACCTGAGCAACTGCTTTCCAGCCAAAAACCTGCTTCGGATGCCAGAGAAAGGTCAGGTGACTTCTCAAATCAGAACCTTTGCCTCACACTAAGACCCATGTCTTCCTCTTCAACCCATTCACTAATGTTCCCTGCCCCATCCTATCCCTTCCCTTCTAATCCACCTAACCCCCAGCAGTCTCAGGGAATCTAATTTTTTTTTATCCTATTTATGTATGTATTGGGGCTTACCAGGTGGCTCAAATGGTAAATAATCTGCCTGCAATGTGGGAGACCTGGGTTAGATCCCTGGGTTGGGAAGATCTCCTGGAGAGGGGAATGGCAACCCACTCCCGTATTCTTGCCTGGAGAATTCCATGGACAGAGGAGCCTGGTGGGCTACAGTTCATGGGCTCGCAAAGAGTCTGACATGACTGAGCAACTAACACTTTCACTTTCATGTATCTGTTTAAAATGTCATTTTTATACAATTTTTCAAGATTACTATTCATTTACAGTTATTACAAGATATTGGCTGTATTCCCCATGTTGTACAGTACATCTTTGAGCCTAACTTATACCCAGTAGTTTGTACCTCCCACCCCTACATTGCCCCTCCATCCCTCTTCTCTGCTTGGAACCACTAGTTTGTTCTCTGTGTCTGTGAGTCTGCTTCTTCAATTTTTTTATTCACTAGTTTGTTGTATTCTTTAGATCCTACCTATAAGCAATATCTTATATGGGTAGTTTTTCTCTTTCTCTGTCTGACTTATTTCACTTAGTATAATGCCCTCAAGGTCCATTATGTTGTTGCAAATGGCAAAGTTTCTTTTTAATGGTTAAGTAGTACCCCACTGTATATATGTCCCACAGATTTTATCTGTTCATCTGTTGATGGGTGCCTAGGTCATTTCCATGTCTTGGCTGCTTCAAATAATGCTGCTTTGAACACTGAGGTATGTTTTTGAATTAGTAACTTTGTTTTTTTGAATTGATTTTTTAAAAATATTTGTTTTAAATAATTTTTAAATTATTTTAAATAATTAAATGTCTTAATTTTTTGTTTTAAATTATTGTTAAATTATCTTTGGCTGTGCTGGGTCTTTGTTGCTGCTGGACTTTTCTCTGGTTGCAGTGAGTAGCGGCGACTCTTTGTTGTAGTGTGTGAGCTTCTCATTGCAGCAGCTTCTCTTGTCATGGAGCACAAGTTCAAGGGCATGTGGGCTTCAGTAGCTGCAGTGCATGGGCTCAATAGTTGTGGTTCCCGGGCTGTAGAACACAGACTCAATAGTTATGGCACATGGGCTTAGTTGCTTCATGGCATGTGGGATCCTCCCAGACCAGGGATCGAACTTTGTCTCCTGCACTAGGAGGTAGATTCTTTACCATTGAGCTACCAAGGACACCCAGTGACTTTTTTTTTTTTTTATATATACCCAGGAGAGGAATTTCTGCATCATATGGTCTTGCTATTTTTAATTTTTTGAGGAACCTCCATAATGTTTTCCGCTGTGGCTGCACCGATTTCCATGCCCACTAACAGTGTACACAGGTTCTCAGGGAACCTTCTAATGTACACCGCAGTGTTCTCTTCTGTTCAGTGACTTCTCACTGCTGTTCCTTTGCCTTTCTGCTCTACCCCATTCCTTAATTTATGCCCTGTTTCATAGTGTTCTATTTTCACATAGCTTTTTAAAAAATATTGTTTATTTTATAATTGAAGGATAATTGCTTTACAGAATTTTGTTGTTTTCTGTCAAACATCAACATGAATCAGCCACAGGTATACATATATCCCCTCCCATTTGAACCTCCCTCCCACCTCCCTCCCCATCCCACCCCTCTAGGTTGATACAGAGCCCCTGTTTGAGTTTCCTGAGACATGCAGCAAATTCCCGTTGGCTATCTATTTTACATATGGTAATGTAAATTTCCATGTTACTCTCTCCATACATCTCACCCTCTCCTCCCCTCTCCCCATTTCCATGAGTCTGTTCTCTATTCACATAGTTCTTTACCATTTGCCTGGAATGTTCCAGCCCTCGTTCCAGTTGTCCAGGCTCCTCCCATCCCGCAGGCTCAGCTCGTCTCCCACATCTTCCAATAAGCCGTGTTCAGCTCCTCCAGCTCTCAGTGCCCATCCTGTCTTGTGAGCCATCTTCCTTTCTGTGTTTCTTGTTTGACATATAGTCATATTCTGCCTAACTCTTAAATAAAGTGGCTTAAACTTGACTCTGCTAAATAGTTTTTCAAGCATTTATCTAATTATAGACTCCTCTGGGGCAGGGACCCCCCCTAATGCTGAGCAGAGTCCTACACATGGAACACTGCTGAGAAGTATGGTTTCACTGGATTGGATTTGTTGCTTTGAAAGTGTAGAACAAGGGGAAAGTACCACTAGCTTACCCTGGATGGAGTGGCTTGCTGGTCACTCTCTACATGGAATAGTGGAAGAACCTTCTCCTTCAGCTTGTCCTTCCCTCTTCTCTTGAGTGATTTTACTTTTCACATAGGACCTTCTTTGGCCACCTAGTTGTTTAAAACCCTCCTGTGGAGCTGTCAGTAAGAACTCATGATTTCACGCCCACACTCCCTCACACACACATAGATGGACAGAGAAATAAATATAGCTGTATATATCTTCATGTGTTAGTATACATATGTATATTTCCTGGCCCACGGAGGGCAATAATACTTCAGTTGCAAAGGAATGCTTGGCACCTCAGTGTTGGTTTCTAAATACCATTCTCCAATAAAAGAAGCCAGGGCTTCTCAGGCAAAAAGTTGTTTCTAGGGCTAAGTCGGGAAAAAATACACTTTGAGCCAGAAAATAAAGCAGTGCTCAGAAGAATGATGGGGGCAATTTGAAAGGACATAGGTTCCAACCTGAGGGAATGCCCAGTGGGTAAAGCTGGAACAGTACGAGCAGCAAAATAAATAAAGGTAAAATTGGGTTATAATTTGTAGAATTACTTTTGATTTATAGTCATGATCTCATATGATATAATTAAACTCTGATTACTTAAATAAGTGGGGGAGAAGAGCAGCTCTTCCTTACAATGGAATTCTAGTTAATAAATGTAGAAGGAATGAAGGAAATAGAAAATCACTATCAAAACATCACAATAATAATTTTTACAGGCAAGAAGGTCTACAATGTTCTATGGAGAAATAGAACCAGTAGAATATGTGTGTGTATCTCTCTCTGTATGTATATCCTGCAGGTTTTGTTTTCATATACATATATGTGTGTATATATGGGGACAAACACACATAGATAAATTATATATTTCAAGGAATTGGTTTATGAAATGTGGAGGCTGGCAAGTCTGAAATCTGTAAGACAGGCAGGCTGAAAACTCAGGGAAGAGCTCATGCTGCAGTCTTAGGGCAAAATTTCTTCTCACTTTGGGAAGCCTGTTTTTTTGCTTTTAAGGTCTCTTAGGTGAAAGGGTAAGGCCCACTCATTATCCATGGATTGTTTCAGGTACTTAAAGTCAACTGGTTGTCAGAAACACTTAGATTAGTATTTGATTGACTTAACTGCTTACCATAGCTCAGCCAAGTTGACACATAAAAGTAACCATCATAGATGCTCGAATTCATGGGTTAAAGTATGATGAAAAACAGGTTATTTGTATAACATCTTGAACTGTCTTTATTAATTTCAAAGGGACTTCTTAGTAGAGTAACTAAGCTGACACCACCTTGGCTGAGTGATCAAAATGAACATCACCAGTAATAAGACATAATTGGCATCATGCGTGCTCTGATATGTTGTGCTGAGGAGGGCACAGCACCGCTTCTTGCCAAACTACAAGACCTTTAGTCTAAATTATAGGGGGAAAAAAATCAAACAAACTCAAATTGAGAGACATTTTACAAAGCAATTGACTACTGATTAGTACTCTTCAAAAGTGTCAGGATCACACAAGAAAAATAAAGACTGCAGAACTGTCACGGATTAGGGGAGACTAAGGTGATGTGACAGCTAAATGAAATGTGAGATCTTGGATGGGACCCTGGAACAGAAAGAGAACATTAGTGAGAAAACTGACAAAAATCAAATAAAGGCTGTAGATTAATTACTAATGTTATGCCATTGTTAATTTCTTGGCTTCACCCATTGTATTATGATTATATACGATGTTAACATTAGGGAAACTGGGTGAAGGCTGTACAGGAACTCTGTGTTATTTTTACAGCTTTTCTGGAAGTCTAAAATTATCTCAAAATGAAAGTTTACAGGTGGGGGGAACCTTCCTATAGACAGATACTCTTCCTGCTAAAAACCTCCCGCATTAAAACCTAAACTCCTTATTCTGGTCCTCAGGACCTTTCAGATTTGACTCTGCTGACCTCCTCAGCCTCATCTCTCTTCCTTCTTGTCCAACTCCCGACACTCCAGGCCTTCCTTCCTGGGTGTGTTGGCAGTTTTGGCACCAGCTCAGGCTGGAGTGTTCAAGAGTTTGGACTGCTGGGATAGGACAAATGTCCATGTGCTAGATGAGGGCAGCCCTGGGAAATGAGTGCCCGGGCTGTCGGGCCCTGGGTGGGAATAGGAACCGGCTCACATCAGGCATAGGCAGAAGCAGCATCCAAGAGCCAGGATTAGCAGCAGTACTCAGGTGAGCCAAGGCAAGCCCCAGGATTAGCAGCAATACTCAGGTGAGCCAAGGCAAGCCCCTGAGGTGGGGTAGTGGGCTATGTGGCAGGGAGACGGTGTTTAGAGGCCCCAAGCTGGTCCCCACAGCTCTGTGCTGTTCTTTGCAGTTCCAATCTTTCATGCCTCTGAGTACTTCTTGTGCCCTTTTCTCTGCCCAGGCTGCTTGGTTTTTCCCTCTTCACCTGGTCAGCTTTCAATATACAAGACTCAACTCATCCCCTAGGCTGGTAGCTCCCCACTCTGGGCTTCACAGCACTCTTTACATTTAATGAGCACCTTTGAGTCCTCAGTCATATTCTTCTCCATAGCCCCAACTCCTGCCACAAAGTCATGCTCAGAAAAGGTCCGAATGAATGACTGTGGGTGGGGGCTGTGGCTCAGGGTCCATTCAGCCACACTCAGTGGGGTAAGCTCTGTGTAGGCCTTAGGAACATTGAGATGGATGAATCAGAGCCTGTATTCTCTTTGCCCTCTAGAGGACATGACAGACAATAAACAAGTGAACAATGATAGATATAGAACAATGAAGAGTGAACAATGAACAGTATCTGTCCATAGGAAAGTTTACCCCCACCTGTAAATTTTCATTTTGAGATAATTTTAGACTTCCAGAAAAGCTGTAAAAATAACACAGAGTTCCTGTACAGCTTTCACCCAGTTTCCCTAATGTTAAATGAATGAACTACTGATGAAGGAGAGAACAGATTCTAGAATGTTGTCATGATTTTTATCGGATAGGCTTACTAATGAACCTCATATTTTCTTTACTTGTGTACAATTTCTAGTTATTTGTACAGTGGACATGTATTGAGTCTTTTAAAAATGCCGGCTGTCCTTTGATTTTTTTTATCCTGAGCTCCTGACACAACCTTTGCCTTGTAACAACAGAATTGAGGGTAAGGTCCAGGAAGATGGAACCCACTGAGTTGGTGTCACACAATGGACCCAAGAGATAACAAATGGTGCAATAACTAGCTGGCCCAGGAAAAAAGGATCAACTTAACTGAGGATAGTCAGAGAAGGCTTCACAGAATAGGAAATACTTTATCTGTAATCGTGAAGGAACCGTTAAGAGTTCAAAGGCAAAAATGTGGAGGAAAGAACTGGGCAAGTCATTCTACACTTTTGAGTCTTTGCCTTTTTGTCTGTAAAATGGGGGCAGTAGCATGTTTCATTGGGTTTGGAAGCCAATTAAATAAGACAAGTATATAGATGTTCCCCTGCCCCCGCAACCCCAGTTGTAGCACAGTATCTGGTGCATATTAGGTAATGAGGAGCTAATTTTCAATTTTGCGTTAAAGATAAACATTCTGGAAGGGCACTAGTTTTGGCTTTGAAGGAGCTTACTGCTGTTCTCATCTTTTCACTGTTCTCATCTTTTCAGCAGGCCAAGGACACTGGCTAGTGGCTCGGAAAGGTAGCCTCAAGAAGAAGCCCAAGAATGCGACTGAGACAACAGCTGAAGGTCAGAAAGGCCAGAAGGTTTCTTTTGAGGTTGGAGGGAAGAAAGGTTCTCGACAGGAAAACCGAGCAGACACTCCTGGACACGTGTTGGACCAAGCTTTTCTGGTGAGAGTCAATGATTCTGGAAGGGCTGGCAGCACTAGCTTGGTGGGGTTGGGAGGGGGGGTACGGGTGGCAAGGACTTGCCCTGCTTCCCTCTGGTACAGTTACCTCCCATCCATCCCAAACTATTCGAATGGGTTTGGCAAATGGAGTGCAGCCAAGATGCTGAAGGGACCCAGAGCTTTCTTTATATGTAAAGTTTTCTTTACATCCACTTGGTGAGATAGGTGTTATTATCCCTGTTACATTGCTGCCATTGTGCAAATGAGAAAACTGAGGCCCCAAGAAGTAATGTGCCTTGGCCGAAGTTCCTCAGCTAGTAATTAGGACTCTAGTTTACCCTGGATTAGAACTACTCAGAATTAAAACTCTGGTCTCCTGACTGTAAAGCCTTTGCCTTTACATGTTGTCAGGTAAAAAGTCTTAAAAGTCTTCATTGAGCCAGAGAGACAAGGCAGCAGGTCAGAGTAAACAGTAAATTTAAAAATCCTATTCCAGCACCCTGCTGGCTCAGTTGGTAAAGAAACTGCCTGCAATACAGTAGACCTGGGTTTGATCCCTGGGTCGGGAAGATCCCCTGGAGAAAGAAATGGCAGCCCACTCCAGTATTCTTGCCTGGGAAATCCCATGGACAGAGGAGCCTATCAGGCTACACAAGAGTTGGATGCAACTTAGCAACTAAACCACCATGACTGTTCCAGCACATAGTCGGGTATAAAGGCTTCTGCTCTGCTCTGGGGAGACTCTAGGAGCAGGGAACTAGGGAGCCTCACATACCCCCACCTTTGTCCTTGAGGTTTAGTGTCTGGCTGAAAGCCAAGGAGGCCGACTGGATATACCTAGTGTCTGGGTCAGGCTTTACAAAGAGGACTGGGCTGGTAATTTTTCATTTACTCTGTGCAATGCCTCAGTGGCTTTGCACAGAAAGACCTGTTTTGTAAACCAGTATTAATGTGCAGTCCGATGCTCATAGCTTCCCAAGAACTCCCTGGCAGCTTACTTAGTTCCCAGACTCTGCTTGTGGTTCCCAAGAGAAAGGTTCCTGCACAGATCAATGTTGAAAGAGAGCTTTAAGGAGGCATCTCACCTCAAGGTGGGTAGCATAGGCTTTTTGCAGAATACTGTGGAGTTTCTTTGATGATTAGGTCCACTTCTCGTTAGGGATGAGGAAGATTGAAGCAGCAGTACTGGGAACGGGCGGAACCACTTCCCGTAGTGCTCTTCTTTTCCCCTTTATTTTCAGCATTTCAGCATATCCACATTGAGATCACTTGTTACCCATGTTGCCACTTGGAAAAACAGAAGCGTCAATGGTGCTTCTCAGAGCAATGGGAGTACCTACCCCCTGTTGGCTATGAATGTTTCACTGGCACTTCGTAATGCCCTACTGCACAGTCCCCTTATGCCAAGTCCCCAAAATAGCTCTTCTCTAGTGTTTACTAAACTGTCTTAATAATGGCACTGCTGTCTACCCACTCACCAAACAGGTAACCTGGGGTTCTCCTCAACACGTGCCTCTCCCTCACTGCCCCCATCCCTGCTATTCCCCAGCCCTGGTATTTCTACTAGTTGTCAAATCTGTATTCTTATCCTCATCTGCACTGCCCCCACCCTAATCTGGGCCACCATCATCTTTTATAGTAGTAATTGAGTTCCTATGGTAATTAGTAACTTCCTAACTAGTTTGAACTAACTGGGATGCTTTTGTTTCACATAAAAAGAAGCCAGCATCATGGTGCTGCGGCTGCTGCTGCTAAGTCACTCTGTCGTGTCCGACTCTGTGCGACCCCATAGATGGCAGCCCACCAGGCTCTCCTGTCCCTGGGATTCTCCAGGCAAGAATACTGGAGTGGGTTGCCATTTCCTTCTCCAATGCATGAAAGTGAAAAGTGAAAGTGAAGTCGCTCAGTCGTGTCTTGACCCTTAGCGACCCCGTGGACTGCAGTCTACCAGGCTCCTCCGTCCATGGGATTTTCCAGGCAAGAGTACTGGAGTGGGGTGCCATTGCCTTCTCCCAGGGTAGGTTAATTCACTGCCTCCAAGGCCCTGGTTCCTCCATCTTTCTGCTCTTATATTCTTGGCACATTAACTTGTCCTCTCAGGCTGACTGCCTTTATAATTCTGAGATGACTGCTGAAACTCTGGTTGTCACATTTAAAGCATAACATCCAAAGGTAGAAAAGGGAACGTCACTGTCTTATATTGATTTTTAAATATAAGCAGCTTCCCAGAACTGGCCTCCTACTCCCAGCAGCCTGTGTCTCGTTGGCCAAACATGTGTCACAAGTCCCAGCAGTCACTGTTTAGGGGACCATGACCACCATGCTTGGATTAGACAAAGTCAAGACTTAGCCTGTAGAGCTGGGGTTGAAGGATACATCTAGTTAGAGAAATGTGAATGATATTGGGTTCTTTCACAATGAGAAGAAGTGGCTCTAGAGAAATGAGCTGACAATGTCTGGTATAGTGGTTTCTTTCCACCCTTTGCTTTCTTCTCATCCTCTATGTGTGTCAGATAACAGCAGTTTTTGTAAAATTGCCATCAGCCCTCTGCCAAAAAACCTCTTGACAGCTTTCCATTGACTGTGGGCTAAAATCCACAATCCTTTGCAGAGCCACCATGAATATGCCTGATCTAATGAGTGTATCCATAACCTTACCTACCTGTTCAGAAACACCTTGCTTTCATTTGCCTTAATAGCATTCACAAACCCTGCCACCCACTTTCATGGGACCAACTTGTACTTAGCACTTAAGGTATCAGCTGAAATATTCCTCAAATAGGTACTTCCTCACTTCTACACTAAGATAAGGATCTCCTGTTATTATCTCCCATGGCTTCTTGAATTTCTTCTTTAAAATACTTACTGTATTTGTAAATACTTGCTTGCTCATTGGCTTCCATGCAGTTTTAAGCTTTATGAGGCATGAGATACTTCTGCTTTTCCTTTGCTGTCTTTTAAGTTCCCAGTTCCATGCCTAACCATAAAAGGCACCATAATTAAATGATTAACTGAAAGAAGGAATGAGGTTTGGTTAAACAGAAATGGCAACTTCAAAGTTGAGATTTTTCTTCTACCTTTTAATTGTGAAGGACAATATATGGTAGTCCTAAGAGCGAAGTGTTTAGTGATTACAGATTTGGATTCAAATCATAGATCCATCACTTATTGGTTGTGGGACCTTAAGGAAGTAATTTTCTCTCTCTTAGCCTTATTTTTCTCATTTATAAAGAAAGATATTCCCTTATGTTGAAGAGTTTAGTTAGGATTAGGAGAAAGTCCTTTTTTTTGGCCACACTGAGTGGCCTATGGGCTCTTTAGTTCCACAGCCAGGGATCAAACCCTCACCCTTTGCATTGGAAGTACAGAGTCTTAATCACTGGACCATGAGGGAAGTCCCAGAAAAAGTTTCTTGATATATTTAGCACGACACATGGCCCAAAGTAGTGCTTAGTATATAAATATTTGTTGAATAAATGAATGGATGAGCAAACAAAAAAGTTATGACAAGTGTTTTGGTAATGCCCCAGAAATAAAGATTTTATTCTAAGAACCATGTAGAGGAAGTGGTGCTCTGAAAAGACAGAGAAGGAACAGAGAGGAATGCAACCTCCTAAGAGCCCCATCAAGTCTATGTTTCCACCCCCATCTTACAGATGGGAAACAGAGATGGGAGTGCCAAGGTGGCAGCTTGATTCTGAGCAGCTCCAAAGCCTGTTCTTCACTGTACCAGGCTGCCCTCCTTACGAGGGAGTCATTTGTTGTCTTGGCCAATTATATGAGCTTTACTGGGGCCTTGAGTGCTGATTCTTTGTACTGTGTTTCAGCTGAAGCACCACTGTGTGAAGGATCCATCAGACCTCTGCAACGTTAACGTGAGTGGCCTGAAGTTCTCCAAGGTATGACTAGCCACCAGAGGTGTGACTGTGGTGAGCTACACCTGAGGTGGCTCCTGTCTGTCTGACCATCATAACTTCCAGAGTCTCTGGGAACTGGGAATCTGAGCATAGGAAGGAGGAGAGTCACACAGGGACTCACTGGGTGGAAACAACATTCACAGACACTGTCTTTTGCTATAGATTTGGTATTGCCATTATCCCATGTGAGGTGAGTTAAAGGAAGTAAATAACCTTATGGAAGTGGTTTGAATGTGCATAGAATTTTATTGGGGTATAATTCATTCTGTACAGAGAGTTCTCATCAGAAGAGCCTACAGGAGAAATTTCTCTCAGGTTACAGTGCCAGGAATGGTATTGGTTCTCCCAAGATGCTGATAACTGGTTTTTTTTTTTTCTTTTTTTTGGCCATGGCATGCTGGATCTTCCTTGAGCAGCTATTGAACCCATGCCCCCTGCATTGGGAGGGTGGAGTTTTAATCACTCAACCCCCAGGGAAGTCTTGATTTGTTCTTAACTCACAGACTCTGTGACTTATATAATGAGTCATGTTTCTTTCCTTGCACTGGCTAATGGGTAGCTTGGAGCTAGTTTTGTGGCCTACCATCCCCAGTATATATACTATAGCACATATTTTTGATTTGTAGGCCTTCCATGGCATATAAAGAGAGATTGCTTGTAGAATGCCACACAGAAATTAAAATGTATCAACGTAAGTAAATCTCAAAATATCTGTGTATCTCAACACAAGTGAATCTCAAACATGTGGTGTTGAATGAAGAAGGCAGGTTGCAGAATGGTATCTACAGTATGATGGCACTTAATATAAAATTTTAAAACATGTAAATAATACTATATATGGCTTGTGGATACACATACATGTAATGCTAGTACTAAAGAGATGTGGGATAATCACCAATTCGGGATAGCTGTTTTTTATGAGAGGGAGGGTAGTGATATGTTGTGGGGGTATCAACTCTCTATAGTGTTTTATTTCTTTAAAGAAATTTGAAGCAGAGACAGCGTAATATTCAGATTTATTAAAGCTGGATAGTGGTTACACAGGCCTTCAGAGTAACATTCACAACACTTTGCTGACTATTTGAATTATTTCATAATAGGGAAAAGAAGAAGCAGAAAAGCCCTCCCTGCCTTCAGCAAGTAACTGCTCTTGTTCTTAACCCTTGAAGTCTTTCCTCCTTCTGACAGCAGCTCTGGAGCTTCAGCAAGGCCTCCAGGCAGGGAACTAATCTTGTGTTCTTTGAAATGCCCTTTCACAGGCTAAGGAAAAGGATTTCAAGCATTTTAATTCAGTGATTTACATCAATGCCTCAGAAAACCTGCTTCCTCTAGGTAAGTTTTCTTCCTGAAAACCACCTTCTGCTTCCTGGCTGCCAGTCTTTCATGTTAGAAGTTGCCTGTCTGTTCACCTGTAACGCCATACATCTTTCTTTTGGAGTGCAATGAGCTGGGTGTGGGAGAACTCACAGACCTGGATTCCAGCCCAGAGCCAGCACTACCTACGCAGAACACTTCTCTGTGAGCAGCCGCTTCTTTCTCTGTAAATGGAGATAATCCCCTTCCTTCCTTCCTCCCTAAGGCAGGATACTTTGTAGACTTAGACAGAATCAGTACAGTCAGCCCTCCATATCTATGTTTTCCACATTCATGGATTCAACCAAACAGGGATGGAAAAAATTTAGAAAAAATTCCAGAAAGTTCCAAAAAGTAAAATTTGAGTTTGCCAACCACTGGCAACTATTTACATAGCATTTATATTATATTTACAACCACTTACAGAACATGCTTCCTTGGAGGCTCAGTTGGTAAAGAATCTGCCTGCAATGCAGGAGACCTGAGTTCAATCCGTGGATTGAGAAGATGCCCTGGAGAAGGGCATGGCAACCCACTCCAGGATTCTTGCCTGGAGAACCCCCATGGACAGAGGAGCCTGGCAGGCTATGGTCCATATGGAATCACAAAGAGTAGGACATGACTGAGCGACACAGCACAGAGCATTTACGTTATGTTAGGTATTAGTAATCTAGAGATGATTTAACATGTACAGGAGGCTGTGTGCAGGTTATATGCAGATGCTACATCATTTTATACAAGGCACTTGAGCTTCCCCAGATTTCATTGTCCTTGGTGGTGATGCAAGATGGAGGTGGAGGTTGAGGATTGGAGTAGGGAGTGTGTGTGGGGTGGGGATGGTCCTGGAACCAATCTCCCACCCATACCAAGGGACTGTATGTAAAAAGTTTTTTTAAATCCCTGAGAGCTGCTATGGGAGTGTAAAGCCTTCTTGTTTATTCCGCGAATCCACAGCGACCCCTGCTGGGTGTCAGGACAGTATGACTGTTTGGCTCTTAGAAATCAGTGTGTTCAGTTTTCTGTTCTGAGCTCAGTTATAGCAGGATACGGTAAGTGCAACGATAGAAGGAATCAGAAATCAACTGGGCCATCAACTGGGCTTTGAGTGTCAGAAGATACTTGTGAGAAAAGGAGTATGTAAGCTGAGACCTAAAACACGAATAGGAGTGACGCAGAAATTGGAAGGTGAGAAGGCATTTCAGACCAACAGAACAACAGATGGGGGGCAGCAGTGCCTGATCAGGGACCCTTTGTATGTGTATAAGAGATATAGGCAGGGGAGAATGGAGACTAGAAAGGTGGGCAAGGGGCCCCATATTATCAGGGGCACTGAGTGACATGGACTTAACTCTGCAGGCAAAAGAGAACCTTGGAAGGCTTTGAAATAGAGACTCAGTAGTGGCTGTGAGAAGCATGGATTGTAAGATGGGAGCCTGGAAACCTGGAAGATGGTTGCATTTTTCCAGAAGAGGGGAGGTGAGGCCTCAACTGGGGCTGTGGCCCTAAGGGTAGAGGGGATTGAGAGAGACAGCGCGAGAGAGGAGGTAGAAATAAGTCAGACGTGGTAACTAATGGGCTTGTAGAGAAAGAGAAGAACCAAGGGGATTTACTGAGACAGACAGCAGTATAGGAAAGGCAGGTTTAGGGAGAAATAGGATGAATTCAGTTTTGAACGCATTGAGTTTGAAGTGTGTTTTTCAAGAAGTGTGTGACAAAGTCCCTGTCTTTGACGAAACAGTGTGGTCTCTCAGGAGCCTGAGTTTGAAAATAAAGGCCAGGAGGCACATGGAAAGATGCTCAACCTCACTAGTAAATAAAATATCATCCAAGAACTATTTTATGCCTATCAAATATTGACAGAAATGAGAAGGACTGATGACTGCCAGCATTGGTAGGGAAATGGCTACTCTTGTATTCAAGTGAAATAAATTGGTGCAACATCTTTGGAAGGTAGTTTGGCAGTGTCTCTTAACATAGTCTAGTAGTTCCACTCCCCAAAATTTATTCTACAGAAACAGACTTGAACAAGGATGTTCATTGGAAATACCCTGAAAGCACATGTTTCTATTTGACTCTCTAGAACATTCCAACTCACAAAACCAACGTAGGCCACACTTGACACCAGGTTCATTTAGAAGGCTCTGGGTAATTCCTCATGTATGCCAGCAGCACAGCATCAGCACTTCATGTCCAGTGAAATCCTCGGTGCAGTTCATGTAGCTGTTCGGGTAGCCATCCATGAGCCACTCTGGCCACTCAATGGGTTGATGCCAGCACTCTGGCTTAGAAGCCTTATTCACCACAGGAACAAATAGATGTTGTAACACTCCATGGACAAGGCCCCCAGAGTTCCTAAAAAGGACATGTCCAATCATAGGAGTGCCCACACACAGAGAAGCCCAAAGTTATGGCACCCCCTTCAGATAGGTATAGTTCATTTTTAGTTTCTTCTAGTCCAGATGTGACTTACCAACCTGGGGTCATTTTTACCACAGCAGTTTTCTTTATAACACAGTGACTGTACCATTTTTTTTCAGGTTACCAATGGAAGAGGGCTAGAAAGTTAACTCAAGGTCCAGTTCTTAAGCAGAAGAGGAAGTGTTCTTAACCTTTTATTCAGATAATCTAGCCACTATCCCTAGGGGTATGGTTAAATAAAATAGGATATGTCTATACTATAGAACATAATTCAGACATTATGCAGATCTGTATGTTTTGACTTAGAACATCTTTAAATCATATTGTTAAGGGGGGAAAAAAAAGCAAGTCACAGTACAATGTGTGTAGTATGAGTCCCTTTTTGTAGAACGAAGTATGTGTGTGTGTGTGTGTGTGTGTGTGTGTTTCAGTATACACATAAAAAAGTCGAGTATTACACGTGAAACTTTGAATAGTTATCTCTAGGTATTGAGATTAAAAGGAACTTTTATTTTTCTATTTTTTTAAAAAACTTTGGTGGAAATGTTTACTTTTATAATAAGAAATAATAAGGATCATTTTTTAAAATGGGCTTTGGAGTTAGATTCAATTCTTGATCTTTCCATTTAGTAATTCTATTTCTAGCAAATCACTTAGCCTGATTGAGCCTTGGGTTCTTCAGCAGTGGAATGGAAGTAATAATCACTCTTTTTCAGAGTTGTTAAAGACTAAGAGTCCATGTAAGTAAAGCACTTTACATAATGCTGGGCCTAGTCCAGTGGGAACCCAGTAAATGACCCCTATTTTATCTTTCTCTTATGTCTTTTACAAGTTACAGTTTCCCTCTTTCTCCCCCTCCTTTAGAGGCATTTCACACGTTTCCAGTCTTAAAGGAACTGGAGCTTGCATTTAACGGCATCAAAACAGTCTATGTGAAATACGGAGACTTTAAGTCCTTGGAAGTAAGTTGGAGGTAGGGAGTTTTTGGTGCCCACCTGTTTCCCTGTAAGGAATGGGTGTAAGGAGTCTACTGATCATGATTTTGGGGAAGGAGCTCTCTGGGCCTTTATAGCTACCTTGCTTCAGGTGGTCCTCTGGGGATGGTGGTGGAGTTGGTGGTGATGATAAGGGAACAGGTTGGTGGAGGTGATGGCAGTTGGATGAGAATACATTATACCTATGGCCATGGTGCATGGTCTTGGAAAACAAATGCCAAAGGAGTCTGTGCAGGAGAGTGAGTTTAAATAGAGTATTTTAGGCCAGAGAATTTGAGGGGAGATCTGGATCCAGTGGGGGTTGAGGCATGGGGGTTAAGTGCTAGGCAGAGCAGACTGGCCCAGCTGAATGAGAGGTTGTGAACTTATTCCCGAGGCCCACCCTGGTATGAATGAGCCAGATTGGTTCTAATGAGCTTGGATAAGGTTATTGGCCATAGGCTCAGGGATGAGTGTGAAATAAAATAGGACCTCTCTAAGTTCTATAGCAGACTCTTGACATCTGTATATCCACAGCTGTTTTGTATTTGAAAATGTTTTAAAAAATTGCACTCTTCTTGGAAATCTTTCTTCTAGATTTCCCATAGTCATGAATCTTCTGTACATGTTCTCATACTTCAAGTTAATCATGTATCAGCATCCATGAAAACTTTAGGGTAATTTTGTTTCACAAAAAAGTAAAGCTTTTGTCACCACCTGAGAGTCTGCATGCACAGAGAGTAGAGAACAGCAGAACTGAATTGAGGTGGCCAGGCTCACTCACTAAGTAACGGGTTCTTCCTCACGTGTTGGCCTTCTGGAAAAGCTTCAGAGCCACACCTCAGCAAAATGTCTGCATGTTATGATCCTTGGGGTTTACCTCAAAGAACTGGTAACTTAAATTATTTAATGTACAAACATCAAGAGACATCATTCTTCATAAAAACCTCATTTAACCCGGTCTAACCAGAGAGAAACCTTCCGCAAGAGTGCACTTTTAAGAGTTACATGCCAAAGTTTTAAGGCGTTTTAACCATTTGGGATGGTGGTCTTCCTGAAATGGATTATACGTCCTTGTATTTTTAAACCATGCTATACTGAATGTAATGGTACTTTTTCTCCACAGTTTCCAGTCACATTGAGGCTCACAGTGCTTTACTATGATTTCTGACAGGAGTGGTTCTCATACTTATCCAGGAAGTGAGGTTCTTGAAAGTCCAATAAAACAAGGAAAGAGAGAAAATTTACAACTCATGCAGCTTTGTGCTAGGTTAAAAAATGTGTTATATCAGAGTTTATTATAGACAGAGGGAAACAAACTCTAGAGATACAGGGAGCCACTTCTTTACCAACAGGCCTGGGAGCTTCTTACAGTTTTCCATTAATTTGTTATTTTGCTTTAAAAAAAAGTAGTTATTGAGCTCCTGTATGTTGTACATTGTTCAGGGACTCCTACATTCCTTACCCCAACCATTTCAAACTCCTACTTCAAGCGCCTGTGGGCCCACAGGGAGGGGACGTGACTACAGGCTCTGACCCTATAGCTGACTTATTGGTTGATCATTAATTGACTTTTTGGAGGCTCTGCCTCATAGTGTGATTGCAACTGATGAAGATTATTTATCCAGCAGACCAGTCCTGTCCAAGGGAATTTGCTTACATAAGAGAACAAAGTCAAGATTCAGAATGTTAATGAGAAGAGGAAATCTCCTGGTCAGTCATTATTCCCCTCTCTCTATGGTTTGCAAGGGCTCTCTAAGAAAAAGGATAAACCCGTCAGATATCCTGAATTTGCAGCCAATAACAGTGAATACTTTGATGTGTAATGAAACTTGATGTGACTTAGCAGATGCAACATCCAAGTTAGGAATCTTCTCTCCCTGTTTGCCAGAAAGGCTGTCACCCAGAGTAGAACTCTTCAGGAGGCTGATTCATGTCAATGTATGGCAAAAACCACTACAATATTGTAAAGTAATTAGCCTCCAACTAATAAAAATAAATAAATAAAAAGCAGAGACAAAAAAAAAAAGAAAAACAGCTTTGTCATGCTTTGATTCTCTGTACACAAGTCCAAAAAAGAGTCAACTGGAGAACTGCCTTAAAAGTCAGGACACCTTGTTTGTAGTCGTGGTCCACCACTGCTTTCCCCTAACCACCTTGGCCAAATAACTTACCCTCTTGGTGGAACTTATGTCTCCCCTCTGTAAATTCTGGGCCAGCTATGAAATTCTTTGCCCTGCACGTTCTAAGACTGTTCATTTCTTTGAACTGTCCTTGAAAGCAGATTTGGACCCAACATTAAATAGCTGAAACAGCCAGAGCAAGGGTCAGCAAACTTTTTCTGTAAGAGGCCAGACAGTGACTGTTTTAGGGTCTGCAGCCCCTCCTGTTGTAACTGGTCATAACTGTCATAGTGAGTCCACTCTGCTGTTGTAGAAGGAAAGCAGCTTCAGACAAAATGTAAGCAAATGGACAGGGCTGTCCCCATAAAACTTTATGATGTTGAAATTAGAATTTTTTTTAATTCTCATACAGTGTTATATTAATGTGTTTTTCCCCCAACCATTTAAAAACATACAAAGCATTCTTAGCTCATGGGCCATACGAAACAGACAGCAGGCTGGCTATGGCTTACACGCCTTCGTTTGCCAGTTTCTGAGCTAGAACCCTGATGGAAAAGCTCAGTATGGTTGGAATGCAGTGAGACACAGTAGAATATGGTGATAGATGAGCCCAGGAAATAACAGAAGAGACCTTAGAGAGCTTTGGAAGCCTTTTTAAAGACTCCGACCCTTATCCTATGGATAGTAGGGATCCACTGAAGTATTTGGAACTGAAGAGTAACAGGGTCCAAACTATATTTTAGAAAAACCACTGTGGCGTGGCTGTTGTATAAAGAATGGATTGGAAGGAACATATGTGAGAAGTATTAAGGAGATAGAATCCATAGGCCTTGTTGACTGTCCTCATATGTATATGGAGGAGAGAATTATCTCCATCTTTATCTGTTTAACCAAGCCAGATTTCCAGGTGTTCCTTCTTGAAATCTTCTCTCTCTGCCCCTGCCAAGTGGGATAGCCCATTTGTGTGAACTCTCATTGGAATTTGCTGATGATGGTATGAACTCAACACTGCTTCGGTGCTGGGCATCTTTCATGGCCTGTGCAGTCCAATCAAGCCCACTCTATACCATGGGCTCTAGTCATACCCAGACCATTTGTAGATCTCAGAATAAGCAAGGCTGCCTTCTGCCTCCTGACTTCTTTACATGCCACTTGCTGTGCTGTATGTCTTTCTGTCCTTAACAATTTCAGTTCAGTTCAGTTGCTCAGTCGTGTCCGACTCTTTGCTACCCCATGGACTGCAGCGTGCCAGGCCTACCTGTCCATCACCAACTCCTGGAGCTTGCTCAAACTCATGTCCATCAAGTTGGTGATGCCATGCCACCATCTCATCCCCTTCTCCTCCTGCCTTCAATCTTTTCCAGCATCGGGGTCTTTTCCAGTGAGTCAATTCTATGCATCAGGTTAATACAGTCAGTACTTCGCAAAGTATTGGAGTTTCAGCTTCAGCATCAGTCCTTCCAGCGAATATTCAGGACTGATTTCCCTTAGGATTAACTGGTTTGATCTCCTTGCAGTTCAAGGGATTCTCATGAGTCTTCTCCAGCACCACAATTCAAAAGCATCAGTTCTTTGGCACTCAACTTTGTTTTTAGTCCAACTTTCACATCAATACATGGCTACTGGAAGAACCACAACTTTGACTAGACAGACCTTTGTTGGCAAAGTAATGTCTCTGCTTTTTAATATGCTGTCTAGGTTGGTCATAACTTTTCTTCCAAGGGGCAAGTGTCTTTTAATTTCATGGCTGCAGTCACCATCTGCAGTGATTTTGGAGCCCCAAAAAACGAAGTCTGTCACTGTTTCCATTGTGTCCCCATTTGTTTGTTGTTTGCCATTAAGTGATGGGGCTGGATGCCATGAGCTTAGTTTTCTGAATGTTGAGTTTTAAGCCAACTTTTTCCACTCTCCTCTTTCACTTTCATTAAGAGGCTCTTTAGTTCTTCTTTGCTTTCTGCCATAAGGGTGATATCATCTGTGTATCTGAGGTTATTGATATTTCTCCCGGCAAACTTGATTCTAGCTTGTGCTTCATCCAGCCTGACAATTTGCATGATGTACTCTGCATATAAGTTAAATAAGCAGGGTGACAATATACAGTCTTGATGTACTCCTTTCCTGATTTGGAACCAGTCCCTCATTCCATGTCCAGTTCTAACTGTTGCTTCTTGTCCTGCATATAGATTTTTCAGGAGGCAGGTCCAGTGGTCTGGTATTCCCATCTCTTGAAGAATTTTCCACAGTGTGTTGCGATCCACACAGTCAAAGGCTTTGGTGTAGTCAATAAAGCAAATGTTTTTCTGGAACTCTCTTGCTTTTTTGATGATTCAACAATTTGGTGAATACCAGCTAGTCTCTGAGGACAGCCTAAGTGTCACCCGCTGTCTGAAGCCCGTCTGGAGCCCCTGGTAGAGGTCAGACATCTGTGCTAGTAGCATTGCTACTTAACAGACACACATTATGTATCTAGCTGCCCGACTAGGCTGTGAGCTCATACAGGGCATGGATTGGTTCACAGTAAGCCTTCAGTGTACAGGCCTTAAATGAAGGGATGGTGATGACCATGACAGGCATCATTAAGCATTTACTATGTTCCAGGCTCTGCTAAAGGCTTTACCTACACAATTTCTCATAAAAATCCATTATTATTTCTACTTCATAGATAAGGAAGCTCAGCTTAAGTAATGTGTCCAATATCACAGTTAGTCAGGACTTAAAGCCAGGTCTACGGGGGGTATCAGTTAATTACTGCAGTGGAATCAAGCCAAACCCAGCCCTCCTCCAACAGTGACCTACAAACAGTTGTGTTTATGTGTGATTGACTGTGTTTCACTGAAGTGGTAGACTAGGAACCTTGCCCCTGCACCAGCTGTGTAAGATGCTGAAACTGACCCCATTCAGTAGGGGTCAGTGGGTGTGTGTGTGTGGATGTGTTACCAAGTACGGCTCTCCACACAACAGGCCAGTAAATCAAGAGGCAAGTTGTTGGGGCAACGAATAGTGAATTTATTCAGAAAGCCAGTAAACCGAGAAGATGGTGAACTAATGTCCCAAAGAGCCATCTTGCCTGAGTTAGAACTCAGGCTTCTTTTCTACTAAAAGAGGAAGGAATGAAGTCAAACATTTCCTGGTTTAGTCAGCCTCCTGAGGGGAAGTGTTAATTTCTTCCTTCCTGCAGTCATTCAGAGGTGGGCCTGTTCTGGAGTTTTCCTGTGAGCTAAACAGAGGAATTTTAGCTTACGGCTCATTACCTGGGAGGCAGGATTCCCAGAGATGGGCCATTACATATAATTTAATTTTATAGGCAACATCCCTTTAGTGATTAACGGGTAATAAAATAAAAAAAGGTTCTTCCCTATTACAGAGAGGGAGGGAAGGGAGCAAAGAGCTAAAGTAGGTGTCTGGAGAGGCTTTTCCAGAAAGAAAACAAAGAATGGAGTGAAACCATTTATCATAATTGCCTTTGTGTTTGCAGAGAGAAACTCAGTTTCCTGGCTGGCCCCCTAACCCAAGTCGACTATATCATGAATCTCGGTGGCTCGTTAGAATGTGCTTTATGATGAGGTGACAGTTGGGGTCATTGTCCTCATAAGCCAGTTCATTTCAGCTGCTTATTTTATGTGCAGCTAACTGTGCCAGGTCCTGTGCTAGATTACAGTGACAAGGCGCTTCACCTCAGAGAGTTTATAGCCTAGTCTACCACTGTGCACCAGGACCTGCTCGTTTGGCACATCCATGTACCAAAATCTCTAGTCCTCAGACTTACATCCAGTTATCACAGTTGCCTGGCTGACTATGAAAAATACCCTGGAAGCAGTCTAGATAAAGCACTCAAAGTCAGAGGAGGGAGAGATTCCGTCTAGCTGGGAGTGAAAAAAGCTTTCAGAAGGAGGGAGCTTTTGAGCTGGCCTTTTAGGGCTTGGATTTTGTTCCATAGAAATAGGGCATCCCTGAGTGAAAAGCTCAAGCAAAGATCTCTGGGTGGAGTGGGGCAAGGAATAGGGAGGAGTCACTTTGGCTAGCACCAAAAGGGATAAGCAAAAGCTTGCAGCATGGGAGCAAAGGCTGGCAGATTGGTTGGGAATTAACTCTTGTAGACCTTGAATGTTAATCTAGAGAGTCAGGAGGGTTTTAGTCTGTGGTTGATGGGCCCCCTGGAAAGTTAAAAGAAAGTAGCCATCTCCCACCTCATGTATGAGCATGGTTGTCACGAGGAGTGCTTCTGTTTCTCTGTCTTCTATCTTTGCACCATAGTTCCTGGACCTTTCCTTCAACAGCCTGACGGCGGAGGCCATCTGTGACCTGGGGATTCTGCCACATCTCCGTGTCCTGCTCCTCACAGGCAATGGCCTTACCTCTCTGCCACCCAGTTTGGCTGTCGCAGAACAGTAAGTCCCATATCCCACAGTCTGTCCCATGTGTTTCCCTCCTGAGTACAAGTATCCAAAGAAATAATCCAAAGCAGTTCTAAAGGGCTGTAAGGACAGAGCCGGGAGAATGCCACTTACTGAAGCTCCCAGTAAAGGTACCGGTGGAAGCAAGGCCCCAAGAGTTGGGGAGGCCTCAGCTAGAGAGTCCATACCCCTCCCCAGTAGGAAGTGACACGGGTGTCTGCATGTCACTGTCCTTTCCTCTGATTGCTCATTCGTAAGTTGTGGCTATTGCTCTTGCCAGACTATTCCCCTTCATGAATCCTCTAAATAAGCTTTGCGTATTTCCATTCTGCACATTTGTTTTGGCCGTGCCTTCTGGCCAGCATGTACTGGCCCTTTCTCTCTTAATAATAGTAATACATGTGTAATGCTTACTATGTGTCAGATACTGTTCTGACACTCTTAATATATGCTAACTCATTTAATCCTTACAACCCTGTGAGGTAAGCGTCCTATTATCATCACCCTCATTTTATAGATGAGGAAATTGAGGCACCGGTAGATTAAATAACTCAACCAGAGTTACAAAGCCAAGTCGCAGAGGCAGAATTTGAATCAAGTCCATCTGACTCCAGAGAGCAGGCTTATGACCATTACTTTCTCTTCTTATGTTGCTTCTGTACATATTCCAAGGGCTACCTCAGACTGTCCTCTTTCCCTATCAGAAGCCTTTCTATCTTAACCATTTTAAGTGTACTGTTCAACGTTAAGTACATTCACACTGTTGGGCAACCGTCACAACCATCCCACTCCAGAACTCTGTTCATCTTGCAGAAATTCCATCAACTTTGACTAATGGACATTACGCTTTTAAGAGGAATATCAGATAATTCCTTGGATTCCAAAGATATTCCTTTTTGCCTTCAAGGTAGAGCAGCAATCATACCTACTTTTGATAATTGGTATCAGTCACCTGGCCAATATAATAAACCCCTCTTTTCCTGCCTGTTGGTTCAGTGGAATAAAGAACCCAAGAGGCCAGAAGTAAACTTAACTTCTAGTTAAGTCGAACTATTTTTGTGTCCCCTGTAAAAGTATTCCTCCCAAGGAAACTCAGAGCTCTAACTTAGGAACTCAGAGCTGCAGGAATTAGAAGCAAACTGTAAGAGGAGCTGCTTTCATTTTCATTCATTCATTCCTAGGCCTTTATGATCTGGTGTGAGAAAAACAGAATCAGTTTTAGTTGCTAGTTTATGTGACACTCCATCCTGTAAGTCAGCATCCAGTCTCACAGTGGGTAGTCTCCTAGCTAGTGGAATAAATAAGTTGTCAGAAGACTGTTTTACAATTTTGTTAAGTCACCTACTTCTGTGTGATGGAGTACATGACAAAAAATTAAACTCCATATCCTTGAGTCCATTATTGTACTTCTTTGCCATGAAATGTGTTCCATGGTTAGAAGCAGTGTTATGTGTACTGTTGAAATAATGAATAAGACATTCTGTAACTCCACAGATTGTGATCCTTGGCAGAACACTGCAGTTAGGCAGGGAAAATCCATGTCTCAAATACATACATATTTCAGTAAGGAAAAAAAAATCACTACTCCTTTTATGAAAGTAAATGTCCACTCTAGTCATCCTTCTACTGGATGATTGGCTAATCCTCCTAGAAATGGTGCCATGTTAGCAACTCAGCATTAGCCTCTGTTATTGGCAGGTTGGGTGTTCAACAGGACTGGTAGCCAAATGAATTTTGTGGAGGGGAAATATGTAGCCTTCTTCCCTGCTGCCAAGGCCATTTTGCAAGTAGCAGGGTATCTAACTGACATTCATGGAATGGGTCATCTTGTTCACCTGATCATTGAGAGTCTTATCTGAAGTGGATAGTCTTTGGGAGAATTCACACGAGATACAAATAATTCTCATCCTGTTCATTCTGAGAGGTCCATTCATATAATTCTCCCTCAGTCCTCCCTGTCAGCAGTTTTACATTATGTTTTCTAAGCTTTGACTCTTCAGCTAAACCACTGCCCATGACTGCACTTTTGGCTATCTCACCAACCAAGTAAAATGAACAGTCAGATCTTTTGTTCTGGGTTCTATCTCTTGGGAGGATTTCTCCTCCCCTGTCTTTCAGAGCCACCTTGGTATGGAGTTATAATCTTGCAACACTCTGGTTTTGGTTAGTATCAGCATATCATGCAAAATCATTTGTAAATTCATTTGCTTATTGTTCTCTTACACCCAGTGGTCATAGAACATTAGTTATGGGTTGATGGAGAAGAAACAGTACAGCAGGAGTAGGCATTGTAGAAATCTAAGCAATGTTAATTCATTCAACTTTTCCAGATTTGCTTGAGCTGATCTCCAAAGTTATTTTCATGTACTGAGGGAGTTCTGAACATTCAGGTCATAATGCACATCTCAGGAAACGTGGTCACCTTAGTGTCCCATGGTCAGGTGTTCAGTCTCTACCAACATGCAGGAGTAAGCTAGAAGCTGTTTCTCAAAAGGAAAATAGTTCTATGAAGAATAGAGCATAACTTTGCTCAAAAAAATGATTCTGTAACTGGTGCCTTAAAAAGGCTCTATTCATAGAGTGAGTGATCATTCACTCTATTTATCATCCAAACCAGGAACATAGTTGAAAGGGAAAAGCACCACTATTAATTATTTGGCAATAACAGGTGAAAATTCAAACTGTCCTTGAAAACCAGGATATATGGTAACCCTATCTATACAGCCTTAGACAGTTAGAACACAGTTGGACCTGCTGAGTCATAACACCCAATACCTGTGGTAAATGACATAATGCCCAGAGAGCAACTTGCATGGCAGTTGGACCTGTTGGAGAGCCTTGCTTTGCTCTTCCCACACAAAACGAGCAGCCTCAGTAAATGGATCAGAACAGCACAAATGTTTTACATGTAGCTGCCCAAATCAAAAAAAGCCAGCAAAGCTTTGTAACTTTTTCTTAGTAGAAGGCAGTGAGAGATGTCTTTCACATTGGAGGTATATTCCAGCATGCTCCAGATAGATACCTGGTCATCAAGAAAATTAATCACGGTGTCAGTTTCTTGAGTTTTTGTGAGGCCTACCTCCATCCTGTGGCACAGTCCATACTGATGCATCTAAAGTATTTGAATTTCCTGCCCATTAGCTCCAGTCAATATAGTGTTCTGTGGAATACCAAAATAATCAAGATTTCCATGGATTAGATTATGAGTTAATGTAGCCCCAGGGAAGAGAACAAAGGTATACTGCTGTCCCTGTCAGGTGAAAGCAGACTGCTTCTGGTAGTTCTTGTTTATTAATAAAGAGAAAGTAACATCTGGCATGGGCTTCCCTGGTGGCTCAGAGGTTAAAGTGTCTGCCTCCAATGTGGGAGACCTGGGTTCGACCCCCGGGGTCGGAAAGATCCCCTGGAGAAGGAAATGGTTAACCCACTCCAGTATTCTTGCCTGGAGAATCATCACAAGTGCTAGGGGCTGTGTTGATGTGCTATATTAAGAAGAGTCCACATAGGGAACAGTGGCTGAAATTGGAATCACCATGTGATTGAGTAATTTACAGTCATTCTTCAAGACCTGTCTTCTGCACAAGTCAAATAAACAAGATAAACAGGGATGTTATAGGACTCATCATCCTTCTACTTTTCTAGTCTTTAGTGTTTGCAGTAATCTCTGCAGTTACCTCAGAGATGTGGGATTATTTTTGATATACTGTTTTGGAAGCAAAATTCCTAGGGCTTCAATTTGGCCCTTCCTATTATAATAGCCCTCATGTTATTTGGTCAGTAAAAAAGTGTGGTTATTTTGTCAGTGACTTAGTGCATCTTTTCTAATGATGGAAGAACTGGGGAGATAACCACAAAGTAGGTTTGTGAGTTGACCAGGTCCATTCACAGGCTAAATTTCCATTCTCCCTTTGAATCGTCACAATCGCCCACTTTCTGGTATGGACCACCATGCCTTTCATACCCCAGACTTAGCAACAATTTGCAGATATTTTCTAGTTATGTTTGAAAGCGTTCATTAGCATTCTCTATATTGTTGGAAATGTTCTGTGTCCGCATTGTCCAATATGGTAGCCACTAGTCATATTGAGCACTTGAGATGTGGTTAGTGTGACTGAGGAGCTGAACATTTCATTTTATTAAAGTTTGATTAGTTTTAATTTAAATGTAGATAATCAGGAACTGAATGAGAAACCATGACTCCCCCTGTGGGCAACTCAAATCACTTTTTTTCCTCACCAGATCTAGAGTTCTTTTGGCATATAGGTCATCAGTAACTCCAAATCAGCTTAATTCATTTACAGAAATTGAAGTTGTTTGAAGCTGGTCTTCAGTTCCTGCAAGGATCACACTGTTTTCTAGTTCACACTTCCTCTTTGGATTTAGTCCTCTATTGCCCTAACTTAAAACAGGGGCAGTTGATTGGGGCTCCCTTTCTATGACATACTCTGGACTCCAGTTTTTGGCCTCCTGGACTAGCAAGGTTGTCAGAATCTCTACTTAGCTTCTCAGCCACTTCTGGAGTCAGCAGAGGGCCCTAGGTGAAAAGTGACCCCAAATGTTACATGAATCCCTTCAGGTTTTCTCCTTCCAAATCTTGGTGCCCTAACTTCACAGCTCATTAGTTCCCAGATGCCCTAAAGAAGATTGTCTTTTATATATGTATATATATGTATACATAGTCTGGATTTTATAGTTTACACTTGGGAGAGAGTTGGCTCATGGTATTTAGTCTGCAGGACCATAAGCCTTTCCATTTATTTTGGCCAGGTGCCTAGGTGCCTGGTATAGAACCATTTTAAACTAAATAAACTAGCTGGCTATTTTATGAACCACTCCAATGATACAAATATGGGCTGGAGTCTTTCAGGAAGACCAGCTTGCCCTCCCCCTTCCCCTTCTCTGCTCACTCCAAGGCAGTTTACCCTTGGTTTGGGGATGAGAGGAATGGGCTTAGTTCTGCTTCCGAGGGTACCTTTCTTTAGGATCCCAGGTTCAAGTGAGGATCTCCAATTCTATGCCCCACCTTCTCTTTCAGTAATATCAGCAAATATCCTTATGGCAAAAGTAGCTTTTTATGCCCGGTTTATACCTCTGGAGTTTTATTTTTGTTTTTTTTAATGTGGACTATTTGAAAAAATCTTTACTGAACTTGTTATAGTATTGCTTCTGATTTTTGTTTTGGTTTTTTGGCTGCAAGGCCTATGTGATCTTAGCTCCCTAACCAGAGATGAAACCGGCACCCCCTGCATTGGAAGGTGAAGTCTTAACACTGGACCTCCAGGGAAATTCCTGTCTCTGTGGTTTTAGATTTTGCCACAGTCAGTACTTTACTGTCTTCGCATCTCTTGCATCTTATCTTTTTATTTGTTTTTTAAAAAAATTTTTATTGGAATATAGTTGATTTACAGTGTTATGTTCATTTCAGGTGTGCAGCAGCGTTAATCAGTTATACAGTGTACGTGTGTCTACTCTTGCTTAGATTCTTTTCCCATATAGGTCATTATAGAGTACTGAGTAGAGAGGTCCCTGTGCTATACTGTAGGCCCTTATTAGTTAGTCTGTTTTATATGTAATAGTGTGTATATGTCAGTCCTAATCTCCCAATTTATCTCCCTCCCTCCTCCTTTCCTCCCTGGTAACCATAAGTTTGTTTTCTCCATCTGTGACTCTTATTTCTGTTTCATAAATAAGTTCATTTGTACCATTTTTTTAGATTTCATATATAAGCAATATCACATGCTGTTTATCTTTCTCTGACTTACTTCACTCATTATGACAATCTTTAGGTCCATCTGTGTTGCTGCAGATGGCACTATTTCATTCTTTTTTATGGCTGAGTAATACTCTATTGTGTATGTGTGTGTGTGTGTATATATATATATACACACACACACATATATATACACCACATCTTCTTTATCCATTCCTCTTTGATGGACGGTTAGGTTGCTTCCATGTCCTGGCTGTTGTAAATAGTGCTTCAATGAACACTGGGGTACATGTATCTTTTCAAAGTATAGTTCTCTCTAGATATATGCCCAGGAGTGGGATTGCTGGATCATGCAGTAGGTCTAAATGATAGGTCTTTTTTTTTAAATATATATACTTTATTCATCATTCTAGTTGTTTTCAGTGGAAAGTCATTACATGAAGTAAAACAAGTCTTCACCACTCTGTACTTCTATTTCTTTACATATAAGAAAGAGAGAATAAATATACTCCTGCTTATATCAGCATATCAACTGAAATATTTATGCTTTGAAAGCAGTGAGGCTTCAGACAAGTATTATTGTAATTTTCTTCCCACACATCTGTCCACACTCAGTATGCTCTGTCGGTTTCCCTTTTCTGCTAATCTCTTAAATCTTGGTCCCTCATTGTCTGCTCTCAACCCACTGTTTTTCTTGATCTTTATAGTCTTTCTTAGTGTTCTCATCCCTTCCCAAGTCTTAAGTTATTTCTCTACTTCACTTTTGTCATCTGAACTATACACCCATGTATCCTACTTATATCAGACTCATCAGACACATGCCCATGCCAGCATCTCCTCCTCCTATATCCCTGGCCTCACTGACGGGCACTGCTCTTTATCCACTGTGTAGTTTTCCAGGCTATAAACATGGTCATCAGCCTGAATTCTTTCTTTCCTCACCTCTCACAACCAGCTAGGCCCAGAGATGCTTGAGACCAACTAGAAACCACACAACAAGCAAAGCAGCAGTGACACCAGAACCAGAGCCCAGGGCTCCTGATCCCCACTCCTATGCTTTTCCTAATATGGTATTTGAATTCCCACTCCTGAATGGGAACCCAACCACTGGGGCAGACTCTTACCTTCTAAACAATTCCGTTAAAGCTACCAGATTTTAAATGGTATCACTTCCCTTTGCTAAGAGAAGGTATACTAAAAATAGCACTACAGCTGGAAATCTCGGTTTCTTCATTACTGCCGGACTCCTGCCACTTCAAAGAACTCTTCTCCCAGAACTGCTGTGGGAAGGGCTCAGCGGGAGAGTCTGATGTTTCCTATGAAGCTTTGCCTCTTGTCTTCCTCACCTACCTATTGATGGCCCCCCTATTTCAAGGCATGTGTTTTAGAGACAAAATGAAACTCCTCTATGTTATAATTGGAGCTGAACTTTGAAAAGGCAAAGTAGTATGTCTTTTCACAAGAGACAGGTCAGAGCTAACTTTTTTATTATGGAGCTTAAAAGGAATTTTTTGAAGTCTTACTTCTTAGCTGTTTCATATTTCACTGGAGTAAAATAAAGATTGGCCAATTAACTATAGATCAACAGAGCTTCTGTGCACCATCCTATAATTGCTTTCAGGTAGATTAAAAATTCACTGTGTGAAAGTTGGTCCTTTCAGGAAGAGGAAGAGAGTGATCTGTGACCCTGAAAAATACCAGGAGCTAAAGGCTTCTTTCCTGCTCTGTTGAGTGTCTCTGGTCTTTGGATTTCAAGCCTCTTGCCCCTCACTTTGCCAGGGTTCTTTTGGAAACGGTATCTGACCCCTTCCTCTTTTTAGTCAGAATTATCATGGTTATAATCTACAGAAACCCATCACTATTAGAGCAACAAAAAAGGGAAGAATTTACTGTAAACACAACGAGGCATCTAACACTCAGGCCTGGGGCCATGCTGAATATCAGTCCTGAGCATTGTGGAGTACCCCAGAAGTTCTGTCTGTCAGCTTTCAGAACTACCCCTCTCAGTGACACACCCCATTTGTCCACAGGTGAGTGCCTGTGTTGAGGCACATGACCAGCCAGAGCTCCTAAAAATACTACACCTGCAGCCACAGAACAATGATTTGTCTTCCTGTTCCTCTCCTTCTCTCACAGTTCTTAAGAATGTAGCAAATTATCTCTCCTTTTTTTCCTTTGGCCACCCCTCATGGCTTGTGGGATTTTAGTTCCCCAACTAGGGTTTGAACCTGGGCCCTCAGCAGTGAAAGCCAGCAGTCCTAACCACTGGACCAACAGGGAGTTCTTTCCCTCTCCGTCTTCATGGTTTAGTTTAAACATTGCCTTCCCTGGGCTCTCCCCACCTGAGTGGGTGACTCGCATCAAGTTTTGTGCCTGCCTCTGCTCTAGTATTGGTCTCATTGAGTGCTGAGCATCTGTCTCCTCCACGAGACTATAAGAAGAACTTTGAGAGGGGAATGTGTTCTTTTTCTCTTTGTATTCCCTGTGCCTGGCTCCACAAATATGTGTAAAAAAATTCTTGAGTGTGAATGAATGAATGAGTGCACAGCTGGCTGTATGCTCTCTTTAAATTCACCTTTGAAATATTCCTGCCTTTAGGTGAACTGTTAACAGTCCTTTGGGCTTTTGAACTCACTGTCTACCTTTGTCAGCCTCTCTCCCACCCAGCCAGCAGCTACCCTTCCACTTCCCCCCCCTTTAATTCACATAGGGCTTGAAAATGTGATGTGAGAGGTGGGCGCTGTAGTGGAAAGGGCCTGGGGTTTGGAATCGAATTGGTGCTCTACCACTTTCTAACTATGAGATTTTGGGCAAGTGACTCTTAAGTTCGAATTTCTTCATCTGAAAAGGAGATAGATCACACTTGTCCTTCTCAGTACTACTCTGAAATGACATATATAAGACAACACAATGTCAGGAATGCAGTAGGCTTAGAAAAAAGGCTACTTTCCAGTCCTCTTAGTATAGGCCTATGATTCACCTATGTGTATGTGTACATGTGACCAGGTATCCCTATGTGTTTGTTTTTGTGTATAGAGAGGATGGAGTTGGAGGGAGGAATGAAAACACAGTGTGAGTCATCTATCTCTCAGGTGCTTAGAAATAATTACCTAAGCTTCATCCACATGGTGACACAAATGAATCACGTTGATGGTAGTAGCTAAAATACCACTACTTCCTACCCAACGTGTGTGACTCAGGACCTCAGCCTGTTAAATCCCACTCTCAAGTGTTTCTGAAAGTCCTCAGAATTTGAATTTGAATTTAAGAAAAGACTTCTCAGTTCCATACTGATGTGTGCACTCTACAAAGTCATTTAGAGGAGAGCCTCACTGCGGCCAGGAATGGTGCCCTTCATCTGTCCTACCTTATCCCACTTGGCCTCTGCCAGGGTCATTATCTCCAAGTGCTTCTGTGGTTACTAGTTCTTGGGGTGACACAACATACTTGGGAGTCTTCCCTAACCCCAAATTGTGCAGTGTTCTCCCTATAGAATGTTTCCCCTAATTCTGCCAGCCTGGTATTTTCCTTGAACATTACTAATGCCTCTCCATCCTGCCCCAACTTGGCCTCACTGAGTCCATCAGTAGATATGTGCAACCTTTCTCCATACAAAAGATTGAATGTGTGAGTGGGGTTTGGGGAAGGGGGTCAGTTGGAGAGGGGATTACACTTTTTGGTACCTCTCTCTGCAGAAACCATTCTTGGGCACTAGAGAAGTTTCCAAGGTGGTTAGGCTTCTTTTTTTGGGTAGGAGGGGGCCACACCACACAGCATGTGGGATCTTGATTCTGAACCAGGGATTGAACCCATGTCCCCTTGCTTCAGAAGGCTGGAGTCTTAACCACTAGATCATCAGAGAAATCCCCTGGTTAGGCCTCTTGATTGATTCCCTATCCTCCATTTCTTTCTGGGAATGATGGAGCTTGTCCCTTGCCCTTGATCGTTATCCCAGATCTTTGTGCACACAGGGAGGCGTCTGTCACATCGCTGACCACCAAGAGGTACATCCTGAGGTTCCCAGCGCTGGAGACACTGATGCTGGATGACAACAAACTCTCCAACCCCAACTGTTTTGTCAGCCTGGCCGGGCTCAGGAGGTAAAGCTAAAAGCCTCTCTCTGTAGGGCCCTCTGTCACCCCCATCCTTGCTCACACGTTGAGTGCTGCTCTGGAAGCCAAAAGGCCTGGCTTTAAATCCAAGTTCCTCCACTTACCTCAGCTGTGTGGCCATGGGTAAGTCATCTCCCCTCTGAGCTTTAGCTCGAGCCAAAAAAGTGGGGCACTAGTAAAGATATTTCTGATCACATGATTGGTTTAGAAGCAGCAAAGAGGAGAAAACGGGATCCTGACTCTAAGAGAAGAGATGGAATAAAATAAAAAAGAATGAGAATCAGAAAGATAAGTTAAACTCTGAGTTCCACCTATAGACAGCCCTCTATACATCCACAGATTCAACCAACATAGAACCTGTGTGGTTCTATGTGCAGGCCTGACTATATTTGGTTAAAGCAATGAAATGCTGGCCTTTAAATAATTAAGTTTTAAATCTCTGGAAATTTTACTTGGGGTTCAAATGCCATTTACTGAACACTACTTTGTGCCACATTATTTACATATTTTGTCATTTAATCCTCTCAAGAACCTCAAAAGGTTAATAAATGCTACCCCCATTTTAGAGGTAGGGATATTGATACCCAGAGAGGGTAAGTCACTGGCTCAAGGTCACAGAGGAGGAGTAAGTGTCCAAGACTGATTCCATGTTCTTTCCCTAACGTTACTTGGTAAATATCCCTGAGGTATCATTACTGCTGTGATTCTGTATTCACTTTCCATAACTGAAGACTGAAGAAGTTAAGCCTGGACCAAAACAGGATTTTCCGGATCCCGTACCTACAGCAGGTTCAGCTCCGAGATGGGTCTGGAGACTGGGTTGGAGGCAGGGGGAGTCCCCGGAAGCAGCCCCAATCCATGCTGCAGCCCAAGTCGTGGATATATGAGGCCTCAGATGACCAGCCAGATTATACTATACTGCCCATGAAAAAGGATGTTGACCGGACAGGTTAGTGATACCCCTTGTTAAAGAGACTCTTGACCCATAGTGTGAATAAGCATCTAAGAATTGATTCTGAAAGTCTGTGGCTCTCTGGGGAGCTCCTGCTTCTCAACTTCTGGGCCTGGGGAGATTGAGGTCTCACATGAAATATTTCAGTAACTTCCTACCTGTTCTGTCAGTCAAGATGTTTTTACAATCCAGGTACAAGTGGATTTTTTTCTTTTTTATCTCAAATAGTAAGAGGCTAAAAGTAAGGCTTTCCAGTGATGGTTAATTCTGGGGTGCATTGGCATTCTCAGGGGACTCAGGCTCCTTCCAATCTCTCTTCTCCATCCTGGGCCTGCTTGCTTGTCCTTCCTTGCTTGTCCATTTGCATGTCATCTTTGGAAAGATATCTATTCATATCCTCTTGATTGTTTATTTTTTTGCTATTGAGTTTTGAGTTTTTAAAAAATTACTTTTTGGATAGGAATCCCTTGTTCATGTACAGTAATTAAAAATATTTTCTCCCCTTCATTAGGTTATATTTTCATTTTGTTCATGGTTCCCTTTGTTGTGCAGAAGCTTTTTAGTTTGAGGTGTACAGCAGAGTGATTCAGTTATACATTTATATGTTTATGTTTATATTTTTTTCGATTCTTTTCCACTGTCATTTATTGCAAGATTTTGAAAATAGTTTCCTGTGCTATACAGTGCATCCTTGTTGTTTATTTTGTATATAGTGGTATGCATCTGTTTGTTCCATGCTCCCAGTTATGCTTCCTCTTTCTTCCCCTTTGGTACCCATAAGTTTGTTTTCTGTGTGAGTTTTTCTGTTTCATAAATAAGTTCATTTGTACTATTTTTAAAATTCTACATATAAATGATATCATATGATATCTGTCTTTCTCTGTCTGACTTTACTTAATGTGATAATCTTTAGGTCCCTGCATGTTGCTGCAAATGGTATTATTTCACCCTTTTATATGGCTGAGTAATATTCCATTGTGTGTGTATCACGTCTTCTTTATCCATTCATCTATTGATTGACACTTAGGTTGCTTCCATGTAGTGGCTGTCATATATAGTGCTGCTATGAACATTGTGGAGGTACATGTTTCATTTGAAATTAGTGTTTTTGACTTTTCTGGGTATATGCCCAGGAGTGGGGTTGCAGAATCAAATGGTAACCCTATTTTTAGTTTTTGAAACAGCCTCCATACTGTTTTCCATAGCAGCTTCATCAATTTACATTGCCACTAACAGTGTACAAGGGTTCCCTTTTCTCCACACGTGCTCCTACATTTATTATTTGTAGACTTTTAGCTGATGGCCTTTCTGATCTGTGTGAGGTGATACTTCACTGTAGTTTTGATTTGCGTTTGTCCAATGATTAGCAATGTTGAGTGTCTTTTCATCTGCCTGTTGGCCATTTGTATGTTGTCTTTGGAGAAATAAAGGAATGTTCTAGTTCTGTAGAAAATGTCACAGATAAATTGATTGCATTAAACTTTGGATAGTGTGGCCGTTTTAATAATATTACTTCTTCCTATCTAATCTATGGTATATCTTCCTATTTCTTTAAATCATCTTCATTTCCTTTATCAATGTTTTACAGTTCTCAATATATAAGTCTTTCACCTCCTTGGTCAAGTTTATTCCTAAGTATTTTATTCTTTTTGATTTCAATTTTAAAAGGAATTTTTTTCTACTTTCTCTTTCTGATATTTCTTTGTTAGTGTAAAGAACTACAAGTGATTTCTGTATGTTAATTGTTTTTAAATTTTTATTTACTTATTTATGGCTGTGCTAGGTCTTCATTGATGTGTGAGCTTTTCTCTAGTTTTGGCAAGCAGGGACCATTCTCTAGTTGTGATGCACAGGCTCTCATTGCAGTGACTTCTCTTATTGCAGAACATGGCTCTAGGGTGCTCAGGCTTCAGTAGTTGCAGCACCTGGGCTCAGTAGTTGAGGCTCCCAGACTCGAGAGCACAGGCTCAATAACTGGTGAATGGGCTCAGTTGCTCTGCGGCATATGGGAGCTTCCCTGATCAGGATCGAACCTGTGTCTCCTGCATTGGCAGGTGGAATTTTTACCACTGAGACACCAGGGAAGCCTTCTATATGTTAATCTTGTATCCTGCTACCTTGCTGAACTCATTTATCAACTCTAGTAGTTTTGTGTGGAGTCTTTAGGGTTTTATATATACATAGTATAATGTTATCTGCATATATGACAATTTTACCTCTTCCCTTTCAGTTTAGGTACCTTGTATTTCTTTTTCTTGTCTGATTATTGTGGCTGGGACTTCCAATACCATGTTCTGTAAGAGTGGGAGTCCTTGTCTTGTTCTAGATTTTAGCTGAAAGGCTTTCAGCTTTTCACAGTTGAGTATTATGTTGGCTGTATTTTGTCATAAATAGCTTTAATTATGTTGAGATATGTTCTCTCTGTACCCACTTTGGCAAGAGTTTTTTTTTATCATGAATGAATGTTGAATTTTATCAAATGCTTTTTCTGCATCTGTTGAGGTGATCTTGTGGTTATTGTCATTTTTTCATGTATCACATTGGTTTGAGTCAACACATCTGTTCTCTATGTCTGCATCTCTATTCCTGCCCTGCAAATAGATTCATCAGTAATATTTTTCTAGATTTTATATATATATGTGTGTGTGTGTGTGTTAATATGTGATATTTGTTTTTCTCTTTCTGACTTACTTCATTCTGTGTAACAGGCTCTGTGTTCATCCACCTCACTAGAACTGACTCAAATTTGTTCCTTTTTATGGCTAAGTAATATTCCATTGTCTATATATACTACAACGGCTTTATCCATTCATCTGTTGATAGACCTGTAGGTTGTGTCTGTGTCCTGGCTATTGTAAACAGCGCTGAAAACATTGGGGTGTGTATGTTTGTTTTAGTCGCTAAGTCATGTCTGACTCTTTGCGACCCCATGGACTATAGCTTGTCAGGCTTCTTTGTCCTTAGGATTTCCCAGACAAAGCACACAGGAGTGGGTTGACATTGCCTTCTCCTGGGGATCTTCCCAACCCAGGGATTGAACCTGCATCTCCTTTGGTTCAATTCTTTACCAATGGCAGGCAGATTCTTTACCAGTGAGCCAACTGGAAAGCCCCGAACATTGGGATATATGTGTCTTTTTCAGTTATGGTTTTCTCAGGATATATGCCCAGTAATGGGATTGCTGGGTCTTCATGGCTACATGTGGGCTCTTCTCTAGTTGTGATGTGTGGGCTTCTTACTGTGGTAGCTTCTCGTGTTGGGGAGTGCGGGCTCAGCAGTTGTGGCACACAGGCTTAGTTGCTCCACGGCCTGTGGGGTCTTCCCAGACCAGGGATTGAACTGGCGTTTCCTGTGTTGCAAGGTGAGTTCTTAACCACTGGACCACCAGAGAAGCCCAGCACTGTAACCATTAGTCTTTATAAAGTTTCCCTTGCCCTGTTTTATTTTTTCTCCTTCATTCTTAATCCCTCCTCCCATTTCCCATTTTCATGTAAGTATCTGTTTTGTGCTGAGTACGTTTTCCTGGATATATGGATATATCTCTGTGAAATACATTAGTTTGTGTGTAATGTGTTTTTAGTTTATATAATGGTAATATGCTGTTGAGCCCATTCTGTTACTTAATTTTTTTTCCACTCAGCACTCTTTTTAAGGTTTTTCTTATTGCTATATGCCCATCCAGTTCTTTCTTTTATCTAATGCATAATATTCCACACTGTGCTTTAACCACACTTTATTCATCTATTCCCTTGCTAATAGACACCTACGTCACCTAATCTTGTGTATGTTTCTTGCATATACACCTGGCCAGAGTTTTTCTGGAATACTTACCTAGAAGTGAGTTTGTTGGATCACAGAGTATATGCATACATAGTTTAAATAAGTGCCACCTGATTGTCCTTCAAAATGGTGGCTCTGGTATACACTCATACTTGAAGAACATCAGAGTTCCTGTTTCCTTACAACCTTGCCTGCACTTGATATTTCCAAGCTTTCTAATTGTTCTAAGTTTTGTTATTTTGGTAGGTATAAAGTGATATTTCATTGTTTTAATATCTATTTTATAAATATTGGTGATATAACTATTTCTTCATTTACTTAGTTTTCAACTTTTATGAATTGCTATTTCATATCCCTTGATAGTTTTAATATTTTCAATTTCTTCTTTTATTTTGTAATCACCTGACTGTATATTTCATCTGCAATGGTAGAGATGACATTTTGAAGAGAAATTCTTAAGTTTGATTTACCCAAGTATATTAGTTTGCTAAGACTGCCAGAATACCACACACTGTTTGCCTTAAACCACAGATATTTATTTTCTCATGGTTCTGGAGGCTAGAAGTCCAAGATCAAGGTGTTGGCAGATTTAGTTTCTTTTTCAGCCTCTCCCCTTTGCTTTATAGACAGCTGCCTTCTTGCTGTATCCTCATTTGGTCATCTCTCTGTCTGAATTGTCTATGTCCTATTCTTCTCTTCTTACAAGGAGAAACTTCATATTGAATTAGGGTCTATCCTAATGAGCTTATTAACCTCAGTTACTTTTTTAAAGATGCTGTTTCCAAATAGTCTCATTCTGAGGTACTAGGGGGTTAGGACTTCAGCATATGAATTAGGGAGGTGGTGGGGGACAACACAATTCAGTCCATCACACCAAACCTGTGCAGTTTTATCATATGGCTTATGCCTTTGGGTTCTTGTTTAAGTGTCTCCTTTCTCATGGTCACAAAGATAGTGTCCTATGCTGTATTGCTTTTCATTTTGCTGTTTGATTTGATTCTTTCAAAGAGGGTTTGATATAATAGATTTTTCTCAGCCCATAAAGTACCCCAAATTACCTTTGTTTTGTCATCATCCTTGAATGCTAGTTCACTGAATAGAGAATGTAGCCTTAAAATAATTTTTCCTGAGAACTTTGAAGATATTACTTGATTGCCTTCTAAATCCATTGTTGCCATGAGAAGTCTGATACCAATCTGATTCCCATGCCTTTATAGGAAACCTATTTTTGCTTCCTGGAATAAGATTTCCCTTTTTTCCTTTGGAAATTTGGCTAAGGTACTTCCGGGTATGCAGTTCTTTTTTGTTTATTTTGTTAGGTACTTTGTTCTTTCCAAGATAGTTTCCTTTATCTTGGAAAATTTTTATTATCCTTCATTCCATTCTCTTGTTTTATGAATTATCTCTTCAGATGGACCTTTTCTTCTGTATTAAATCTTTTATTTGATTATGATACTTTAAAATTACAAAATTAGTAACAGTTTCTCTTTCATAATGACCTAATTTTGTCTTAAAATAAAATAGTGTTTTGAATTCCTTAGAATCTAGACATTATTCTATTTAAAGTTTTTATTCTTTTGGTTAAACAACCTCTTTTTCAGATGCTGGTTCTTCTTTTATATTTCATAACTTTCTTTCATGGTGCTAATTTTCCTCAAATATTAGGAAGTGCCTGACTGTACATCTCTTGAATGGTTCCCAGTCCGAACCTTAGAACACAGGTTCTGGTTTCTGGAGTTCTTTCTTGTAACTGTGGGAAGGGCCAGGGCCTGAGTTCAGATAGAGTGTACCTCAGTTCATCTTCCTAGATGTGGGGGCTCTCTATCTCCCCAGAAGATCACTGCTTAGCACCCACACTTATGACCATGGCTCATCCTTTAGCTAACTCCTACTTTTTTCCTTGCACAAACCTTTCACAGATTCCTTTCAGACCCTTGTCTTCGGAGTTGTTCTTGCCACATGGTGTTCCACCGTATTATTGCTTATTTCATTTTAATGTAACCTTCTCAATACAGTATCATTAACATGCGGAAAGGGTCCCATTAGTCAGGGCAAAGGTGAGTGATCCCTGCATAGGATCCAGACCCAGCAGATGCTTGGCTTTATTAGGTTGAACTCAGCTCTTTATTGGATCCTCTTTGTCTGATGATTTTGAGAATGAAATCACTCTGCAGCCTCCTTCTCACTTGTCTCTCCTGAATTCACTGTCTTAATGCATTCTATTTCTACTAATATAACAAATAGTATTTTCAAATCCTCCAACAGAATATCTTTTATATACATTTTTCTCTTTTAAAACAGTTGGTTTGCCTTCTGACCAATACTGACTGCCCTATAGTTCTGAGGCTTACAAGAGCTTGCATGGTACAAAGTCAGGAAGAAGATCAGTGTGGCTGATACATAGTGAGGGAGGGCCAGGGTAGCATGAGATAAGACTGGAGAAGTAGGCAGAGGCGAGATCAGGCAGGACCTCCAAAGCCTGGCCAAGGAGTTTGAATTTTGTTCCAAGCACAAAGGGCGTGTTACCCGATGCATGTCACAGCTGGTTCCTCTTCCTAGTTAGCACTGAAGCTCAGGACCAAGGAGTACCCCCTCCGAGAGATACTCTGCTGTACACAGTGGGTGGCAGGCGCAGACCCTGGCCTCCTGGGGATCAGTTAGCGCTCTCACCAATCTCCATTCTTTTCTCTTATATTTCAGAGGTCGTGTTCTCATCTTATCCTGGATTTTCAACCTCAGAGGTAGGAAATGCCTACTTTATATTTGTGTCCTTGCATTAGAACATTAGTTTTAGTAAACAAAAATAAGTTGACGGAGCCATGAGAGGTATTTGCATATATAACACTGAGGAATCCCATTCACTGAATGCATATTTCCTGAGTCCTGACCGTGTGCCTGGCACTATGCTGGCCTATGAAGATGTAGCAGGGGACTCAGCCAACAGGTCCCAGGCCTCACACAACCCACAGACCAGCTTCTATTGTTCTTCAGTAGGGATGATTCCTGCCTCAAGTGATCAAGCTGGCATTAAATTGAGGCTGCCACTAGGATGAAGCCTAGTAGCTCCTTAACAAGAACCCTCACCCCAAAGCTAGAGCAACCCTGGCCAAACACACTGCCATCTGGGATCTAATCCTTGGTGTCACAGGCTTAGACACTTGACTTTTGTCAGCACATAAAATTCTTTTTTCTCAGGGTAGATGCTCACTAAGCAAGTTCAAGAAGACTGACACACTAATATTTATCTATTTATTCACTTACTCATTTATAGTAAGAAGTACCGTTATGCAGTTAGGTAACCTGCATCCTTGGGTCACAACTCAGTGTATACCCCCTCCCCACAGATACAACTGGGTGAGAAATTATGTCAATTGCTGTATTATTGCCACTTAACAAGCCAACACAGATGTTGACTTCAAACAATGGCAATTTATTATCTCTCACAATTATTTGGTTGGTTAGGTGGTTCTGCTGGTGTTTAGCTAGGGCACATTCCTGCAGCTGGCAGGCTGTCTGGGAGCTGGACTCATAGACAGCTGGCAGGACTTGTCATCTTTATGTTATCTTTTCATCCTGGACTTGGTTGCAGCATGGTGGCATTAGACTTCCAAGAGAGCAAGGTTCTGAAATTCAAGTAACGGCATTTTCTGTTGGTCAAAGCAAGCCATAGGCCAGTATAATACTGCAGTGCAGTTCTGATGCTAGCCACCTGGAATTAGCATGAGCCCACAAGAGCAGAGTCCCCAACAAGACTGCCCTCACTTTAGGCGTTAGTTGCAAGTGTGGGGGTTCCCAGGCTATTTGTAATGGCAATAAATTCTACAGCTGCCACAATCCCCTCAGGTTCAGTAATTTGCTAGAATGACTCATAGAACTCAGGAGACCATTATGCTTCTGATTACAGATTGACTATAACGGCTGCAAATCAGGACCAGCCAAATGAAAAGATGCACAGTGAGGGCTGGGAGGGTTTGAAACGTAGAGCCTCTTTGCCCTCTCACTGTGGAATGAATGTGTGTCACGCTCCCAGCACAGCTGATGGGTTCACCAGCCAGGTAGCTCACCAGAGCCTCAGTGGCCAGGACTTTCATTGGAGTTTCATTGCAAAGCTATGATTGATCGAACCATTGGCCACATGATTGAACTCAATCTCTAGCCCCTCTCCCCTCCCCAGAGTCAGGCTGGCTCAAACCTCAGTCCTCTGATCACATGGTTGTCTTTATAGTATGGCCAGCCCCCATCCTAAGTCATCTCATAAGCGTGAACTCAGGTATGATCCAAGGGGTTATGAATAACAAAGACATTCCTATCACTCTAGAGATTCCAAGGGTTTTAGAAGCTCAGTGCCAAAAACCCAGGACAAAGACCAGACAAATTCTTTATTGTGCAGCAGCCAGTCTGGTTTCAAAGGATTAGAGATACAGACTGCAGGTCTGAATGGGAGGAGCAGCCAGGTCACTCTGCATAAAGTTGTGTCTAACGGATATAGAAGGGCTTGTGGCTATAGAAGCCAGAGATTATTGACGGGTTGCTTAGTGCTCAGGTCCCGATTGTATGCCATCTGAGAATGCAGAGTGATTTGAATGGATGGAACTTTTAGTGGCCCCTCTATCAACATCAAATACTCCCCCTCCAAGACAGCACCCTCTGTGACCCCAGCAGAGCCAGTCATGCCCTCAGGTCAGGACCTTCCAGACCCAAGCCTGTCTGGTTTTTTCTTCTCTGTGCTTCAGTCTGACTTACCCTCTTTGGCTCACATGGCCTCCCTCTAGATTGGGAATGGCACAGTTGAGGAGATGCCTTAACAGAGTGCTACCACCTTCCCCTCCAACCTCTGGGAGATTACATTCCGATTTCCCTGAGAGGAGAGTTCCCAAGCACCATCACTGGTTTTTGTTTTACTCTCACCCATGGCTCATCCACTTGTGGCTGTACAAGGTGGAGCCCAGGAAGAAACAAAATACTTGGCCCAAAGTAGGTGCTCCACAAATGGTCATTGAACGAGCAGGTGAAATATAAGTGACTTGCTCAAGATTACACAACAGTTAATGGCACTTAGATGAATCAAGTTCATCTGAAGCCAGTCATTAGTCCAGCATCTACCCTGTGATTTCCTTTGGCTCCATCTAACTCAAGGAATCAGTGAGTAAACTGAGTTTAGCATAGTTAATCCAGCAACTTCCATTTTCAACTTGATCATCATCCAGGACTTAGCTGCTGTTTTATCCTGGAATGAAGAACCCTCCACTGTAGGATTAGATGAGCAAATCAGAGCAGTGCTATCTCCTCACCAGGAAAAGTCCCCTTAATGATGCAGGCATGCACCTGCCCTTTTGCTTTCTGGAGAAATCTTAACCCAACTGTATAGAAGGGCAAGTTCAGGATAAGCCACTATAGGGCAGAACGTGGGAGGTGAGTAGGGAGCTTCTGCTGTCTGCACTGCTGCTGTGTCATCCTTTGGCTTCAGAGAACTTGAGACTGGAACTTTGGGTGCCAGAGAATGAACTAACTATGTGACATCAGAGAACTTGGAGCCAGAACTCTAGGCCCTTGGTGACATCCCCCCTTATGACCCCAGAAGCCTCCTTTGGGCCAGCCCCTCTGGAATGGTCATTCTTTCCACCACCCTCCCTAGGAAGGGTCTGTTGGTCCACTTCTTTACCACCAGGGTGCTTTGACTTTGACTCTTTTCCTTCTAAGACGACCAAGGTATGTGCACTTCCGCCCATATTCGAGATTCTTCCTGTGAAGTCATTGAAGGCGAGGAACCAGACGCTGGCCCCGCCCTTCCCAGAGCTGAGGTACCTTAGCCTGGCCTACAATAAGGTGACTCTCAGCTTCTCTACCTCTCTCCCAAGGAGCACAGATGGGAGGGTGGGGTGTGAATTGCTCTGGCCTGAAAGCCAGCCCTCCCGTTCCCTGCATCAGTAGAATTCAGGCTCAGGAATTCTCAGGGTGGGGGTTCTCAGGGTTGGGGAAACAGAAGGCAAGCAGGCAGAGGCAGGAGTCCATTGATTCAGTCACAGATACTGATTTACCACTCACCATGTGCCAGGCTCTGTGCTGGGCACTGGGGATACAACTGCATGAAGAGATTCGACCTCTGCCCTTGCGGAGCTTGTCACCTACAGGGAAGACGGAGCACGAACAAATAATCACAGTATAAACATGCCCAGTGTTGCGAAGACATTCACAGTGCTCTGAAGTATGTGAAGGGTAGGTCTCACCTCATAATTGGGACCAGGGAAGGTACTCTTGAGAGTGGTGGTTAAGCTGAGATGGAAATCAGGGAGCTTAGTGAGGTGAAGATTGAGGGTTGAGTGACTTGAGACATGTTTAAACCAAAGAGAACAGCACATGTAAAGTCCATGGAGCAGATTTAATATGTGTTTCATTAACAAGTTTTATGTTAACATGTTTTTCCATATCCTATAAAACTTCCTGTAAGCCCCACTAATTGAGCCCTATTCAGGTGTGAAATGCCAGCAACTTTTAAGAAACCTGGCTTACATTGCTTCTGAGGCAAGCAGTTAGTACAGCCAAACTCCCCAGGTGTTTTCCTCTAAGAGTTATAATTTTAGTCATAACATTTAGGTCTTTGATCCATTTTGAGCTAATCTTTATATATGGTGTGAGATAGGGGTCCAGCTTCATTCTTTTGTATGATATGCAATTTTCTCAACACCTTTTATTGAAAAGAGTGTTCTTTCGCCATTTAATGGTCTGCTCACCCTTGTCAAAAATCAGTGGACCGTAGATGTATCAGTATTATGGATTCTCCTTTTGTTCTTGAAACTGGTAATTTTCATCTTTTCTGTTTTTTTATTGATCCAAAATAGAAGTTACCCTTTTATTGACTTAAAAAAATAACTAGCTACTGCTTTCTTTGGATCTCTCTATTGTCTGTTTACTATTTCATTGATTTTTGCTCATAATTTTATTTCTCTCCTACTCACAATTAGTTTAATTGACTCTTCTTTTTCCTAGATTCCTAAGTAGTATAATTTTAGATCATTGATATAGACCTTTCCTCTTTTTAATATAAGCCACTATAAATATCTTCTTTAAGCACTGTTGGAGCTGCATTAAATAAATTTTGTGTTTTGATTTTCATTCACTCAAAATATTTTTAATTTTTTGTGATTTCTTTGACCTATGGTTTGTTTAGAATTGAGTGGTTTAACTTCCAAATATATGGGGCTCTTCCAGATAACTTATATTTGTTCTAATTTAATTCTATTGTAGTCAGATAACATAATCTGTAAGATTTCATCCTTCTGAAAGGATGAAATTCATCCCCTTATTTTATGGTCCACCCTATATTCTAAGTTGGTGAATGTTCTGTGTGCACTTAGGAAAAAAATGTATATTCTGCATTTTAGGGGGATAGTGTTCTATAAAAAGTTATTGTGGTTGCTATAACAGCGAAGTTGAGTAGTTGCAATGGAGGTTGAATGGCCTGCAGAACCTAAACCATTTTTTATCTGGCCCTTGGCAGGAAAAGTTTGCTGACCTCTGGTCTAGATGATCAAATGTCAGAGTCCTTCAAGGCCTACTCTGAGTCTCTTCCTCCTCTTCCTCTGTATTTTCTCCTGAGACTGGCTTCACATATCCATTGCCTATGCCCAGTGCCTCACACACTTTTAACTCCTTATTGTACCCCAGACCTACGTGAATTTCTACTTGGAAGTCTAAAAGGCACCTCCAAAGTACACATATCCAAAGTGAATTAATGATCTTACCAATTCAAATTTGAATGTTCTTCCATTGTTCTGTATCTTAGTCAATAGCTGAGTTACTTGAGCTACCAGTTCAAATTTGAATGTTCTTCCACTGTTCTGTATCTTAGTCAATAACTGAGTTACTTGAGCTGTTGACTCCATTCAGGTACTTGAGCCAAACCCTAGTTGTCATCTTTGATACTTCTTTCTCCTGTACATCCCTCCTCCCCACCCACATCTAATCTATTTCCCAGTCTTGTCAAATTTAGGTCTTCATATTCTTTTATGGAAGTATAGTTGACTTAAAATATTGTGTTAATTTTAGGCATAGAGATTCAGTATTTTTGCAGATTATATTCCACTATAGGTTATTAAAAGATAATGAGTATAATTCCCTGTGCTACATAGTATATCCTTGTTGCTTATCTATTTTGTATATAATAGTTTATATCTCTTAGTCCCATAACCCTAATTTTCCCTGCTTCCTTCTCCCCTTTGGTAACCATGTTTGTTTTCTGTATCTGTGAGACTGTTTCTGTTTTGCATATACATTCACTTTTATTATTTTTTAGATCCCAATATAAGTGACATTAAATAGTATTTGTCTTTCTCTGACTTAATTCACTGAGCATAATATTTCCTAGGTCCATCCATGTAGCTGCAGATGGCATTATTTCATTTTCTTTATGGCCAAGTAGTACCACCAATTTACATTCCTCCCAACAGTGTACAAGATTTCCCTTTCTCTACATCTTCTCCAACATTTGTTATTAGTAGACTTTTTGATGATAGCCATTCTGACAATGTGAGGTGATATTTCATTGTGGTTTTGATTTGCATCTCTCTAATAATTAGTGATGTTGAGCATATTTCATGTGACATCTGGCCTTTTGTATATCTTTGGGAAAATATCTATTAAAATCTTCTGCCCAAGTACTATTTACAATAGCTAGAACATGGAAGCAACCTAGATGTCCTTCAACAGATGAGTGGATAAAGCAACTGTGGTACATATGTTCAATGGAATACTGCTCAGCAATAAAAAGGAACACGTGTGAGTCAGTTCTAATGCGGTGGATGAACCTAGAGCCTGTTATGCAGAGTGAAGTAAGTCAGAAAGAGAAATGTAAATATCATATACTGATGCATATATATGGAGTCTAGAAAGATGGTACCTATGAATTTATTTTCAGGGCTGCAGTGGAGAAACTGACATAGAGAACAGACCTATGGACATGCCGGGAGGAGAGGAGGGAGAGGGTGAGGCGTATGGAGGGAGTAAAATGGAAATTTATGATACCATGTTAAAATAGATAGCCAGTGGGAATTTGCTGTATGACTCAGGGAACTCAAAACAGGAGCTGTGTGATAAAGTAGAAGGGTGGGGTGGGGAGAGAGGTTTGGGAGGGAGGGGACATGGGTGTACCTATGGCTGATTCTTGTATGACAGAAAACCACAAAATTCTGTAAAGCAGTTATCCTTCAGTTAAAAAAATAAAGTGTCAAAAAGGAAAACAAGAATCTTCTGCCCACTTTTCAATTGGATTATTTGGTTTTATTTTTGATAATGAGTTGTATGAGCTCTTTGTTGTAGATATTAACCCCTTGTCAGTTGCATGATTTCCAAATATTTTCTTCCATTCCACAGATTGCCTTTTTGTTTTATAAGTGGTTTCCTTTGCTGTGAAGCTTTTAAGTTTAATTAGACTGCATCTGTTTATTTTTGCCCTTATTTCTTTGGCCTTAGAAAATGCAAAAATATATTGTTGTAATTTATGTCAAAGAATGTTCTGCCTGTGTTCTTCTAGGACTTTAATGATTTCAGGTCTTAAATTTAGGGGATGAAACTGTTTTGAGTTTTATTTTTGTATATGTTGTAAGAGAATGTTCTTTTTTTCTTCTTTTTTTTTTTTTTGCTATGGCATAGTTTGTGGTAATTCCCCAACCAGGGTCTAAGTAACCTGGGCCCTTGGCAGTAAAAGCATGGAGTCCTAAACATTGGACAGCCAGGTGATTCCCAAGAGAATGTTCTAATATATATTTCTTTTTACATGTAACTGTCCAATTTTCCCAGGATCACTTATTGAGGAGATTGTCTTTTTTCCATTGTATATTCTTGCCTCCTTTGTCATAGATTGACTGTAGGTGTGTGACTTTATTTCACAGCTCTTTATTCTGTACCATTGATGTATGTATTTTTGTGTTAGCACCACATGGTTTTTATGACCATAGCTTTATAGTATAGTCTCAAGTATGAGAGGATTACACCTCCAGCTTTGTTCTTTTTCCTGAGGATTGCTTTGGCAATTCTGGGTCTTTTTTGATTCCATATAAATTTTAGTATTATTTCTTCTAGTCTTCAGAAAAAAGTAATGGGCATTTTGATAGGGATTGCATTAAATTTGTAGATTGTTTTGGGTAGTATGTCCATTTTAATAATAATAAGATATCATGGGATATCTTTTCATTTCACTGAATCATTTTTAAATTCCTTAATCAAAGTTTTATAGTTTTCCAAATACAAGTCTTTTATATCCTTGATTAAGTTTATTCCTAGGTATTTTTTGGATGTGATTTAAAAAAAACTTTTTAATTGAAGTATACTTGCTGTACAATGTTATATAAGTTACAGGTGTACAATATAGTGATTCATAGTTTTTAAAGGTTGTACTTCATTTGAATTACTATAGAATAATGCCTATATTCCCTGTGTTGTACAGTATATCATTGTAACTTATTTCATACTTAAGGGTTTATACATCTTTCTTCTCTGCACCTCTATTTCCCCCTTCCCTCTCCCTGCTGGTCGCCACTAGTTTGTTCTCTCTATCTGTAAGTGTGCTTCCTTCTTATTCACTCATTTCCTGTATTTTTTAGATTGCACATATAAGTGATATCATGCACTATTTTCTTTCTCCATCACACTTATTTCACTTAGAATAATACTCTCCAAACCCATCTGTGTTGCTGCAAATGGCAAGATTTTCCTTTTATAGCTGAGTATTAGTCCAATGTATATATCTATATATCACGTCTTCTTTATCCATTCATCTGTTGATAGCCACTTAGGTTGCTTCCATATCTTGGCTATGGTAATAGTACTGCTGTGAACATTGAGATGCATGTACCTTTTCAAATTAGTGTGTTTTTTGTTTTTTTTTTCAGATATTTATCCAGGAGTAGAATTGCTGGATCAGTGGTAGTAAATGGTTCCTTCTAGTGTATTTTTCATTTCAGTTATTGCATTCTTCATCTTTGGTTGTTCTTTATATTTTCTAATTCTTTGTTTAAAAACTTTTAACTTTTCCTCTGTGAATCCACTCTTTGTCTGAGTTCTTTGGTCATCCTTATGATCATTACCCTGAGCTCTTACTCAGGTAGATTGCCTATATCCACTTGATTTTCTTCTGAGGTTTTACCTTGTTCCTTCATCTGGAACATGTTCCTATTTCACCTCATTTTGCCTAAATTGCTGTTTCTATTTTAATGGATTTGGCAGGCTGGTTCTGTTTCTTTTCTGGTAGGTTCTGGTCCTTCTCGTCAATGGTTGTTCTGTAAATAGTTGTGATTTTGATGTGCCTATGAGAAGAGGTGAGCTCAAGGTCTTTCTACTCCATCATCTTGGCCAATCCCTAGTCTGGAATGGATGTTTTTTATGTGGGAGTACCATATGTTGGCTGGGTGTCCCCAGTGTCTTTGAGGTGAGGGCTGGATCTGAGGTGAACACCAGCCCGGTCTTTCCTCAGGGTGTGCTGGCCTCTATGATAGAGGGTGTGGCTGGTGTTGGATTAGCTGGCACTCCCAGCAGAGAGAGAGGCTCCCAGCAGAGACAGAGGCTCCTCTGTCAAGGGGCAGGGTCTGCTGCCTAGTTGCGGGGGTAGAAACCTTGAGGATCTGACTCAGGCTGACTCTGTTCCCTTTAAGTGTGTGTGGTTTTCCTTCTCCCACACTGGGACCTTTGCCCTGAAGGAGGGGAAGGTACAAGTAAGTGGGGCTCCTGTGCTTTACAGAGGTCCAGCGCTCTGCCTGTGTAGGCGTCTGCAGTTCTACTCAGCTGCAGTCCAAGTTGCATCTTTCCCCCTATTACGGTTGGCCCAGATCTAGTGCACAATTGTAGCACAGAGTGGGCAGGGCTGGAGCCTTCACTAGGCTGGGACTGGAAATCTCAGTGTTTTGTGCTTGTGGGAATTGAAGCACTGCTCAAGCTGTAGTAAGTTGGGCTGCTTCTGTGTAAGTGCCAGCAGTGGCCACCACTGCCCACCAGGCCCCCTGCACCACCTCTGCATCCCTAAATGGATTCTTTTCCCAGAATCTGACTGCCCTAGATCCACTGCTGGGCTGGGGTGTTCACTCAGCTCAGATTGAGAGTGTGGCAAGGTGGCAGCTACTAGGGCACACCATCCCCTGCCCTGTCTGGGGGTGAGCCAGCACCCACACCCTCATCACCAATGCAGTCTAGGCTTCAGCCTTTCTCCAGCCTGTCCCAGCATTTCTCCAGACAGCCACGGGGTTTGCCCTTTCTGTGTAGGACCCCAGGACTGGACACCCTGTGTGTGTCCTGACCTACTCATTCCCTAGGGTGGTATCCACCACGCCATCTCCCTCTTCCTCTTAGTCCCCTCCCAGGGACACAGGTCCTGACCAAGTGCCTTTCTTCTCATCCTGCCTGATTATGTGGGAGTCTCTCTTGTAGCCTTGGTGGTTTAGGAGCTCTTCTGCCAGATTCCATAACGTTTTCCATGAAAATTGTTCCACATGTAGATGTAGTTTTGATGTGTTTGTAGGGGGAAGTGAGCTCCATGTCCTCTTTACTCTGTCATCTGGATCCACCTCCTGAAGCAATAGCCTAGGTCTTCATATTTCTAAAAATTCATCTAATAGGTCCTCTATGGACCAGTATCTTTAATAAACTTTGGTCTGGCCGCATCTCCAGCCTCATTTTACACCAACCACCCTTTCTCTCTGCTTTTAGTCACACTAGCCTTCTTTAAATCCATCCAACAGGGTTTCTCCTCTTTGCTGTGGTATCTTTCACACATCATTCTTTGTATGGCATGTTTCTTCTCTGCATTAGAGGAAGTAATACTTCCTGCTATGACAAACTAAAAATATCAATGAACGCAAAAGTGTATTTCTTACTTTTACGAAACCAATTGTGGATATTCCTGGTTGGTAGGTGGCCTTTCACGTGATGATTCTTCAGAGACCCAGATCTCTTCTGGGTCTATCATAGTTCTGTCATCCCATATAGGACCTTAAGAGAACTTTACTGAATCCTATGCAACTGGTCAGGTGGCTCAGTGGTAAAGAATCCACCTGCTGATGCAGGAGACGTAGGTTCAATCCCTGGGTCAGGAAGATACCCTGGAGCAGGAAATGGCAACCCACTCTAGTATTCTTGCCTGGAAAATCCCATGGACAGAGAAGCCTAGCAGGCTACAGTCCATGGGGTCGCAAAGAGTCAGATCCGACTTAGCGACTGAGCACACATGCACACAACTGGTAGGAAGGTAGTTGAGTGAGGAGAGGATCCTGCAGGAAGTTTTGAATGGGCTACGCCTGGAAATGGCATTTATCACTTCCACACAGGTAGCATTGGCTAGAACTGAGTCATAGGCCCACATCTAGCTGCCTAGGAGGCAAGAAGAAACAGTCTAGCTTTATGCCCAGAAACTAGAGGGAATGTTTCGATTAATACAGAGGTTTCTTTGACACGTACTACAACCCCCACTGCATTCACTCATCACCTTCTGCCATCCTTCAGATCTCAGGGACGCCTTCTCTTACCTCTGTGACGAGGTCAGACCACCCTGGTGCTCCATGGGCCTCATTTCTGTGGCATTGATCACTGATGTAAACACATGCTTCTCTGTGTCACTGCTGCTTCAGTGCTTATTTCGCACCAGGTAGTATTCCTCCAGGATAGGAACTGTATCTCCTTCACTCAGCCCCAGCCCAGAGCTTGGCACATAAAGTCATTCAGTAAATATTTGTTGGCTGAAGGAGCCAAAATGAAAGCCAGTGAACAGGTAATTGCCCCAGGGGCCTCTGGCACTACGCAGTGAGGCTCCAGAGGAAGTCAGACTGAGCTGCCGCCCGCTCCCAGCGCTTGGTGCTCTCTGTGGGCCCCACATCTGACTGAGCACCTCCCAGTGTGTCGCGGCATCTGAAAGGCCACTGCCCTGCTTCTGACCACCCTGATTCTGTTTCACTGCTGACTGACACCCAGCCCAAGGTTGTCCCTGGATGTTCTCACCATTCTTCTCAACAAGGAGTGGTTTTTGCCCTTCAGAGGCTGGCCTCATGGGGTCGAGTGGCCTCTGGGCCCTGGACAGCCATGGGTCTCCCTTACCTCACTGGCTGTGCTAATCATTTTGATGCATGTGTCCCCCTGACCTCCTGTCCCCCAGCCCTCCCTTGATCAGTGCCCAAACAGGCTACAGTGAAAGAGACTGTCACTGCTATTGACAGACTGGCATGTGTGTAGAGGTCACACTGAGAAAGGTGAAGTATCAGACAAATTGTATGCTGAAGTCAAAGTCAGTGCCTTGCCAAATTTTCAGGCTTCTTGTGAGACAAGTACTACATATATTTGTTCTTATTTTTGTCACCAACATCCTCAATACTTGGTATAAGCTACAATATGGAGAAGGGGAAAAATTCTTAGATTTCAATGTGAAACAGTGATGGTGAGATTCAGGCCAAGAGGGGCACAGGTATTCTGGGTGCAGACAGGTGAAATTGCAGAGATAAGACAGTCCCAGCAGTAAGTCCTGTCCCCAGCAGTCTCACTCCCCCAGCCCCACTCTGGCCCCAGACCTTGCAGGCATGCAGCCCTGCATTGTAGGGCCTGGAAGCAGTTGGGCAGAGGTGTGGGGTGGTGTCGATCTGATGCTCTCCTGCTTTCCTTACAGATTGCAAAGGAAGATGCCATCCTGCCAGTAGCTCTCTTCCCATCTCTCTGTGAGCTCATCTTTCACAACAACCCTCTGGTGACCCATACGCGAGGTATGGTACCCACAAACCTGCCCCCTGAACCCAGTCCCCAAGAAGCAATGTGGAGAACCTCATCCCTACCTCAGTGCCAAGCCCTGCCCTGCTCTGTGTCATGGGCGGACAAGCTTCATAGTGCACTGGGGGCTGTAGAAAACAGCGGACACTGCTGAGCACATGCTCTGCACTGACTCATCCCAGCAGCAACCCTGTGAAGCAGGCTTTATTGTCCTTATGCACAGAGGATGAAACTGAGGACCAGAGAGAGTCACAGTCTGCCCAAAGTCACACAGCAAAAAAAAAAAAAAAAGAAGGCAGCACTGGGAATGGAATACAGAATTATCTAGATCCTGTGTGAGCTCCATAATGACACTCTGCTCTGTGGGATAAGTCTTCTGCGACCTCACTCCCCACTTCCCAGCTGAGAGGGAGTGTGAAGCCGAACTGCAGAGCCCTTCCCCTCCCAGAGCACACTGAATGCAGTAGCTGCCACGTCAGTAGTGGGACCCACTGTCCAAGATGCAGCAGCTGGAGGCATCTTAGAATCCTGGGTCTCTGGAGTGACACTAGGGTATTCTAATCTCTGCTCTACACTGTCTTCATTGCCTCGGGCAAATTCCTTAACCTGTCTGTGCCTCAGTTTCCTCATCGGTCAAATAGGCATAATATAGGTTTCTACCTCCTAGGGCTGGTGTGAGAATTAAGTAAGGTTATACATGTATATGAACAGTGCCTGGCACATAGAAGCCCCCAGTAATTGTTAGCTAACAAAATAATCTTATTTTCCCATCATGGCTCCAGGGGTCCCACCACTGCTAAAAAGCTTCCTCCAGGAGCGGCTGGGAATCCACTTAATTCGAAGGAAGATAGTAAAGGCTAAGCATCATATTTTGATGCCTCGGAAGGACTCTCGGAAGGTAAGGCTTCAAAGGCAGGACCCCCAAGCCCAGAGGGAGTGGAGTCTATTTTAATGTTACAGATCAGCCTGGCAGAAGAGCCACTCCCACCCACAATGCCTCGGATCCTTCTGTTAGGTTTGTAATAGCAGTTTTGTCTTCTCCTTCCCTCACTGTATGACATACAGATATACCCAGGAGAGGTAAGACAGTCAGAGACCCAAAAATCAGAGTAGGGAGGAGTATGGGAGGGCATTGAGTCTGATCCCAATTTTCCAGAGGAACTGAGTCCAAAAAAGACACTGTGGAGAAGTGGGGGGAAATCAGTCAGAAGACCCACATGTCAGTCTGGTGCCATCATTTTTTATAGCTGTCTAAACTTGGGCAAGATTTCCACTCTCTGAGTATCAGCTTCTCAACTCTAAAACCTCTGAGTGGCTGAGAGGACTGGATGAAATTGATACATTATTAACTCCCCAAACCCCCTACCAGTGCGAGTGACAGTAACCCCTGGTATGAATGGCTGTTCCAGCCCTAGAATACGCATCTCCTGCCTGACTCTTGGGAGGCATTTCCTGGTGTGAAGAGTGGTCCGCCCTTTCAGTACCTCCCCTCAGCTAGTGGTCCAGACTTAACTTCTAGAATGCCATAAAGTAAGATCCCTTTCATCCAAAGGATTTCAGAAATTTCTGTGAAATGCTTCTCCCTCCTGAACTTTGTCTTTCTACAGCCAAAAGCTGGTCTGGGCATTGCTCACCCCAGAATTTAAATAAAGATATTCCCTAGGCCCCTCCCTCTAGAGTCTGCCTGTGTACAGCCAAGCTCTTGTCTTGAGCCCTCAGGGGACCAGAGCAGCATTTAAAACCAGCAATAAAAATCCCGAGGGTTTCCATCATCTTTGCCCCCGTCTGCTGCCTCCTCTAAGGGTCCTACTACCTCCCTTCCCGTCAGGCAGCTGGGGAGGGGCGGAATCGGGGTGAGCCAGATGCTCAGTATGTAATCCTTTCTCCCGTGTACAGAGCACCCATGCTGAGAACTTGCACATGCGCTCCCCTGTAATCCTCACCACAGACAAGGAAGCAGGCTCAGAGAGGTGAAATAACTTAAAAGGGAGTGTAGGGGTCCAGGGGCACCACCATCATTCCAACTAATAGAGGATATACACACATACCAGTGGCAAAATGAGAAATGAATCAATGCTCTGTAAGTGCTGTCTAACCTCCAGCACGGGCTACCGGAGAGTGTGGTGTGGGCTGCAGGCAGGCTGGAGATGCCTGCATGTCCCTAGTGTGCTCCCAGAGCTGGGTTGGATGTACAGCCTTTTACTCAGTTACATAGACCAAGGTTGCTGACAAGAACCTGTCAGAGCAGGTCTGGACCCACCCAACGTGGAACCAGAAACCAGTGTGAGGCTTCTGAGTGAGAACACAGATGGAAGATAACATGGCCTGCCCTGGATGCTCAGCAGTTCAGCATGCAGGACCCAGTGACTCTCATCCTCTGGCCAGTCAGATTATCCAGTCTTTGCTCAGGAGAGTGGTGGTGGGATAGAGGAAGAGCATCCCCAGCACTCCTCCAGCACAAACCTGTGAGAGGGAGGAATCAATGTGGCCCCTTCCCCACCAGCTGGCAAATAATGGCATTTGTTTTGGCCACTGTGAGGCATGGATTCTGAAAAAAGACTGGGTCCCTCAGCCTTCAAATCTAAACACTGAGATTTTATGTATTTCAAAAAGGAAATACTTTCTTAAAAACCTTATTTTATAAAATAAAAATAAAATAGTCATCCTTCCTATTCCCTAGTTCACCAGGCACATTTGAGCACATCATTGAGATCTCACGTGGGAAAACTTTGCAAGATAGGCAGGCAGGGACTGTTTTCCCCTTGTGTGAGCTCAAAAGGTAGACTGTGCTTGAGATCTTTCCACTGCACTGCATGGCCTGTCAAAGTACAGATGTAAGTAGACTAAAGATTTCTGACAAAGAATAAGCTATCCACCAGGTAACTAGGGAGGGGAAGCAGAACTAAGCCCAGCTGAGGGAAGCTGAGCACATGGCTCTCTCCTGGCAGATGAAAGTCTACAAGCAATAAATGCTGGAGAGGGTGTGGAGAAAAGGGAACCCTCTTACACTGTTGGTGGGAATGCAAATTAGTACAGCCACTATGGAAAACAGTGTGGAGATTTCTTAAAAAGCTGGAAATAGGACTGCCATATGACCCAGCAATCCCACTTCTGGGCATACACACCAAGGAAACCAGATCTGAAAGAGACACGTGCACCCCAATGTTCATCGCAGCACTGTTTATAATAGCCAGGACATGGAAGCAACCTAGATGCCCATCAGCAGACGAATGGATGAGGAAGCTGTGGTACATATACACCATGGAATATTACTCAGCCATTAAAAAGAATTCATTTGAATCAGTTCTAATGAGATGGATGAAACTGGAGCCCATTATACAGAGTGAAGTAAGCCAGAAAGATAAAGACCATTACAGTATACTAACACATATATATGGAATTTAGAAAGATGGTAACGATAACCCTATATGCAAAACAGAAAAAGAGACTCAGATGCATAGAACAGACTTTTGGACTCTGTGGGAGAAGGCGAGGGTGGTATGTTTCAAGAGAACAGCATTGGAACATGTATATTATCTAGGGTGAAACAGATCACCAGCCCAGGTTGGATGCATGAGACAAGTGCTCCAGCCTGGTGCACTGGGAAGAGCCAGAGGGATTGGGTGGAGAGGGAGGTGGGAGGGGGGACCGGGACGGGGAATACATGTAAATCTATGGCTAATTCATTTCAATGTATGACAAAAACCACTGCAATGTTGTAAAGTAATTAGCCTCCAACTAATAAAAATAAATGGGGGAAAAAAAAAGAAAGCTGAGCAGTTCAGTGGGAAAGAAGTTATTTCCTTGGGTCTAAACCCTGAGAGAGATTTGCCTTATAGGTCTTTATATAAGGTGCAGGGACTGACACCCTGATAGGGGCCTCGTGCTGCCACCTTCCAGAAAATATGGGACCATCTCCCCCAGGCCCTCCTAGGAATCCCTGAGGGAAGTCATGGGCACTGCAGGACACCTTGATCAGAGGAATGAGGCTACTGAAGGGCAGAGTGATAGAGTCAAGGATCCAGAATGAGGCCCGGAGCCTCTGCCACTGAATAACTCTGTGACCTTGGACAAGTCATTTTACCTCTCTGAGCCCCCATTTCCTTATTTATAAAATGAAGACATTTATTCACTGGGTAGTTTGAGGTGTAAATAAAACATAACATGTCATGTACAGGGCACATCGCAGATGCCCACTAAGTGTGATTTTTGTCCCTTCCCTCCCCATGAGACCTACCCCAGTGCTTTGACCATTATACTGGTTGGCCTTAGGCTGCTTATGTCCAGGAGAGATTCTGACTAGGAAGCAGACCAATTCAGCCCTTCTCCCATGACAGGTGAAAAATCAAGTTCCCAAGGTGCCAAAGCAGCCTATGATTCTCCCTCACCCATCCATGATGATCAAGTCTCCCTCAAAGGAGATGCTGGAGTCAGAGGCAGAGCTGACTAAGGAGCCGCCTGCCACCAAAACCATTTCTGTGGAGCGAGAGATGCCCATCGAGGGCCTGGGGGGCCTTCCCATGCCCCACCGGACCTTTGTGCCACTGCCTCCCATTTGCTCCAACTCCACTGTGCATAGTGAGGAGACATCCCACCGGAGCGATGCTGCTGGCCGCCTCAGCCCAGACCAGCTGTCAGATGAGGACACCAAGAGCACAGAATCCATCTTCTTGACCCAGGTGCCTGGACCCCGCCTGCTCCCGCCCACTTGTTCCCACCTCCCAGGGGTTCCTGTCCAACCCTTAGATGGATGAACTGCTATAAGGCAACTAGAACTAAGCACAAGGCAGATCTGGAAACCAGAAAGCAGCACCCTTGGCAGGGCCTGCAAGCCCCTTCTGGGAGTTTGGAGCCCCCCACTGATCCAAGGTTACTGGTAGGGACACCCATGGGAACAAATCACAGTCCTCCTTTCTCATCACTTGTAGACCATTCCCCAACCCCAGCCTGGGAATGGCTCTCCTGGTTCTTCAAGACTTAGCTTGGGCTAAGGTAACAATCCCTCCAGGAAGCTTCCTGGCCTCCTAGACTGTTCTAGAGCTTTCTGTGGACTCACCCAGCACCCCTGTGCCTCCCCTCTGTTACAGCATTCATCTCAGTGTATGGTCATTGTCTTCATGTCTGCCTCCTCTCAGCCCAGACTTGGGTCTTGCCCTTAACAGGATCCAGCATGGGGACCCACACAGAGCTCAGAGGTGTTAATGAAATGCATTTTCTTTCCCTCCTTGGGCACAGGTCAGTGGATTATCTTCCTCCATCTTCCAGAGGGATGATTCAGAGACAAAGGAGAAAGACCAAAGACCACAATCCACAGCACCCAGAGAGGCCAAGAGTACTCAGAAGCCCCCATCTGCCTCTTGCCCCAGGAAATACCATGGCTATGAGGAGCTGCTGACAGCCAAGCCTGATGCCACCTTCATTGAGCCAAAAGGTATGTGAGGAGAATGTCTCTAGGGAAGGGAGCCCTCTCCATGACCGAGAGCAAGTCAGGGCAAAGCCAAGGCTGGTACCAAACACTCTTTTCCAGGCCAGGGTGCCATTTTCCATCTGAATGTCCGTCAAAGGGCTCCTGGGGGTGTCCTGGTTTAGAGCCCTACTTGTCAGGACCCCTGGCCTGGACCTTCATTGGCTTTGAGGTAATCACAGCTGTTTAGAGATTCTAGCCATTCTGAACCTAACTGCTTTGGTTGGAAGTCTCTCCAGGAAGGGTTTAATGAAGAAACACTCTGACTAGTCAGATTCCCCGGGTCCTCCCCAGCCCAGTTAATCCCTAAAATGAACATCCAGAATCCTCCCTGTTTGGTTTGAGACAGGGGAGGCAGCCTCTTCTCCCACCCCTTATTTTGGACTGATGTGTTTTTGTACTGGTGCTCAGCTGTGCTATCGTGGCTGTCAGTCTCTGCAGTGTAACCCTCCGAGGTTAATGGGCTACCTTTCCCCACTCTTGTGCTGTTTTTCCATTAGGACCTGTTTTTCCATTAGGACCTGTTCAGTGATACAAGTATTCACTGAATGATGGCACCTCTGGCACCACAACAGATCAGGCCAGGATATGGGAACAGTGTCTTCTTGGCTAGAAAGGGTCTTCTTTGGCGCCCTCCATCCTTTTACCCAGGGCTGCTTTGAAATGGGGAATGAAGAAGTCAGGGGAGGCATCCAGGAGGAGGGGGATGTGCCTTGACTCGACCTCGTCCTTTTGACCTAGGAATCCAGAAGAATGCACAGGCCTTGCAGCACATGTTGAAACACCCGCTCGTGTACCGCTCCAGCAAGCCCAGGCTGGATACTCTGCAGAAACACTATGTTCCCAAGGAGAAGCGGGTACGCCTCCACCTCACTGCATGTGACCCGCCCCTGGGGGCCCTAAGGGACAGAAATGGCTCTCACTTGGGACCTTCAGGAGCCATGCTTTTCCCTGGTGCCCCCAGTTCGCCGCTGCCTGTTGTCGTGACTGTAGAGGAGGTGAGGCCACGCAAGTCTGAGCCTGTGCTAACACTCTGCTGTCTCACCTCCTGTCAGACCCAGAGGATCCCTATTCCGCCCCCAAGGAGGACTCGAGCCCAGCTGCTGGATGACATCCTCCTTCGCATGCGGGACACCCAGAACATCACAGAGGCGCCACTAGGTATGGCTCAGGCCCCCGTCCTCAGCAGCCAGGCTCTGAGGTCTAGCCGTTTACTCCCCTGCTGGGATAAGGCAGAGGGCTTGTGTCGGAGCAGGAAGGGCCCTTTAGAGCATCTGCCTGACCTTCCTGTGTGCAGATGGAGGAACTGAGCCTGAGTGCGGCAGAGAGCTGCCTGAAGGCACTCAGCATGTTACCAGCGGCTTGAGACAGATTCAGAAGGCAGTCCCTCTGGCCTTCTAGTGCCCAAGCTGGAGAGACCATTTTCAGGCCCTCAACATCCTCTTCCCACTCCATCCCACTTTATGGGGGTGCTCTGGGCCCAGTCCCTGCTGCTCTGGGATAGGTGGGACCCCAGGTGACCTGGGTGTCCCTCCTGGCTTTTCTCCCTACAGGAGCCGTCCTGCGCCAGCGGACAGAGCGGCGGCTGGTGAACCAGAAGCAGTTCCTGGAGGCCAAAAAGCTGCTGAAGGAGTTCCGTGCGCGCTACCGGCGGCTGGTGCGCTGCTCGCTGCGGTCAGTGTTTGGGACCACAGCGCCGCCCCAGGCCCACCCAGCACTGAGCAGGAGCCAGCCTAAGTTGGGCCACTTCCTCGAATTCATGGATGAATTCTACCAGGAGCCCACAGCCAGTGACTTGAAAGGCTAGGGCTGTGCACAGGGCCATGGGTGCCAACTAGCCTGTGCCCTGCACCCTTCACAAGGGTGCCACACCCTTGACCGCTCCTTGGGACGAGTTCAGGTCTCCAAGCTCTCCTCAGCCTTGCTTGCTGGCCACAGAGAGTGGTGAGCTGGTCAGGACCTCCACTTCCTGGGCCAGGCAGGAACCAGCACCTTGTCCAACAGCAATAAAGAGTGAGTGCATAGAGCAAGGTAGCCCTCATTCCTTTTTGGAGCCTGGGCCAGGTCATTTCACTGTGGGAAAGAGACCCCAGCTAATACAAATCCTTAAGAGTCCCATGGGAAACCTGCCTGAGTCACACAGGTGGTGACACTGTAATCCCTTAGAGCTGGGGTAAGCACTGAGACACAAAACGGTTGATGAAAGAGAGAAGCAGCACAGAAGCTAAGGCTCAGAGAGGTTAACTTGTGCACAGCCAGGTGTGTGCGCGCCAGCCAAGTGTGTGCGCGAGGGGGGACAGGTCCAATAGTGTGTGTCTGTGTTGGGAGCAGGGCTCAGGTGCAAAACTGAGGCCTCCAGGACCTTGAAATCCTTGAGGTTCTCTCTGCCAGGTCACCTTTTCCACTGTGATGGCAAATGGAAGGGAGAAGAGAGGACTGAGGATTTCCTTGTTACATGGACATCACCACAGAGTTGGGACAAGTTGAGGGAAGGGCTTACATGGAGTTTCCCAAGGTCTTCTAATCCAGGATGCAAACCAAAGTCCCATGTGCAAATACAGTGGGATGTGACTCTAAAACTGGGATGTGACTCTAAAACTGGACTGTGGACTGTGCAGGGTTAGCCTGGACTCAGGGTAAGCAAGCTAGTTCTGGTCAAGGCAGCCGAAAGGGCTGCTCCATTACTGTGCGTGCACAGTACTCTGCACCTACTGCAGAGGTGGGTCAGGAGGCGGCCACTCGGGGCTGAATTCTGGAGAGTGCTTTGGGGATGGACACTGGGCGTGACCTAGTCACCTGGCCAATGATTGCTCCTTGGACTGCTCTCCTGGAGGTGCCTACAAGCCAGACCTGGGGCAGGTCTGTAGTTCCCAGGGTCCAAGAAGCAGTGGCATAGAAATGAAGGATCCACGGCAAGGCACAAAGTCTCACAACCTAAGGTATAATTAAAGCGATTACAGAAGTAGTCTGGTTGCCACAGGTCTGTGGTGCAGTATCTGCTGTATCTTGAGTGTGAGACTATTAGGACACAAGTGTTTGCATGTTATCATACTCAACCACAGCCACAAACAGGCGGCCAGATACATGTTTACACCAAGCTGTCATACCAGACATACACATTCAAGTTCAGACAGTCTCATGCACGATCACACACATTCTCATAGACATACCAAGTTACGAAGTCAGTTACATCTCACTCACACAGGCACCTGGACCAATTCAGGTAATACCTACAGTGCTACCCTCCATGGCACTCCTGTGCTGGGGCCTGTTGCTGAATTGCCACATTGGATCACCCAGGCCCAAAACCACCCTTCTGCTAACATAAGGAAAGAGAACCCACCCCAACATTCATGCTGTAAACCTCACTAGGTTCGAATTCAGGAGATCTGGGATGCTCCCTTCAGTCAGAAACACCTATCAAACCATAAGCTCACAGGCCTGAAAGGCTCCTGAGAACATGCTGTCCCAGCTTCAAGGCAGGAAGTCTCTTGCCGTCTCCCCAGCAGACCACTGTCTGTGCTTGCACATCTAGTGACAGGAAGCTCATTCCCTCCAAACGCTGTTCCTTCCTTTGTTGGGAAAACTATTGGATGGCTCAAGTCATCAGGCTAAGCATCTGCCCAAGTCCCTCAGTAATCCTAACTCTGCTTTTTGGCCGAGAGCATATCTGCTCTCTCTGCCCAGTCAGGATCTAGATCAGATGCTCTTACCTTTCTGTTATTCCACATGGATACCATCTGAATAAACTGGTTTTCCTATAATTTTGAATGCTGAAGCAAGACATTACAATATGGGGCATCTTCTAGAGCAAAAATGGCACCAGAACTCATATACAGCCTACACTTAGCTCAGATTTGCTTGAGATTGCTCTCCAGAGATAAGACTTTGACTAGAAACAGAACATTCATGAGTTTGCTTTACTGTATTCTCAACTTGGGCCTCTCCTCAGCCTGGCAAACCTACATTGAGGAATGCACTTTAGTACTGTTCAAATAACACATCATCCCATTTAGTCTTGTGTGGGCAGAAGCTTTCCTGATAGGCATGCCCTGAGTCCTCTTTGTCAGAATGCTCTTTTTGAAGAGTTGGAGAGGAGGCACCTAGCAGGGGCACTGCCAAGGATCAAGGCACCTTTTGTGCTCTACTGCAGACAGCAGGTTGAATAAAACCAAAATCCAAACCATTTTCTTTCTGGGTAGAAGGCGATAAGGCCTTAAGGATAACTGTATGAAGAATTAAGAGTAAATAAATAGTACATCAGTCACACACAGACAAGAAAATCCATTAGTTGGCACTTCAGACAATCATATTTCCCTTACATAATTATCCATTCTCACTGGAACTTTTAAGGCTCTGCTGGAGGTTAAGGGTTGAACCACTGAACAAAAGCCCCTGCCCCCACTAGTGGCAGAGTGGGGAGAGGGCAGGGCCAACAAGGCAAGGGAGAATCTGCCACCATCTGGAGCCAGAGCCCAAAAGCTACTCTTGAGCTCTCACGGCTTGATCTTTGAGGAGTATACTCCCTTAATTATTTTTACCCTTTATTAAATGAGAGGAAAGGAAAAACAAGAAGCCTGGCCTTGCCTTGGCTTTGTGTCCAACTAGTTCTTAAGACCCCAGAAAAGGTAGAAAGGGAGGCACTCCAGTTTGAGGTTGCCTCCCACAACTACTGAGACAAGGTATTAAGGAAGCATTTACTCACAAAGCAAAGTGTGTAAATATTTTTCTTAGGGAAAAAATACTGATAATACATAGTACAATGTGCACATTCAGTCTTGGCATGTTTCCTTCATCCAATATAACCAGTTTCTAAACTGAAGACTTCTGTATATGTATCTTAGTGTGGATGACATGTGTCAGGATGCATTTCTGTATCATCTTTGGAGGACAGTCTTCAAGCAGCCTCTTTTTCTAGTATCCCACCCCTCAAAAAGCAGACCTGCTTCCTCATTGGCACAAGAATAAGTCATTCTCGTTGAGTCACAACATAAGTAGCTATATTTACTTCTAAAAGCCAAGCCCAATGACCAATCTGTGGGTTGATGAGAAATGGCTGGCCAAGAAAAATTAAGTCCCTATGGAGTTTTTGATTTTCAAAGAAGAATGAAGGGCTGACTGGGTTCTAATCCCTGGTAGTTAAAAATGACAGGCTGTTCAATCAAAATATATCACTTCCCAAGATTTCACGTTCACATTACTCACTATGGTTGGGGGGGGCGGGTTCCCTACCTGGATGTGTATTCAAGGGATCTGGGTACATTTTAATTCTATCTGAAAAAAAGCAGGAAGAAAAAGCTGTTAAAATAATCATTTGGATATCTCCTTCATTAGCAAATTGTGTGTGTGCGCAGCTTAGAGGACTTCATTCAGACCCTAGATAACTATAGTACAAAATATGACCCAGGGCACTGAACCCCAAGTTCCTTGTTTCTTAAAGAGAAGGAGGGCATCAGGTGGGATAGTGTGACTTGGGTAATTCCTATGCCCATTCCAGCTATATAACATTCTGTGATTATGATCCAGCCTTCATTTTTCTTCCCCTCCTTACCAGCTGGCCTTCCATCTTAATGGAAAGCCATGCAAGAAAAAGGAAAAAATCCCAAGTTGCTGCCAGCTTTGGTGAGAGGTCTGGTTCATGGGGAGGTTGGTAGGTTGCTAAGTTGAGATTTGAGTCTCCTCTGAACATGTCAGTGATCCACAACCTTCCTCATTTCTCGGGGCTTTATGCTAAAAGCAGCTCGTGGAGAACTGTAATTGTCCTATAATCGTGGGAGGAGAAAGATCATTCTCCTCTGGTAAAAGTACTTCAGAAACAGAAAGCAATATTGCAGTCAGGTTCACAGAACTGATGGGGGTATCTAAAATGTCCAAGGGTGCTGGATGATACCTTGAATGGGCCATCCAAGATCATCACTATGGCCCTTTATGAAACCATTAACAAACTCTCCAGCCACACATACATTCAAATACATTCCAAGAGACACTGAGTTCAAGAGCACAGACTGTCCTTTCCTTCTTTATATCCATGACCCCGCACAGGGTTGGCAAAAGTTCGAAACTCAGGAAATATCTGTCAAATGGAACAAAAAGGATGAGCAGCACAGCCTTCAGTCATCAGCTTCACCAGTCAAACCAGTGGCAGCTTTCCATCTTAGTCAGTTTGTAATCACATAGCAATTAATTAAGCAGCTTTAATCTCTTAAGGGCATTTTTCTTTAAGAGAAAATGAACAACAAAAAAAACACAGAAGGCATTCATCACTAGTGCTTCCTCCAGGCAAAAATTTAGAGATTCCATTTAAAAAAAATAAATGAAGCCATTTACAAAAGGTTTTCCTGGGAAACTTCAGCCAAAAAGAATCAACCTTCTAAAAAGAGGCAATTATATGAAAGGGGCCAGGGGCTGGATACATAATCCCCAAACTTGACATCAACCCAACAGGCCCAGGTAACTTCTTTCCAGCAAATACAATCAACGGATCATGAATATGTTCCCAAAGTATCTTGTTTAAAAGGGCTTCAAGCCCCATTCTCAGGAACCACGTTTTTTGGATTTCCCATTAGAATGACCTCCATCCTCCAACCTCTCATAACTTCCCCTTTAATAAGAAAAAACACAATCCATATACACAAAGAACAAAGTAAACAGAACATGGGAAATTTCTATGGTGAAGCAAATTCCAATGATTTGTGAGAAATGTTTGTTTTGTGAGATAGCGTCTTTCATTCTAGCTCACAAACCCTCCCCATCATTCTGTTTTCCTTCCATGTCTTTTTCTCTAAAGAATTCATGTCAAAAACAAAAAAAGAATTCATGTCAACAACTCCATTTGTGACCAACTTCACAATTAAGCAACAGGGGAGGGGAATTCTTTCAGAAAGAAGTATTCAGGTTTTAGTAGTTAAGTATGGGAAGCATGTTAAAATACAGATAATATCTTAGTGGTTTTACCCTCCTCCAAAGCCAGGAAGATGAAAGATTAAGCCTCTTCCTTCCTTAGCCTAAACTACTTTGCCTATATTTGAAGGACTGCTGCTCAGCTGGAAGTCTGGAAACAACTGTCAGTACCATTCAAGGCTCCACAGTAGGTGGTCACTAAACCGGATTCAGCTTTTGGAATATTCACGTAACAAATTTTCACTATGAAACCTGGCGCAAAACTTGTTGCTACTACTAAGCAATTTCTTAAAATGAAAGTATTACTTTGGGGAAATATTTAAAATATATATCTTTTCTATTAAAAATATTCATCTTTTTTTCCAAAAACTAAAATTAGCTCCAACTGAAAAGTGTTTTTCAAATTATTGGAGATGCAGAAAAAGGTGACAAGTGGAAAAATAAGTGTCTTTGCTACTACCAATGAGACTAGCCTTCCAATAACATTTACTAAGACTGAAAAGGAACTCCATGAAGTGGCAGTAACTGACGTCTTCTCTGAGGGCACTTAGTAAGTCACCGTCCCTATCCTCTACAGACTGCTACCAGCTTTTCTATCCTGGGCACCAATATGCACTCCAGCGGCCTTCGGAGGTCCTATGTTGCTGGGAGGACCTAAAACTGAAGTGGTATGAATATGAAGTAATGAGATTGGTGTATATTTTCTAAACACACATCTGCACATGTGCACGCACAGACACACAGAACACATATATTCAGGTGAGTGACACTCCCCACCAGTAGTCACTGAGGAGGTCCCACATATCTCAGTGATTACCCAGGTACTTCAGACATCTCTGGAACTCCTCTGGGAATGGTGTATGAGTTGCCCAAGAAAACGGCTCTGGCTGCGCCTCATTTCTGACTCCAAACCCGCTTGATAACTTACTTTCTCTTCCAAAGGTTCCCAATAGCTTCTGACTAGTTTCAAATTAAAATTCTCTTTCCTATAACCCAAAGATTAAAGAGAAGAAGGGAGGCAAATCTTCTAAGAATCAAAAGTAGGTGATACAGTAAATCCTTTGTGATCTGGATAAGTGAGTCATTGTTGTGAACCTTAGCTTCTGCCTTAGTAAGAGGAAGAAGCTGGAATAGACAACCATTAACGTCCTTTCCAGTTTGAATATAGATGTCTAGATGTCTCTAGACTTTGAGGACCGTTCCAGAAATGTTTTCACCAATGATGACATCATTGGAAAAACTGTGCAGCATTCAGCTGAGGCCACCGGAGGGGGACAATGTACACTGGGATATATAAGATCTGAAAGGTTTGTTAAAATGCCAGTCACATGACTTTATAGTAACAGCACATACATGCACAGGGAATGCCAGCCCACCAGATTCCCTAAAATCCTATCCTAATCCCTACTCTCAAGGAGGCCAGATAGGCAGAAGCACCAGGCACCACCAGAGATGCAAAGGACACGGTGTCACCTGCTAAGGAGAGGAAACCCCAAAGGTCCATGGGACTGAACTGACCAGCTGCACCAGCTAGACACCGTGTTTCCACAGTAGGGAGTCTCGGTACTGTTCTTGCTTGACTTCTGGGCAAATTTTTTGGATTTTAGAACACTGCAGATAACTCTTGTCCAAAAGGAGAGTAATAATGAGGTCCAATCATAGTTTTATCTAACAGAGTGGAACCCCAGGAAAACAAGGCTGTAAACTGGAGGGATGTGGATAACTGTACAGTATATGTTTACACTTCCAGTCAATCTCAATTATCTGCATGTGGATTTTGCACAATCAATATTCAAAGCCCAGCCAGTTTTCTCTAGGCTCCCCTGGTATGTCCTTGGATTGCTGTCCATTATGGCAACCTCTTAAGTGTGAAAAAAATCCATGGGATTTGTTGTCGGGAGACCCAGCTATCAGTCTGGGCTATGTATGCCCTTAGTAGTTGAGAGAACCTGAACGTCTGCAATGCAGTTTCATCATCAAAAACAGACTAATACCACTTACATATGAGGTCTCCTGAAAAGACCAAATTAAACAATGACTATGAATGTGGTCTGTCAACTATATAGTATTAATCAAATGTTATTTTTTTAAACAAGGAATGTGAATTAACTTTTGTAGAAGCATAAAAACTGATTTCATTAGGTATATTTACTTGAAGCAAAGCTAAGAAGGGGGAACACAATCTTTTCGGATCTGCCAAAGAACTACACTGTTGCACTTCTTGGGGGGGAGGAAAAAAGATGGAACTAATTTTTATCTGCAAGGCTGATTTAAAACACCACCTGCTGAAAGAAGTCAGGAGGTCTATCAATGTAAGAAGGCATCCCCTTTCTCCTCTACCATCTAACCCTGGCCACTCTGCTCCTGAATCTCATGCCAAGCAGGTGCTGCCAGATTTGGCCTGCATGCCCAAGGGGTGGGCCACCCTAGGGAGTGAGGAGTGCTTCTGGCCTGGGTCACAGTGAGGCAGAGACTGAGTTCCCTTGGATATAGTCTACAAAGGCCCCGAAACCTCTCAGAATCATATTTGACAGTGTTTTGCCATTAATTAAAACCCAAAGTGAGAACACTCATTTCTTCATCGTAAATGATCGAGCTCAAAGACCTCTGAGAAAAACAGGTAACACTGTTCATCAGGTGCTACTTGGCCCCCGCCATGCTACTGGACCGCAGGAGATACTGATCCACGCTTCCTTTTCGCCGACTCACAGTCCGCCTCTCGTTGTCAAACATGCGCTGCAACTGCAGAGCCAGCTGCCGGTCCTCTTCCTCTTGCTGCAATTTCTGCTCCATCTCTCGCAGCACTGGGTCTGTTGGGGCCAGACCCAGCTCACCACTGCTTTGTCGCAGTTTCTTAAGGGAGCCATTTTGTTCCAAGTGCTTGGTCTTACAGCGTCTTTTCCTGCCCCGACGCAAAGAAGGAAGTGGCTCCTCACCTAGGTTGTCTGCCAGAACACCATTAGGCAGATCAAAATGATTCACTGTCTTCAACTGTTTCTTTGTTTTGAGGACCCCACCCAAAACACTGTTTTTAGGTAGCACTGAGTTAACTGCCGAGATTTTCATAGTTGCTGTTATACAGGTTTTATCTAACTTGGCATCTGGGGATGACCCTGACCTTTCCAGCTGCTCTCTCTCCAAAGAAGTCCCACTGGCCCCCACTGGGAGTTCTGAAGAGCAGCAGGTTTCCAATGGGATCTCAGTGTTCTTTTTACAGTCACCACCCTGTTCTGCTTTTGTCTGGCTAGAAGAGGAGAAATAATCAAGGTCAGGGGCGGTAGGTCCTGTACACTCAGAGAGAACTTGCCCACTGGACAGTCTTGTATTTAAAGCCAGAAGAGGCTTCTCCTTGCTAGACTGGGTAACTTCAGAGACCAGTAAGTCATCCCCTGTTTCTGGAGCCAGGGAGGTGAGGGTGGCTTTTGAAAGGGTCTTTTTGATCTGCCGCTCCTGAAAGATCTGCTCCCACTTTTTGAGGATCCGTGGACTAGCCTCATAAGAAGTCTGCTTCTGCAGGCTTCTGTTTAGGTTGCGGGGTGTTGATTTGATGATGAGGGGACTCAGCACGCGGCCATCAGGGAGCCTCTTGGGAGGAGTACACGGTGAGCAGACAATGGGCTTGAAATGGTTTAGTTCTTCTGAGATACTGTCGTTACTCTCAGGGCTGATAGAGCGTTCTGGCTTATGTAAGGAAGCTAAGGATGACAGGGAGCTGAAGGGCAGACGTTTTTCAATGGTTAAGTCAGGGGCCGAGAGGCAGCGGTTGTTTTGGGTGGACAAGAGGACGCCAATGATGGGGTTGGAGGTCGGGGTCATGGTTGTGACCTAAAAGAGATTAAAAAGATTATGTATACATAATTTTTTTCTTCATCATTCCTTCTTGATGGTAGAGGGGTAGAGAAGAGAAAGATAAGAAAAGAGATAAAGGGTGATACAAACCTAAGAAATGTAGAAAATCCCTAATTTAGAGTGCACCCACCATTTAGAGAAATTCCTACACATGAAAGAAACAATGAGATTGAAAATCTTTATGAAAAAACCTCATCTAGAATTTTTAAGAAGGTTTTTCTAGGAGCCCTCATTCTACCTATCTTCAAACTCTACCTTCAAACTCTCTTCCTTCACATCTGTTTTGTAAAATTCTCCAACATAATTAGTTTGGCTAGGATCCATTGTGCCTCTTCTCTGAAATCGTTCTTTTGCGGCCATGTGCAGGAGGTTATGGGATGGGATGAAAGAGCCCCAGAAGAAGCCTGTGTCTGAGGTCTACCTTGGCTTTGCTGGTTGGGGCTGCTCTGAGTCTGCTCTTTGCTCTGTCCTGACCGGTGTCACTGCAGCTCTGACTCCTTTCCATCTTGGAATTTAGGTTCCTAAAAAAGAATAGACAAATAGTCAACCATAGCCTATGACTGCTAAGGAAAAAAAAGATGACAATCTCTTCTGTGCTTTCAAAGCTATGCAGCGATAACAGAAAATATATTAATTAACAAAATAATTCTAAGAACAAATCCTGTCCAAAGAGAGAGTTCTCCAGAGAGGACATTTGGTTTAAGCCTTTGTTTCCAAACTTAGATCCTGCCTAAATAACACAAAACCAAAGGCTATTTCACTCATGCTTAGAGAAATGTAGGGGCACCTCACCTTCATTAATAAAATGAATACACGGACTTCCCTGGTGGTCCAGTGGATAAGAATCTGCCTTCCAATGCAGGGGATGCAGGTCTGATCCCCTGTCAGGGAACTAAGATCTCATATGCCTCAGGGCAACTAAGCCCATGTACTGCAACAAGAGCCCAAGCTCCACAAGAGAAGCCCCTGTGTGCACAACTAGACAAAGCCTACGCACTGCAAGTAAGAGCCAGTGCAGCCAAAAAATAATTTTAAAAAATAATCATTTAAAAAATAGGATGGATACAGTATTAAATCATGTTTAGAAACATTTTTCTTTCCTTTGCTTAGGCCCAGACCTCTTCTCAAGCAATCTTAAATCATCCATGAAACAAATATTTAAGTACTTAAAAAACACATAGCAATGCACTAGATTCCCATGTAGGGAATAAAAATTAAATATACTCTCTCCCTTTATCTACTACATTTAAGCTTCCAAAGGCCTATATCCTGGTGATTAAGAGATTTCAAGATCACAAGATTTGTCTTGTGTATTATGATTTTACAATGCAAACCAAAGACCAAAGTAGCTATATGATAACACTGATCTTACTGTGTAACAGCTCTACTCAACAAGCATTTAACATAAACTTACTATATGCCAGTCACCTATGAGCACTATCTGGGCACTGGAAATACAGAAAAGAATGAGGTACAGTCTAGGTCTTCAAGGAATCAGTCTAGTGGAGCGGACAAACAATTCAATGTAACACAGTGAAATGGTACAATGAAAAATTATGCCTAATAATTTTGCCTAATAATGGCATAAAAGAGTTATTAATTAATTACCTGGGATGGAGTGAGAACAGGGTTGGAAAAGCCTTCAGTGGCATATATATTTTGAAGGATAAGTAAGAATTTACCAGAAGACAAGGTGGACACTTAGCCATGTAGATGATCCCAAACAGAAATTATTTCATTGAGTGATTTTATTTAGCTCTGGAATGGAATAGTCATATCTACTCTTTTGAGCTAGAAATTTAAAATTTTACGATAGCAGGCTAGTTCAGAGAAAACTTACAAAGGACGTAATGAGGTACATGTTCTCTCCCAATTTGGGACCAGTCTGTTGTCCCATGTCCAGTTCTAACGGTTGCTTCTTGACCTGCATACAGATTTCTCAGGAGGCAGGTCAGGTGGTCTGATATTCCCATCTCTTGAAGAATTTTCCACGGTTTGTTATGATCCACACAGTCAAAGGCTTTGGCATAGTCAATAAAGCAGAAATAGATGTTTTTCTGGAACTCTCTTGCTTTTTCAATGATCCAACAGATGTTGGCAATTTGATCTCTGGTTCCTCTGCCTTTTCTAGATCCAGCTTGAACATCTTGAAGTTCTTGGTTCATGTACTATTAAAGCCTGGCTTGCAGAATTTTGAGTATTACTTTGCTAGTATGTGAGATAAGACCAGTTGTGCAGTAGTTTGAGCATTCTTTGGCATTGCATTTCTTTGGGATTGGAATGAAAACTGATCTTTTCCAGTCCTGTGGCCACTGCTGAGTTTTCCAAATTTGCTGGTGTATTGAGTACAGCACTTTCACAGCATCATCTTTCAGGATTTGAAGTAGCTCAACTGAAATTCCATCACCTCCACTAGTTTTGTTCATAGTGATGCTTCCTAAGGCCCACTTGACTTCACATTCCAGGATGTCTGGCTCTAGGTGGATGATCACACCATCATGGCTGTCTGGGTCATGGTCTTTTTTGTATAGTTCTTCTCTGTATTCTTGCCACCTCTTCTTAATATCTTCTGCTTCTGTTAGGTCCATACCATTTCTATGCTTTATCGTGCCCATCTTTGCATGAAATGTTCCCTTGGTACCTCTAATTTTCTTGAAGAGATCTCTAGTCTTTCCCATTTTATTGTTTTCCTCTATTTCTTTGCATTGATCACTTAGGAAGCCTTTCTTATCTCTCCTTGCTATTCTTTGGAACTCTGCATTCAGATGTATATATCTTTCCTTTTCTCCTTTGACTTTTGCTTCTTTTCTCAGCTATTTGTAAGGCCTCCTCAGATGACCATTTTGCCTTTTTGCATTTCTTTTTCTTGGGAATGGTCTTGATCACTGCCTCCTGTACAATGTCACGAACCTCCATCCATAGTTCTTCAGGCACTCTATCAGATCTAATTCCTTGAATCTATTTGTCACTCCCACTGTATAACTGTAAGGGATTTGATTTAGGTCATCCCTGAATGGTCTAGTAGTTTTCCCTACTTTCTTCAATTTAAGCCTGATTTTGCAATAAGGAGTTCATGATCTGAGCCACAGTCAGCTCCCAGTCTTGTTTTTGCTGATTATATAGAGCTTCTCGACATCTTCGGCTGCAAAGAATATAATCAGTCTGATTTCAGTGTTGACCATCTGGTGATGTCCATGTGTAGAGTCTTCTCTCGTGTTGGAAGAGGGTGTTTGCTGTGACCAGTGTGTTCTCTTTCCAAAACTCTTTTAAGCCTTTGCCCTGCTTCATTTTGTACTCCAAGGCCAAACTTGCCTGTTACTCCAGGTATCTCTTGAGGCCAAACTTGCCTGTTAATTCCAGGTATCTCTTGACTTCCTACTTTTGCATTCCAGTCGCCTATGATGAAAAGGACATCTTCAGGGAGGCCTGGTGTGCTGCAGGCCATGGGATCACAGAGTCGGACACGACTCAGCAACTGAACTGAACTGAACTAGAAGGTCTTGTAGGTCTTCACAGAACTGTTGAACTTCAACTTCTTTGGCATTAGTGGTGGGGGGCATAGACTTGAATTACTGTGATACTGAATAGTTTGCCTTGAAAACAAACAGAGATCATTCTGTCATTTTTGAGATTGCACCCAAGTACTGCACTTTGGACTCTTCTGTTGACTGCGAGGGCTACTCCATTTCTTCTAAGGGATTCTTGCCCACAGTAGTAGATATAATGGTTACCTAAATTAAATTTGCCCATTCTGGTCCATTTTAGATCACTGATTCCTACAATGCCGATGTTCACTCTTGCCATCTCCTGTTTGACCACTTCCAATTTACCTTGTTTCATGGACCTAACATTTCAGGTTCCTATGCAATATTCTTCTTTATAGCATTGAACTTTACTTCCATCACCAGTCACATCCATAATTGCCTGTTGTTTTTGCTTTGGCTCAGCATCTTCATTCTTTCTGAAGCTATTTCTGCACTCTTCTCCAGTAGCATACTGGGCACCTACCGACCTGTGGAGTTCATCTTTCAGTGTCATATCTTTTTGCCTTTTCATACTGTTCATGGGGTTCTCAAGGCAAGAATACTGAAGTGGTTTGCCATTCCCTTTTCCTGGTTAAATTTACTCATAACAATTCTGTTTTTGTTTTTTGTTTTTTATGCTACTGCAAGATAAAATTGCTTTCCTAATTATATTTTCACAGTGTTCACTGCTAATATAAAAAATGCAGCTGATTTCTGTGCGGTGTTCTTGCATCCTGCAACCTTCCTAAATTTGTTTATTAGCTCTAATAGTTTTTTCATGAATTCCTTAGGATTTTCTATGAATAATACCATATCATCTGCGAACAGAGATGTGAAAGGAAGAATACTTCCTCCTTTGCAATCAGGATGCTTTTCTTTCACAGTTTTACTGAGCTGTGTTTGACATATATTGTATAAGTTTAAGGTGTACAAATTGTTAGCATTTGATACATGCACATTGTGAAAGGATTCCATGGCAAGGTTAGTTAACACCTCCATCACCTTACGTAATTACCATTTATTCTGAGGGGTGAAGAACATTTAAGACCCACTCTCTTAGCAGCTTTCAAACACATAAATGCAGTATTGTTAAGTATAATCACCTTGCTGTACATTAGATGCCTAGAACCTATTCACCTTAGAATTGGAAGTTTATACCCTGTGACCAACATTTCCCCATTTCCTCTGCCTTCTGCCAACCCCCATTATACTCTGTTTTTATGAGTTTGGCTTTTAAAGATTCCATATGTAATTGACATACAATATTTGTCTTCCACTCTGACTTAACTTTGCTTAGCACAATGCCCTCAAGGTCCATCCACACCGTTGAAAATGGCAGAATTTTCTTATTTCTCATGTCTGAGTAATATTATATATACATATATGTATCTCACATTTTCTTTATCCATTCATCCATGGACGGACACTTGAAGATTGTTTCCATGTCTTAGCTATTATGAATAATGATGCAATGAATATAGGAGTGCAGATATCTCTTCAAGATTCTGATTTCATTTCTTTGTGAATATACCCAGAAGTGGAATTGCTGGATCATGTGGTAGTTGGAATGTTTGCTTTTGAATTATATAAGTACCTTAGATATTTTGGATATTAATCCTTTATCAAATATATGATTTGCAAATATTTTCTCCCATTCCATAGGTCACCTTTTCATTTTGCTGTTTCTTTTGCTGTGCATAAGTTTTTTTAGTTTGATGCAGTTCCACTGACATTTGCTTTTGTTGCTTAGTGTCATCTCCAAAAAATGATTGCCAGACAATGTCAAGGAGCTTTCTTTAAGGGGTTCTACCCGTTCAGGTCTTATTGGTTAAAAGTTTAATCTATTTCAAGTTAATTTTTATGAGTGATATAAAATAGGGGCCCAATTTCACTTCTTTCCCTGCAATTTTCCAGTTTTCCCCAGCACCATTTATTGAAGAAACCATCCTTTCTCCATTGAGTTTTTTTGGCTCTCTTGTCTCATATTAGTTGACTGTATATGCATGGCCTATTACTGAACTCATTGGTTAGCTCTAATTAGTTTTTTGGTGGAATCTTTAGGATTTTCTTTTCTTTAGGATGATATAAGATGATATCATCATAAACAAGAACAATTTTACTGCTTCCTTTCCAATTTGGATGCCTTTTATTTGTTTTTCTTCCTTAACTGCTACAGTTGGGACTTCCAGGACTATAGTGAATAGGAGTGGTGAGAGTGGGCACCCTTGTTTTGCTCCTAATCATAGAGGAAAATCTTCAAACCTTTCACTCATGAGTATGATGTCACCTGTGGCCTTGTCATATATGGCCTGTATTTGTGTGCTCCTTCTATACCCAATTTGTTGAGAATTTTTATCATGAAAAGATGTTTGTATTTTGCTGAACACTTTTTCTGCATTAAGATCTTACAATTTTCATTTTTCATTCTAAACAATGTTCATTTTTCATTCTATCAATGTAGTATATCACATATATTGATTTACCTATGTTGAACCACCCTTGTGACCCAAGGGTAAAACTAGTTGATCATGGTGTGAGATTCTTCCAATGTGTTGCTGAATTTAGTTTGCTAATAGTTTGTTTGGAATATTTATATCTGTATTAATCAGGGATATTGACATCTAGTTTTCTTTTCTTATAGTATCTTTATTTGGCTTTGGTATCAGGGTAATGCTGGGTTCATAAAGTGAATTAGGGAGTGTTCCCTCCCCTACAGTTTTTTGGAAAAGTTAGAGAACGGTCAGCATATTAATTCTTCTTTAAATGTTTGGTAGAATTCACCAGGGAAACCTTCTGGTCCTGAGTTTTTCTTTGTTGGGAGGTATTTTACTACTGATTCAATTTCATTACTCATTATATATCTATTCAGATTTTCAATTTCTTCATAATTCAATCTTGGTAGGTTGCATGTTTTTAAGAATTCATCCATTTCTTCTAGGTAATCTAATTTGTTGGCATATAATTGTTCACAGTAGTTTGTTGGGATCCTTTGTACTTCTGCGGTATCGAGTGTGATGTCTCCTTTCACATTTCTGATTTTTTTTTTTTTTTTGAGTCTTTTCCCCCTTAGTTAGCCTAACTAAAAGTTTAGTTTCTTTTCAAAATATCAGCTCTTGGTTTCACTGGTCTTTTCAATTGTTTTCCTGGTCTCCATTTATTTCTGCTCTGGTATTTGTTATTTCCTTCCTTCTGCAATCTTAGGCTTAATTTGCTCTTCTTCTTCTAGTTCTTAGAGGTATAAAGTTAGATTGTTTATTTGAGCTCTTTCTTTTCCTTAATAGGTCTTCCCTGGTGACTCCATTGGTAAAGAGTCTGCCTGCAATGTGGGAGACTGGGGTTTAGTGCCTGGGTTGGGAAGATCCCCTGGAGAAGGAAATGGCAGTCCACCCCAGTATTCTTGCCTGGAGAATTCCATGGACAGAAGAGCCTGGTGGGTTACAGTCCATGGGCTCACAAAGAGTTGGACACAACTGAGTGTCTTAACGCTTTCAGCTTCACTTTTTTCTTAATATAGGTGTTTATCACTATATACATCCCTCTTAGAACTGCTTTTGGTGCATCCCATGCATTTTGGTATGCTGTGTTTCCACTTTTGCTTCTTTCAAGGTATTTTTTATTTCTCTTTTAATTTCTTCTTTGGCTAACAGGTTGTTCAGGAGCATGCAGTTTATCTCCCTTTATTTGTGAATTTTCCAGTTTTCCTCCTCTTATTCATTTTGAGTTTCATACCATTCTGGTCAGAAAAGATACTATGTATGATTTCAACCTTCTTAAATTTGCTGACCTGCTTTGTGACTTATATGATCTATCCTACAGAATATTCCATATGCACTTGAGAAGAATGTGTATTCTGTTGTTGGGTGGAATGTTCTATATATGTCTGTTTGGCTCATTTGGTCTAAAATATAGTTCAGTTGCAACATTTCCTTATTGATTTTCTGTCTGGGTGATCTATCCATTGTTGAAAGTAGAGCGCTGAAGTCCTCTACTAATATTTGTATTGTTGTCTATTTCTCCCATTGGATCTGTTAGTACGTGCTTAAAATATTTAGGTGCTCCAATTTTGGGTACATATATGTTTATGATTATTTTATCTTCTTGATAAATTGACCCCTTTTACATTATGTAATGCCTTTTTGTCTGCTATTACCATTTTTGGCTTAAAGTCCATTTGTCTGATATTAAAATAGTTATTCCCATTCTCTTTTCTCACTTTGGTTTTCATTTGTATAAAGTATCTCTTCCCATCCTTTTCACTTACAGCCTACCTGTATCAGCAGAGCTAAAATAAGCCTCTTATAGGCAGTATAAAGTTGAGTCTTGTTTCTTTATTCAACTTGCCACTGTATGTCTTGTGATTGGAGAATATACTTCATTTACAGTTAAGAGTAATTATTGATAGGTAAAGATTTACTAATGCCATCTGAGTCAGTTCCTAGTAGTTCTGTACTTGTCTTTCTTCTTTAGCCTTCTCTTGTGGCCTGCCTTTGTGAACTGATAATTTTCTATAAAAGTAGGCTTTGACTTCTTTGTATTTTTTGTGACTTTACTGTAGGTTTTTGCTTTGTGGTTATCATGAGGTCTACATAAAACACAGATATGAGAGCCTATTTTATGCTTGATAACAACTTATCTTCAATCATGTACAAAACTTTATGCTTTTACTCTCCATTTTGTTTCTGATGTCACAAAACACTTCATGTCTTTTTATATTGTGTATTCATCAATTAGTTTAGCCATAGTTATTTTTCATCACTCTTGTCCTTTTAACATTTATACTAGAGTTAAGTGGTTAATTGAGAACTTCCCAGGTGGCTCAGTGGTAAGTGATTAATGAGGACAGTCTGCCTGCCAACACAGGAGATGCAGGTTTGATCCCTGGGGCAGGAAGATGCCCTGGAGAAGGAAATAGCAATCCACTCCAGTATTCTTGCCTGGAAAATCCCATGGACAGAGGAGGCTGGTGGGCTGCAGTCCATGGGGTCGGAAAGAGTCAGACACAACTTAGTGACTAAACAATAACAATAAATGTTAACACATCACCATGTTACATTATTATTCTTAATCCTAACCCCTCCCAGCTAGTGACTGTTCTAATGTTTAGATCAGAACATTTCTACAATGATAGTTTTATCAAAGGGGCAGTGAGGGGTGTTTCCTTGGAACTAATGAACCAACCTGACATCAGTTTTCCTTATAATTAGTAACCTCCCTTTCTCTCTGGTTGTGAAGACCACTGCCGTGTCCTGCCCACTATCTGCTGCACACAGTGGGATGTCACTCTAGTACCTTGCTTCAGACATGGAAGATCCCTCTTTAATCCCATTAAACTACTCATGTCTGTATTGCTGCCTCTGGGCTCTTCAGTCTTGAGGCAGGGCAAATACAGGCTTGCAGACCTACTGGGTACAGCTCAACAGACACTGGGAGCATGCACAGGGAGCTGACCACAGGGTGGGAGCATGTGTGAATGAGGCATGTGGAACCACAGGACAACGGGGAGAGGTATCCCCAGTGGCTTCTGGGTGATGTCTGTAATGTAATTAGTAAGAGCTTCATCTCTTTAAAACCCTCTGGAGTCCTATCTACTGCTTTCCCAACCTCTTCCTTCTGCTCAGTCATAGAGCTCAAGATTCAATACCCTGATTGAGGCAGGAGACAAATGGGCTTCATCTACAGTTGGAGCCTTTTAATTGGAGAGTTTATTTACATTTAATGTTGATTACCGATAAGGAAGGACTTCTGCCACTTTTCTATTTGTTTTCTACATGTCTTATACCATTTTTATTCCATAATGCCACCAATAATTCTTTTGTGTTAGATATCTCCTACTGTAACCATTTTGATTTTCTTCTTATTTAACTATATGTGTTATTTTCTTAGTGGTTGCCCCAGGGATTACAATTAACATCTTATTTGAAAACAATATTTCAAATGAATACCGACTCAATTTCAATAGCATATATAAGCTTTTTTCCTATATAACTCTACTCCCCCAATGTTGTTGTTATCACATGAAGGTCACAAAAATCATGAGTGTGAAAATATTGTGGAAACTATCAACATAACATATAGATATTACTATTTCAGTATTTGGTCAGATTAAGAGGCTTCGATACTGGCTGTGAACAGTCAGCAGTAAACTTGATAATGTTCCTAAGATTTAAGAGCTCAAACAATACCTCTGCTAAAACAGGAGAAGTAACTACATCTCCCACCTTTGTGCACATCCATTTCTATATTCCCAAGCCCTAACAAGTACCTGGAACACAGTGAATATGTTTAATAAATTTCTTACAAGTGAATAAAAATATGTACAGAAATACCTATGACCTCCTTAAGGAAAGGATAGAAAACCTCAATATTTATTAGGAATCTATTATCCGTCAGGTATTGTGTGTTTTAAATATATTATATCTCATTTAAACCATATGGAAACCCTGTAAACCAGCATCCCCAATTTTATAGATAAAGAACTGAAGGAAGTGATTTTTTTTTCCAGGTCACACAGCTGAAACCAAAGTTTAACATGAATCTCCAAAATTCTAAGGCATGTGCTGTTTCTACCTCAGCATACTGATCTTAACAGTCTGCTCTAGTCTGCCACAGATCCAGCATATCTAGGGAAGTTCTCTTTTCCAAACACATAATGAAGTCGTAAACAAGAGAAAGCAGCATTGTCTGAAAGGTTACTAGCTTTCCACTGCCAAGGGACCAGATGGTTTCTGGGATGTCTAGTTAAGCTAAAAATACCCACAACCACAATGAATCTGACTTACAAACAAAGAAGAGGAGGAGCAGCCAGTGTAAACATGCAGCTGGAAAGCTAGAAGATTTAAAGCTTATAGAACACTGCTTACAGGGTTTTCAAATGGTAATACATGATATAAAACATGAGATGGCTCATGTTATTAACTGCTTACTCATCACTCTCTCACACATACCCATACCACATTAGTTTCTTCCTGCCCCCCCCACCCCACATTATTTTATTAATCAAACTCTCTGGCCTGGCAGAGCTGAGTCCCACCAAGAAGCTGAAGGCAAGAGAGGACCCTCCTCCCAGCCCCTAACCTGATGTGTGAGGCCCCTCACCCCAATACATACGTACTTGAGTAAAAGCAGCAGCAGCTTCCTAGGGCCCAACTGTAGCTGCCATGCACCCAGAAATGGGCAAGATTTTGTTACAATCCTTCCCTTGAATATTTATTACTGGGTTATCTGCCTTGTGTACACTAGCATTCTTTTTAAGTGTACAATTTAATGGTTTAAGTATATTCACAGAATTATTTAACCATTACAATTTTAGAACATTTCTATCACCTCATAAAGAAACCTCATACCCTGTAGCTATCACTCCTAAACCCCCGCTTCTCCTCCAGCACTAAGCAACCACTGACCCACTTTCTGTCTGTCTGTATTTGCCTACTATGGACACACTGCTATTTGTTTGCTGATGGATGGGACCATTGTTTCCACAGCTACATTTCAAAAGTAATGCAAAAGGATTTGAATTCCCTCAAACAACAGGATAACTGGGCAGCTTCTTAGCCAACTCTATACAACTTTGTGGTTTTTTAGAACAAGACAACGTATAAATTATTTAAACAAACAGAAAGGAGGAAGCTCTCTGTTACAAAGGTAGATTATTTCAAGACAAAGATCTAAGTGGAGAGTCTTTTGTCATAGGATTCTGACAATGGTTTGCTAGAAAGAGCACAGGTTTGTGGAGTCAAGAGAGACCTGAGTTCCAATTTCATCTCTGTCACTTTACTGAGGTGAGAAGTTCTAAGGCGAATTGCTTAATCTCTTTGAACTGTATTTACCTTAGCTGAAAAATAAGAATGTTAGAAATCTTACAGGATTAATGCAGGAGCTAAAGGAAATGAGGTATGTAAAGTACTGAATATGGTAGGAAGACCTGGGAGAAAGCTAGTTCCCTGATGCTACTTGTCACCATCCTGCCATATCCCTCTGAAAACCATCAGTATATTCCTATTTTAGTGTGATAGAGAGGTTCAGTTCAGTTCAGTTTTTGCTACACCTTGGACTGCAACACGCCAGGCTTCCCTGTCCATTACCAACTCCCAGAGCTTATTTAAACTCATGTCTATTGAGTCAGTGATACCTTCCAACCATCTCATCCTCTGTTGTCCCCTTCTCCTCCTGCCCTCAATCCTTCCTATCATCAGGGGCTTTTCCAATGAGTCAGTTCTTTGTATCAGGTGGCCAAAGTATTGGAGTTTCAGCTTCAGCATCAGTTCTTCCAATGAATATTCCAAACTGATTTCCTTTAGGATGGACTGGTTGGATCTCCTTGCAGTCCAAGGGACTCTCAAGAGTCTTCTCCAACACCTTCAAAAACATCAACTCTTTGGCATTCAGTTTTCTTTATAGTCCAACTCTCACATCCATATATTAACACTGGAAAAACCATAGCCTTGACTAGACGGACCTTTATTGGCAAAGTAATGTCTCTGCTTTTTAATTGCTGTCTAGCTTGGTCATAATTCTTCCAAGGAGTAAGCATCTTTTAATTTCATGGCTGCAGTCACCATCTGCAGTGATTTTGAAGCCCAAAAAAAACAAAGTCTGACACTATTTCCACTGTTTCCCCATCTATTTGCCATGAAGTGATGAAACTGGATGCCATGACCTTAGTTTTCTGAATGCTGAATTTTAAGCCAACTTTTTCACTCTCCTCTTTCCCTTTCATCAAGAGGCTCTTTAGTTCTTCATCACTTTCTTCCATAAATGTGGTATCATCTGCATATCTGAGGTTATTGATATTTCTTCCGGACAGAGAGATTACTGACACCTCTAAAACCTACTACTTAAGTTCCACATCACTTCTCCTTAGGCTATCTTTCTTTTCCAACTGTAGCTGCCATGCCTACATGAAAGCCATACTTTTAACAAGATTTGTCCTCTTAACCAGTTCATCTACTTGATTTCTATTCTTTTAGCCCTCCCCCAACACACACACATGTACATACACACATGCACACATACACACACGATCTGCCCTAGACCATCATTAAGCCTTATGGTTTCTTTTAAATCACTACCTCAGTTTTCTCTCATTGTCTCCTTTCCCTGACAGTTAATTGTTTGGACTATTCTCCACATATAACTTGCTAAATCCTATCCTGAGATTTTTATAGAACTCACCAACTGCCCTTACCCCTTCCATTTCATGCCCTGGCCACATTTCCTCCACCCTTTAAAACCCTACTTTAAGTCACTTCTAGATACTTCAATCTTGGAGGTGAAAAGAATCTTAAATCATTCAGTGAAATCCCCTGCCCAGCAAGCAAAAAGTAGGGCATAACAACCTGTATTTTACATAAATCATATAGAATGAGGTCAACTGATTTTACTCAAGCTCACACTATTTCCCTAAAACCTCCCAAGACTGGCTTCTCCATCCTCACACCTCTCTGGCTTGTCTCTTTTCATCAGTTCTAAAGTTAGTCCTCCAGTATCACACCATTTATGTGTCTGGTATCTGTCAGCTGAAAGAGTTCATATTTTCATGTGTTTGTTTTAAAAATGAGGAACAAGTCAGGATAGTTTAATTCATCCCAACACTAACTGGGCATGCAGTTATTATGACTGACTCAGGAGTCAGTCTCTGTCTCTCTCTTCTTACACATATACCTTACAGGAAGCACAGACACTACAAGGTTCTTTTGCTGAGCCCCACTCTGAACCACAAACTTAGGCTTAAGGTATCGGAACATGAGCAAACAAAATAATGTAGTGATTTCTACTTAATTAAGGTCTAATTATGACTTTAGTATAATACAGACTTTTCTCTTACAGAATCTATAAAAGGATCCCCATAAGCTACTGCTAATGCATTAAAGGGAAAAGTTAACTATATAGTATAAAAGCTTTATCAGTGTGGTCACTAGTTCCCCCCCACCCAAATCCCATATTAATCCTATAGAATCTACTCTAAACAACAGCCACCAGCCAATCTGTTTCCTCCACAACTCCCAGAGTCCTCTCCTAGAGACCCTGCAAGTTTGACAATTCTGACAAAAAGCGTCCTTTAACCTACCCACAGGCACAAAGACCTATATCATTAAACATTTCACAAGTATTTACTGAACCTCTACTGTGGGCCAGGTACTGTACTGCCACTGCTTGCCAAGGATTTAAAGTCTAGTGGGAAAGTGACTTTATAAGCGATTTTATAAAAATAGGGATCTATAAGAAGGTCATGGGGGACAAAAGAGTACAGTGGAAAGAGCCAAGAAATCTAAGTTCTAACTCATCGTCCTTCTATTCTAGCAGTCTAAGATTTGGCAAGTCATGTTTTCTTGCTGGCCTTTAGTCTTTTCACTCTGAAATAAAGGAATTAGATAAGACAATATTTATGATCCTTTTCAGCTCTAGGTTCTAAAAGAAGATAACAAAATAGTGGCAGCAATATTCACTGAAGCCTTAACATACGCCAGAAATCTCACTAGGCACCATTTGCGTCACTTACAGTTTTGTACAGCAGTGAAGGCAATACTGCCTCACTTTCCTTTTTTCATTTTTTAAACTGGAAGGAGGATAAACAATTTGACAATATTTTTTTTTAATGCTTATATCCTATTTCCCAAGTAGAAGTTTAAGTGATTTACAGTAAAAATATGTAAAAACTGAGCCTTAATAAAGACCACATTAAGAAATAAATATGAGAAGAATATACCAAATGTTATTTTTGAAAATTATATGTCATGTTGTAAGGCCATGATGACCGAACTGAAAACTCTGCCATAATCCTAAACTTTTTGACAGCCAAAGCACAGAGGAAAATGGAACTGGACATGTAGCTCTTAGAAAAGACACTGGCTGAACAGAGAACGTTTTTCCAGATTGAGCTTTTAGTATAACTTGCAATCATGTTTTTATTTTTGATTCTTCAAGTGGTAAAGAGAGTATGAGGAATGAAGGGAAATAAATTTAAACAAACAACAAACCAGTTTTTCAGATATCTAAAATAAGACCTTAACTTTATGATTTATATCTTATGGTTCAAGTTATTAAATATTTTCAATTCACATATATTTTATTATTAACCTAGAGATGACCTTGGGTTAACTATTACTCTACTTGCCGATTTGAAAGAAGCTTCATTTTCAAAGAGCTATAGGACTTTATTAATAGTGTAGCAAAGCATTCTTTGTTTTGAACGTTTCAAATGCAAATAGTCTGAGCTGCTCTCCCAAGATTCAGCCACAAGCTATTGATGGACTTCTTCCAAATAACCATCCTACCAGGCCTACTCGCTTACCTCCATGCTTCTGGGCTTAAGCAAGAAAAGTTTAAAAAAAAAAAAAAAGAAAGAAAAGTTTATAGAGTAGATAAGTAAAATAAATGCAGATTAATTTGATTTAAATACAGATGTTAAAAAAAACTTTAAAACTTTTACAAATGAACTCTTGTTAGGAAACAAACTTGAAGAGAAAGCCTATTCTTTAGCTGTTGCTTACCAGATAGAAAAAAATGTATTTGAAATATTCCCAAACTATTACTAATGCTAATTCCTTTTTACTTGTGCCAAAACATATAACATAAAAGTTACCATTTTAACCATTTTAAATTCAGAGGCACACTGTTATGCAACCATCACCATGCTAATTCTTTTTTAATATATCCATAAACTTCATCTCAGTGTCAGCACTAACAACTCCACACTACTTTCCTAAATATCGTTTAAAATTGAAACAATATTTTCTTAACTAAGAAATAAAACATGTTGACTCAATAAGAGATGCAGTTCACAGTATTACCATAATAGATTTTCCAACCTTAAGTTTCCATGACATCAACAAATTATTTCCTAAAAAGATAACCATACCAACCAAATCCAATTAAGTTTTTTTTCAATTGTACTAGTAATTGAACTCAGCCCACAACCTTGGATATTTGGAGGAAAATGCTGAAATTCATAAATGTATAATATGACTGTAAACCTCTCTTAACAATAAAATGTTAAGTCAATATTTTCCTATAAATTAAGCCCATTGTGACTCAATGTTACAAACTAAGAGAAAGGATGAGCCAAGGAGCAGGAAAAGAAGATGTACTACAGATATTCCAGAGCCACACATAATCAGAAGCACACCCCTTGGTATATAGACTTTACATTTTGCCCTTCAGAGAAGAATTTTCAAAGTTTCTTGCTAGGCATTTCTAAGTAACGATATTAACCTCCTCATCACTTTAAAAGAATGAATTACAAGAGCAGAGATCAGAATTGGTAATAAGCAGTTCACCGATACAATGTCTACTCCAATTAACTGGGGCAATTCGGCCTTGACATCGTTTGGGGGTTTTAATAAAATTTCCTTTTTTTCCAAGTAATTTCAAATGAAGAGATGTTAATTGACTAATCACAGATTGCCTAGAGCAACATTATATTGTTTCAGGGGATATTTATTGTAACTAGACTGGAATTAATAATATGATCTTTTTCTCTTTTTCAGTAGATCCCTCTAATAATCATTAAGATATATCTGCTATAAATGGGGAAAAGTTCTATATAAATATTCTGCAGCTAACAATTCTTAGTCAAGCAATCTTGAATTTTTTTAACTTTACAGAGCATCTATATTTCAAGCACATATGCACAAAGCAAGAGTTTCATCATCACCATAAATGGTTAAGTACACTGGCTTACACATTATATACTGGGTCCTTATTACATCAGTCAAACTTCAGTAGCTGTAATACAGTGGCCATTCAACAAATTTCAAATGAATGAATAAACAGTTTAGGAAACAGCCTTCCTGGAAGGAGTTACCATTACCCAGAGAAAAGAAGGCATTTAAGGGAAGGAGAAGTTTAATGAATTTTACTCACAGAAATACTCAAATTCTGTAATAATCTATATGGGAAAAGAATGTGAAAAAGAATGAATATATGTATAATTGAATCACTTTGCTGTATACTTGAAATGAACACAACATTAAATCAATTATTCTTCAGTAAAATTTTTTATAAAAGAACAGGAAAATCAGAACATATACAAAAAGGGTTCAGGGATCACAACAGTATGAACTTTATAACATTATTAAACTTGGTAGATTTTTTTGGTCTTATTTATTAGTGACTAACAATAAAGAGCCTTCAGATAAAAAGGATCCAGGTGTATGTCCACAAGAAAAGCAAGGAAAGTCCACTTCATTATGCTGTGGAAAGGAAGAGAAGAACCCTAGAAGTAAGAGTGAGCAACGCCAGCTTTAAACCAAAACAGACAACCAAGTGGGGTAAAGATTGTGTCTTTTCATATTAAAACATAGAGTATGGCATGTAGTAGCTGTCCCCAAAATGTCATTTGAATAAATGATTCAAATAAATGATTCCTTCCAGCCTTCCTCCCTTCTTTCATTTTTCCTTCCCTTCCTTTCCCTCCTATCTATTCATCCTTCCTTCCTTCCACTTAGGCCTTCATTATTCTTCCATCACCCAACATCCATCCAATTCCTCCTTCCTTTCCTCCCTAGTGCCTGCAAAGTCCAAAGTAACAAGAGATTCCTTGACAAGGGTCTTAGAAACTTTTCAGTTTGCCCTCTTGAAACCTATCAAGATATATTTTAGTTCTATGCACTGAAAAAAAAAAAAAACAACTTTGGCTTCAAGTTCCTACTAAGAGAAAAAAGTTCACAAAGAAAATCCATGGCTATTGTCTTTAGTATCAATGGATATTGAATAAGACTTTATTGTTTCCTCCCAGAATAGAAAGTTCTTCTATTCAGCAGAGCAATTAGTAGAATCCTATCCTGAGGATACCAGAAAAGGATAAAGTTTACTTTTCTTTAAAAATTCAGTACAGTCCCTTATTTCTTTCTAATCCATATTTGAAAACCAGTTTCCCCCTTCCCCAACTCCCACCTCCCCCAAAGTAGCTACAATAAATACTTTTGCTGCCCCGCCCCACCCCCCACCCTATCCCTTTTGTCTCATACCCCAAAATGAATGAACCCTGACTGAGTTCATTATCAGTCTCTTACCCTGCCAGGAAAGCTAAGGAGTAGGAGTTGTTCTTGGAAACAAATGCTGAGCGGTGTGTCTGTATCATCTTGCCTCGGGAAGGTTCTTCATTCTCTGAATCTGAGAGACGTGCAGGACACTGGCAGGAGACAAGGGAGACAACACTGTCCATTCGGGGTTCCCATGGAATCTCCCATAGCTATTATTGTTCAAATCTATTATATGCTACTTCTCTCTGAGTCCAATCGATGTTTCTAACTGCCTCCTGGGATCCCAATCTGGATAGCCCAAATACAGCTCAAATTTAATATATCCAAAATCAAACTCACTATTTCTCTTCTCTAAGTCCCACTACCAACCCAGTTAGAAGCCTCAATGTCATCCTTGACTCCTTTCCTTTTTTCAAAGTCATAATAACATTGCATAGAGCTCTTGAGTACCCCAACACACCCAAGTATTTTATTTCATTTACTCTTTAACCAGTTCCACTAAGAAAGGCCTATTATCTTTTACAGATGGCAAACTGAGGCTCAGAGTAGTTAATTTGCCTAGGATTTTAAAGTTAATACGTAGCTAACGCTGGTACTTCGATCCAGAGCATCTGTTTTCAAACTGCCTCCATGTTATTCCTTTGTTCCATTGCACTCCTCAAAAGTCTCAGATCTAACTTTACTTGTGTGTACTCATCATCATTGCCTTTCCTTAGATTCTCATCTCCTACCTTGACTACTGCAATAATCTTACTTACAGGTCTTGCTCTTGCCAGCCTTTTTTCCCTCTAATCCTCTCCATTCTATTAAGCACACAGATCCCATCACTCCCCTGCTTAACTGGTGGTGACTTCAGGATCAAGTCTAAATACCTCAGCATGATCCAATAACCTTCAAAACCTAGATCCAACCTTCTTTAAAGTTTTTCCTCCCAGAAGTTCCAACACAGGTAACTCCTTGAGCTCTACAGCAATCAAACAGCTCTCAACTCTCCACATGTACCACCACAGTCATTCAAAGCTTCTGTTCTTTTGGACATGCTATTACTCCCTTTCCCTAAGATTCTCCTTCCACATTTTCTGCCTATAAAACATTCACTGGCGTTTCAGAGGCATCTTAAATACTACTTTCTCTTGAAAGATTTTTCCATCAGCTTTTTCCAACTTGCTCACACTATTTCATTTACCTTCACTTTATTTTCGAGTTTCTTTTTGAGTCTTTAAATTTATATTCAATGTTTCTTTCACGTGTGCCTTTTACATACAACATATGAGAATTTGCTTATGATTTAATATAAGTTTCTTCTTTCTAGTGTGTACGTATGGGCTAAATCACTTCAGTCATGTCTGACTCTGTACGACACTTTAGACTGTAGCCTGCCAGGCTCCTCTGTCCCTGGGACTGTCCAGGCAAGAATACTGGAGTGGGTTGCCACTTCCCTCTCCAGGAGATCTTCCCAACCCAGGGACTGAACCCATGTCTCTTGCGTCTCCTGCATTGGCAGGCAGGGGGAGCAACTATCACACTGCACTGTAGCTTCTCATTTAGGAGTCTGTCTGACTTCTGTTTTAGACAACTGACTCGGAGAGCAAATGATTTCCTTTTCTCGAAAACATCTGATACCGTTATAGAGTAGGTAAACAAAAAATGTCTAATCATCTAATGATTAACCAGTTTTCTAATGATTAAGTTAATATCAAAGTTAGAGTTAAAGACAGAGGCATGCAAGGCATCTTACAGCTCAGAATATACTGTATTCCTTAAATGTTTTGCTATTCTCTAGGCTGATAGGCACATTCATACAATAGGCTAGGTTTCCAACAGCCTGCAAGAAAGAATTGAAGGATTATAATTTACAGAGAAGCTCTTCAGTTTTGTAGAGTATCTATCACTCCTTAAAACCCTGTTGTACAAACTATTCACTGGAGAGATGTTAATAGCACTAATTCATTACCAAATAGTGTGGGAAGCAAGAAAAACCTTTGACATCAATAGACTCAACAGGGGGGTAAATAATGGCAATTTTTCTTTATTTAGGCTTTTCTACACAATCAATTCAGTACCAAATAAAAGAATATTCAAATTCCAGCTCTACTATTAGCTACCACTGTCACTAAAGGTTAGTTGCTTTACCTTTGTGAGTCTCAGTTTCTCATCTATAAAATTAAGAATGATCTCTCTACTATTAATACACCTATTGTGATAAACCATTAAAAACACATGGTGCATTAGCTCACAAGTAGTAAATGTTCAACAAAAGATAGATTTTGTTTACATCAACTTAAGTACTATTAATCTCTTAAGAAAACACTTTAGTGTTACAATACAAATATGCCAGGTTTCTTTTCATTGTTGAAAATAAATTTACATTATTATAAATAATTACATAAAGAGAAAGTACTTGAAACCCCAACCCCTATATATTTCTACCCCCGCAAAAACCTAAAACCATTAAGATAGGAAAATATTTACCTCTCATCTTTAACATTGCATAAAAATAAACCTATAGCACAGATCCCCTGGAATAGAATATGGCAAACCACTCCAGTATTCTTGCCTGGACAATTTCATGAACAGAGGAGCCTTGTGGCCTACAGTCCATGGGGTCTCAAAGAGTTGGATATGACTGAGAGACTCAGCATGCACGCAGGCAATGAGACATAAGGATATCATCACAGTGGTGGTTTAAGACAGCAAAATATCAACAGAGGATTAATTAAATAAATCCTACAGTAAAGAATAACTAGCAGACCACTAGATAATGATGTGGGATTCTTTATTTACATGGCAAGACATTCATGATTTAGAATTTATTAAAATAATTATAAAACTATGTATACTAGGTTGCATTTTCTGAAAAGAAAAAATGTTACACACACACACACACACACACACTTGGAAATCTGGAAGGATATTCACCAAAATGTTTTTAGGAGTTATCTCTAGGTTGTGGGATGACAAGCAATTTTCCACTTTCAGCTTTATAATCTTTGGTATGGCTATAATTGTTACAGCAAATTATTTTCCAACAATTTGAACTATTATTGGTATTAACTGTCATTAACAGATCATAATAAATTAAACACTGTGCCTATATTATTTCCATTCTAAACAAATAATAGATAACTGCTTCCAGAATCAGCCCTTGCCTTCCTCTATTTGAATTCAACTTGATAAACATGTATCAAACTCTTGTGATGTGCAGGTACTATGAGAGATTTTTTTTAAATGGTAAGACATTTCCTATAACCAACAAACTTACAAATCAAGTAGAGAAACACAAACACACAAATAACCATAACATAAAGAAGAATTAAATAAATCATACAAAAGTTACAAACTGAGGAGAGGAAAGTTGAGGTGGAGAGAATGGATGATGGGAGTGGAGAAACAAGAAATTCCTACCAGTTCCAGAAAGGCAACAGCTTTTGAACTGGGCACAGAAATATTAATGGCTTTTCATCAGGTAAGGTTAATGGCGTATCAAGGAGATGAAATGCAAGAGCAAGGATCCTCAGAAGAGAAAGCATGGGTTATGTTTTGGAGAAAGCAAACAGCTCAGTTCCCTAGAGTTCTGGGATGTAAGCAAGGATAGAAAGATAAGCTAGACTAATACTAAAGACTTAAATGTGAAGAGTTCTCATTTAGTTCCACAGGAAATGGGGAGCCACTGAGGTTTTTTAATCAGGAGGGTAAAATGATCAGTCCAGCTCTAATCATAATACTCTCTCTATTAAATATAATCCTTTAGCTGACTTTCCACTGAGACCACTTGAATGTCTCTTCAGTCCCAATGAATGTATCGTTGGCTAAACTAAACGAAATTACTTGTCCTACATCAAAATTTCTTAAGAAATATTTGATCGTAAAAGTCTCAAAAATATGAAATATAAAAGCAGACAGAAAAAAAGGTAAAATCACAAAATCTAAAACTTGAAGTGTTCATAGATCCAATTTTATTCAATGTACAGGCAATTTTGCAAAACTAGCCATGACCAATCAGAATTGATATTAATACTTCCTGATTCCTTTTAAGATTAAATTTTAGCTTGATGTAATTAATTTCTATTTCAAAGATTGAAGTGGCAAAAGAAAAAATAATTAGAACAAATTTCCATCTTTGTTATGAGTGGATATTCAAGATCATTTCCTCAAGGAAACCTGGGTCTGGCAAGGTCAACAACAACAGGTTCTTTCTATCAAAGGGCCATAGTAAAGATTAAGCTCTCTGAAAAAATTGGTTTGTTCTGAAAAGAAATCTCTTTCTGGGCAGTTTTCGATGAGAACAATAATGGATAGTCCTGTTGGGGTGAAGAGGCAGAGTTTGCAGTTTTTAGCGACCACAGACAACTATTAGTTTGGGGCTATTAGTCAGAAGAAATACTATATGCACAACACTATCATGTATTTTATTCTTGCCTTCCTAGATGAACTATATTCTCTTCAAAAGTAGTCTTTTTCTTTTTGTAGTTCCCAATGAACAGAGTTTTAAGAGTACATAAGCATTTCATATTTTTTAAACTGAATCTTTTCAGAAGGTTGAAAAGGTTGTTTCAACCTTCAAAATGGTTGTTTTTAACAATCAAATAATAACAATTATTATAACTGGGATCAAAAAGCCCCACATACACGTTGACAGTCAGCAAATACTATCAATTCAAGAAAGCTTATGTAGTCTCAGTTTCTAAAGTTCAGGAAAAATGCCTTTGCAAAGAGCAAACCAAAAACACTGAGAAATTAAGTAACATGGCCAAAGTTGTACAATCTGTTATAATGCTGGGACCTGTTTAACAGGCAAACTTCTAGTCTAGAGATTTTTTTCCCTCTATTCTGTTATGCTATCTCTCTTTATATATAATAAAGCTTTATTAATCCACCTAATTAAAAATATAACTTGAAATACTAACAAGACAGAATCATAAAACATTTTAACAGGTATGACTCAAAAGGTATGCTAAGTACATACAGTAAGTAATAGATGACCTATCTAATATAAATTGCTAAAGGAAAAGAAAACCAATTGTAATCATACATTTGAACCATAATCAGTGGACCCTCCAAAGGGCTTTCTTGTATTAGTTAAATATACCATTTACAACCTTTTCCAGTAATTTGCTTGGTAAATAAGTAACGAAAAGAATTCAGGCAAGATTTGGCCCAATTAGAAGTTTAATTAAGTTAAGTTTAAACAAAGTGTCTAATCTAATATTGAGGACTGACCTTGTAAGCCTGGTGGGCTACAGTTCATGGGGTCGCAAAGAGTCGGACGTAACTGAGCACACACACACACACCTTGTAAATAGAGAACTGTGCTGTTTGGATTATTATAGAGCAAAGGGAAATAAAATACAAACTTTAAGAAAAGTTCATTCTCTGAGTTGAGGATATAACACATACAGAACCCCGTAACATAATAACACCTAAGTCAAAATGACAATATATGTATAAAGCTTACCCCAAGTAGCATATACCACACTAGGTTTTTCTTCTCACTCACTATTTTTCCCCACTGCTCCCCCTTAATCTTTCCACACAAGTCTCATTGTCCTGTTCACAAATCATTTTCTCCAGCTCTCCATCTGGATGCTATGTTCTTCAATACTCCTAAGTAGAACAGTCAATGACTGTTATTGTTCACCAACACAGGTTTTTCAGATCCATGTCACCTGGGCTAATGGCTGATTTTGAGACAGGCGCCCATCAAAAAGGTGATCTACTTACACACTCTAGATTTGTCTTCAGTACTAATGGCTCATCTCTTTTTTTCTGTTCATCCATTTTCCTTTTTCCTATTTCTGTGTCCTCTGGTAACAACTTGTGGATTTGATCTTCAGAGGTTTTCTCCTCTGGTAACTTTTCTTCTCGCAGCTAAAAATACAAATCACATCGAGACAGTAGTTTTAGACCACAAAAGACTTAAAAGTATCTTTTATTCAGTAGTCTATTAAAACAAGCAGGGAAGTTCCGAGACTATTTTCTTATTGGATATAAAGCCCTCTTATTTTTTAAGAGCATCAACTTCTACTTGACTCTTGCCAAACATCCACTCATGGCTTAAGATTTAACTGCTCTGCATTCTTGAGCAATATGAAATCACAAAAGCTAAGATAATACACATAATCAAGAACTAAGGTTTATTCACTTAGCCAAAAAATGATCAATCTACAAACTTTCTTTATTCCCATAATCCAGATATAACTGCACTAGGCCAGGAGAATAGCAAAGATGTATGCCACAGAGGGTCAGGGAAGTTGGACTAAGAAAGAGAGGTCTTTGGGCCTACTGGCAACAGAAAAAATGGGATATAAGAGTCCCAATGTCCTACAATTTATGCTGTTATCTCGTTATCTACAGGATAGGTCAAGTACATGGTCTACAAAGAAAGTTAAGGCAGACTGATATGCTCCTCATTTGAGGCAGGTAGCATGGCATTATGAAAATAAGATGGCTTTTGGAATTAAATAGTATCTTGCTATATACTTGCGGTGTATCAAGAGTTCCTTTCCTAACCTCCCTTTATTCTCCTTTCATTGCCTGGGACTTTAATAAAATTTAAATGGCATAATGTATATGAAAGCAATTTTAGGCTACTGGTATTTTTAATCACACTTATAAAAAATAAAACTAGAGAACAAATTTTTTCATTGGCTGTCAACTCAGAGTTATAAAACAACAATAACATGCTCAACATCACTCATTATCAGAGAAATGCAAATCAAAACCACAATGAGGTACCATTATACGCCAGTCAGGATGGCTGCTATCCAAAAGTCTACAAGCAATAAATGCTGGAGAGGGTGTGGAGAAAAGGGAACCCTCTTACACTGTTGGTGGGAATGCAAATTAGTACAGCCACTATGGAAAACAGTGTGGAGATTTCTTAAAAAGCTGGAAATAGAACTGCCGTATGACCCAGCAATCCCACTTCTGGGCATACACACCAAGGAAACCAGATCTGAAAGAGACACATGCACCCCAATGTTCATCGCAGCACTGTTTATAATAGCCAGGACATGGAAGCAACCCAGATGCCCATCAGCAGACGAATGGATGAGGAAGCTGTGGTACATATACACCATGGAATATTACTCAGCCATTAAAAAGAATTCATTTGAATCAGTTCTAATGAGATGGATGAAACTGGAGCCCATTATACAGAGCGAAGTAAGCCAGAAAGATAAAGACCATTACAGTATACTAACACATATATATGGACTTTAGAAAGATGGTAACGATAACCCTATATGCAAAACAGAAAAAGAGACTCAGATGTATGGAACAGACTTGTGGACTCTGGGAGAAGGCAAGGGTGGGATGTTTCAGGAGAACAGCATTGAAACATGTATATTATCTAGGGTGAAACAGATCACCAGCCTTGGTTGGGTGCATGAGACAAGTGCTCGGGCCTGGTGCACTGGGAAGACCCAGAGGGATCGGGTGGAGAGGGAGGTGGGAGGGGGGACTGGGATGGGGAGTACATGTAAATCCATGGCTAATTCATATCAATGTATAACAAAAACTACTGTAATGATGTAAAGTAATTAGCCTCCAACTAATAAAAATTTAAAAAAAAAAAAAAAACAACAATAACAATAAACAACAATATTCAGTTTTTTTAATTAATATTTCTTTTTTATTTTTTAAGTTATGAAAGTATAACTCATTTATGGAAGACTTGGAAAACACAGAACAAAGTTACATATAGTCCCACTACACATTACAATTATTTTTTAAGTAGGCAAATTATGATTTTTAGAGTTTCAATATCAAACTGAAAATTAATAGAATGAATACACAGAAAAGCAGATGAATACAGTAGACTCGAGGGCTTCCCAGGTGGTGCTCATGGTAAAGAACCTGCCTGCCAGTGCAGGATCTCTTGGTCAGGAAGATCCCCTGGAGGAGGACATGGCAACCCGCTCCAGTATTCTTACCTAGAGAAACCCATGGACAGGAGCCTGGCAGGCTACAATCCATAGGGTTGCAAAGAGTCAGACATGACTGAAGCAACTTAGCACACATGCACGCACACACAGCAGATCTGAAAAGTACCAGGAACCAATTCCATTTAAGATTTACACAATTTTCACACAACAGTAGGATACAAATTCTATTCAAGTTCCTATAGACTATAAACTAGAAGACACTGGAACATATCCAGGGACATAAAACAAGGTGTGAAAATTTCACGGTCTAAAGGTAATAAAATCATACAGAGCCTGTTCTCTTATCACTGTGGAATTATGTTAGAAATCAATATCAAGAGATATTTGAAAATAACCCACATATAAGTGCAATGTGACATCTACCAAGAGTTCACTGACTTAGTCATTTAAAGCCTCAATAAAGTTAGACTGAAAAAAACACACATGGTGATTGCAGAGAAGAAAGCATTTAAATGAGAAATTAATATCAAAGATACTTTAAAAACCCCATGCATCTGGAAACTAAATGTCCACTTTAAAATGATGGATGCATCTAAGAAGCCATAACAAGGAAAATAAGAAAACATTTGTAACAGAATAAAAATGAAGAGAATTTATCAGAATTTGTTACATGCAATTGAAACTGCTCAGTGTAACTTAAATACAATGTGGAATCTTGGAAAAGGTATGAAAACAAATAATGGACACTGGCATAAAATTTTATGAAATTTGAACAAAGTCTGTACTTTAGTTAATAATACCATATCACATGTTAATTTCTTGTTTTTGATAAAGATTTAGCCTTGTATTTCCAATTTCCATAGATATGATTCCAATAAGCCTGAACTAGTCTTAACACGCTGGATCTAATTCAAGAGGTTATGAATATGCAAAGAACACCAAATACAATGTTATATAAGGAGGAGATTCAAATGAAATAATGTACTACCAACTTCTCAAATCAAACAAGAACACAAGAGGATGAAAGCTAATCCACAGCTAGAGAGAAAGCAAACCTGAAGTCTATGCTAACTGCCTACATGAAAGATCAATCCCTTTTAACGATCTTAGATGGGAAATTCTTATTCAACAACAGGACCACAGGCTTTACTAAGGAGCATTTCACTTGAAGAGAACAGAAAGGCAGAGTGGCATAAAGAAAACAGGTTTCAGCGTCACCTTACCATTTACTGAACAGTGTGTGTCAGGTGTGGCACTAAAAAAACAATTAAGGTTCACAACTGAGGTTCAGTTCAGTTCAGTCGTGTACGACTCTGCAATCCCACGGACTGCAGCACACCAGGCTTCCCTGTCCAACACCAACTCCCAGAGCTTGCTCAAACTCATGTCCATAGAGTTGGTGATGCCATCCAACCATCTCTCCTGTTGTCCCCTTCTCCTCCTGCCTTCAATCTTTCCCAGTATCAGGTTCTTTTCCAATGAGTCAGATCTTGGTATCACGTGGCCAAAGTATTACACCTTTAGCTTCAACACTAGTCCTTCCAATGAATATTCCAAACTGATTTCCTTTAGGATGGACTGGTTGGATCTCCTTGCAGTCCAAGGGACTCTCAAGAGTCTTCTCCAACACCACAGTTCAAAAGCATCAATTCTTTGGCACTCAGCTTTCTTTATGGTCCAACTCTCACATCCATACATGACTACTGGAAAAACCATAGCTTTGACTAGACAGACCTTTGTTGGCAAAGTAATGTCTCTGCTTTTTAATATGCTATCTAGGTTGGTCATAGCTTTTCTCCCAAGGGGCAAGCGTCTTTTAATTTCATGGCTGCAGTCACCATCTGCAGTCATTTTGGGGGCCCCCAAAATAAAGTCTCTCACTATTTCCATTGTTTCCCCATCTATTTGCCATGAAGTGATGGGACCAGATGCCATGATCTTAGTTTTGAATGTTGAGTTTTAGGCCAACTTTTTCACTCTCCTCTTTCACTTTCATCAAGAGGGTCTTTAGTTCTTCTTCACTTTCTGCCATAAGGGTGGTGTCATCTACGTAACTGAGGTTATTGATATTTCTCCTGGCAATCTTGATTCCAGCTTGAGCTTCGTCTAGCCCAACATTTTGCATGAAGTACTCTGCCTATAAGTTAAATAAGCAGGCTGACAATATACAGCCTTGACGTACTCCTTTCCCAATTTGGAACCAGTTGGCTGTTCCATGTCTAGTTCTAACTGTTGCTTCTTGACCTGCAATACAGGTTTCTCAGGAGGCAGGTAAGGTGGTCTGGTATTTCCATCTCTTGATGAATTTTCCACAGTTTGTTGTGATCTACACAGTCAAAGACTTTAGAGTAGTCAGTAAAGCAAAAGCAGATGTTTTTCTGGAACTCTCTTGCCTTTTCAGTAAACCAACAGACATTGGCAATTTAATCTCTGGTTCCTCTGCCTTTTCTAAATCCAGCTTGAACATGCGGAAGTTCATGGTTCATGTACTGTTGAAGCTTGGCTCGGAAAATTTTGAGCATTACTTTGCTGGCGTGTGAGATTAGTGCAATTGTGCAGTAGTTTGAGCATTCTTTGGCACTGCCTTTCTTTGGGATTGCAATGAAAACTGACCTTTTCCAGTCCCGTGGCCACTGCTGTTTTCCAAATTTGCTGGCACGGTGAGTGCAGCACTTTCACAGCATCATCTTTTAGGATTTGAAATAGCTCAACTGGAATTCCATCACCTCCACTAGCTTTGTTCGTAGTGATGCTTCCTAAGGCCCACTTGACTTCGCATTCCAGGATGTCTGGCTCTAGGTGAGTGATCACATCATCGTGGTAATCTGGGTCATGAAGATCTTTTTTGTACAGTGTGTATTCTTGCCACCTCTTCTTACTATTTTCTGCTTCTGTTAGGTCCATACCATATGTCCTTTATTGTGCTCATCTTTGCATGAAATGTTTCCCTTGGTATCTCGAATTTTCTTGATGAGATCTCTAGTCTCTCCCATTCTATTGTTTTCCTCTATTTCTTTGCACTGATCACTGAGGAATGCTTTCTTATCTCTTCTTGCTATTCTTTGGAACTCTGCATTCAAACTGGGTTTATCTTTCCTTTTCTCCTTTGCCTTTCACTTCTCTTCTCAACTATTTGTAAGGCTTCCTCAGACAACCATTTTTCCTTTTTGCATTTTTTTTTCTTGGGGATGGTCCTTATCACTGCATTCTGTACAATGTCACAAACCTCCATCCACAGTTCTTCAGGCACTCTATCAGATCTAATCCCTTAAATCTATTTCTCACTTCCACTGTATATACATAAGGGATTTGATTTAGTTCATACCTGAAAGGTCTAGTGGTTTTCCCTACTTTCTTCAATTTAAGTCTGAATTTGGCAATAAGGAATTCATGATCTGAGCCACAGTCAGCTCCCAGTCTTGTTTTTGCTGATTGTATAGAGCTTCTCCATCTTCGGCTGCAAAGAAAAGAATCAATCTGATTTCAGTATTGACCATCTGGTGAGAGTCCATGTGTAGAGTCTTCTCTTGTGTTGCTGGAAGAGGGTGTTTGTTATGACCAGTGCTTTCTCTTGGCTAAACTCTGTTATCCTTTGCCCTGTTTCATTTTGTACTCCAAGGTCAAACTTGCCTGTTACTCCAGGTATCTCCTAACTTCCTACTTTTGCATTCCAGTCCTCTATAGTGAAAAGGACATCTTTTTTGGGTATTAGTTCTAGAAGGTCTTGTAGGTCTTCATAGAACCATTCAACTTCATCTTCTTCAGCATTACTGGTAGGGGCACAGACTTGGATTACTGTGATACTGAACGGTTTGCCTTGGAAAAGAGCAGAGATCATTCTGTCATTTTTGAGACTGCACCCAAGAACTGTATTTTGGACTCTCTTTTTGACTATAAGGGCTACTCCATTCCTTCTAAGGGATTCTTGCCCACAGCAGTAGATATAATGGTCATCTGAGTTAAACTTGCCCGATTTCAGAGTTAGCTAATGTGTTCAAATTCAGAGCCATAACCTTCAACCTGGAATTCAAATCTATGTTTACTTTGGTGGTTCTCAGCCAAGGATGATTTTACAGCCGGCGATGTCTGGAGACGCTGTCCCAGCTGAGCGGACAGGTGTATGCTGCTCCTGGCGTCTAGTGGGTAGAGGCCAGAAACTGCTACTAAACGTCCTAAATGCATAAGATAGCCCCCAAAATACATACCTACACAGATGCTGCCATTTCAAAAAACTAAAACATTTCCTGTTTTATGTACTTCAGTGTTACTTTGTTCAGTGCTTAATTGTGTTTACATACAATGTTCTCTGGCTTCTTAAGCGTTTCAGAATGTATCCTTTGCTTCCTAATAATGTTTATTGCTGCTCTCAAAGTTTTTGACAGTGAACTTGTACTATTGACAAAACAACTTTTTCATTGCAATGTTGAGTCTCTGTGAACACAGCACCAACATGAAGTTAAAAATTTACAAAATTGAAAACCACATATATCCATTTAAATCTTCATATGAATCATGTTGGTATTTTCTCTATATTGGAGTCTGTAGATGCTAGTTTTTGGTCCCTTTTGATGGTTATTTATAAGGACGTGAGAACTTGGTCTCTAGGAAAGAGGTTTTATACTCAGGGAAAATGGCTCAGATAGTGTCAGACAACAGCATATAACCCTGAATGAGAAGTATTGATAGCTGCTGTTTATTGAACTCTTCCATGTTTCAGACATGAAGTTTTATAGAGCTTACCTTATTTAATCTTCAAGGGCTTTGTTTGTACCTATCATTACCATTTTATAGACACAAAAATTAACACTCAGTGGTTATTACCTAAAGTCTGTGTTTGAATACTGAAGAGTTTAGATTTTAAAGCAAACCACTGACTTCAAATACTAGGGTTCCCCAACCTCAGTATTATTGACATTTTGGGCCAGATAGTTCTTTGTTAAGGTGAGTAGGTCAGAATCTGAGTAGAAGGTTTATTCATGAATACTTTACTGGGGAGCAGGAGTGAAGGATGGAATGGTACAACAAGAGCCAGCAAGCCAATACAAGTGGCTGGCCTAATGTGAGAAACTGGATGAAATGCAGCTCAAGACTCAATCTGAAGTGAGAAAGGGGGAAGCAAATGATATACATATATATATGTATGTGTGTGTGCGCACATAAATAGACTCCCACCTCCTGCTGACCAAAGTTTGCTCCACTGGATGTTAAACATCCCTCACACTGGCTTGAACAACTCCAGTAAGTTCCCATGGTGAGCACTGTACGGCAACCACAGAGGAGCCCTGGAGCTAAAAGCAAGACGCAAGCAGTGTGAGCCGAAACCAGAGATCTCAGACTGTACCAAGCAAAGCTACCCACTTCTGTAAAGTGGAATGCTTTTTACTGCCTCCATTTTTTTAAATGCTTATTTATTTATCAACCATGCTGGGCAGCTTGCGGGATCTTAGCTCCCTGACCAAGTATGGAATCTGTGCCCCCTGCAATGGAAGGGGTGAGTCCTAATCACTGGACCACAAGGGAATTCCCTGCATCCATTTTTAGATACTATTGGAGACAACTATTGACTTCTGTATAGTAATCTCATTCTCAACCACACTACCAAGAATACCATGTAATTTTTTTCCTCAAAGTATCTTTACTTTGTCATTATTAATTTTTTAAAGTAAACTTTTCTTTATGGCTGTGCTGTGCAGCATGAGGGATCTTAGTTCCCCGACCAGGGATCAAACCCATGCACCCTACAGTGGAAGCGTGGGGTCTTAACCACTGGACCATCGTGGAAGTCCCCAAAATAAACTTTTTGAAATCAAATCACTATACAGTGTACAAATGATAAATGTAACACATGAAAAATTCTACAAAATAAGCACATCCATGTAACTACCACCCAGATCAAGAACCCCTTGTGCCTACTCCTCACCCCAAAGTATTCATGATCCCAGCTTATAACACCAGAAACATACTTTCACCTATTTTTCAGTTTTATATAAATGGAATTTTATGTATGTATTGAATCTCTTCCTTCAGTCAACATTTCATTTGTGATCCAAGGGGGAGGGGATATAGTACACATAGAGCTGATTCACTTTGTTGTATAGCAGAAACTAACACAACATTGTAAAGCAACTACCCCCCAATTAAAAAAAAAAAATTCCATTTGTGAGATTCATCCATGTAGGTGTATTTAGTAGTCTGTTCTTTCTCATTGTTTTACAGTACTCCATTGTTTGACTACAAAATAACTTAATGATTCTATTGTTATAGATATTTGCATAACTATTAGTTTATTTATTTTATTCACAAATAAACTACTATGACCGTTCTTGAAAATGTATCCTGATACATATACTGTTCTGTGGGATACATTCTAGTAGAGAAGCTGTTTAGTCATAAAGTAGGGTACACTGCCATAGTTTCCCCAAATTGACTGTACAAATTACACTCCCACCCCAATCTGCAATGTAGCAGGAATGACAGCTGCTCTCAACCTTGCTAACACTCAGAACTGTCTATGTTAGCTATTTCAGTGCATACATACTGACAATGCATTATGACTTCAGTTTGTATTTCTCTGATGACTAAAGATCTAGAGCAGTTCTTCATGTGCTTATTGACTATTTGGAAATTCTCTTTTTGACATGCCTATTCACATTGTTGCCCTTTCTCCTTTCAAATATTTGGAACTTCCCCTAATAATCTATAGGAGTTATACTTTTTGGATATGAGGCAATTTTAAGAAAAAATACATACATACAAGAAACACACACACACATTATTCCCCCTTCTCATACTAGACTGCCTTCTTCATTCCTTGGTAGTGCCTTTTGAAGACAAGAAGCTCCAGGTTTTAAAGTAGTTTAACATTAGTGATTTTTTTTAAAAGAAACTGTCTCATAGTATCAGTTGTTTTTTTTTTTTTGGCTCTGTGTCCCGGCACTTGAGGATAGAACTGGCTGACTGGAAGCTGCTGGTACCGAAGACATGAAGCCAAGGGGGCCAGAGCCCATTCCTTCTACCTCTGTACATTACGTGGATCGGGAATCCCTGCCAAGAAAAGGACGGTCCACAGGCACCACCCCCCTCCCCAAGACCCCCAGCACAAACCCCATGTCTACAAAGTCACACTCACTCAGTCACCGCCCTCCTCATGGTATCTTAAAGGAATTATTATTTGACATTTCACATACAGATCTACAATTCACCTTGAGCTGTTTTTTTTTTTTTAAATCAACTATGTTAAGGAATAACCTATATATGATCAAATGATCACATACGGAATGCACAGCTCAACGAATTTCAACAAATGTATATATCCATGTAACCATATCCCTAATCAAGATATAGAACATTTTTACCACCAAGAAAGTCACCACAAACCCACTAGTGGGAATTCCCTGGCAGTACAGTGCTTAGGACTCTATACTTTTACTGCCAAGGGCCGAAGTTTCATCCCTGGTCAGGGAACTAAGTGAGATTCCACAAATCACGCAGCATGGCCAAAAACAAAAACAATAAAAAAACCCACTAGTAATCAATCTCCCACCCTACTCAGCACAAACCAACCCTTAATTTTATGACTACAGATTAGTTTTGCCTACTATAAAATCATACAGCATGTATTCCTTTATGTCAAGATTCATTCACAGCACATTTTTTATATTCATCCATGCTACTAAGTTCATTATAACACTATATTCCTTATATTCCTTTTATGGATAAGTTATATTCCATTGCATGAATATACCACAGTATGTTTATCCATTCAAGTATTATACATGTGGATTGCATTTAGTTTGGAGCTGTTATGAAAAAAGCTGCTATGAACATTCATGTCTTTTTCTGAACAGATGTTTTTATTTTGCTTGTCTAAACAGCTACAAGTAGATTTGCTCTGTCAAGTAGTTGCTGCTGCTGCTGCTAAGTTGCGTCAGTCGTGTTCGACTCTGTGCAACCCCATAGATGGCAGCCCAGGCTCCTCCATCCCTGGGATTCTCCAGGCAAGAACACTGGAGTGGGCTGCCATTTCCTTCTCCAGTGCATGAAAGTGAAAAGTGAAAAGTTAAAGTGAAGTCGCTTAGTCGTGTCTGACTCTTAGCGACCCCATGGACTGCAGCCTACCAGGCTCCTCCATCCATGGGATTTTCCAGGTAAGAGTACTGAAGTGGGTCGCCAGTGCCTTCTCCATCAAGTAGTTAAGTATATGTTTAAATTTATAAACTGCCAAAATGTTTCCCATGGAGATTATACCATTTTATACAATCAGTCCTCCATATCCATGGGTTCCATATCAGTAGATTTAACCAACCACAGATCAAAAATCAAATATCACTCTGCCAGAATTCCCTGGTGGTGCAGTGGATAAGAATCCCCCTGCCAGTGCAGGGGACGTGGGTTCCATCCCCGGTCCAGGAAGATTCCATGTGCTGCAGAAAAACTAAGTCCGTGCACCACAACTTCTGAGCTCGCACTCTAGAGCCTGTGAGCCTCAATTAATGAGTGCCTGAGCCACAACTACTGAGCCCATGTGCTGCAACTACTGAAGCCCGTGCATCTAGAGCCTGTGCTCCACAACAAGAGAAGGCACTGCAATGAGGAGCCCACACACTGCAATGAAGAGCAGCCCCAGCTCTCTGCAACTAGAGAAAGCCTGCATGCAGCAATGAAAATCTAGTACAACCAAAAATAAAGTAAATGTTTTAAAAATATCAATCTGCCTTTGGTGGAACCTGTGTACACTGAACCTGCAGATGCCAAAGGCCAACTGTACTCTGTTTTTCATAAGGGACTTGAGCATCCATGGATTTTGGTATCCACATGGTTTCTGGAACCATTACCCTGCAGATATGGAGGGAGGATTATACTCCCACTAATAATTCATGAGAAATCCAGCTTATTTTCATTCTCACACTCATTTGGAGACATGGAATTCTTAGCCTTTTAATTTTAGCTATTCCAGAGAAAGTAGGGGATATCCTACATGGGATGTTAGTGAGTATCTCCCTGTTGAGCATCTTTTCATATTTTCGGTAGCATGTCTTCTGTGAAGTGTCTGTTTCCAATCAAGATTCTTTTTTAAAAAATTCTAAATAAACGTCTGCTGTTAGATATTTTGAGAATATCTTCTCCCAGTATTTGCTTTGTTTATTTTCTAAATGCATAGAGGATTATATATATATAACTTGAATAAAATTCAATGTATCATTTTTTTCTTCTGTGATTAGGATTTTTGGGGTTCTGGTCTAGTAAATCTTTGCCTACCCTAAGGCCAATATTTTTTTCTTCTAGGTCTTCTTCTGCATAATTTTAGCTTTTATGTTTAGTCTATGATCCATGGTATACAGATCAAGACTGACTTATTCACAGGATAAATCTGTTCCAACATCACTGTTGAAAAAACTGCTCTTTTGCCACTGAATTATTTCTGTGCCCTTAGGAATATCAATTGACTATTTATGAGGGGGTCTATTCAGGTCTATATTCTATTCCATTGACCTATGTCTTTTCCTTATGCTAACACTATACTCTCTTGATGACTATCATTTTAAAATCAGGTAGTAAAAGTCCTCCAATACAAACAGTCATTATTCACAGACATGATCCTCCATGTAGGAAATCCACTAGAATCTACAAAAAAAGCTACTGAAACTACTAAATGAGTCTAGCACAGGGATAAAGTATCAAAAAGTATCCTACTTTGTAGGATAAAGTATCAAAATGTAAAAACCAATAGTATTTTTATATACTTGCAAGAATTGTAATACCACTTACAACAATATCCAAAAAATGTGAAATATTTAAGATAAATCTGATAAAAGATCTGGAAAGTGAAAACCACAAACCACTGCTGAGAGAAACTAAAAAGAACTAAATAAATAGAAGGATATCATGTTGATGGGTCTGAAGACTCAATTACTGAGATATCAATTCTCCCCCAACTGATCTATAGACTCTGGGCAATCCCAATCAGAATGCCAGCAAGTGTTTTTGTAGAAATTGTCAAGCCAATACTACAATTCAGATGGATATACAGTGAACCAAGAAGCCAAAATAACTTTGAAAAAGCCAAAATAACTTCTTACTATAAAGCTGCAATAATCAAAACAGCATGGTACTGGTGTAATAATAAACAAATAGATCAATGATACAGATACAATATAGAGTTTGGAAGCAAACCCACAATATGCAGGTAACTAATATTTGACAAAGGTGCAAAAAGCAATCCAATGGAGAAAGGACAGTCTTTTCAGCAAATGTGCCAGAATAACTGGGACATCTATATGCACAACATATATAAAAATTAACTCAAAATGGATCACAGACCTAAACATAAAGCCTAAAAACTATAAAACTTCCAGAAGAAAACACAGGAGAACATCTTTGTTGACTTTGGAAAAAGAACTCTTAGATATAACACCAAAAGCAAAATCTACAAAAGGAAAAAAAAATGTACAAAGTGTATTTTTTGAAAGTTAAAAACCTTTATCATTCAAAGGGCTCTAAGAAAATGAAGACTGATACAGGGAGAAAAATATTTACAAAGCATACACCTGATAAGACTTGTATTCAAAAATCTTTCAAACTTCAACAGTAAGAAAATACAAATAAACACCTGAAAAGATGTTCAACATTATTAGTTATTAGGGAAATACAAATTAAAACCACAATGAGATACCACTACATAAAAACTAGAATTGCTAAAATTAAAAAGACTAACCCTACAAAACGTTGGCAAAGACTGCGAACAACCAGAACACTCATACACTACTGGTAAGAATTAAAATGGGAAAATCACTTTGAAACAGTTTGGCAGTTTCTTAAAAAAGAAATCACACCTCCCATATGATCCAGCCATCTCAAGCTTAAGTATTTACTTAAGAGAAAAAAAATTATTTTGTACAAAGATTTGCAAGTGAATGGTCACAGTAGCTTTATTTGTAATAGCTAAGAACTGGAAACAACCCAAATATCTATTAAGAGGCAAAAAGATAAACAAACTGTGACATGTACAATGAAATAATACTCTGCAGTAACAAAGAATAAATTATTGATACACATAACTAGCTGAATGAATCTCAGAATTACTAGGCAAAGTGAAAAAGTGAAACAGAAAAGCATTAAGCAATTCAGACCAAAAAGAAAAAAACATTAATTGGACTTCATCATAACTAAAAACTTTTGTGCAAAGGATACTAACAAAAAAGTGAAAAGACAACCTACATAGTGGAAGAAAATATTTACAAATCATGTATCTGATAAAGATTTACTATTTAGAATACATTAAAAAAAAACTTACAACTCAATAGCAAAAACCCAACTCGAAATTGAGCAGAAAGACCTGAAAAGACATTTCTCCAAAGAAGAAATACAAAGTTATCAATAAGGACACGAAAAAAGTCTCAACATCATTATTCATTAGGGAAATGCAAATCAAAACCTAATGAGGGGGAAAAAAAAACCCTAATGAGATACCCACTAGGATGGTTATTTTTTTTAAAAATCAAAAAATAACAAGTGCTAACAAGAACGTGGAGTAACTGGGGCCCTCACACATGGTTGGTAGGAATGTAAAATTGTAAGGCTATTGTAGAAAACAGTTTAATGATTCCCTTGACCTGGCATTTCCACTCCTAATTACATACCCAAAATAAGAGAGGGGGAGTCAAATGGACACTTGTATTCCAATGTTTATGCAGCATTATTCACAACAGCCAAAAAGTGAGAACAACTCAAGAGTCCATCAGGAAATGAAAAGATTAACAAAATGAAATGTTGTTGTTGTTCAGTTGCCCAGTTGTGTCTGACTCTTTGGAACCCCATGGACTGCAGCACGCCAGGCCTTCCCGTCCCTCACCATATCCCAAAGTTTGCCCCAGTTCATGTCCATTGCACTGGTGATACCATCCAGCCATCTCATCCTCTGACGCCCTCTTGTCCTTCTGCCCTCAATCTTTCCCAGCATCAGGGACTTTTCCAATGAGTCATCTGTCCATATCAGATGAACAAAACACTGGAGCTTCGTTCAGCTTCAATATCAGTCCTTCCAACAAGTATTCAGGGCTGATTTCCCTTAAGATTGACTGGTTTGATCACCATGCTGTCAAAGAGAGTTTCAGGAGTCTTCTCCAGCACCACAGTTCAAAGGTACCAATTCTTTGGTGCTCTACCTTCTTTACAGTCCAGCTCTCAGAACCACATGTGACCACTGAGAAGACCACAGCCTTGACAAAATGGAATATCCAGCCATAAAAAGGAACAAACTACTAAAACATGCTACAATGTGAATGAACCTTGAAAACATGCTGTGTGAAATAGGCCAGGTCATAAAAGGACAAATATGATATGATTCCACTTACATATCTAGAATAGACAAATCTGTAGAAAGAGAAAGTAGGTTAGAGGTTAATGGGGGTTGGGGGGTATGACAGAATGGGGAGTTATCGATTAATGGGTACAGAGTTTCTGTTTGGAGTGATAAAAATATTTTGGAGAAAGAGAACAGTGATGATTACACAACACTATGAATGTACTTAAGGCCACTGAATTGTATACTTAAAGTGGTTAAACTGACAGATTTTATGTCATATATATCTCACAGCACTTAAAACTTTTTCTGTGTGTCATGTAACTTATACATAAGTATCATGAAGTTCCAGCTAGCATTCTATCCTTTTAGATACTAAATAAATAACCTGTATGACAGGTCCACTCAAGGCAATCATCTAACAGGATGCTTCAACTAATCTTCTGGTTAGAATCAAACAGCTGAATTGTCTGACAGTTAAACACAAAAGCAAATGGAATTCCTAGCCATAGGGCAAGGCTCCACTGAAGGAACAGCCTGTGGAAGCTCACTAGATTCTTCAATCCTGTTCATTCAAGGGTGGAGATACCTACAGAATATTTGTAGCTAATCATGTCGTGAATAATACCCACTTTACCGTGAAAAATTATTTATCTTCATAATTGCAGAAGCTGAGTGATGGGTATACAGATGTTCATTTTATTGTTTAAACATTACAAAAATTAAAAATTTAGAAAACATTTATAATATTTGTTATGCTAGTCAACAAACCTCAGGCACTGGATGACTCCAGAAATAACTGAAGGGCTTATAGGAGCCTCTGCAGAGAAAGTTCTGATTACTGTCTTTCAAATGCTACGTAACTACCCCCAGAGTATGTATTCCCTATTATTAATACTACTTCAAATGTTAACTAGCCATATATTTAAAACACATATGAACTACTTTCAATTTGGAACCATGTCCTATTCATCCTTGATGTCTCCTCTCCCACTTTAGTACTATACATAGAGCCTGTATGCAGTAAGTTTAATTCCACAAACATTTACAGCACATGAGAATCTGTGTTAGGCACTGCTTTTAGAGCTAAGGATATAGCCCTGACCAAAAATGACAAAGTTTTTTGTATGAGGCTTATATTCTGTAAGAATGTGATTGAAATGAAAGATGTGATTAAACTAATAAATTTTTAAGAGGTCTTCCAACAAATATTCCCTGCAATACAAACTATATCTATTTTGGTGACCACAGCAGTCCCCACGTTTTGGAAGAGCTTCTCTCAATTTCACAGTAAAAGATAACCAATGCAATGGTGTCATGAACACAGGCCTGGTGGGAAGAGTGCTGTTCAATCGCACTTAAAAAAAATCTGGATATAACTGTTTTCATTAAAGTTACGTGTTTATCAAAATTCCCTCCACCCCCAACCAAAGGTAATGTTCCATACAGCTGTCTCAGTCCAGAGAAGAATTTATTACTAATGTAATACAGTCACACATAGAGTGTGCCCTTCCAGTGATGGTAAGGATGACAGTGAGAGTTCTCCTCTTAATGGACTAATAATGATGGGATTTTTCTAAAATATATCAGACCTTTCAAAGATTAAAATACACAGATCTTTACCACTCCAACCTCTCTAGCTGTGCAGGAAACAACCAAGTTATGAGAGCATTTATCACAATGCATTAGGTCTCAGAAGTGTTGAAACACTAATGCTTGTTATGCATGATGTCTTCAGTTAACCTGAAGCCTTGTTTTATTTTGTGAAGCAAACTATTCCTCACTTTCATCTTCTGCCATTGCATCAGCCAATAATCTGCTTCTCTCTGGATCCATCTTTCAGAGTTTTTAAAATGCTTCATCTCCCACAAAGCAAATTTCATGTCCATCAGGGTCAGGCAGAATGATCACTTGCACTGTTGCTTTCCCTAGAGTGTCTGGACTGTCAGAATACCCCAGTTCTCCCATTTTATCATGTCACCTGACAACTCTTTCTAGGGGCAAGAAAAGGCAATTTGTCCAAAAGCTGCTGCAAGATCACTGTCTCCTGGATGTCCTGTAGCTCCAGCTTATAATGGTTATCAGCCTGGACCAGCAAAGTCCTCTGCTTCTTTTCATCTTTTTCATAAACTTTCATTTCTAGTAAATTATATCAATAGCTAAAGGACTTTTCAAGATCAGACTCTGGTAGAGTTACTTTTAATATAGGATCTGTCTGCGGTGGACTACAGTTCTGCAAACAGAATTTATATCCTCCAGGGGTTTTGGTTTCAAAAACACCTCCCGCAACCTCACTGAGTGGCCACTCCAGCTTCCTGGCATTGCAAGAAGAGTGAAAAAGTTGGCTTAAAACTCAACATTCAGAAAACTAAGATCATGGCATCTGGTTCCATCATTTCATGGCAAATAGATGGGGAAACAATAGAAACAGTAACAGACTATTCTCTTAGACTCCAAAATCACCGCAGATGGTGACTGTAGCCATGAAATTAAAAGACGCTTGCTCCTTGGAAGGAAAGTTATGACCAATCTAGATAGCATAGTAAAAAGCAGAGACATTACTTTGCCAAAAGTCTATATAGTCAGAGCTATGGTTTTTCCAGTAGTCATGTATGGATGTGAGAGTTGGACCATAAAGAAAGCTGAGCACCAAAGAATTGATGCTTTTGAACTGTGGTGTTGGAGAAGACTCTTGAGAGTCCCTTGAACTGCAAGGAGATCCAACCAGTCCATCCTAAAGGAGATCAGTCCTGGGTGTTCATTGGAAGAACTGATGCTGAAGCTGAAACTCCAATATTTTGGCCACCTGATGCAAAGAACTGACTCATCAGAAAAGACCCTGATGGTGGGAAAGATTGAAGGCGGGAAAAGAAGGGGACAACAGAGGATGAGATGGTTGGATGGCATCACCGACTCAATGGATGTGAGTTTGAGTAAACTCTGGGAGTTGATGATGGACAGGGAGGCCTGGGATGCTGCAGTCAATGGGATCACAAAGAGTCGGACACAACTGAGCGACTGAACTGAACTGGTTAGAAGTGAGTGTGATAATCATGAAGTCATTGCCAAGTTTGTAGTCTCTGATGCCCTAATTGTAAGTCAGTTCTGCAACAAAATGATCATCCTCAGGTTCAAATCCATCCATTGTTTTACTTCATTTTCCATCATTAAGGCCTTCATTCCCAGGACATCACAAGAGAAACGCCATTAGGAAATGGTTTTCCACTTTGAACATGAAGTGCAGAACCCTGCAAGTCACCATGACCTCCTACAGTACCCACCCCTCACACATACAGTGCCACACCACCCACAGATGACGCCAGCACAGTAGTTCCAGTGGCACTTTAAAAATTAGAGACTTGTGCATCCCTAATTGTCTCATTTTCTTATCTAAATTGGTAAAATGGTCTACCCAATGATAGTACACTACAGAAATAATTTGTGAGAGTTGTAGGACCTTCTGGCCTCTTGGTGCTTCCTTAATCTTTCCCCTGTGCTCAGTCATTTCAGTAGAATCACACTCTTTGCAATCCAATAGACTGTAGCCTGCCAGGCTCCTCTGTCCATGGGATTCTCCAGGCAAGAATACTGGAGTGGGTTGCCATGCCCTCCTCCAGGGGAACCTTCCAAAACAGGGATCAAAGAATGAACATAACAAAATTCTTTCCCCAATCAACGCAACAAGATGGAGGGCTGAGCACATTCTAATATTCTCCTTCTGCTTAAAACAACATGAAAAGTCAGGAAACTTCTCTTTAATGGAACATATCTATAAAAGCACAGAAAAAAATAGCATGCCACTAACAAACAAGATCACAAATATGCAGAAGATGGAACTAGTTTTCACACTTAAAGGTGTGAAATTACTAAATAAGCAATTCACAAAAAAACCCAGAAATAGCCAGTAAGCATAAGATGCTCCTCCCCTCTAGTAATCCAGGAAATGTAAATGAAAACAATGAGATATTTTATTCAGGAGATAGCAAAATATTAAAAATAATGAAAAGGGACTCTTTTACTGTTGATAAGAAAGTTAAGTTGAAAAAGTCTTTTTAATATCCACCAAAATGGTATATACAAAGTGTATATACCACTTGACCTGCACTTTCACTTCTAGGAATCTAACTTAATAGTTGCTCAGATATATTCATACATGTTTAATGCAACATCTCTTCAAAATTGGGGGAAAGGGGAAACAATTTAAATGACCAGTGGTTAAATGTATTATGTACACCTCATCCACACCATGAAATATCATTTGGTATGAAAAAAGTACCTACACGAAAACACTTGCTTCCCATCCATACATACAAAAAAAAACATACTGTCAGAAAAAAAAAAACTCCTAGGTTCTTTGAAGTCTTTGCCATTAGACCATAATACTCACAACCCTTCTCTGTGGAGTCACCTACTTGGCCTGTCAACTCCCCTTATTCACAGAAAACCTCAGCACCAAAGTTTCTGCCCAGCTACTCCAGTGATCATTCCTGAAGATTTCAATAGCAATATATTCTCTCAGGTTCTTCACTTCCTTCAGATAAATCTTTTCTTCCATCCTATTTCAGTTACTTCCTCCCATAATCATACCCCAAACTGTCATGTTCAATAACTAAAACTACCTCTCAGCATCACATTTAAGCCTTTCACATTTAGGCCACCACTTCTAGGTTTCCAACTTTACTAATATGCTAGTCACCCTACTTTCATAATTCTTTATCACCATCAAAACTTCCAGTCCACTGACTCTACCACTCTCACTGTCCACCATGTCCCTCATGTTCTCAATTCCTTCCTCAAACAACATCCTTAAAGTAACCACAATCCAAAATTACAACTTCCTTGTATACACCTTCAGGTCCACTGCATCATTCCCTCTGTCATACTTCTTAGCATACTTTCTAATACTGGTTAAACCCAACCCATTGCTTATTCCATGTTCTAATTGGTCTTATTTCCATTTTTGTCCCATGAAGCAGAGATAGCTAGCTGCCTACCCAGTATTCATTTTTTTATTTCTTACTAAAAGAATCCTAATTTTACCGAGGAAGCTAATGTACCCAGGTAAAACACTGTTACCCAGCTTTCCTGACAGCCACAGGGAGTCTGTGACACTACACTACAAAATATAGGCGAAGTCACTGGGTGGGGCTTTGGAAAAAGCTCTTTAAAAGACCAAATTCAGCTGACATATGCCCTTCTGCCTTACCTTCTGTCTAGATGGAATTACAGAGAAGGATCAACCATCTCACACCACAAGGAGACAGGCACACTAGAAGATGTCTAAACAGAAAAACAAAAGGACCCTGAACCTCTGATGTCCTAGAGCTGCCATATTAGTCCTGGGCAGTTTACCTCCAGCTTTTTTGTTACTTAAAAAAATAAAACTCCTAGTTTATTTGAGTCATTATGTTGGGGTTTCTACTGCTCTGCTTAGTTGCTCAGTCATGTGACCCCATGAACTGCAACCTGACAGGCTTCTCTGTCCATGGGATTCTCCAGGCAAGAATATTGAAGAGGGTTGCCATTTCCTCCTCCAGGGAATCTTCCTAACCCAGGGATTGAACCCAGGTCTCCTTGCACTGCAGGTGAATTCTTTTCCATCTGAGCCACCAGGGAAGCCCAAGAATACTGGAGTCTCCACTATTGATAGTAAATACAATTCTTAATTCCTAAGCCCATTACAGTTTATTCCCCACAAGGCAACTAGAGACCTCTTAAAAATATGAAAGTGACAGTCACTCAGTCATGTCCGACTCTTTATGACCCCATGGACTGGTCCACGGGATTCTCCAGGCCAGAATATTGGAATGGGTAGCCTTTCTCTTATCCAGGGGATCTTCCCAACCGAGGGATCGAACCCAGGTCTCCACCAGGCGACTTCTTTACCAGCTGAGCCACAAGGGAAGCCCAAGAATACTGGACTGGGTATTCTCCAGTGGATCTTTCTGACCCAGGAATCGAACTGGGATCTCCTGCATTGCAGGTGGATATGTGAGATCATATTACTGGCTTCCCATCACACTTAAAATAAACTTAGGGTCCTTACTAGGCAACTAGACCCTCTCTGATATGTCCCTCCTCTCTCTCACAACTCACATCATACCAAATCCCCATACCACACTTCCATCCACAACTTGTACACTCAGTTTCATCCAAGGTGTTCCTTTAACAAGGAAGACCTGTTTCCATCTCAGGGCCTGTGTGTTTGCTGTTCCCTTTATTGGGAATGCTCTCTCCTCACAACTTTACTTGGCTTGCTCCCTCACCTCTTCCAGGTAGCAACTCAAATGCTGCCTTCTCTGACATTTTCCCTGATCCCTGTATTAAAAACAGTTGTTTTGTGTCTCAAGTTTCCCTTCCACTCCCCTGTAACTCTTCCTACCTTGCTTTATTAATATATATTAAATACTTTTTTTGCTTATTTACTGTTCATCTTCCCCATTAGAATGGAATCTCCCTAACAGCAAGAACCCTGGGTGTCTTTTTCAGCATCATATCCCTAGTACCTGGCACACAGTAAGGACATAATAAATATTTGCTGAATAAATGAATATACATCATGATCTCATTTATACTGAAAAAGACTAAAGCATATGTGACTGTGTGTGTGTAAGTACATAAAAAATCTAGGATATACACTAAACTGTTGATGCTAGTTATCTCTGGGGAAGAGAGTGGAAAATAAAAAAAACTTTCACAGCTTGCTCTGCATATTTTTGCATAAAAAAGACAAAATTAGCTATAACACATGGCAGGAAGAAAATGTTAAACATATTTAGAAATATAAATCTATTTATAGAATCATAAAATTTAGACACTCACAGTAACCTCAGTAAGCATAACACTACCTCATGGGTAGAAGGATCTATGATTAGGAAGCAAACATCTTTTAAAAGACCTAGAATCAGTGGAATAAAACTTCCTGATAACTTTTTTATAGCCTTTATAAAGGTTTTTACTGTTATTTAAACAAAATAAAAAAAGTATACTAAGCAAAGTGTATTGTACATCAAATTAGTAATGAATTGTGTAGAATTAATTTCCATCACTTGCTTAGTAAAAACTTTTAAATATCTCCCTTCCCTAGGGATTCATCTAGATAATTATATATTTGCTTTGTTTCAGAAAATATGCATTCTAAGACACATTTTTTTTTATCAAATTCTCCATCCAAATGTCTAATATATTAATTTTTTTACTTTATGGAGGCATATTTTTACATGTTATATAATTTGTCCATTTCAAATATATAATTCAATGGTTTTTAGTAAATTTACCAAGTTGTGGAACATACCATAATTCAGTTTTAGAAACCTTTATCACTGCAATAAAATCATTCATGTCCATTTACTATTAACCCCCATTCCCACCTCTACTCAATCAACCATTAATCTACTGTCTCTATACTTTTGTTTATTATAGACATTTTCTATAAATAGAAACATACAATATGTGGTTTCTTTCATGACTTCTTTCACTTAGCATCTTTTCCAGGTTCATCTATCTGGTAGCACGTGTCGGTGTTCCATTCCTTTTTGTTGCTAAATAGTATTCCACTGTATGGATATGCCACAATAGTGGCATATCCACTATAATTTAGTTCTATGACTTGGATTTCCATTCTCCAGATAATACAATGGATGAAGGATAACTTGGGTGCTTGGGGAAGGGGGGCAGGGAGTATCTATGGTTAAATTTATTCAACACAATGACATAGGTGAGTGTTTTTCAAATCCAATCCAGTTTACACAGAATGAGATTGTCTTGGCTTCACTCAACAACATTATGCTATCAGTCACTTTTAAAACTATTTTTTCTGTCCCTCCCTCCTCACAGGAACAAAAGGATAGTTCCCCAAGGTTTCTTTCTCTCTACTAAGGTTTATAAAAAATCTCTGCACTTACTATGCCTTCTGCCCTACTTCTTTTTTCTACCTCCAAGTCCTTATTTTCTCATTATCTTCAAGCTGATAGCTTTAAAATTTCCATATTCTCCAAATTTCTAAAAAGTCACATTAAAACTAAATATCTGCATATTCTGGAATTTTATTTAAGAGAAATCTGTGGTTCTCTTCATGTTGCCCCTGAGAACAATTTCTATGTAGAAAAAAGCTTTGTAACTGATTTAAAATGAAAAACAAAAACCTCACAACTCTAATATAAAAGGAGCAAGAGGACCCATGTCAACATTTGACACTCTCATTTAAAAGAAAAGATCAAATATATAGTAGTTAAGCACAGTCTTTTTTCTCTTTAACATGACCTTTCATTCAGTCTAAAATGCCACAATAATGTTATTGTCTTGCCTCTGCTTTATGATGATGTTCAATTCAGATTAAGTGGATTATTTGTCTTTATAAAATATTAAACATCTACATGTAGAATAATTATCTAATCATTATGATCTTAGGTAAGGGATGGTGGTTCAGGGAGAGGGCTGGGGAAGGATAATACAAATCTTATATTTCTTATAACCAGACTTTTTGAAGTCTTAATTTTTCAAATGATTCCCAGACTATTAGCTTGAAAACATCAAAAATAAGATGATGGGGACACAGATAAAAGCTTTCCCAATGGTAAATGCTCTCTAACTAGAAAATTATTCCACTACCCTTTATCAGTCTAAGTTACAGTTCTTATAGAACACCACATGTAATTAGAGTAACCTTTTAAGATAATGAAAAATAATACAAGCTATTATTATTAAAGGTTAAATGTTAGCTTTTAACTAACATTTAAATGCTAAGAACACCTCTCCTGGTGGCCAGTTACTGTAGCAGGTGTATGATAGGCTCTGTGAGCTACATTTTCATCTGTTTGCTATAATGCAGACAGGTTCTACATTATCAGTTTTAAAATTCCCTATTAAATCTAAACTTCCACTAAGTACTCTTTAATGTCATTATTCCAATTTACTTTAAGAAAATGAATGGCATAATAATATGTATACTATACCTTTTTCAGGCTTTCATATTCCTCACGAAATTCCCCAGGCTTGTTTAATTTGATTGGTGCTCTGAATATAAACTCTGGAGAAATGAGAAAAGAAAACACTTTTTAACAGAACTTTCTAGGAAGGAACCAAGATCTTGTCCTACATCATAAACCACATAAAAATTGTGGTCATCTTCCCACAATTTGAATATTCATTCATTCATTTAACCAATACTTATTAAAGGATATAAACCAGGCACAGTCCTAAGCACTGGGGAGAAGCACTGAACAAATAAAGTCCTTGCTATCATGGAGCTTACAAAATTGTGGAGGGAAACAGATAATAAACACACAAGTGTGTGTGTATAATACCTCTGATGGTACTAAGGGCTATGAAGGAAAATAAACATAAGATGGAAGGAAAAAATAGTACACAGAGTGGTCTAAAGGGTCTCACTGATAAAAGTAACATGGTAAAAGACCTCAAGGAAAACTATATTTAAAGCTCTTAGTTCGGGACTTCCCTGTCAGTCCAGTGAGTAAGACTCCGTGCTCCACTGAAGGAGGTGCAGGTTTGACTCCTGACCCAGAAACTAAGATCCCGCACGCTGCGCCACTGGCACAGCCAAAAATTATTTACTTAATTTTTTTTTAAAAGCTTTCAGTTAAATATTACCAAGTGACATTTTAAATAAGCTAAAGTTTTACTCATACTACTGTTTCTTTCTACTTCTTTTCAACACTGCCAATAGATTACAACCTATAAATATTTTCAGTATATACCCTGATTTTTTCAGTGGTTTTGATCAGCCTATAAAATAAAGTCAAAACTCTTCAATGTCACTGAAGGTCTTCCAGAGACTGATCACAACTTCATCTTTCTAAAGCACTGTCTCTCTCAACTCGACTACCTAATTACAACATACACGCCACATATTTCTAAACCTTTTATGTTGCTTTCTCAGCTGAAATTCTGTGTTCTTCTCTTCTCTATATATAGTTTTAAATCTGAGGTTCCAGGCCCACAAGAGGCACACAATACATATTGATTATATAAAAAATAAAAATCCAACTTAGGAACAAATAAAAGATAAGTCCTAAATGCTATAAAAAAGAAGGAGAAAACACACACTTCAGCCTTCTTAAATGTACATGACACTTCTATACACCCCCATATATATATATAGTGACTTAAACACGGTATTTAAGACTTACTAATAACTCTACATCCATTCAGGTTGATAATATTTGTTGTAGAAAAGTGGGCTCCTCAAAAAGGTGACTTTCGTCCTTTTTCAGTTGTCTCAACTACTTTAGAAAGACTCATTTACACCAGAGAAATGTGGAAGATTCTTAGAAACACTGGACCTAATGCAGATGCAGAAAACAGGAACTTAAAGCTGTACCAAACAGGAGAGAGTTATTAGATCCAGGGCTTGGGAGGAAAACATTCCATCACCTTCATCCACTTAAAAAATAAACTCCTGATGACTATTTTAATCGTATCTCTTAAGAACATTTCTAATTATAGGCAAATAGTATTTAAAAGCAGATGCTGTAAAAGAGCAGTGGAAGAGGGAGGAGAAATGCAAAACCCTTAAGGCAAAAAAAGGAAAATACTTTTAATCCATTTATGAAGAACTTATTCCTGAACAATACTTCATATACATTTTCTCAGTGAATCTTCACAGAAACTTTGTAAAGCAGGTATTATAACCATTTTACAATAAGGAAAAGGAGGGGTTAATGACTTCCCCAAGACCACAGAACTAGTACATTGCAAAATTAAGAGAAAAAGAATTAAGGTATAAAGACGGAAACTACATAATGATGAAAAAGTGAACTCATCAAGAAGATACAATAATTATGAATTTGTATGAACCTACCACAGAGCAAAACAATAAGACTATAAGAGAAACTAATAAATCCAAAATTATAGTAAAAAAATTTAACACATCCCAATTAAAAACAGATCAGGCAGAGCAAAGGTAATAAAAATACAGAAAAATTGAACAATAAAATTAACAAACTTGATTATGTATTTATGAATTCAATGAGCAAAATACATATTCCTTAAAGCAACAAGGAACAATTAAAAATACACTAGGTCTCAAAGAAGTTATAAAAATTTTCAAAAAATTCACATTATACAGACTTTGTTCTTGGATCTTAACTGCCATTTTCCAAGCCAAGTTCTGTAGCTACCTGGCTGATAACTTTAGCTTACCCAATATTCTTTCTCAATAAATTCCTTTTCTGCCAGAGTAGATTTCTACTGATAACAACCACTGGCAGGGGAGTTTGGGGGAGAATGGATTCATGTATATGTATGGCTGAGTCCCCTTGCTGTCCACCTGAAATTACCACAACATTGTTAACTGGCTCCAATATAAGAGATTTAGTCGCTAAGTCATGTCCAGCTCTTACGACCCCATGAAATGTAGCCCACCGGGCTCCTCCATTCATGGGATTTTCCAGGCAAGAATGTTGCCATTTCCTTCTCCAGGGGATCTTCCCGACTCAGGAATCAAACTCTAGTCTCCTGCACTGCAGGCAGATTCTTTACCGACTGAGCTACCAGGGAAGCCAATATAAAATAAAAAGTTGAAAAAAAAAAACTAACAACTTTTTTCACATGGTACTATGAGATGATTCAGAAGCAAAACTCTAAAAACTGGTTAAGGAAAAAAAGAGAGAGAAGACAAATTACTCCTAAGAATAAAAATGAGGACCAAATTAGAGGTATGAAGTGAGTTTAAATCTCCAGTAACTATTAAAACAATGTTACAATGAGTGATCTTGCATATGAATCATTTTGCATGTCTACAAGTATAGCCACAGATTAAGTTGCTGGATTCAGAACCACTGGGTCAAAGAAAATGTGCTTCTGTAATTCTGGCAGACAATATCAAATCCCCCTTCATAAAACCTGTACACACTTATAGTCCCACCAGTGATGCATGAGACTGCAATTTCCTCACACCTTTGCCAGCACGATGAGTGCTGAAATTGCTTAGCTTTCCCAATATAATTGGTGAAATTCTGCATCTTATGCGCTTAATGAATGAAACTGAGTACTTTTCATATATTTGAGTAATTTACATTTCCTTTGATATAAAAAGTATATAATTTCCTTTACTCCTGCTGGAGTTAACTTTTTCTTCCAGATTTGTTAAAGCTCTATGTAAGAACTACCCTTGTGTCACATGAATAGCAATACTTTTCTTAGTTTATCATCTGTCTTGACTTTGCTTACAGTGGTGATTTTTGTGTAGTTATATTAATCAAACTTCTCCTTTATGACTTCTGCATTTTGCATATTTGGAAAGACCTTCCTCAGGCCAAAATATAGTAACAAATTCTATCACAGTTTCTTCTGGTACAAAGTGTAAGACTCTTCTCATATCTACTTTTAAAAATTCTAAATCTATTTTTTATTTGGAAGCAACATAAGGAGCATAATCTTATTCAGGCTTTTAATAAGTCTACTATCCAACACAAGGGACCAAACGTACTTTAGCGACAGACTAGTAAAAACGATTATAATTTTTACTTACTGTTAGAGAATTTGTTTTCTTTAATTCTTGATGGCATTTAGAAGAAAATGTCCAAAGAGCCTAACAGCTTTATTATATAGTGTAAATAGTACAAAATTAAAAGCCTGATCCCAAACTTAGAAGCTTCCAGAGTCTCAAATAAGTCAGTCTTAACTTCCTCTTCTAAAAATCAGAAAAATACCTACTATGACAGCCGAGTATGAGGATCAAATGAATATAATGAAAGTGAAAACACTTTGTAAACTATTTTCAGACAGTAGAGTGGCATGCAGTAGAATCTAATAACTATAAAACTGCCTCTGGTATTGACGAGATTAAGAAATGGTAGTTTGGTCTGGTTTATTTGCAGGTATAACTTAAGAGAAATGAAGATAATTACCCAACTGCTTGGATACATTTATTATATGAAAAGTTAAATTCACTCTGGGATACTTACTAAGAAATCTCAACGTTCATATTTAAGGCCAAGTAAGAACTCGGCATACTGACTGAAATATTACTATACCTTGACTCATTTGAGTGTAAAAGGTAATGACAAGGGTAGGATTAATTTCTACTCACCAAGATTAGTACTGATATAGATTAGCTTACTGTTGGATTAAGAGTAATGAATCTTGATGCTTTAAAAATAAAAAATGCTAAACAGTCACTTTTTGCAAATTCTCCCAACAGGACTGTGCTGCATTAACTGGCATCATGCCCAAAAGTTCAAAAAATTACATAGTCAACAAAGTAATTCTTGAATACAAAAACAGTTAAGTATAAAAGGTCATGAACTGGTCCAATCTGACATTAACTTAAATATTTAAGCCTTTTCCTATTTTAATAATGCCCTCTAGAAATGTCAACAAGGCAAAAATAATTTTTTTCTTCCCTACTGGCTTGCAAAAAGAACATATTAGGTTCTGACACCTGTTCTGTCAATTAAGTGAGAGTATCTAGATATATCAAAGATTCTGTTTGCCTTGGTCTCATCTATCAAGTGGAAATTAAAATATTGGCCAAATCTACTTCACAGGAATGCAGAAGACCACATTTAGTAGTAGCAGTAATCAATGAAGAATCCCTATAATAAAAACACAGCTAACATTTAATAAGAGCACACCACATGCTAAATGCTACACATATATACACACACACAATGCAGAAAAGACAACAACAGCAGGCCTAACTGCCTATCTTAAGGCTTGAGTACAGGGTTAGCCTTTAACTGGTGGCTAGGAAGATTTGGGGAAAGTTCTCAGCCACCTTGATTAGGTACAGGCTCACTGTTACCTCAACTGTCTTACTATGTAAACTGTATAAACTATGTAGTTATGCTGAATACCTTCTTTCCTGATGGGATTCTGGAATTCTGGAACATGTTAGGCAGACAGTCCCTATATGATCAGCCCCTAATAAAAACTTTGGGCAATAATCCTGTAAGAAGCTTCCCTGGTTCACACCACTTAACACATGTAGTCACAACTTGTTGCTGGGGAAAATAAGCATGTCCTGTGAGACTCAACTGAGAGAGAACTCTAGAAGCTTATGCCTGGTTTCCCCTGGACTCTGTCCAATGTTCCTTTTCCCTTTGCTGATTTTAATCTGTATCCTTTCACTGCAATGAATCATAGCCACACTAGGACTATATGCTGAGTCCTGGGGGCACTGCTAGTGAATCATCAAACCTGTGGGGGGTGGGGGGGGGGTGTCTTGGAGCCCTCCTGAGATACATATACACAAGGCATGGACTAAAATCTCTTCAGATCTCAGTTTCTATTGGAGAAATGAGATTAACTTCTAGAGCAAATGATTCAGCACAGGCTTATCTAGCTTTATTGTGCTTCACTTTCTTACACTTGACAGGTATCATGGTTTTTACAAATTGAAGGTTTATGACAACCTTGTTAGTGTCAGATGATGATCAGTATTTTTAAATTAAGGTATGTACTTGTTTTTTAAACCATGATGCTACTGCCCACTTAACAGACAACAGTGTAGTATAAAATGAACTTTTATGTGCACTGGAAAACCAAAAACTTTGGTTTTATTGCTTTATTGCAGTATTCACTTTATATGGTGGTCTGGAACCAAATTCTCCGTATCTCCAAGGTATGCATGTAATAATATTCTTATTTCATTTTCATTTACTACTCATAAGTTTCTCTAAATTCTGAAATGCTCTATTATATAATCGGTAAAAATGCTATTAGGATTTAAACTTACATAAGTGTAGCTATAATATCAAAATAATTTCTTAGAAGCCTTATGAAATATGGTTTCAATCCACCTAGATTATATGAGAAATGAAGCAGGAAAAAAGGTCAGAGAAATGAAAATCTCCCCTTTTAAATCAAAGTCATTTACAATGCCTCTTAAAGCTTACTGGAGAACATTTTAATTATACTAAGATATTTATCAATCATGATTAACCTTTCAGGTTCCCTGAATTTTAGCACAGAAAGAACATTAATTTAACAACAACAACAAAAAAGTTACTGTCTGCTGATGTAGGACTTGACTTTTCTTAATTTTCTCTTTACTTCCCTCTACCTTTCTAGAGTCATGTCAACTCCCTCCACTCCAAAAGCTGAAATTGTAGTTGAAACATCTGCAATACTATCAAAAAAGAAGAGCAACAGGAGAAAATCTACATGATTTGGTAAGGTGATGCTTTTTTAGATAAAATATCAAAGACATGACTCATAAAATAATTCATAAGATGGACTTCATTAAAATTAAAAATTTCTGCTCTGCAAAAGACAATGTCAAGAGAGTGAGAAGAAAAGCCACAAACTTGAAGAAAACATTTGCAACAGATGTATTTGATATAAGACTGTTATCCAAAATAAACAAAGAATATCAAACTTAATCAGAAAACAACCTGATTTTTTTTAATGGGCAAAACCTTAACAGACACCTCATCAAGGAAGATTTAATGTAAAGAAGATGTAGCAAACAAGCAAATGAAAAAAAAAAAACGCCCAACATATGTCATTAGGGAATGGCAAATTAAAACAAGATGCTGCTACACAATGCTATGGCTCAGCAGGGAAAGAATCCGCCTGCAATGCAGGAGACACAGGAGATGCAGGTTCAGTCCCTGGGTCAGGACAATTCCCTGGGTCAGGAAGATCTCCTGGAGGAGGGCATGGCAACCCACTCCAGTACTCTTGCCTGCAGAATCCCATGGACTGAGGAGCCTGACGGACACAGTCCAAAGGGTCACAAAGAGTCTAAGCGTGCACACACACACTACATTCCTAATTAGAAGCGCTCAATTCCAAATCTCTGACAATACCAAATGTTGGTGAGGATGTGGAGCAATAGAATTCTTATTTATTGCTGGTAGGAATGCAAAATGATAGAGCCACTTTGAAAGGCAATCTGGCAATTTCTTATAAAACTAAATATACTTTTACCGTGTGTGTGTGTTTGTGTGTGTGTGTAGGTCACTTCAGTTGTGTCCGACTCTTTGTGACCCTATGGACTTATAGCCCACCTGGCTCCTCCGCCCATGGAATTCTCCAAGCAAGAATACTGGGGTGGGTTGCAGTACAATCCAGCAATTGCACTCCTTTATATTTACCTAAATGAGTTAAAAACTTACATCCACACAAAAACCTGTAAATAAATGTTGATAGTACTTTTGGTCATAATTGCCAAACCTTGGAAGCAACCTAAATATCCTTCAGTAGGTAAATGGATAAATAAACTGAGGTACATACTGTGAAATTATTAATAATCAAAGAAAACTCAGCTAAAATTAGAGTAGGGACAGGCCTGTAGGGGGTGTGCTCATGCCCCTCTGTATCTGTCAATTACTCCTAATAAGAAGAGCTATATACCTGTCTATGACAGAAAGGTGTTGCTTAGTTTACTATCTAGCAAGAAGAAAACTTCTTTCCACCCAAAATCAACTGTACCAATCAGACATGCAGCAGCTCAAGCAATGAGAAGCCTCTATACTTTGTACTCCCAGCCTCCTCCATGGACTCTTTGGCTATTACAGCCCTTCCCAACATCCTTCTTTTCCCTGTAAAAGCAAATTCCCCTTCCTTGTTCTCTGGATTTGCCTCCAGTCTGCCACAGTTTGCATATCTTGAATGTCAATTTTTCTGGCTATTCCCAAATAAACTCACTTTTTCTGGTAATATAACTGTCTATTATATTTGAAAGCTGATAATCCAGACAATGGAATATTATTCAGTGCTTAAAAAGAAAAAAATGAACTTTAGACACTCATGAAAGAAATTAGAGATGACCCTAACAGATGGAAGGATATACCAGGTTCTTGGATTGGAAGAATCAATATTTTCAAAATGAATATACTACCCAAGGCAATTTACAGATTCAGTGCAATCCCTATCAAATTACCAATGGCATTTTTTCACAGAATTAGAACAAAAAATTCTAAAATTTATATGGAAACACAAAAGACTCCAAATAATCCAAGCAATCCTGAGAAATAAAAACAGAGCTGGAGGAATCTGACTCCCTGGCCTCAGACTATACTACAAAGTTACAGTAATCAAAATGGTCTGGTACAGGTGCAAAAACAGAAATACAGACCAACAGAACAGGACAGGAAGCCCAGAAACAAACTCACACACCCAACTAATCTATGATAAAGAAGGTAAGACTATACAATGGAGAAAAGAGTCTCTTCAGTAAGTAGTACTGGGAAAACTGGAAAGTTATATGTAAAGAAAAAAAAAATGAAATTAGAACACTAACACCATGTAAAAAATAAACTCGAAATGTACTAAAGACCTAAGTATAAGGCTGGACACTATAAAACTCTTAGAAGAAAATAAAAAACAGAATGCTCTTTGACATAAGTCACAGCAATATCTTTTTTGATCCACTTCCTTGAGTAAGTTAAACTAAGGAATGTGAGTGATTTATGAGGTGTCACTGTACAGCCATCCTTGGTAACAAAGCTACCATTCTGGTGAGTGATAGTGATAACAGGGGTGGCGGTGCATGTGTGGAGGCAGGGATCACATGGGATATCTCTGTACATTCCTCTCACTTTGCTGTAAAACTAAAACTGCTATAAGAAATATATTTGAGGGCAGGGGAAGCACAGCAACAAGATGTCAAAAGAACCAGAAAAGGCAACATCACCCTCCCTAGTCCAGAGGAATTGGTCCCAAGGCCCACCAATCCCTCCCTGGGATTTTCCAAGTGTTTCAGTAGCACAGAAACAACCATTCACCCTTCCTTCATCTCACAGAAAAGAAATACTAGAAACTATTTCAGGTGTCACTGAATGTTGAGTATCTAAGTATTTATAAATGAATCCAGTGGTGGAAATACTTTCTTAATGCCTGTCCTCTGACAATTACAGTTGACCCTGGAACAACACACACTTGAACTGCACAGGTCCACTTATACACAGGTTGTTTTTTTTTTTTTCCCCAGTAAATACCTACTACAGAATCATATGATCTAAGGTTGAATCCAAGGTTGGCTGAAGCCACTTATCCATCATAAAGCTATATGTAGATTTTCAACTGTGCAGGGGGGTCGGTGCCTCTAATCCTTGCAACTACACCATGTGTGAAAGGAAGGGAAACTCCGTAAGGCTATAACACCCTGAGAATGGCAAACACCCGTGGTCCATGACCAAAGCTGAGCACTGCGCTCAGTCCAACGTGGACTGCAGGAGCAGCTGTGCCTCCTTGACGGTCCTTCCTGAAAAGGATCTTCTCTAGGGTGGCGTGACTGGCTATTAACAAACACAAACCAACAAAACAAACTATAAGGCTGGTATCTTGCTAATTGCAGCAAACCCTCAGGAATAAAGTGTCATTGTCAAAGCACCCACACTCAACACAAAATCAGAAAAAGAATCTCCCTGAACTATACTCAGAAGACACTACCCCAATAACTCTGAAATCCAAAGATACCTATGCTTGAGTTTTTACCCCTGTGGGTTCAATTTCTTATCAGTGCAGCAGAATGAAAAAGAATAAAAAGAACTCTAGACTTAAGAGTCCAAAAATCTAGATCCTAATCTGGACACTCCCACTTACTAGTTATTTGTCCTTGGGCAAATATAAAAATCTCTTTGCTAATTTCCATCTCTATCTCCACCACCAGCATCATTCTGATGACTGCCAGTTATGTAGTAGTTTCATTATGCCAGGTCTATTTCTAAGCACTCTATGTATTTTTAACTCACCTAATCTTCATAATGACCCAATGGGGAGATGCTATTATCCCCATTCTACAGATAAAGAAACTGAAGCACAGAGCATATAATTTGCCCAAAGCTTCACTGTTATAAGTGAAAGAGCTATGGTTTAAATTCGGGCAATCGAGCTCCAGAATCAGTGTTTTTATCCATTATTCTCCATTACCTCTTTAATATAAAAAAAAAAAGAAAATGGGGGGAAAAAAGCTGAACAACCCTATAATAACAATGGGCAAAAGGACATGTACAGGCAGTAGATGTATTTTTTATAGAAAAAAATAAATTCAGATGACTTATATTAAAATATGTTCAATTTCACTCATCTTAAGATATTAAAAACTTTTAATTTTTACTTATTTTATTATGCATTTTTGGCTGCACTGGGTCTTGGTTGCTGCATGTGTGGACTTCTCATTGTGGTAGCTTCTCCTGTTGCAGAGCACTGGCTCTAAGGTACTCGAGCTTCAGTAGCTGCAGCCCGCCAGCTCAGTAGTTGCAGCACATGGGCTCTAGAGTGTGTGGGCTTCAGTAGTTGCAGTGCATAGGTTTACCTGCCCCAGGGCACGTGGAATCTTCCTAGACCAGGAATCAAACCCAAGACCCCTACATTGGCAGGTGGATTCTTAACCACTGGACCACCGGGGAAGTCCTATTAAAAATTTCTGAAACAAAATACTTTTATGTACTAGATTCACAAACATGAAAAAATTTGATAAAGACCAGAGTTAGCATGGGAATTCATTATCTTAATACACACATATGTACAAAAATGTAGAACAAGAATATTCACTGCAGATCAATCACAATACTGAAGAATGGAGACAACCTAAATGTCCTTCAATTTTAGACTAACTGAGTAAGTTATCAGTGACTAGCATACAATGGATCATTTTCTGTACTGTCTGTTTTTATTCCTGGTCTGGTTTCTTGCTTTACATGATAATTTTTTCTAGAATGCCATCTACTGTGCAATGAAAAACTATGAAGGCTGTGGATGATATTATACTCCTATAAAAGATTCACCATGTTCTGTTACTGGCAGTCAGACTCAAAGTGTATCACTTCACAATCTAATCAGGAGAGAGCTGATTCAAGGTTGGCTGCAGGCTTTGTAAAGCTTGAAAACATCTATCCTAGTCGGTAGCCCTCCCAGTCTAGGGTATTTACCAACCCTGCCTTCCTTGGAGAGTCCTGAACTCTCTTCCTCAACGATGAAGAAATGCTGAGACTGCTTTGCTTTTCATTAGCCTTCTGTGGAGCTTTTTAGCCTTTTACCCTGCGCCAAGACTTTGCCTCAAGAGAAAAAAAGCAGGTGGAGAGGCTGTGGAGGTGGGTGGTTGTGGGGAGATGCACCCCCCTTCTCTCTGGGATCTTGGCCTCTCAAGTTCTGGTTGCCTTGGCAGCCCTGAACTATAATTTTTGTATCCCTAGCCACATGAAGAAAGCTCTGCTGGATTTTTTGCTTCTTAATAGCAATACTCACCCTCTGCCAAGAATCCACAAAAGTCTGAAGCCCTGGCTGCCTTGGCAACTTACCAATGCCTTCATATAGATCTTTTTTTTTTTTTAAGTCAGGCTTTTCTAGTTATTCTCAGCAGGAGTTTTGGTCTGCGACAGTCTGCTCCATCAGAGCCAGAAGCAAATCTACATTCTTCATAAGCAGTGGAGAAGACAAGATTTTCATCATGAAACCACAAACCATTACTGAAGAGGGAATAAGCAATGAGGGAGAAGACAAAAGGAGAGAATATTCTTTCGAGAAAGTCAAGAAAGGAATCCAAAAAAGGTAGGAACACATGTGACCAATTCCTAGGGAAACTTACAATCTTACAAGGAAACAAAAAAATGTATGTGAGTGAAACTACTTCAGAATGTCCAAGAGTTATAAAACTAAACAGCTAAGTGCTGCATGAGGTAGAGATGCACAGCAGCAAAAGAAGGCAATGCATCAAAATCCATCTTCTACAACAAAATCTATGTAAGGGCAGAGGTGCACAGGAAACAAGAGGCCATTATCCATATTAATCTCAAGGTTACCTGCTTATACTACCCACCAAACTTCTGAATTACCCTCAATAAGGAGAAACTTAAATGTTCGATTAAGCATTCCATTTAGAAGTAGGAAGGTGGAAACAAGGGGAGTGAACTATAAACATGTTCTAAAACAAAACTAAAGTGCTTTCCATTTTATCTGTATTTTCAGTTTCCCCCTTCTAACTCTCCAAGAATGCATATGACAGTCAAGTGCCAACTGTCTTAAACTAATGCAACTGCCTATTTACCTACTTGCACAAGACAGTAACAATTTACAGTAGGCAATATGAAGAGTGTTTACCCGGAAAGAAGAGGAAGTACACAGAGAAAGAATTAAAAGCTAATAAAATGTTCATGCCAGATTTTAAGCCTGCTTACCTAAGTGCCATAATTAACACTACAGATCACTACTCTAATAACTTAAAGCCATATTTTAAAACTATCTTTGGCAAAGAATTAATACAATCAAAGGTCACCGCTCACGTACCAAGAAGTTAAAATATGTTTATAATTTTTGACCTAATAATTTCATTTTTTGTCAACAAAGGTCCATCTAGTCAAGGCTATGGTTTTTCCAGGAGTCATGTATAGATGTGAGAGTTGGACTATAAAGAAAGCTGAGTGCCAAAGAATTGATGCTTTTGAACTGTGGTGTTGCAGAAGACTCTTGAGAGTCCCTTGGACTGCAAGGAGATCCAACTAGTCCATCCTAAAGGAGATCAGTCCTGGGTGTTCATTGGAAGGACTGATGTTGAAGCTGAAACTCCAATACTTTGGCCACCTGATGCAAAGAGCTGACTCATTGGAAAAGACCTTGATGGTGGGAAAGATTGAGGGCAGGAGGAGAAGGGGACGACAGAGGATGAGACTGTTGGATGGCATCACAGATTCAATGGACATGGGTTTGGGTAGACTCCGGGAGTTGGTGATGGAGAGGGAGGCCTGGCGTGCTGCACTGTTCATGGGGTCGCAAAGAGTTGGACATGACTGAGCGACTGAACTGAACTGAATAATTTCTAGCAATCTAAGAAAATAATCTAAAGTATAGAAAAACTTTATGTAAGAAGATTTTCATTGCAACATTGTTCACAATTGCAAAACAAGGACTGATTATAACCTAAATATCGAATACTGAGGGAATGACTAGGCTAATTATGCAAGTCACTAGACTGAGTGTGCCTTATAATTTCAAACAAGAACATTAAATATGGAAACAGCAATAACAAATGGAAAAGAAATAGTAACATAATTATAGAAGTCACAAAGGGAGAAGAAAATGTTAGTGATAACATATCAAGTTATCATACATAAGTGTGTCAGAATAATGGAAACCATAATCAGAGATCAGGAAGTTAAAAAGGGAAGTGAGCGGTGAGGAAGAGGGAGGTGCTGTGGGAAGAGAAAATACACCAAAAAAAGGCACAAGACCCTTTCCCCAAAGCACTTATTAGTAGAGCTTATTAGTTAAGACAAAGTCATAAAAAGCTGTAAGAGATTTAAATAATTTTAGAGACAATGACAGGTGCAAAATCACAAAATGAACAACTGCCAAATGCATCTTACAAGCAAACTCTGCAATAGACATCAGTAGGAGCAAGACATCAGTAGGAGCAAGAGAACAAAGCCTGGGAAGGAGAGGCAAGGCTTTGGGAAGGTGGGATGAAGCTGAGTCTAACTGGTAAAACTTAGATAAGTCAGAAGATGGAGGAAGAGCAATTCATGTGAACAACAAAGCATAACCAAGAGTGTGGTAACACTACTGAACAGCACACTTAAAAAGTTAAGATGGTAAGTTGCGAATTATGCTTTTATTACCACTATTTCAATTTTTTTAAGCATGAAAGCTGAATAGTAAATAAATATGTTCTACTCTAGCAGAAAGTTTATGTAGGAGGTGGTATAGGCCAGAAAGGATAGGTTGGGGCCAAGATAGGTTAAGAAATCTAAACTCATCCTGTCAACAAGGATAATACTATTAATAAAGTAAAATTATTAATAAACAATAAAACCCCCAGTTATCCAGCATGCTTGGGGAATACAATGTTCCTTAAGTTTATGGGGTAACAATGCCAAATTTGGGCAGGATCTTCCCCATACACAGTTACAGCACTTTACCATCCACACATGTCTGCCTGGTAACTTCCATAAATAGAAAGATCCCAGGCTGTGGAGACCAACCAGATTCCATCACTTACCAATGTGCACTCAGCACAATACAACTTGTCTAGCCCTCAGTTTCCCCAATCCTCAAATAATGTTATAAACGATTAAATGGCATGATTTAAAGTAATGCTTTATACAATGTTGGATATATAACTGATAATTATTAAATCTTAGATACTTCCTTAAAAGGAAAAATTCTACTTGATCTTTTCAGGGATAGCAATTTCTCAGAATTGTAGGAAAGTATAAGGAATTTAATGAAAAAAATGGCATCAGAGATTTTTTTCTCTATATATAGTGCTTATTAACTGTTAATGAAAATTAACTATAAATTTTCAAATTCCAAGTTGTATCTTGCTTCTTTAGTTTAAAAAATTAACATGATTTGTAACTTGATCTGGAAGGAATAACAAAGGAGCCTTTTTTTTTTTTTTTAAAAACAAAGGAGTCTTAAGCAGCCTAAGGCTTTGTAGACTCACGGCCAGATAGTAAATACCCAGTTTTGCCGACCAAGACAGCCTCTCAATTCTACCATTGTAGCATGAAAGCAGTCATAGACAATATAAACAAGTATGGCTGTGTTCCAGTAAAAATTTACAAAAATAAGCAGGAGGCTGGATCTGGCCTGCTGAATATAATTTCCTAACCCTGGTGCTATAGATTGAATGTTGTGTCTCCCACAAAATTCACACATTGAAACCGAATCCCCAACATGATGGTGTTTGGTGATGAGGTCTTGGAAAAGTGACTAGGTCACAAGGGCAAAAAGCTCTCATGAAAGGTTAGGGTTCTTGTAAAAGAGACCCCGGAGAGCTCCTTTGCCCCTTCCACCAAGTGAGGACACAGCAAGAAGACAGCCATCTATGAACCAGGAGGCAGGCCCTCAAGAGACACTGAGTCTACCAGTCTTGATTTTTGACTTGCCACACTCTAGGACTAAGAAATAATTTCTGTTGTTTACAAGCCACCCAGTCCATGGTATTCTGTTGTCACAACCCACATAGATTAACACACCTGGATTAGAGAAAGACAAAGTAAGAGAGAATTTGCAAAAGCAGGTATTAAATAACAGTAGAGTCAAAGTGTAAAGAGTAGAGTCAAAGTGTAAAATTCCTTGCTGAATCCAGCAATGGCCCAAACAATAACGCAGAGCAAGGCAGCCCATACTGGATCAGCACAGTCAAAGCATGAGGCACACAATAAGAGAGGTCACAAAAGCAAATGTAGGTATAGGAATGCTGCAGAGACGAAGGTCCAGCAGACCAAGGTAGATCAAGACCATGTGGCTGTCTCCATCACTATACTCCACAAACACCCTGATAAAAATGGCTTTGGGCTTAACTTCCGCTCTTAGAGTGTAGGATGTGGAACGATATCAACCTGCATTCAAATCTACTATCCACGGGCTTTGTAATTACCAGTATTTATCCTTGTGAAGCCTGTTTCTTCATCCATAAAATAGGAGTAATACCTACCTAACAGTAATACCTACCTTATCATCTAATCTTCCAGTACTTTCCTGGTACAGACTGTTAAATGGTAGCCTAACTGGCCTGTCTCTAAGACTCTTTTTCTATCTATCTCCAATACTGCTTTCCTAGTTCTTTACAGAGATCTGATCCTACCATCCTCCTGCTTAATAACTTTCATTGGTTTCCCTCTGCCTCCCAGATTTATAAACAAGACCAAGACTATCACTCCAGCCACATTTCCATAATACCTCAATACTCCCCCCTTCCCAGTCTTCACACAAGCACTGTTCCTAGATATGCCAGACCCAATCTCTCTCTGACTGTACATATGACACTTTCTCTTCCCACATTGTTTTTCTCTTTTTCACTAGTTAGTTCAAAGCCCTGTTTACTGCCCTCTCTTCTGCAAGCCCTCGCAACATTCTGCACTTAACTCAGTATTGGCATGATTTATTATCTGTGTTATAATTACTTGTTCCTGCCTCTGATTCCTCAAACTAGGAGATTTTCTTGAACCCACGGGGATGATCTCTAGGTATAGTATATATAAAACAGTGGCTTAAAATTTTTTTTTGTTGAATGAACCAGTGAGAAAGTGCTTTAATACCAGCACCACTTTGTACGAAGTTCTTTTAAAGAATTTGTTGTCCGAAAGAAGATCAATTTGTAAAGTTTTTCTTTACAATGAAGGCAAAGGTAAACTTTTGAACCTGCGTATATATGTCTCCTGCTTTGGCAGGTGGATTCTTTACCACCAGTGCCACCTGGGAAGCCCGGGTAAACTTCAGTAAAGTCAAAGTCAACTTCAAATTAACAGAGTCCAGTCTTTTGAGGTTTTACCATAATAGTTTTACAGAAACAAACACTAGACGAAACACAAGAGAAATGGCAAGACATTAGTAAAGGAAAAATAGTTCCACTGCTATTTAGAAAAATAAAAACCAAAACTGGATAAAAGTTGTCTTCAGGCTGAAAAATTTAATTGTACATACCTCTGATGAGGAAGACTGGCTTAGTAGCAGTTTATAAAAAAAAGAAGAAGTTCTAATGCCTGCAGTTTCAGGATAAGCGAGGCCAATGCACCCTTTGGCAGTATTAGTAAGAATTTAGCATCCTGGGGCCTCCCTGGTGGCTCAGGGGTAAAGACTCTGTCTGCCAACGCAGGAGACACGGGTTTGATCCTTGGTCTGTGAAGATCCCACATGTCGCAGAGCAACTAAGCCCGCAGGCCACAACTACTGAGCCTGTGCTCTAGAGCTCCGGCACCGCAACTACTGAGGCCTCAAGCCTAGAGTCCGTGTTCCTCAGCAAGAGAAGCCTCGGCAACGAGAGGCCCAGGCACCACAGCTAGAGAGCAGCCTCCACTTGCCGCAACTAGAGAAAAGCTCATGCAGCAACGAAGACCAACAACAGCCAAAAATATACGTAAAATCATTTTTAAAAATAAAAAATAGAACCAGTTGTTATATAACTTAAAAAAAAAAAGAATTTAGCATCCAGATGGAGAAACAGTAAACCCCACTATGTTTTTTTTTTTTTTTTTTTGCACTGGTCAGGCATTATTTAAAGCATGAGGGTCAATTCTGAGTGGCATATTTAAAGACGAGCAGAAGGGTAAAGGAATCATGATATATATTCAAAAACCTTTTTAAGGATTTTTTAATGTATTAAACATTTACTGAGTATCTAACACAGTCTAGGTACCATGTTAAGTGCTGAATACACAAAGATATAGTCCCTGACCTCAAAGAGTTCAGTGCAATGTCAGAGACAGACACACAAACAAGGAACTGAAATCCAGTGACATGACCAATACACATACTTGCATGGTGACACAAAGGAAGATAATCAACTCCTCTATGAGAAAAAATTCAGAGTACTTGTTTCACCTGAGTATAATCTGACAGAAGGATAAGAGGGAAGAATATTCAAGGCAGACAAAAGGTCAAAAAGGTTTCAAAAAGCATTCTATATTACAAGAACTCTAAGTAATGTAGTATGACCAGAAATTTGGGAAAGGAAGATAGAAGACCAGAGAGATGAATTTGAGAAATATAACCGAAAAATTTAGATGGAAACAATCCCGGTCTTTAAATATCTGAATAATGAAACTAAAGAAGAATGTCTTGATTTACTGGAAACTTAACTCTCAAACACTGGAGAGTAGTGAGTACAGTCACTAGATTGGGAGAAACATCCCTATATCTGTATAAGGTCTATTTTCCCCTGGTATTCTAGATCTCATCCCTAATTACTAACGATAGCAAACATCATTCCAGATGTTTATTGGTCTTTCAGTTTCCCTTTTTTGTGAAATGTCTATTCAAATTCCCTCACCATTTTTCTAATGAGGTGTCTGTCATAATGATTTGTAGTTCTTCATATATTTTGGACATTAATCTTTGGTTAGTTATTACATTGGAAATATCTTCTCCCATGCTATGGTCCATCTCCCTACTTCATCTTTTATCATACGAAGTCTTGATTTTAATGTGACCAGATTATTAATCATTTCCTTTATTCTGCATTTCTTATTTGTATAAAGATTTTTTCCTATCCCATTATAGATACTCTTAGTATTTTCTAAGTTTTACAGCTTGACCTTTTATCCATTTGCTATTAAGTTTTCGTGTATGGTGTGAAGTAAAGATGTTTTCTTGTTCTCTACAAGCTAACCATCCACAACTGAAAATACCTTTGCCCCACTGATTTGTAATGCCACCTGCCCTATATCAAATTCAAATATATGAGGACATATTACTGGACTCTTCAATTACTTTTTTGGACCTGTTAACTATTTAACCCTAGTTCAGTGTTCTTGGCCACTAATCATCTGTATTGACAAATTCCACTAAAAAAATTAAAATTAAAAAAAATATTCCCACCTATTCCAAGTGTTCTAGCTTTTAAAATTAATAAATGAACAATAAATACTATCAAATGCTCTTGAGCATCTACTTAGATGATCATATGGTTTTACTCTTCTTTAATTTAGCAACATGGTAAATTACACTAGAGTCTTAATATTAAGCTGAACTCTCATTCCCAGAATACTACTACTTGATTGTGATTAAAAAAAAAAAAAAATCACACTACTAGACTAGTGCAGATTTCACTTGGACTGGCCTATATTATTCCTTTCTTATATTGTCTTTGTGTGATTTTGATATCACACTGTAAAAGCCCCCTGAAATGAGTCTAGAAACATTTTTTATTCCCTGAAATGGTCTGTACAAGGATTACCCATCTATATCTGAGTAACCTGTAAAACCATCTGTACCTTGTGTTCCTTTAATGGGTAGAATCTTTTCCTGCTTTTTACCATAAAAATGTCTCAAATATTAGAGAGACCAGTACGATGAGCCCCAACATACTCATCACCCAGCTTCAGCAGTCAATCCACTGTCCATCTTATTTCCCTAATCGTGCTTGTCCTCTCTCCCCTTGAATGAATTATTTTGAAGAAATCCCAGATACCATATCATCTAACTTCTAAACTCGGCATCTCTTAAAAGTAATGACTCTTTAAAATATGTAACCAAAAAACTGTCACATTAAAAATCTGGTAACTTAATACCAACATCCAGTCAGTATTTAAAGTCCGACAAATACCTTTATAGTTTTTCAAATAAGAATCCAAATTAGTCCATACACTTAAACTGGTGGCATCTTTTAATCTGCAGGTTTTCTTTTCTTTTTGGCTGCACTGGACTTCCATTGGTGTGCTCAGGCTTCCTCTAGGTGTGGCAAGCAGGAGCTGCTCTGTAGCAGTAGTTGCAGCGCATGGGTTTTTCATTGCGGTGGCTTCTGTTGCAAAACACGGGCTCTAGGGCACACGAGCTCCAGGAGTTGCAGCACGCAGGCTGCGCTGCCCCGTGGCATGTGGAATCTTCCCAGACCAGGTATCAAACCTGTGTCCCCGCCACTGACAGACAGGCTCTTAACAACCGGACTGCCAGGTAAGAGGGAAGTTCCAGGTTTCCCTTCTACAGCTTGCTTTCTTCTTCTTCTTCAGTTACTTGTGAGGAAAAAAATTTGCCACCTGTCCTGTACTTTTCCACATTCTAGATTTTGCTCATTGCATTCACATATTACTTAGTGGATAGATTTTACTATTTGTTCCATTCGTTTTTTTAATTAATTTTGATTAATAAGTTCTACTTATTCTTGACTCAGCTGCAGTTAAGTTGTATTTTTTAGGAAACTGATTGTTTTATACAATTTTTAAAATTCATGGGTATAACCCATACACGTAGAATCCATATTCTACGTGTATGGCTTTTCAAAAATCCTGACATTTACAGCCATATTTCCTGCTTCATTTCTAATATTATTTATGCTTTCTTTTTTTTTTCCTTGATCAATCTTGCCTGAGATTTGTCTATAATACAGAGCCTATATTAACATTTTCAGTGAATTAGATTTGGGGTTTATTAGTCCTCTTCGAAAAAGCAAGAGATTCCAGAAAAACATCTACTTCTGTTTTATTGACTATGCCAAAGCCTTTGACTATGAGGATCACAACAAACTGTGGAATATTCTTCAAGAGATGGGAATACCAGATGACCTGACCTGCCTCCTGAGAATCTGTATGCAGGTCAAGAAGCAATAGTTAGAACTGGACATGGAACAACAGACTGGTTCGAAATCAGGAAAGGAGTACGTCAAGGCTGTATAGTCACCATGCTTATTTAACTTATATGCAGAGTACATCATGAGAAATGCTAGACTGGATGAAGCCCAAGCTGGAATCAAGACGGCTGGGAGAAATATCAATAACTTCCAATATGCAGATGACACCACACTTATGGCAGAAAGTGAAGAGGAACTAAAGAGCCTCTTGATGAAAGTGAAAGAGGAAAGTGAAAAGGTTGGCTTAAAGCTCAACATTCAGAAAACTGAGATCATGGCATCCAGTCCCATCAATTCATGGCAAATAGATGGAGAAACAATGGAAACAGTGACAGACTTTATTTTGGGGGCTCCCAAATCACTGCAAATGGTGACTGCAGCCATGAAATTAAAAGACACTTACTCCTTGGAAGAAAAGTTATGACCAACCTAGACAGCATATTAAAAAGCAGAGACATTACTTTGCCAACAAAGGTCTGTCTAGTCAAAGCTATCGTTTTTCCAGTAGTCATGTATGGATGTGAGAGTTTGACCATACAGAAAGCTGAACGCCGAAGAATTGATGCTTTTGAACTGTGGTGTTGGAGAAGACTCTTGAGAGTCCCTTGGCCTGCAAGGAGATCCAACCAGTCCATCCTAAAGGAAATCAGTTGTGAATATTCATCGGAAGGACTGATGCTGAAACTGAAACTCCAATACTTTGGCCACCTGATGCAAAGAACTGACTCATCAGAAAAGACCCTGACAGTGGGAAATATTGAAGGCAGGAGGAGAAGGGGATGACAGAGGATGAGATGGTTGGATGGCATCACCAACTCAATGGACGTTGAGTTTGAGTAAGCTCCAAGAGCTGGTGATGGACAGGGAGGCCTGGGATGCTGCAGTCCACAGGGTTGCGAAGAGTCAGACATGACTGAGCAACTGAACTGAATCCTCTTCACTGTTTTCTACTCTATTAATTTCTATTCTTTATTCTTTCCTATCTTCTACTTCCTTTGGGCTTAATCTGTTACTCTTGTAGCTTATTCAGTTGGCCACTTACCTAAGTAATTTTCAGCTTTTTTCCTATTCAAAAAGGACATCAACTTTTTCATATTAATATTGCTGAAACTGGGATATTTCTTACAATTAGCCTTACAATCACTGTCAGGAAGCAGTGGTGGTGCCACTGTCACTGTTTATATATGTACTAACATAAAGAATAAGCTTGCAAAAGTAGTAGTTATTTGATAGTTATTTCTGGTGGCATGACTAGACTATTGTAACTTCTCAATGTTAGTCAACAAACTTTTACAGACCATCTGAGAAAGAACTACGAGTCTCACCTGAAAACCTTCTGTTGATACCTTCTGGCCAGTTCAAGAAAACATCAGAATCAAAACTGGATGAGTGTCAGCAGTTTGAAGAAAATGCTGGGGATCGCTTAAGAAATGTTCTTTACCAATGCTTTCAATGACATACTGAGCAATTCTATATAGGAAAACACAAACCTCTATGACTCCACCAGAGTGATTTAGAAAAATCAGACTGTAAATATGAAGTCACAGGAATATTCTAATAATTTATTACTTCACTTCCTTTTATAAATATGTGCCCATATTTAAGTGCCTATATTTCATTGAATCTTAAGATGTCATCATCATGAGATGGACTATTGCTTTCCAAATACAGTGCTTTTCTAAGATTCAATGAAATATGATATAGGCACTTAAATTTTATCCCAGACCAGAGATAGAACCCATGTTACCTTATATTCGCAGGCAGATTTTTATCCACTGTACCATCAGGGAAGTCCAATCCATACATTTTTAGTTTATTTTTGCTTTTAATTTTTAAATTAAAAAGTTAGGAGGTAACGGGAATCAGTCATATCAATATTTGTCATTAGTTTCTAATTTTATCGTATTGGGGTCAGAAAACATGGATTATGTATCAAGCTCTGGAATTTGATGAAATTTTTTGTGCCTAGTTACATAAATATTTTACATTAAAAAGAATTTGGGAAGTGTATGGTTCTATATATGTATAGTAGATCAAGTTATACATTATATTTCTTTTAGTGGTTATGCTTAAATTTTTAATATGCATTTGACTGAAAGCCTAAAGTTAATCAATCCCTCTATCCTCCTCCTGAACTATATATAACTCTTTAATGCTGACCACTCTCCCTCCCAGCTTACACTTTATCATCTGGTATTTTAGTTCCACTTAAATTTTAGCCCTCACAAATCAACCATAATTATTTTTGTTTTATACAGTCAATGCTTAGTTTACCTAACCAATTTATTTGTTCATTATGATTTCTTGTATCCTAGCCTCTCCTCTAAGCTACATTTCTTTCTTCCAGAAGTGCATACTTTCATGTAATAGCTGTTTCAGAAACAGTAAATTCTCCATCTTTTTGTTCATTTGAAAATACTCTCAATTTCACTCTTGAATGATAACTCAGCTGAGTATGAAATTCAGATCTCTCTCAGCACTTGGGAGGTATCAGTCAGTCTTCTGGTTTCTCTCACAGAGACACCTGCTCTCAGCCCGATTCTTGGTCCTCTTTCCTTTTTGGTTGCTTTTTAAAGTGTCTTTGGTGTTCTGCAGTTTCATCGCAATGTATTTAGTTGTGGGGTTTGTTTTGGTTTGCTTGTTTAATCCTTCCTAGGCTCTCATGATCCTTAAAACTTAAAAATTCACTGTCTTTTATTAATTCCAAAAAATTCTCATCTCTTTTAATTCCTCATTTTATTTTTCTCCTTCTGAAACTGCTATTAGATGTTGGGTCTTCTTGTTCAGTTTTTCATTTCCCTACCTCCTTCATATTTTCCTTCATCTTACTATTCTGCATTCTTAGGATTTCCTCATACCTAACTCCCAGCTTACTATTTTCTCTTCATCTGTGTAGACTATTGCTTATTTGTTGTTGTTGTTGTTCAGCCGCTAAGTCGTGTCTGATTCTTTGCAACCCATGGACTGCAGCACACCAGGCTTTCCTGTCCTTCACTATCTCCCAGAGTTTGCTCAGATTCATGTCCACTGAGTTGGTGATGCTATCCATCCATCTTATCCTCTGCTGTACTCTTCTCCTTTCGTCTTCAATCTTTCCCAGCATCAGGCCTTTCTGAATGAATCAGCTCTTTGCATCAGGTGGCCAAAGTACTGGAGCTTCACCATCAATCCTTCCAATGAATAGTCAGGGTTCATTTATTTCTTTAACCTGATTGTATTTTTCATTATATTTAATTCTTTTTCAAAGGTGTGTTTCACGTCTTATGCATTTATTGGGCTGTCAATTAATTTTTAATGTCTTTCATCACTTAAAATAGGCTAATTTAAATTACCTTTCAAACTGCTATTCTACTATTCCAGTTCCTAGAGCTATAATCGTGCTTGTTTCATCTGCTGATTCTCATTTGTGGTAGAAAATGGGTTTCCTTGTGTGTCACTTTTAATTATAAATTTATCTTCTGCTGAGTTTATTTCTTCTGTGAGAATTCCTTGTGGCCCAGGATATGGGAGTACCCCTTCAAGTCTTTCCTTTCTCCAGATGATCCAGGGGTATCACTAGCTTGAAGCTAGTTTTTATATTAATTTCTCAGCATGGAGATACCTGAACTGTATAATACAAATTCAGGTCCCAAATATGAACAAGGCACAGGTCTTGTACTTCAATTCCTCAGAGAAGCTTTTTTCCATTTTCTCTTTGTATGGAGTCCAGGCAAACCAAGACAAGATTTCTTATTAACGATATTTGTGTCAACGGGGAGATTTTTCTTTATCTCACCCTTTCATCTGGGATGCAGCACATCAAGAATCCCAGCTTGATGAAAAAGTCTTGGTCTTGGTTCCTTTTTCCACCCAGTTAAAACTCAATTACTAGGATAAAAAGCCAGAAATAACCCTTCACTCCATTCCTTCATCCTTGTCCAAGGCAACACAGCATGAGCTCAAGGGCTTAATGAAGTTCTGGGTTTTAGTTCCATTTTTTTGGAACGTAAATATCTTTGTCTTTACTGAAAACTCAGAAATGTATTTAATGTAAAAGAACTCTTGTTTATCACCCAGCTTTTCTGCATACCTGTAGCAACAGAGTCTTTAGCTAATCTCAGTGACTCATCTTGCTAAAAGAAATCCGGGATCTACAATCCATTTGCTACATTATTCCCTATAGGAGTGATCTCTCTAAAATGCAGAGATGCTCTCCTCTTTCAAACTCTTCCTAGCATGGCATTCAGAGTCCAGTATTATTCAGTAACTGCTTATTTCTGCAATTCTGCCTCCCTCCACTCTCCCACACACACTCTGTGCTCAAAAACTATCCATATTTTCAGTCCCTACAACTCTGCTTTTGTTTAATACTCCTATGCTTTTTTTTATTAGGGCTTCCCTAGTGACTCAGATGGTAAAGCGTCTGCCTGCAACATGGGAGACCTGGGTTCGTTTCCGGGAGTTGGAAAGATCCCCTGGAGAAGGAAATGGCAATCCACTCCAGTACTCTTCCCATGGAAGGAGGAGCCTGGTAGGCTACAGTCCATGTGATCACAAAGAGTCAGACATGACTGAGCGACTTCAATGCTTTTAAATGTACTGATTTCCCTCACTTTTATCCTGCCTTCATCCACCTACTGAATATTCATGGTCAAGTGTCTGCCTTTCACTGAAGCCACTGCTGACCCATCCAAGCTAGGTTCTCTTTTTTTGTGAAAAGAGCTAACATTTGTTGAGCTCTTTATATGTTAATAACTCACTGTAATAATTCAGTTAGTCTTAACAACAACCTTACAATTTTGTTACCATTACTATCTCCATTTTCAAAATGAGAAAACTAAGGTACAGAGAAGTTAAGCAAGTGCCCAAAGACAAACAGCTATAAATGGCAGACCTGAAATTTGAACACAGTGTCTCCAGATCCTGCTCCATTAACTTGCCCTATTAATATATACCATACTTCCTTCTACAATTATATCTTGCATTAGTTACTGTATTTATTACTCCACATCCCAGTTGCATGCTTATATATCAATCTTCTTAACTACACTGACCTTAAGAGGCAGAATTATGTTTTATTTCTATTTGCAGCCTCAGTGCCTAGTACACAGAAGGCCCTCACCCGTAACTGTTACTAAATTAATGAATAACTAAAGGAAACATCTCCAAAGTCACTTCTTTAGCCCTTATTCATCTCTTGTCTGAACTACTAAAATAGTCCCCTAACTCCCTTCCTCCAATTTCTATTCACGTTTCCTCCACACTCCAACCAACACTGTTTTTCTAAAGCATGTTATGACAATGTCATGCCATTACTTAAATATTTTCAAGGGCTCCACACTGTCTATAGGATAAAGTCCCAAATTCCTTCAGCATGACATACCATGACCTTCATGAATCAACTTCTGTAGTCTCTTCTCTCCTCCTTCCCCACTGCAGCCCCACATTCCATCTATATTTAACTTCCTGTCATATCTGAACATGCCAAGTGCCTTCATGCCTTTGTACATGCAGGTTCTTCTGCCAGGAATGGACATCCTCTCCTCCTTCACCTGGTAAATTCCTACACTTTTTCCAATACACAGTGCAAGTGCCTTCCTCAAGTTTCCTCAAACGACTGTCAGTTACCCCACTGCTCTACTCTTCCTGGAATTATGCATTTACCTATCACTTGGTATTATTATTTGATACAGTGTGCTGCCCCAGCCAGACTCTAGAATCTTAAAGGACATGAACCATGTCTTATTCATCATTTCTACTGTATTATTTTACACAAGTGTGTGCCCTAAATGCTCACTAAATTAGTGAAATGAAATTTGGCAATTTTTTCCTACATCCTACACTAAAGCAAACTCAAATACAAATGAATTCAAGGCAGGCAAGTCTTCTAAGATTAAATGGAAGTTAGAAAGTGGAAATATGAATGAAAAACAAATACCACCTAAATTCCTGCTCCTCAATCCTGAAGCCTATAGCAAGAAGCTATTCTGTCAATGGTGATTAAGGCTTAGTTTATAAGGCAATCTCATCCTAAGTTCTAAAAAACACAAAGAATGTATTTCCACATTAGTAAGACACATGAGGACACTCAAATTCTGGAATATGTGTTAGTATGGATAAAAAGTTGAGTCATTTTATATATCTTAAGACAAATCCCTTCAGACAAGGTAAATTCCTGTCCTTTTACACTACAATCACATGATTTCATTATTCACTAGTCCTCAATGCAATTTAGGTTGCACACATAGCAAACACTGTCTGCCAACTGAGTAATAAACCAGAACTACTTGCTTTTCACAGAAAGAGGAAATTTTTTAAATGTATAAATGTTAACTCTAAGTGAAGAGGGAGGTTGGGATGGGATAAAGGGAAGGAATAAATGGGGCACTATTCAATTTTTTTTTATTTATTCAATTTATGAAATGCATTTTAACATTACAAAGAGAAAAAAAAGTTAAACTGTCAATCTGAAAGATTCATCAGCCTTTGACTACCTTTTCTCTTCAATTATTACCCATGGCAAAAAGAAAAAGAACTGGCCTAAAAGATATTGGTTTCAAGTACAAAGGAAGCATAATTTAGAATTATCATCCTTGATCTCAAATCAAGACTAAATAACTTCTTAAAATTAATTATTATCAACGAGGCTTAAATGTTCTTATAGTTGCAAATCTACCTATGTACCATGTGGTAAATTAAAAAAAAAAAAAAATCAATGGACCACGGACCCCCCTGGTGGTCCAGAGGTTAAGAATCTGCCTTGCAATGCAGGGGACACAGGTCTGATCCCTGGTTGGGCAACTAAGATCCCATATACTGCAGAGCAACTAAGCCCAAGTACCAGCACTATTGAGTCCAAGTGATCTGGAGCCCACATGCCACAACTAAAATCCAATGCAGCCAAATAAATATATAAACATTAAAAACAAAATCAGTGGAGCAGGATTGTTTCTAAATTTAGAATATTAAGTTCTAAGAGGGAAGGATTTCTAAATATTTCATTCACTGATGTCACCCAAGGCTCTAGAACAGTGTCTGGCACAGAGCAGACACTCATTACATATTTGCTGAATATTGCTCAAGATGGTCCAAATACTTTATATGTCAAGACAAACAATGAGCTGCAGATCCTCAAAGAACACAAAGTTGAAGTCTAGGTTCATCTTGAAATGATCAGGGCTGCACAAATCAACTGATCCAAAAGCAAATTGCTTTTGGTATCCAAAAGCAAATTGAAAATGTATATAAGAATAAAGTAAAACATTTTATACAGAAGTTCTTAAGGTTCTGAACTTTAAAGATTGCCCAAAAGCTGACAAAAACAAATACATCACCAGCACAGCCAAAATTTTCAACACACACAAACTCTTGCACTTTTTTTCAGAAAAAAATTCTATTTGATTCAATTTCAAAAGAGCCACAGGGCTTCAAGAAATTAAAGAAAAAAAACTAAGAATTTCACTTAAATACCAGTGACTTTACTACAAAATTGCATTTCCAGTTTTACAAAGCAGGACTACCCTTTCTTTTATCAACAGACCTAAGTATGCCAAAAGAATACTGCTAAGCAATATACTTCAGAATATACCGAAGTATAACAACACTGCTAATTCTGCTGTTTCCCACTCATAAAAGTGTAATGTAAATATTTATGAAGCTGGTGTTTTTTACTTTTTTTATTAAAAGCCATCATGGGACTTTCCTGGTAGTACAGTGTATGAGAATCTGCCTGACAATGCAGGGGACACAGGTTCTATCCCTGGCCCAGGAATATTCCACATGCCACAGAGGGCAACTAAACCCCTGTGCCACAACTACGCAGCCCGAGCACCACAATTACTGAAGTCTGAGTGCTTAGACCCTGCGCTCTGCAACAAGAGAAGCCACCACAATGAGAAGCTCCCGCACCAAACTAAGAGTGGTCCCTGCTTGATGCCGTAAGAGAAAGCCCACTCGCAGCAACAAGATCCAAGACAACTAAAAATAAATACATAAAAGCTATCATGAATATTTAACTGTGAGTTAGGTTATGTTTTAGCCCTTATGTAAAGTTTAGCCTTTCAGCCCTTGTTATCTGCTACTAACCTACAATGACCTGGTCACACTGTTCTGGGCTTCAGTTCTCTCTTCTGTAGAATGAGGGACCTGGGTTAAAACAAAAATTCTTAATCTTTTTCTCTGCAACCCTTTGAGAATCTGATGAAAGCTACAGGGAACTCTTCATAAAACTGTACATAAACATTGTATAACAATTTTATAAACAATAATTTATAATGGCAAAACATTGGAAACAGTCTAAATATCCCCCAGTGGATGATTATGTTACATCCATTCAGTGAAATTCTTTGTAACTATAAGTAGAAACAAAAAAACCTTCTATGTACTGATATGAAAAGATATCCATCATGTATTATTATATGAAAAAAAAAAGCAAGTTACAGAACAATATATATAACACATAACCTTTTGTGTAAAAAGATAAAAAAATAAAATATTTGAATTTCCATGTATAAGCACAAAGAAATTGGAAGAATAAACATGACTCTCTGGTGAAAATGGAAAATGAAGAAAGGGATAGGAGGAACCTTTTCATTGTACAGTTTCCTTTATTTTTGTTTGAATTATGTGAATTGTCTATTAAAGTCTTAAATTTTAACATATTGCACATAAACTCAAGAGACCTAGACAACCTGCTAAAGCTAGGTTATTATTCCCAAATTCTATTCAGCTATATTCTTCTATAATGTTTTGACTTAACAAGTATATAATTATATACACTCAATGATCCAACAATAAGAACATTTAAGGAAAAATATTTTTCATGATGGTCCTCATACAAACATATAAAGTAATTGGTTACCCTAACCCTAACCCAGTGGCTCAAAAGAGCCTAATTTGGAATCTCATTTTCTATCATTTTTCTTAATCACTGATACACAAGTTTATTCAAGGAAAAAGTTTGCACCAATCATCAAGTCATTATGTCCTCTTATGGTTCAAATCTCAGACCTGTTATTTGACAAAGGAGCCCAGGTTTTGGAAACAAATTTCTTTTTTACTTAACCATATAAACCTACAGTACGAGTAGAAGACCAGAGAAATATTCTCTTATTTTTTTTACCATAATCTCAGAATTTGAGGCAAATTAAACAGCACAGGAGATCATCACACGCATTCACAAATTAGATGATGTTTGGGAAGTCCTTCATCTTATCTGAGCAGGAATCAGATGGAACTGGTTTTCATCCTTGGGCAAGTTACTCAACCTCTCTTGGCCTCAGTTCCAGGTGTAAATGGCAATAAAAGTGCCTATCTCATAAGGATGTTATTAAGCTTAAAAGTAATAGGAAGGTACATAGAAAGTAAGACATAGAAATAAAAGGTATCCTAGGATAGTGGCAGGTTATCTGACTGCTTGAATCAAAACAGACTGCATTCTGGAACCTGTAGTTTTTAGGGACTGAACTTTCATATACAAGCAATGCCTCTTTTTCCCTACTGAAAATAACACATGGCAGAATTCCCGACGCAAAAGGTGCAAATATCTGGCGTTTCCTAATTATGTTTCTTGAAAAATCGCTTCCTAGGTAAGCTTTTATCAAAGAACTCTAGCTGTTGTGATGACTGGATATGTCTGAGTCCTAAGTTATAACATAATTTTGTTCTGTGTTTTCAACAGGGCACTTTCTCTGTCAAGCTCAGCACCAGAGTGGCAGGCTGCTGGGGGGCGGGGAGGGGAGGCAAAGCCGTCGAAGGCAACAACAGTCCTTCAACAGACCTGTAACTGGAAGGAAAATAGTAGGAAACTTACACTGCCATGGAGACAGAAGCAGCCGCCGCCAACCAATCTCGACTTCCAAAACTTTTAAACCCCATCCGTCTTTTTTTGCAGAGCACTACTGGAGCTTATTATTAGTATTATTATAAATATAAATAGCAGTTACTTATTACTTCTCTACACGCCAAGCTCTTGCTAAGCATATGTTTTTCAAGATTCTGTGAAAACTGCACATATGAGCTCATACTCTCAACCCACTCTACCCTCAAGTCTGAAAAGCTCCCTTCACATCTTCAAATCGATGTGCCCCCTAAACTTCGTATACTCCACACCTCTCACAGACCCACTCAGGTTCAGGAGTCACATCTTCACAAGCCCACGCTCTTCACCCAACACTAAACCAATTACTTCTAGGAGAGTCCACGGTCCCTGCGAAGTTTGGTACCCTCCTCCACTCACCGATTCCAATCTGGCCCTAACTTGTTCCAAGAAATGCTGATTCCCTCCAAACTTCTGACTCCAAACCCATCGTGCCTGTACTTCATTCCGAAGTTCCAAATTCAGAAACACAAACTGAAACTGGGCAGAGCCCGGTTCCAACCCCACGAGAACTCTTTACACCCGCTCGAGCAGGGCCTGGGACCCTCCACCCTCTAAGCAGGCCAGGCCGGGGCGCGGCGGCCTCGCTCCGGACCCCAACGGGAGGAGGGAAAGCTCCACCTGGCTCCGCGGGCGCGGCGCGCGACTCCTGCTCCGGCCTGGGCCCGGCGGCGGCCGCGCCCCCGTCCCGACGCGGGCGGCAGCGCTCCGGTGGGCCGCGGCGGGCGCGCTCGCCCAGCACCTCCGCGTCGGCCTGCCAGTCGTCGCGGGCCCGACGGCGGGCCCAGCCCGCTCCGCGGGCGCGGCAGCGTGGGCAACCCGGGCCCGCCGCGTCGGCAGCGCGTTGGGCGCAGCCTCGGCACAGCGAGTGGCCACACGGCAGGGCCGCCGCCTCCCCCGGGGTCTCTAGGCACCCGGCGCAGTCCGACTCCTCCGGCCGCGGCGGTGACGGCGGCTGCAGCAACGGTGGCGGCAACACCAGCAGCGCGGGGCCAGCGGCCGGGCCCGGGGTCCCCGTTTTGGCTGCCGCCATCTCGTCACAGCGGCCCCGCCGACCCCGCCGACTCAGAGCTGCCGCCGCCGCCGCGGAAGAAGCCCGAGTACTCGGACCTGCCGCCGCCATCTTGTTTCCCGTTTGTAGGGAGAGTCCGTTGCGAGGGAGAAGAGTAGAGGGCGGGGCAGTGGGCGGTGGGCAGCTCCGTATACATATTCATGAGGGGCGGGCCCCCCGGACGTCGTTCTCCCCGGGTCGGGTTGGCGGGAGGTGAAACCTCATTAATATTTATTAGTTACCCTTTATATATCTGGTCCTCGGCCTTGCTCTCTAGTCTTTGCCACTTCCTCTCAACCAAGTAACGTTGACAACTGAGGGGATTTATTTGGAAATTCTGAGCGATATTAAACTTTATGAAGTTATTACACGTATTTATCCTGCAGTATCCTGATAACTTAGGCTAAAGAGAGTGAGGAGTATGTGAATTATCCAGAACCCTGCCTCAGTGCTTCATTTATTGTGAGGTGAGCTGTTGTGACTTGAGACTAGTCCTACTAGCAGCTTCTTGTCAGTTCACATCTCAGTATACGCTCTCTTCAAATTCCTTCCTGAAATTTCCCTCCCTTGGCTGGGAAAAACCACAGTTTCCTTGAATTTTTTTTCCGCCCTCAGCTCTTTTTCAGCTTTTGAGTCCTCCCGCTTGTTTTAGGGGCTTAAATATGGTTATTCTTCAAGCCTCAGACCTCAGTCCTCTTCTCACTTCTTGCCCTGTATTGCCCCCCAGCCCCTAGCCTATGTCACATTTTCTTCCGGCTGAAACTCCCTAATTGATACTTGCGGTCCAGACCTCCTGAGTCCAGCCCTGCATAGTCCACTGTCTGATGGAAACATTGTTTTGGATATCTGCATCCCTCATGTACCAAACTAAAGTCACTGTCTTCCACCCTCCTTTCAAAACAGTTTTTCTGATTTGTCTCGTTCTAGTTCAGTTTAGTTCAGTTCATTTCAGCCGCTCAGTCGTGTCTGACTCTTTGCAACCCCATGAACTGCAGCACGCCAGGCCTCCCTGTCCATCACCAACTGCCAGAGTCTACCCAAACCCATGTCCATAGAGTCAGTAATGCCATCCAACCATCTCATCCTCTGTTGTCCCCTTCTCCTCCCGCCTTCAATCTTTCCCAGCATCAGGGTCTTTTCCAATGAGTCAGATCTTCGTATCACGTGGCCAAAGTATTGGAATTTCAGCTTCAACATCAGTCCTTCCAATGAACACTCAGGACTGATCTCCTGTAGGCTGAACTGATTGGATCTCCTCGCAGTCCAAGGGACTCTCAAGAGTCTTCTCCAACACCACAGTTCAAAAGCATCAATTCTTCAGCACTCAGCTTGCTTTATAGTCCAACTCTCACATCCATACATGACGACTGGAAAAACCATAGCCTTGACTAGACAGACCTTTGTTGGCAAAGTAATGTCTCTGCTTTTCAATATGCTGTCTAGGTTGGTCATAACTTTCTTTCCAAGGAGTAAGTGTTTTTTAATTTCATGGCTGCAGTCACTATCTGCGGTGATTTTGGAGCCCCAAAAAATAGTCTGCCACTGTTTCCACGGTTTCCCCATCTATTTGCCATGAAGTGATGGGACCGGATATTTCTAGTAAAGGTGCTATTCTTCCAGTCCCTCAAGCTCCAAACCTGGTAATCTTTACTTCTCCCTCACTCCCCACATCTGTCAGTTTCTTAGTCCTGTCAATTCTTCCACCAAAATGAACATTTTCCTACCTATCCTCTCCTCTTCATCCCATTCCCACTGCCCAATTCAGTCTCATCATTCTCTCACCTAGATTATTGCAATAGCTTCTATCAATTGTCTCCCTACCCACAGACACTCTTCCTCCAATCCATCCTCCATAGCTCTAGAGTTACTTCCTGAAGAACAGCTCTGACCACGCCATTCCTGCTTGACTTAGTCACTGAATGAGGTGCTCAGACTTTGGTGCCAGGGCCCTTCGTGGATGCAGAGGGTGTGGGAGAAACAATGGCTTCCCTCTGACAGAGAGATGGTCCTGCTACAGCAATTCTCCCACCCTTTGCTTTTTTTTTCTTTGCACTTAAAGTAGATTTGGAGCAGGAAGGCATTAAGCAAATGGCATTTCCTGTTGGGAATCTTTATAGGAAAGCACAAGTTTCATAAGGAGAGCAAAATAAAAAAAGTACATAATGTAATGGAAGGGATCAGAGGCCCTGGGTTTCCATGAGATTGCCTGGAAACAGTGTCTGAGCTGATAGTAAACCAGTCCAAGGCAAAGTGATTGGTGGAAGTCAGACAGCAGAGAAAAGAAAGACGTGGATTCCCAAAATGAGAACCAGATGGCTACAGGACAGTGAAGAATTGAAGAAGGGTCAATGAGTAATTGAAACAAGGGCTTGTGTGCACGGAGGCCCAGACAGTCCAAATCCTGCCAAACACAGAAGTATGGGCTTAGCCAGGCTGTCCTTCATCCAGAGGTCCTCTTTGTTTCACTTCCCACTTTAGGTTCTTGAGGATGCTTTGGCCAGATTGTGACAAGGGGGGGGGGCCTGTGGTCCCAAGATCAAACCAATTACCGTTAGAGATGGGGCCCTTGGTGTGGGTTGTTCACTCTTGACAGTTTGGGGCTCTTAATCTGAAGTCTGTTTACTATTGGAGAAGCTGAACCATAGAAGTGTAGCATGCCTTCTTAGATATGAATAAAGACAGATTTCTTTTTGCAGTGGGAAAAAGCAAGAGTTCAGAGTAGTACTAAATCAAAAGCCAGGAGATCTAGAATTGGTCATGACCACTTTCTCCCTTTCGTTGGGCTTCCCTGGTAGCTCAAATGATAAAGAATCTGCCTGTAATGCAGGAAACCTGGGTTCAATCCCTGGGTCGGGAAGATCCCCTGGAAAAGGAGATGGCAACCCACTCCAGTATTCTTGCCTGGAGAGCTCCATGGAGAGAGGAGCCTGGTGAGTTACAGTCCATGGAGTCACAAAGAGTCAAAAAATTACTTATTTATTTTTGGCTGTACTGGTGTCTTTGTTGCTTCAAGGGCTTTCTCTTGTTGGGAAGAGCAGGGGCTACCCTCTAGTTGTGGTGCATGGGCTTCTCATTGTAGTGGCTTCTCTTGTGGAGCACAGACTCTAGGATGTGTGAATTTCAGTAGTTGTGGCACATGGACTTACCTGTTGTGGTGCATGGGCTTAGCTGCTCCATGGCATGTGGGATCTTTCCGGATCAGGGATTGAACGTGTCTCCTGCATTGGCAGGAGGATTCTTTACCCCTGAGCCACCAGAGAAGCCCCTAACTTATATAATTTCTAACAGATAAACTCTCTCTGGACCTCAGTCACCTCATCTTTAAAACAAGAGTGCTCAAGTTCATCAGTTCTCAACCTGGGGAGCATTTCAGAAAGACACACACACACACATATACACATATATGCCAAAGTCCCTTCTCAGATCTACTGAACCAAAAAACTGAGGATGGGATGCCAGCATGCAAATTTTTTTATAATGCCACAGGAATTCTAATGAATACTCCTAGATCAGGCCACTACAATAGAGTGGTCTATTCAAAGACCAATTCAAAGGTCCTTTGAATTGGGGGAATGCCCCATTTTATGCAGTTTCGCTGAGACTGGGGAAGCTGTGAGCCACAGAGGTAGTCTTCTCCCTGCCCCAGGGCAGCCAGAACATGACATGTGACCTAGGCTCAGCCACGTGGCCACTCCTCTCTGAACTTTGAATCTTCAGGGGATAACACAAAAACATACTGACAAGTTTAGAATTATTCACAGGAACGGATGGGCTTCCCAGGTGGCATGGTGGCAAAGACCACGCTTGCCAACGCAGGAGATGAAAGAGACACAGGTTTGATCCCTGGGCCGGGAAGATCCCCAGGAGTAACAGTAAGGGACAGAGGAGCCTGGGGTCACAGAGTCAGACACAACTGAGCGCACACACAACAGGAATGGTGTCCAACCACAGTGGGTCCCTTGAGGGTTGCTGTAGAAGGGGGCCTATCCCTACCATGATGACGGTTGTCATGCCCAGAGTGCTCCTGGGCATGTAGTGCTACTTGGCTGCAGTGCCTGCTGCCTGGCCTTCCTAGGTTACAATCTATTTTTCCACATGCAGGTTACCAGGCTTCCTGTCAACTCTATACCCTTTGAGTAAATTCCTTTTTTTCCCCATTAAATTGCTCACAATGTCTGTTGTTTGTAACAAAGTACTCCAACTTAGAAACAGGTTTGTTGTTTCTAAAGCTTCACCTGATCATAGTTGTCAGGGCTGCTTCCTACGTTATGAAACCATCTGAAAAGCTGAGCCCAACAGCCTGGAGCAGAGGAAGCCGAGGTGCAGGTGATGCTTTTCCCCTAAGCTCCCACCTGTGACACAGTCACGTTGATGCACTCATCGAGGATGCCAGCTGGAACAGGTCGTGGCGCAGCCACACCTACCAGGGCTTCCTCTCCAGCTACCTTTGCTCTGCCACTCATGCCATACTTTGTGAGGATTGCATCACTGCCAAAGTTCCCTGCCATCCTTCTCATAGTGGTCCATACCACTGCTCTGGCTTTAGCCCTCCTCATTCGCATCACAGCGAACCTTCCCTCTTCCAGCCAGCTGGAGGCTCCAGCTACTTCCTCCTAGACTGAAGGCTATTGGCTTAGATCCAGGTGGAGACAGGCTGTTGTCCCTGCAGCCCCCGAACCCCTTCTCGCCAGCGCTGAGTCCCTCCTGCAGGCCTCACACACCTAGGAAGGCTCAGGCCCTCAGACCCTTCCAGCCCCACCCCTCCCTCACCTTCCTCATCTCTCCTGGTGGCCTCCTCTTCTCTTCCTCCCTCAAACCAGATTTCCCCTTGTGATTTGGCCCCTTCCCTTTTGCTTTAAAGATTTTTTCCTGCATTCCTAACTATCACTCATCTTCAGGGCCTTCCCTTCTGTTTCAGGGGAAGTAGCAGTTTTTGCAAAACTAATCCTTCTACCTGTCATCTTTCCAGCCTCCTCCAGATTCATTCCAAATACTCTACAAACACAGAAAAGACTTGGTCCCTGCCCCACTCAAGGTCACAGCCTAAACAGAGAGACAAAATTATGCATAAATAATTGTCATGGAAGAAAAAAAGACAATTAGAACTACAAACTTTAAAGCTGAGACACATACAAGGTGCTTTGGAAGCAGAAAGCAAAGTTGGGGTGGGGAGGGAGGGAAGATTTCACAGAGGAGGAGACCTGTGAACTCTGATTGGAGGGTGAGGAATAGTTCGCTAGGTAGACATGGGGAAGGCATTCCAGGCAGAGGGAAACCAGGAGCAGAGGCACGAATGTATGAAAGTTCAAAATCTGTGTGGGACTGATAAAGAATCTGATGTGGCTAGAACAGTGGGTGGACATGAGGCTAGGAAACTGGAGAAGCAAAGAAACTAGAATTTACTGAGTGACTGCCTACAATGAGGGAGACCCAGGTTCGATCCCTGGGTTGGGAAGATCCTCTGGAGAAGGAAATGGCAACCCACTCCAGTACTCTTGGCTGGAAAATCCTATGGATGGAGGAGGGTGGTAGGCTATAGTCCATGGGGTCGCAAAGAGTCAGACACGACTGAGCGATTTCACTTCACTTCACCTACCACATACTAAGCACATGCCCAGCAGTAATCCATCTATCTCATTTAAACCTAAAGTAACCCTGTGAGCTGAGTATACTATTGTCTCCATTTTACAGAGAAATAAATTCAGGCTATTGGGTGATCACTGAAAGGTTTAATATTTGAACCAAGGGAGTGATAGGTACAGATTTGTATTTTATAAGGATGCCTCTTGATCCTATAATTATCAGTGAAAAATAAAAACAGTCTAAGCAGACTTCATCCCACCCCTGTGAAGTTGAGACATCACTGGAGAAAACACGTAACATTCATATATTCAACAAGTATCTAGCAAGTACCCACTATGTGGTAGAATAATACAGTTACGGAGAATTCAGCAGCAGACAAGACAGAGGGGTGTGGATGCTGACCCAGCTTTGGTGGGACCAGTTTTCGTTACAGTATCTGGCACATTCCAGATGTTGTCGAATGAATGCATGTTCCCTCCTTTAGTTATGTCTTTAGTGTTTAGCAAGGTTCAAAGTTCAGCACATTGCCAAAAAAGAAAAAAATTCTGTTTAACACATAAGCACATCGGTAGAGAAAAAGAACTCTTTAATTTCTTCCCTCTAGATACCTAAATTAATTTCTCTCTCTAGATACCTAAAACTCCACCTTGAGTCTGCAATTGGTTTCACTTTCTCTCTCTGCTGCTCCGTCCCATCCCCTTGGTCTTGCCTTCTCCCTTCCCTACCCCCAGCTTCTGGTCCAAGATACCAAGCAAAGAATTCCCTCTTTTATTTGGTTGTTCTTTTAAGGGAATAAAGGTGGCTCTAAGAAACAACCTCAGGTATGCAGATGACACCACCCTTATGACAGAAAGTGAAAAAGAACTAAAGAGCCTCCTGATGAAAGTGAAAGAGGAGAGTGAAAAAGTTGGCTTAAAACTCAACATTCAGAAAACTAAGATCATGGCATCCAGTCCCATTACTTCATGGCAAATAGATGGGGAAACAGTGGAAACAGTAGCAGACTTTATTTTTGGGGGCTCCAAAATCACTGCAGATGGTGACTGCAGCCATGAAATTAAAAGACGCTTACTCCTTGGAAGGAATGACCAACCTAGACAGCATATTAAAAAGCAGAGACTTTACTTTGCCAACAACAGTCCGTCTAGTCAAAGCTATGGTGGTTCCAGTCGTCATGTATGGATGTGAGAGTTGGACTATAAAGAAAGCTGAGTGCCAAAGAATTGATGCTTTTGAACTGTGGTGTTGGAGAAGACTCTCCAGAGTCCCTTGGACTGCGAGGAGATCCAATCAGTCCATCCTAAAGGAGATCAGTCCTGGGTGTTCATTGGAAGGACTGATGTTGAAGCTGAAACTCCAATACTTTGGCCACCTGATGCGAAGAGCTGACTCATTTGAAAAGACCCCGATGCTGGGAAAGATTGAAGGCAGGAGGAGAAGGGGACGACAGAGGATGAGATGATTGGATGGCATCACCGACTCAATTGACATGAGTTTGGGTAAACTCCAGGAGTTGGTGATGGACAGGAAAGCCTGGTGTGCTGCAGTCCATGGGGCTGCAAAGAGTCAGACACGACAGCAACTGAACTGAACTGAAACTGAAGAAGCCCTTTAGGTCCAACAGATAGCAATTAAGGAAATAAAATGGGAAAACACCCCGCCTTAACTCTACTCCAGAGTGAGACACCTAAAAGGCAAAACTTTTAGGGCCACTCAGAGTCCACGCAGGTCAAATTTCTGGGACACAGAACAGGTGGAGTGGAGGGAGAGCATTTCTGGCAGGGCCAACAGAAAGTATCCAGCACACTTTCCATCTCATCCTGCTTTCTTCTGTTTTCTAACTCACAGTCTGAATGATCTTTCTGAAGCATGAATCTGGGGAGTGGGGAGAGGAGGGGCTTAGATGAAGAGAACTCAAAAAGTACAAACTTCCAGTTATATACGATAACAAGTACTGGGGATATAATATACTACTTGATCAATATAATTAACACTGTTGTATGTTATATATGAAAGTTGTTAATGGGAGTAAATCCTGAGTTTTTACCACATGGAAAAGGATGTTTTCTTTTTTTAAAATAATTTTATATGAGATGAGGAATGTTCCCTGATTTTATTGTGGTAATCATTTCATGATTTCTTATTTGTTTGTTTAGTCACTCAGTCTTGTCTGACTCTTTTGCGACCCCATGGACTATAGCCTGCCAAACTCCTCTGTTCATGGGATTTCCCAGGCAAGAAGACTGGAGTGGGTTGTCATTTCCTTTTCTAGGGGCTCTTCCCAACCCAGGGATTAAACACACATCTCCTGCATTGGCAGGCCGATTCTCTACCATCGAGCCACCAGGGAAGCCTCTTTCATGATGGATTTAAGTCAAAACACTATGCCATACACCTGAAATTTATAGTGTTGTATGTCAATTATATCTCAATTAAACTGCAAAAAAAAAAATTACAGCATGAATCTAAAATATAATAATAAAAGACAAACTTTTCTCTGCTAGTATTGATCACCTTTTACAATATAAATAGCATGTCTTATTCTAGTCTGTTCTTCTCATCTCATCAAAAAAGTCCTGCAATTATTGTTGCTGAGAGGAAGGGACAGTTTGGGAATTTGGGATGAACATGTACACACTTTCATTCCCTGGTGGCTCAGACGGTAAAGAATCTGCCTGCAATGAGGGAGACACAGTTCGATCCCTGGGTCCAGAAGACCCCCTGGAGAGGAGAATGGCTACCCACTCCAGTATTCTTGCCTGGAGAATTGCATGGAGAGAGGAGCCTGGTAGGCTACAGTCCATGGGGTTGCAAAGAGTCAGACATGACTGAGCAGCTAACACACACACGTACACACTGCTATATTTAAATGGATAACCAACAAGGACCTACTCTATAGCACATGAAACTCTGCTCAATATTATATGGCAGCCTGGATGGGAGTGGGGTTTGGGGGAGAATGGATACATGTATATGTATGGCTGAGTCCCTTCACTGTTCACCTGAAACTATCACAACATTATTAATCAGCTATACCCCAATACAAAATAAAAAGTAAAAAAAACAAACCCTTCTGCTACTTTCACTTTTTTTGGACCAAGTATCCCAGAAGGAGGGATTCAGGGATTCATGGCCTTTCTCCTGGAAGAGTGGGAAGGAGTGAAACCCTCATTTTGTCATAAAAAATGGATGGACAGTCAGTTCAGTTCAGTTCAGTCATGCTCAGTCATGTCCGACTCTTTGCGACCCCATGAAGTGCAACACACCAGGCTTCCCTGTCCATCACCAACTCCTGGAGTTTACACAAACTCATGTTCATTGAGTTGGTGATGCCATCCAACCATCTTATCCTCTGTTGTCCCCTTCTTCACCAGCCTTCAATCTTTCCCAGCATCAGGGTCTTTTCAAATGAGTCAGCCCTTTGTATCAGGTGGCCAAAGTATTGGAGTTTCAGCTTCAGCCTCAGTCCTTCCAATGAACCCTCAGGACTGATCTCCTTTAGGATGGACTGATTGGATCCCCTTGCAGTCCAAGGGACTCTCAAGAGTCTTCTCCAACACCACAGTTCAAAAGCATCAATTCTTTGGCACTCAGCTTTCTTTATAATCCAACTCTCACGTACATACATGATGACTGGAAAAGCCATAGCCTTGACTAGACAGACCTTTGTTGGCAAAATAATGTCTCTGCTTTTTAATATGCTGTCTAGGTTGGCCATAACTTTCCTTCCAAAGAGTAAGTGTCTTTTAATTTCATGGCTGCAGTCACCATATGCGGTGATTTTGGAGCCCCAAAAAATAAAGTCTGCCACTGTTTCCACTGTTTCCCCATCTATTTGCCATGAAGTGATGGGACCGAATGCCATGATCTTAGTTTTCTGAATGTTGAGTTTTAAGCCAACTTTTTCACTCTCCTCTTTCACTTTCATCAAGAGGCTCTTTAGTTCTTTTTCACTTTCTGTCATAAGGGTGGTGTCATCTGCATATCTGAGGTTATTGATATTTCTCCTGGCAATCTTGATTCCAGCTGTGCTTCATCCAGCCCAGCATTTCTCATGATGTATTCTGCATATAATTTAAATAAGAAATGTGACAGTATACAGCCTTGACATACTCCTTTTCCTATTTGGAACCAGTCTGTTGTTCCATGTCCGGTTCTAACTGTTGCTTCTTGACCTGCATACAGATTTCTCAAGAGGCAGGTCAGGTGGTCTGGTCCGGATGGACAGTAACACTGACCAAACTGAAAAATTTGCCTCAGCTTTGTTCTGGATGTTCAATTGCTCTCCTATAAAATATGTATTGGGTTTCCCTGGTGGCTCAGTGGTAAAACAACCACCTGCCAATGTAGGAGATGCAGATTTAATCCCTGGGTTGGGAAGATCCACCGGAGAAGGAAATGGCAACCCACTCAAGTATTCCTGCCTAGGAAAACCCATGGACAGAGTAGCCTGGTGGGCTACAATCCATGGGGTTGCAAAAGAGTCAGACACGACTGAGCAACTGAACAACACCAATAAAATATGTATTAGAAAGCCTGAGAGGGAGGGTGAGAGTTGGAGGACACTGGGATTCAGGGCTGGAGCTTCAAATTCACCTGTGTTTAGATTCGAATTTGGCCAGGAGGGACAATGGATTTTGTACTACCATCACTGTCTAGTTCTTCTGAACCCAAACTAGCTGGCAACAAGAGGTGGGGCACTAAGGATCAGTGTCTTTTCATGTGAAATGAGAACAAAGAGAGAATGGAGGGTAAAATTCCTCAATTATTCTGAAAACGGGGGGAAAAAAAAAACTTTCCTTAGAAGAGAGTACTGTGATGGGAGCAGAAGAAAGTCAGGGGGAATAAAGACTGACTTCCGCTGGTTTGGACAGAAACAGATACGACATGGGTTTAGTTCCTTCATCTTAAAGGAGGATAGGATTCTATACCAATCCACCAGGGACTGACTGATTTGTTCTCTAGAATGGTCATTGTTCCACAGTTCTTTGTTTTCTAGACTCTGGGCTCGGCTGCCTCCATCCCTGAGAGGAGCCAAAGGCCAAGTCTCCTGGGACTGTAATGTTGCAGAGTGACCACCAGGGGGCAAACCAAGACTACTAAGCTCTCCCCACCAGCCCTTCCCCTCAGTTTCCATGGAGTCAAATTCAGCCGGAATCCGCTTTAAAAATCATCCAAGGCTTTTGATCAAACATCTTTCTTTACAGGCAAGAAAGCCAAGGTCTAAAAAAGAGAAATCATTTGTCAAGACCATGTAGTGAATTAATGGTGACGTTGGAACCAGAAACCAAGTGTACTGGCTATTCCAGTGTTATACTGGTTCTACCACATCAAGCTTTCTTCTGTCTCACATGTTATTCTAGAATACTCTGGGTTTTAGTAATATATTTTCCATAAAAACGACTTGTCTCTCTAGTTAGATTGTAAGTCCTTGGGGCCAGGGACCATGGTTTGCCCAGCACTGGATATCTTCTCCTTCGGAACCTAGCATATGGCTCTGTAGACAGCCCATGCCCAGTACCAGATGCAGGATTTCAACAGACATTGTGAAACTGCTATGTGGTGGGCCAAGCCATGGTTCCTGAGAACACAGCTGCTGCTAAGTTGCTAAGTCGCTTCAGTCATGTCCGACTCTGTGCAACCCCATAGATGACAGCCCACCAGGCTCCCCCATCCCTGAGATTCTCCAGGCAAGAACACTGGAGTGGGTTGCCATTTCCTTCTCCAATGCAGGAGAGTGAAAAGTGAAAGTGAAGTCGCTCAGTTGTGTCCGACTCTTAGCCACCCCATGGACTGCAGCCCACCAGGCTCCTCCGTCCATGGGATTTTCCAGGCAAGAGTACTGGGGTGGGTGCCATCGCCTTCTCCGCCTGAGAAAACAGAGATTGAAACAAATGACTATAATTCAGGAGGTGAGGTGTTTTGTTGTTGTTGTTGTTGTTTTTTAGGCCACACTGTGATCTTAGTTCTCTCACCAGGGATTGAACTCATGTTCCCTGCATTGGGAGCACACAGTCTTAACCACTGGACCACCAGGGAAGTCACAGGAGGTGAGTTTTTAACAGTGGTGTAGACAGAGTGCTGTGGAAGAAGAAGAAGAGGAAGTGACTAATTACCTGGATGGGATACAAAACTGAGTTCTAAAGGAAGAATGAGAACTCATCAAAGACAGGAAACAGGAATTCTGAATAGAAGAAATGGTAGAATAAGCCAACATATAGAGGCATAATAAGCTACCCACTCCAGTATTCCTGGGCTTCCCTTGTGGCTCAGCTGGTAAAGAATCCGCCTGCAATGCAGGAGACCTGGGTTCGAGCCCTGGCTTGGGAAGATCCCCTGGAGAAAGGAAAGGCTACCCACTTCAGTATTCTGGCCTGGAGACTTCCATGGACTGTATAGTCCATGAGGTCGCAAAGAGTCAGACACAATGGAGCGACTTTCACTGTCACTTCCATAGAGGAATGAAGTCATGGTGTGTGAGGTGGTTCTGAGTAGCTAGAGGGTAGTGAAGAAGCTTGCGGTCAGCTGCAAAGCTGGTGTCTACTCGTTCACTTTTCATTCTACAGACAGTAAGTACCCTCCAAGTGCCACGCAGCACTGTTGTACATAATGATGGTTGTGAGATGATAATAAAAGTAAGGTCAGTAATAATAATGATGAAAATACAAGTTTGGTTTAATTCCAAGGATTTGGTGTCTTGAATTTAGGGTTCATTCCTCATGGGAATCAGATAGTCCAGATAAATATTCTATCCTTCATTTAACAAAAACATATTCAGTAAGCCCTTTGTATGTGCTCAGAACTGTTCTATGAACTAGGAATATAACAGTGACCAAGAATTGAGGTCCAGGCTATTATAGAGCTGTCATTGCTCATGGGGGAGGCAGATAATAAACAAATGAAATGCCTTGCAGATAATGATGAGACACAAAGGAAGTAAAAGAAGGCAATATGACAAAATAACTGAAGGGGGACATCATTAGATAGGTTGCACAAAGGACACCCTATTGAGGAAGTGACATTTGAGCTGAATGAACTGTCTTCGGGGGGAAAGCTGAGGGAAGAACATCCCAAGCAGGAGAAATCTCCAGGGCAAAGATCCTGTGGCATGTACAGGCAGCCTGGTGTACCCAGGAACAGAAAAAACTACTAGAGCCTAGCAGGCACCAGGAGGATGGTCTAAAGTCAGAGGGCAGGCAGAGGCCAGGTCATGGAAGGGTGTTCAAAATGTGGCAAAGGGTTTAGATTTTACTCTAAATGCAATGGAGACTTTTGAAGCAAGAAAGTGATGTTGAATGATTTACACTTTTGAAAGCTAGCTCTGATGGCTCCTCACTCTACCTGTGGGTGGATACAGTGCCTGCCACTGTCTGGCTATGGAATCCAAAGTCATGTAACGCTGTTTACTGGTACTCTAGCTTCATCTTCACAGACCTATGGAAGGAAGTCTCTGAGGACAAACTGCTTTTTGAAAGTCCCTCTGAGCCTGGGGGAGGCAGGAACAGAAGGTCCATTCTCCTTGCTGCTTGGTGAGTGATGATGCTGGCAGTGAAGGAGGCCTCTGGTCAGTTGCTAAGCTTAGGACCTGGATGAAGGATGCTCCCACTCCATGCCTTCTATTAAAGATACTTTGTCCCCACTCAGCATCCCTCCTGAGGGCTCTGTGAAATTAAGAGCTGTGTGTTCCTTCATCCTGCTTGCCTCACACCTCCTCCCTCAATCACTGTGTGCAGGCTGTCCTGGGAAGAGACATAAGGAGGAAAAAAGGACTTAGGAATATTCACATAGCCACATAAGTACCCATACAAATAAATATGGATGGGGCCAGGGACCATGTTTTGCCCAGCACAGTATATCTTTTTTCATTCTAAAAGCAATTTATTTAGACTAACTATATGCACAATATCTGGAGATCCAAATGAACATGTCCTAAAATAACTATAGTTTTTTTTTTAAGCATCAAAGCTATTTATTTATTATTTTTGTGGTTGTGTTGCCTGGCATGTGGGATCTTAGTTCCCCAACCAGGGATTGAATCTGCACCTCCTGCGGCAGAAGTGTGGAGTCTTAACCACCAGACTGCCAGGGAAGTCTGAACAGTAGGTCTTAAATGATTTTTACATGGATGAATAACTCTGACTTGACTGAAGGGTGAAAATGGAATGGGGACTGTTCACTTTACAACATCAACTTTAACAGTTCTTTCAAATAAGACTCTCCTCTTAATGTATCTAAATTGGATACAACTTTCAAGAGTCAATTAGTTCACCCTTTCCAGGACATCAAGTAAAGACAGTGTACTGGAACTAGCTTATAAGTGCTCTGGAGAAAGTGAAAGTTGCTCAGTCCTGTCCGACTCTTTGCAACCCCATGGACTGTAGAGTGGGCTTCCCTTGTGGCTCAACTGGTAAAGAATCCACTTGCAATGAGGGAGACCTGGGTTCGATCCCTGGGTTGGGAAGATTCCCTGGAGAAGGGAAAGGCTACCCACTCCAATATTCTGGCCTGGAGAATTCCATGGGCTCTATAGTCCATGGGGTCACAGAGTCGGACACTACTGAGCAACTTTCAGATACACAGAACTATAGATTCTCGAGGCATAGCCTTTCCCTTACTCCAGGGGCTCTTCCCAACCCAGAGATCGAACCCAGGTCTCCCTCACTGCAAGCAGATTCTTTACCAGTTGAGCCACAAGGGACGTCCAAGAGAAATGGAGTGGGTAGCCTATCCCTTCTCCAGTGGATCTTCCTGACCCAGGAATTGAACCAGGGTCTCCTGCATTGGCGGTGGATTCTTTACCAGCTGAGCTATCAGGGAAGCTGGAGAGCCCAATGGTAAATTTTCAGCAATTTTCTAAGCTGATTGTTAAAACTGATCATTACTAAACATTAAGTTAATAAATTTACAATTAAATGTTATACTTAAAACATTCAAATTCTTGCCTCCTAATTAGTTTACTGCATTTTATTATCAGTGTTTTTGAAGTTATTTACATGTACCTGTAAGATGGAAACACTGCATAATTGTGTCCTACTCTTAGTCACAACCCCATATTCAGTGATTCCATTTGTAGCCTGAAATTGGCCCTGATAGGAATATTTATACCATGGGAATTGGCAAATGCTCTAAACCAGGGCTTTTTTCCCCTGGAGAACTGACTGTTAAACATTTATCAGCATACCTCAGGTGTAGCATATATTATGTAGTCATCTTATATTAACTCTCATATGGTGAATCTGCTTTTAGAATCTTACTTACAGAACTAAATGGACTGAGTTCAGAAAACTTGCCTTGACACTGAAATAAGCAAGCAGCCTGTAGTCCAGGAAGCCTGTTGGCCACAAATAACAAGTCACAAGAGGACTATTTGAAAGAATAAGGATGTTGTTCAACAAAACTTTCTTTAGTAGTTACTATGTACAAAGATGTATGCCAAAGGCTAAGGAAAATATTAGATAAATAACAGTGTACTCCTTTTAGAGGAGATGACAAAAAACCTTTGGTGATACAATGTGATAAGTGCTATAATGGAGATACAGAAGCATGGTGGAAAGAAGGTCATCAGAGAGACTTCAGTAAGAACCTGGACTATAAGCATCAGTGTCTCTCTGGCTCTCTACTGTGTTCCTAGCACCTTGCACAGTGCCTGGCACAGGGTTGGTTATCAATAACTGTTGGATGAATGAAGTTTACCTCGATCCTGGAAAAATAAGACAAACAGATAAGAGTGGGTAGAGGCAGGGTGTTTGAAAAACACAGGGACTTCCCTAGTGATCCAGTGACTAAGACTCCGCATTCTCAATGCTGGGGGCCCAGGTTCAATCCCTGGTCAGGGAACTAGGTCCCACAGGCTGCAGCTAAGAGCTCACACGCCGCACCTACAGATCCCCTGTGTCCCATCTAAGACCCGGCACAGCCAAAAAACAAATAATTAAAAAAAAAAAAAGGTAACATGCAGAGACCTGGATAGGGGAGGGAAGGGGAAGAGCTCAGCATCTTTCAAGAGAGAGAAAGTTTAATGTGGCATGAGGGGTCCAGGGGCTAGAACTGGTAAGGAGGAGTGTACAGAAAAGGAGCTCTCTGCCTAAAATCTCTGTAGAGCTCTAAAAAGACCAAAGGAGTTGGCTTGTTCTGTGCAGCTCTGAGGTCAGCGTTAGGAGCAATGTGGGGAATCTCAGAGAAATCAGATTTAGTTAGAGAACTTTCTAATGGATTTGTCCAAAAGTGCGATGGGCAGACTAGGAAGGCTGTGAGTACAAGTTCTCTAAGAGGGTAGCAGACAGGTGGCAGACAAACTTAGTGCAACAGATTGCTATGGGTAGTTTTTTTTTTTTCCTGACTAGATTTTGGAAGAATTTATCAAATCTCCTTTTTAAGAGTATTAGATAATATATGGGCTTCCCAGGTGGCACAGTGGTAGAGTCTGCCTGCCAAGGCAGACCACACAGGAGACATGAGTTTGGTCTCTGGGTGGGGAAGATGCCCTGGAGAAGGAAATAGCAACCCACTCCAGAGTGGGTTTCCAGGCAATTTTCTTGCCTGGAAAATTCCATGGACAGAGAAGCTTGGCTGACTATAGTCCATGGGGTCGCAAAGAGTCAGACACGACTGAGCAACTGAGCACACATAATATATGGACAACCATCATGAACAGCATCTCTATAAAGACACAGAAACTTTCCTCAAGGGCTTGTTTCTTTCTTTCTTTTTTTTTCTTTTTGCTGTTTTTATTTATTTATTTTCTGGCTGTACTGAGAGGCATGTGAGATCTCGGTCCCCAAGCAGGGATCGAACCTGTATCTCCTGCACTGGAAGTGCAGAGTCTTAACTGCTGGACCACCGGAAGTTCCAAAGGCTTGTTTCTTATGTCGATCGCTGAGAGCAATAGGGGTGCTGAAGGGTCTCCCATGAGAAAGTAAATATCTTTTCAAGTCATTGAGGTCTTCACTCCATCATGAAGCAGTTATCTATTCAGTATCTTTGTGTATCAGGGACTTTGCTAAATTCTGAAAATATAGATATAAAAGGGAAAAAAAAAAAAAAACCTGCCCTCAGAGTGCAGGGTGGAAAGGCAAATATTTACACTTCAATAGTTAAAATACCATTTGCTACCAAAAATTTGCTTTGCTTGGGGGACTCAGGGAAGCCCTGAAAGAGAAATGACTTGGAGCTGACTTTTGAAAAGTAAAACAGAATTCACTACATGAAGGAAGAGTAAGAGTCCAGACAGAAGGGAAACATAGATGAAGCTATGGAGATTAGAAAATGCATGGACAGGTGGGGAAGTGAGTGGTTGGTGAAAGTACAGAGTAGGTGGCAGTAAGAGCCAAAATGCGTGTGGCCTTGAATCCAAAGCTAACAATTTTGGATTATAATCTGTTAACGATCGGAAGTCGATAATGTTTTATCCTATTATTTATTTAATAAACTTTTTATTTTGAAAGAATTTTAGACTGACAGGAAAGTTGCAAAGGTAGTACAGAGTCTTTATCTAAGAACCATGGGTCTTTCACCCAGTTTCACCCAGTGTTATCACGTTATAGAGCCATGGCACCTTTGTCAAGACTAAGAAACCAATGTTCGTACATGACTATAAACTAATAGACTTTATTTACCAGTTTTTCCACTCATGTCCTTTTACTATCCCAGAATTCAAGCCAGGATATCACATTGCACTTAATGTGTTTTTCTTTTCTTTTTTTTTTTTTCTTTTTACTTCCAATAATGGGTTTTAAGTGGGAAGATGATGTGATCAGGTTTGTCAGTAAGAATAATCAACATAGTTTTTATAGCAAGTGTGAACAAAATAGATTGGAGGTGCCCACACTAGGGGCGGAAGACTTGCTAAAAGGCTACTAGAGAAGTCCAGTAAGAGATGATGATGGCCTGAACTCTGAGGACATTAAGGATGGAGAGGTGTGTTGACACCTTTTTGATCTTATGCTAGAGACCTTTCCTGAAGTAGAATGGATAGGATATAGGGGAGGGGAATCTCAATCCAACTCCTTTATCTGAGATGAATCTATGTATATAGCAGACTTTAAACAAAGATGGAGAAAGGAAAAGATCTCTGTCCCAGATCCTTGGGATGAGATAATTTCTTCAGTTAAACACTAAACTTAACTCTGAGTGCCCTGAAAGCCTAAGCAAGAAGGGAAGCATGATGACATTTCCTTCTCCAGAGGATCTTCCCCACCCAAGGATCTCATCATCTGTTAAAACAAAGCATACTCAAGGGAGAGGAAGTGGCCAGGTTGGAGAAGAAGAAATTAAGCCTGGAGGGCACCAGGGGCAGATCATGTTTGTCTCTGATTCAGAGGGCTCCGGGGGAGGTTCTGCTTCTTTTATTTATTTTTTTAAGATTTCATTGATGTGGACCATGTTTAAAGTCTTTATTGAATTTGTTATAATATTGCTTCTGTTTTAGGTTTTGATTCTTTGGCTACAAGGCATGTAGGATCTTAGCTTCCAAACCAACTATTGAACCGGCACCCTTCCCACCCCCACCCCTACACGCACTGGAAGGCAAAGTCCTAACTATTGGACTGCCAGGGAGGTCCCCCAGAAGCTCTGTTACTGGGAACGCTGGTTCCTCCAGCGCTCTCTGTTCTTGGAGAACATCAACTGGCAGCACAGGAGGTGGGGACCCCAGCCTTACCCCAGGAAGTTATCTTTACAGACACAGTCAGAAGTATTTCAACCTGGAAATGTGATTCCCTGCCAGAGCAGGATGTGATTCAACATCCCTTCTGTCTTATCTCTTACTCTTCCTAGTCTGCTCCCCTCCAACATTTACTGAGTTTCCAGCAGCTCTGCAAGAAGTTCCTCTGGGGATGAAGTTGAGGTCCAAAATGGGGATGAATGAACTTACCCAAGACATCCAAGCAAGCTAGGGAGAGAGCCAGGACAGGGGCCCTGTCCTTTTGAGTTCGCAGTTTGAGCGTTTCTTGTCTGGACAGAGCTGGTGGTTCTCTTCTTGGTTCCTATTAATTCATACACTCATTTCATTAATTTCATTAATTCATACCACGAGGTATGGGGCACCAAGGCTGGGCTGAGGTGGGGGGTTCTAGGCCCTTGCCCCCACCCCCACCCCCACCCCATCACTTTCAGGTAAGAAAGACAATCCTTCGACCTAAAGCCCTTACTCAAGAGGATTGAGAATGACCAACCTTCTCAGAAAGGTTCAGGCCCTGCCTGCAGAGGCAAAGGAAAGACTGCGTCCTGCTTCTGGAGTGCCAGGGTGGGGTGGGAGGGAGCAGAAGAAGGGCCAAGGATCCTGCATGGTGCCTCTGGATTCGGGGATAACTGGTCAGAGCATTCCAGGCGCCTGGAATTCGGACCCCTTCTTTTTGAGATCTGAGTGCTTTGACGTTCATTATCTCATCCCACGTGAGAAACAATTGTGGGGAGACATTAAAAACATTAAAAGATACTTAAGATACTAAGATCCCCATCTTAGCAAGGGGATCTGGGAAACAGACTCAGGTGGAGTGGCCAAGTGCACACACAATTAAGAACAGCAAGTGTCCCGATTTCATCCAGAGGCGGGGTTCTGTGCAAGCACCGTCGAGCTTCCTCACCTGAGCGCCTCTCGGTTCCGCAGCCCGCGTCGCCTCTCCGACCCCGACATCTCTCCCTTCCCCACCCGAAAGTTTCTAACAGGGTTCGGTCCTCCTGGGCTCGGGGCGCCGCGGGGAGTCAGGGGTTAAAACCCGTGGCCCGGGTGGCTCCTTCCCCCTCCCCAGCCCCCTCGCCTCCTCTCGGCGCGGCGCCTGGAGCGTCTGTCCCAGAGACCGGCACGAGAGAGGAGGGGGAAAGTGGGCCTGTTTCTCGGGTGGCCAATCCACCGAGCCCGCGGTGCCCCAGAGGAGGCGCCAGGGCTAGGCCAGCGCCAGGCCGGGGCTGCCTGCTTCCCGCGGCAAAGTACAAATGCGCCCGAGCGCGGCGCCTGGCGCCCTTGGCGTGCACAGCCGGCCCGCGCGCAGCCTCCCCCCGTGGCCGCCGCGCCGTCGCCGCCGCGGGTACCGCCGCGCCGCCGGGCTCCAGGACCCGGCAGCCCGACCCCGAGTTCTGCGAGCAGGGGGCGCCGGCCGCTGCTAGCCCGCACGCCCGGAGCTGCCCGCCGGTCCCGCGCGCCTGGCCCAACGCTGCGCGCTCGGCGGACTCCGGTCCTCCCTCGCCTGTCTTTCTTCTCCTCCCCTCCCTCTCACCTTCCCCTTTACTTTAATTGCTTTCTCCTCTTGCATACCGTCCTGCATCCCTCCAACTCTTTCCCTCCGTTTGCTTTCCACCTTCCTCCTGTTCCCACCTTGGACCTCCCTTTTTGTCCTCACCACCTTCTTCTCAACCCTTCTCTGAATCTCTAACCCTAACCCTCCCCGGGTCTGCGGATTGCGCTGTGCCCCTGGGCGTCAGTGTCCCCCTCATCTCACTTTCCCCCAAGTCCCCGCCCGGCTCAGCGCCTAAGGGCCTGGCCCTGGGGAAGAAGGATGGTTCCCGAGGTAAGGGTCCTCTCCTCCTTGCTGGGACTCGCGCTGCTCTGGTTCCCCTTGGACTCCCACGCACGAGCCCGTAAGTAGCGGAGTGGGTGTGCTGGGTGGCAGAAGAGGGGGCCCCCGGGATGTGCTGGAAAGTGCCAGGACTTGGAACCCCAGACTGTCCTGCCAGCCATCCAGGGAGCACCTGTGCCGGGAGGGTGGAGGAGGGTGGAGGCTTCTCTGCGGACCAGTTCGGGCTGCCCAGACCCGGGGGGGACTGGGCAAGACTCAGAGCCGAGGGGGCTGCGGCCACGGACCCGAGGGTGAGGGAGCTGAGAGCAGTGGGAGAGAGGGCAGGGCACCGTGCTTTTTCTGGAGGAGCGGGGGATGCTTATTCCTAGCAGAGAGTCTGGCATGTTTGGCGGCAAGGATGTGATGATGAAGAGGCTATTGCATTTAAAGAGAGCTGGTGGAAAGAAAAAAAGAGTTAACTAGGATAACTTTCCCATTGCTTTTCTCTTTTGAGGCTTACAACACTCCGGTCAGGTGGGTATTATCATTTGCATTTTACAGATGAGAAAACTTAGACTGAGAGAGGAAACTCGCTCACGTTGACAGAGCTAGTGAGCCATCCAAAGCCAGAACTCTTCAGTTCCCAATCTGATGCTTTTCCCCCTGGTCCCACAGCATCTGGAAGGAACTCTGATTTTGAACTGTGACATTGGGAGGCATCAGGGCACAGGGAGATAGACCAAGGTCTTCATTATCCCAGATCTGCTGACTACCAGCTGGTAGGAGGCAGATATGTCTCTGAGCCTCAGTTTCCTAATCTATAAAATGGGAGTGAAAATCCCAGGACTGTTCTGAGGATTAAACTGAAGAAAACATGGAAAGCACCAGCACCAGCAACTAGCTGGTCCATGGTAGGTTCTCGAAAAACACATTCATGTTTTTCCACTCGTACACAGTGTAACCTCAGTCAGTTGATATCAACTCTCTGAACATCAATTTCCTCACTCTTTCCACAATAGGCTGGTGGTGGACCTCCTACCCATCTTCTGACCGTCTCTTGGAAAGCTGGGAGGGTGAAGAACAAAACCAAAGATTCTCTTAAAAAGAAGGAAGCATCTTAGTTCAAATGCAGACATACCCAGTAAAGAAACCAAGGCCCAGTATGGGCAGTGGTCCACCCCAGGTTACACAGGGCACAGCCTGGGATGAAACCCCATTTTCCCAGCCTAGAGCACGTTCCTCTCCACAGCTCAGCTCCTCCATCTCTGCCTTCTTTTGCACATGACTTTCTGGAGCCAGCATTACTGGATATTGTTTCATTCCTGTCTCTGATCATCAGGGCAGGCTGCATGTCTGTTCGTCTCTGGGCAGCCACCAGCATGAGATTCACAGAAGTCCTTAGTAACAAATCCTGAAAAGAGCCCAGTGTTAGTTCAAGTCCTGGCTCTGCCCCTTAGTAGTTGTGTGGTTTTTCATAAGTGACAATGTCTCTGAGCCTCACTTTCTGCATCTAAGACACACACTCACCTGAAGGCTTCTTGGGAGGATTAGAGATGACGGGTAAGTGCCCAGCACAATGCCTACTGCTCTGTCAGTGTCTCCTCCTCCTCCTTGAGGCCTGGAGTTTTCCTCCCGACACCTTCTTGTTGCTTCTTAAACGAGAATTAGCACAGGATGCCCTTCATGCCTGCCGCCCTTGGAACATGGCTCTTAACTCCCAGATTTCATTGCCCTGGATGCATCTTAGAAAGATGGCCTAAAATCATCTTTATGTAGATTGCTCACATCCTACCCATGGCTCTCCTCCTTGCCTCCCAGAGCCTGTCAGCCCTCTACAAGCCTAGCTTAGGTCACACCTCTTCCAGAAAACTCTCCCTGCCACCTGATCCACTCTGATCTTCCCTCCTCTGTGCTTCCACTCTTCGGGCCATATTTCTCACTAGATGCTGCCAGTATTCCATCTCCTCTAGACTTGAGCTTAGTTACCGACATGCAAGAAAAACCTTGGAGCAGAATTGTTGAGTTAAGGTGATGTGGAAGTAATCAAAGGGGTGTAAGATGCTGCAATTTCAAAGCTGAAAGAACTTTTGAAAGTCACCTATTTCTACCCCTCAGTGTACCATTCCTCACAGTTAAACTGAAGCCCAGAAAGGGCGAGTGACTTGCCCAAGGTCACACAGCAAATTTGTTAAAGAAAAGAACAGAGACCTGGATCCTAGTCCCTGATTTATCACTTACAGGTTGTGTGAATTAGGACAAACCATTTCCTTCTTTGAGCCTCATTCTGTGTAATGCTAATAACCTATGAATCTAGAAACGATCCTATAGTCATTTGCTAAGGTCTTGTTTGAAGATCTCCTGTGAAGGCCCTTGTCTTAGTTCAGTAAGTTTAGTTAGTAAGATTAGTTAGTTTAGTCAGTTACTTAGTTCAGTAAGTTTAGTTAGTAAGATTAGTAAGTTTAGTCAGTAAGTTTAGTTAGTAAGTAAGAAATCTCCTGGTGACATCTCAGGTGCTTTCAGAAGGGGTACTCACAGAAATTCTCAAACCCTGTGGTGTCTGATTCCTGAGGTGGCCCAGTCCTGCAGAATGTGTAGGGCCTGTGAACATGTATGGCAGCTTGCTCCTTAGTTTAAAGTGCAAGGGTATTCAAGCAAAAGTTATTCTATCCTTGGCTCTATTTCCAGCCACAGATTGAGCCTTGATCCCAGCCCAAACTGAGTCTCAACTCCAGCCGCAGACTGAGCTCTAATCCTCAGACACTACTATGGATCAAGCCCCATTTCCATTCCCACCTAGAGCCCTTAGCCAGGGTGGGCCCCTAATCTGGTCACTGACCAGTACAGTCCCAGGCTGAGCCACATGCGTGTATAGCATCAGTCACTTTGGGCACCTGTCCCCGCTGCTGTCTGTGGAGTGAGAACCTGCCCAGGACCTTGGCTCCCTCGCCACTGCTCTTCCTCCTCTGCCAGCTCCTCTCCTTCGTGCTCCTCCCTCACTGACCGTGCCCCCCTCCTGACCGTCCCCCTGCTGTAAGGTGTACAGCTGCTGCATTTTCTCATCTCTCCCTCCATCCAGTCCTGACTTCAGGAGAGAGTCGATTATCAGGTAAAAACCACCAGCTCTTCTACCTCCAAGGTTTATGTATTCCGTGGAAATCAAAGTTTTTGGTCCCAAGTGACAAAACCCCAGACCCCAGAGGCAGGGTGGGGGCAGGAAAGGAGCTTCCATGATATGACATGGTACCGATGGAATCAGAAGGTCAGGGCTCCAGTCCTGGCTCTGCCTCCAGTTCCAACTGTGACCCACGGCAGGTTGCCTTTCTCTGCCCCTGAGTTTTCCCAGCTGTAGAGCTAGATGGTGGGAGTCAAACAGATAATCTTTGAGGACTTTTCCAGCTTTAACATCCCATGATTCTAAGACCCAAAGATGCTATTGCCTTGGTTCAGGGTCCACTCTGGCCTTTGGAAAAGGGAGTTGGGGGAGTGTGGGTCTTCAGCCTGGTACCCTTGCCCTCCAGGGAGGAGTGGATATTCAGACATCCACTGTTGGTGTCTGAGAACCAGACACCAACAGAAAGGGCGTAGAGGGCCTGGGACAGTGGGTACAGAAGGGCTGACATCTGGTTGCAGTCAGATCCCTCTCTGCCTCTCTGGAGGTTCTGCACCTCTCTCTCCCACCAGTAGAGGTCTCTGTCTCACTCACTCGCTTGCAGGCCGTAGAGCAGAGCCTGGGCAGCAGCTGTGCCGTTGCTCCAGCTGTTGCACCTGTTCCAGGGCTGGCCTCTCAAGTTCCCCCAGCCGCCGACCATGGCACCAGGCTCTGGGAGAGAGACTTTGAATCCCTTGGACTCCCAAAGAAGAGAACTGGTGTGTGAGCCGTGCTGCTGGGAGGTGCAATACAGAGATCGTTGCAGGCGTCCCTCTGCCTCTGGGCAGGATCTCATCCCAGAGAAGCCTGTTTCATACTCTGTTACCCATGCTTATAGTCAGGGTTCTTCCTTTATCTCAGCTGAATCCTTCTGTTTGCAATTTAAAACCATCTCTTCTGATCCTGTCTATTAGGGGATGGGCATTCCTATAAGAAGCCCCCACCCACCTGGATCTGAAAACTGGCATTGGCGTTCATGCTGGCAAAAATCAATTATCTTAGACCAGGCTCAGGCTGTCTCTGAGACTGTGTCCACATCTGTAAAATAGGGCATTGGACATAATCTCTCAATCCCTAACTTTCTAAGATTTTGTGTGTTAGTCACTCAGTTGTGTCTGACTCTTTGTGACCCCATGGACTGTAGCCTGCCAGGCTTCTCTGTCCATGGAACTCTCCAGGCAAGAATACTGGAGTGGGTTGCCATTTCCTTCTCCTTCTAAGATTTTTTGAATCTATAAATGTGTTAATACATGTCCATGGAAGAAGAGAAGGTAAATAGCTTCTTTTCCACCCACTGACCCTTGCCAGGCAACTGAGCTGTCTTTCCTGGCTTGCTGACTGTCTCCTTTGAGGTCCTTCTATGCTCCTGAACATCTGTCATGTGCCAGATAAGAATTCAGGTTCAGAGAAGCCAGGGTCCTTTCCCTAGACTGCACAGCTCATCCACTGTGAGGAGCCGAGGTTTTTATTTCTGATTCCCTTAGGAGGCCTCCCTCATCGAGTGCCAGTACCCAGCACAGAGCTTATGTCTCAGAGAGGAGCAAGTTTGTTGGTGTGAAAGGGAACTATAAATAAATAAACTACAGCAGAGTGGGCCTGAGGGAAGAGATGTAAACGTTCTCACATCCCCATGCAGGCTGGCTCACTCAGGTTTCCTGAGTTCTTGCAGGCTGGGGTCAGACCAGCCACAGTTCCAGCCCCAGGTCCACCTGGTGCCCTTCTCTAGGTTTCATCCTGCCTGTTCTGCAGCCCAGAATATTCTTGTTGTCTTTTCTGCCTCCTCTTGGAAGAATTCCCAGCAACACTACCCACTCCTGACTACCCCTTAAGAGATCTTAAGAGACCATGAGAGTCTTACGGCAGACTGTGGGATAACCTTGGATGGGACAGCTTGGGAATTTGGACTTACATGTGAAGATCATGAAATCACTCAGCCTCATACCTTCCTGGGATCCTGGCTTTTTTGTAAACAATGTTTGGTGAATAGTTTAGGAGTTCAGATGATGGGAACTGGAAAGGGGAGGTCCAGGGCCAATTTCTGTTAGGCGGCAAGGTCAAAGTGCCCAAAGAGATTTGGCTCTTCTGTCACATGATGGAGTTCTCTTTTTGTTGAAGCAGGAGGTTTCCAAGATGAGGGACCAGCAATTGCCTCCTCCTCCCAAAACTCCCTTAACTCCATTCTTTCATCCCATATTCATTTACCAAACATTAACTCTGTGTAGGCTCTGCACAGAATACTGGGGATAGAGAAATGAATGCCATTGGCCCTTGCTCTCAAGAAACTCACAGTTTAGTTTGGAAGAGAAGTCCATTCAAAAAGTACTTCTAACCTAGTATGATGCAAATTGTGGCAGAGGGCTGAACTCAGTCTGTAGGATCACCAGAAAGGACTGGCAAGTGGCTTGGGAGTTTGGGATGGCTTCACAGGATGGCATCTAAATGGGCTTTGGAGGATGAGGAGTTGGTCCAACATTGTAGATGGGGAATCACATTCCAAGTGAAGAAAGATAATAGGTAAATGTACAGAAGCATGAAGGAGTGAGGGTGGGGGCTGGGTGGGGATGGGAAGAGTGAGAAGTTTAGCAGGCAGGATGTGAGGCTTAAAAAAAAGGGCCACCATAGACAGTTCTGCTGGAAAAGCAGGTGGGAGCCTGCTCATCATAGGGTGGAGTGACATGATAACACTATGACAGATACCAGAGTCTGTCTGATAAACATAGCTTCCTTGAATTCAGATTAGGTCAACGAAGTTCAATCATCAGATTCAGCTTTGCCCTAGCCAACTGGGTGTTTCCTGCAGGGAGGGGAACTAGCAGCCAGCACACTCCAGTCACCTTCCGGGGACCACATGGACCACAGTCACTCCCAGCCCTGTGCCTTTGCATGCAGCTTCTACTCTGCCCGACTCCACCTTGTTAACTCCTTCAAGCTCCAGTTCAGGCATCTGCTCAGGGAAGACTTCCCCGAAGATCCCATGTTTCCTCTGTCATAGCATTTGTCTGACTGTATGTATTATATCTATCTGTCTTCTTCATTTGGAGAAGGCAATGGCACCCCACTCCAGTACTCTTGCCTGGAAAATCCCATGGACAGAGGAGCCTGGTAGGCTGTGGTCCATGGGGTTGCTAAGAGTCGGACACGACTGAGCAACTTCACTTTCACTTTTCACTTTCATGCACTGGAGAAGAAAATGGCAACCCACTCCAGTGTTCTTGCCTGGAGAATCCCAGGGACGGGGGAGCCTGGTGGGCTGCTGTCTATGGTGTTGCATAGAGTCGGACAGAACTGAGGCGACTTAGCAGCAGCATCAGTCTTCTTCATTGGGCTGCAAAGGGTGGGCACTATGTCTTATTTAGGCATGTACTAGGTCCATGGGCATGTCTAACTTGATATACAAATTGCCCAGTACATGAATGCAGAAACCAATGTTACTATTACTGATGATAATAAAACATCAAAATTAATGATAACATTTGCTGCCTATGTGCTAAGAACCCCACATTCACTTAGTTATTCAGGCCTGAAACCTCAGTCCCATCCTTGACTGCCCCTTCACCCTCTCTACCCATATCAGTGTGTCTGAAAACCTTCCCACAGTACCTAGTAGGTAGTCCTCAAATCTGTATTTCTGTCTCCCAGCACTGCATCTGCCTTGTTCCAGGCCAGCACGGTCTCAGAAGAGATGACTGTAACAGCCTCCTGTGGTCTCTCTGCCTCCAACCTTGAGACCTAGAAGGTTTGACCTTAGTGGCAGGTACCATGATGTTCTGGGTACCTGGGGGCTGCCCATAGGATTCTGGGAGTAAGAAGACTCCTATGAGAAACAGAAATTGTTAGGGAAATTTGGGATCAGCAACAAGGTCTGCTTTTTCTCTGTGTTTTTAGCCTACCATTTGGCTGAGCATCTAATGTGTGGCAGGCATTAGTCATATTATATATATTATTTGACTTAATTGTGCAATAACCCCCAAAAGGTCAAGATTATTACTCGACCATTTGACAAATATGGAAACTGGGGCCTGAAGTGTTTAAATAGCTTGTCTAAATGCAAGCTAAATGGTTGCAAATACAAGCCAAATTTAATTGGAACCCCAGCCTATCTGACTCTGACATCAGAGTTTGGGGACTATATACACACTGGGTGAGGAGGATAAGACCTGTCACTGTTCTTCTCTGTCTCTCTAAAGCCTAGAACAGCTCCAATCATCCTCCTCAAACAAAAACTTCCTCCACTAATGTCTTCCTGGATTAGACATCACTGCTGGGGCCATTAACTGCCAAAGTCCCCCTGAGAGAAGGTGCAATTGGTCCCTAAGTTGGAGAAAGAGATGATAGGTGGTCGGAGATGTAGTGGTGGGGTGCCAGAGCCAGAGTGGGAAGACCACAGAGGACCACAGAAAGGAGAAGAGAAGGGAGGGAATGTGAGAAGCAGGCTTTGCCTCCTTCTCCGTGTCTCTCAGGATTGGCGGCACTGTTGCCTGGGCCTCGTCCTACCCTCTTTGGAGCCGCTGCGAGCCTAGGTGTACAGAACCATCAACACATCCTGAGTCATGGAAGCTTGAAATGATCAAATCTTAGAATCACAACATCATGCAGTTCTAGAAGCTTTGTTGTCTCATGATATGTAGGCTCTCAGCAGCTTGGAATTCTCAAATCTTAAGTCTTAGAAACTGAGAACCTTGGAGTCTTAGAATGTTGACATCATGGATTCATAAAGTATCTGTACAGAAAACCTGTGAAGATCAGAGTTCATGCCCACTCCTTATTTTGAAGATGGGAAAGTGAGGCCCAGAGAAGGGAAGCAAGGGTCTTTCCTCAACATCACACAGTGAATTCGTGGCATAAGGAGCTAGAGCCCCTACCAGCCAAGCGCAAGGATGGGGCGAGTGCCAGAGCTGCATGACGGAGGGAGCCTGCAGTCTTGCCAGTTCCTCCTCCTGCCTGGTTTTGGTGTGGCCTTGGGCACTCACCTCCCTAGAAGAGGGAGCTCCAGGCAATGCCACCCTTCCTTGTGCTTCTCACCTTGGAGGGCATGGTGGGGTGGGGATTGTGGCTCCTGGGGTTGAGGGACAGTTTGCCAGGCCCCCCATATTCTTAGCTGCTGCCAGGTCCATCAGTGGGGGGAAGGGGCCTCCTGACCTGGGCATGAGCTGATACATTCTCTCTGTCTTCACACTCTGAGCAGGCGAGGGGAGGGAGTGGGGGTGCCAGCTGGCACAAGGGTCAGGCTGCAGGGCTGTCCCAGGGAAGGTGGGACAGGATTTCTTCAACAGCAAGGCTAAGTGCTAAGGCCGCAGCAGTGTTGCAATTGCGCCCTTTCCTGGTCGGGGGAGGGGACTGAGGAAGAAAGACATTATTCAGTCCTTGGAGAGTTGGGCTGGCTCTGACAAGCACCCCAGCTGGGCCTGTGTCCTGCCCTCTCTGCCAGCGGAGGCTGAGAGATAAACACTGTTCATTTGATACGGGCCAGCCGGGGCCTTGCTGGGAATGGGATCTGCTGTCTGATCCCCCCTCTACTTTGTGGGGCTGAGGAGCAGATGGGGAGTAAACCAAGCCATGGTCCTCAGTGGCCCCCGAAGCACAGACCCTGAAGGGCATCATGGCCATGGCCTCAAATCTTTGTTCTGGGAAACCCAAGTGGCACAACAGAAGCAGTGCGGGAAGCCGAGGAGGCTGGTCTTAGCTTCTCACAAAGGCAACTTTCTAAAGGTTAAGAATGGCCCTTAAAAAAAAAAAAAGAATGGCCCTTAACTCCTGTCCTCCATCCCAGCCCACCCTCAACGTGGAGGGGGAACTCCTATCTCGAGGGTGAGCCGCTCCTGCTACTGTACTGTTTTCGATGCTCTGTGATTCTGCAGAGTTTAAGTGTCTAAGAGAATGATTCAGAAAATGTGAGACTCTAGAAAGTGTACAGGACAGAGGCATGGAGAGCAACCTCTAGATTCTAGATTAATAGAGGACCAAGAAAAAAAAATTTGGGAAAGGGGGAATGGTGGCCAGTGGGGACAAGAAACCTTGAGGCCCTGAGTTTGAGCAAAAAACCATAGCAGGTGAGGTGAACTGAAGGGAAGTCTACTTGGGAGCATGGGGTCCTGGGTTCAAATCGATAGCTGGGTGGCCTCAGGCAAGTCAGCTTGGTCTTTGCAGCTCCTCAGTTTTCTCATCTAGTTTTCTTACAATTAACAATTTTAAGTAACAATCCCAATGACCCTGTCAAACTGCCTTATCCTCTTGAATCTGGAACAGATGATAATGTCTATCCAGCAGGGTCATTGTTACCATAATTGTCATAATTACAGCATTCAACTATGTGTCAGGAACTGGGCTAAGTGAGCATTTTCCAAGCATTATATAATTTAATTGTCAAAACATTGATGCTAATAAGATAAGTAATTTATATAAATAGAATGTCATCGATAAACATTGGTTCCTTTCTCCAAATTTCAATCTCATTTAATTTAGTATGTCTTTACGGACACTTAGCTTGTGCTGGGCCTTCCAGATTCCCCCCTAAAAGAGCTTAGATTATTCTTTATGTAATGGAGAGTTTTTTGTAGAATGATAGCATCCCTTCTCTGTTGTAAAAATCAAGAGGTACCTGTATGCAGGAGGGTTGGCAAGGGATAAGGCCAAAGGAAGAGGGGCAGGGCAAGGAGGTCTCAACCCCCGACATGGAGCCCTGACCTGGGGCTGGGTGCAGAGCTAGTAAGGGATGAGGACACGAGTATTCCAGACAGAGCTCAAAAGACTGGGCAACTGACTGGCTATGAAAGGACAGGGTGGAGATAAGAAATCAGGATTGCAGGAGAGATACCTAACCCACATAAGGAAATAAACTATTTCAATCATTCTTAAAAGCATTCATCTACATGTTGACAACATATCAGTTGTTTGTATCAGTTGTAAGTCATTTGTAAATATCAGTTGTAAATCATTACAAAAATAATCAATTGATGTGCAGTCACAGTACCATTGACCATTTTTAAGGATATTTTAAAAGTCAGTTTTGTAACAACCTTTCACTAGGCAGCAGTTTGTTTTCCTGATTCAAGCACTTAAGGATCAGAGCTCACTGAGTATGTATAGGGACGCAGCATAGTATGAAAGCAGGGAGCTGCTTTCAGTAGCTTTATTCGAAAGATATATCACGTGGCCCAGAGTGTGTGTGTGTGTGTGTGTGTGTGTGTGTGTGTGTGTGTAGGCAGGTGAGCAGCAGGGGGCAAGAGAGAGGATGGGGCAGAGGTGTAGTAAATAAATAAGCCAAATGGGACAGAGGAAATGGAAGCAAGAGTGACTATGGAAGCAGAAGGAGCACTGCCCTGAGAGTCAAGAGGCTTCGGATGTCATCCTTGCTTGATGACTGACTGTGTGTCCTAAGAGGTATAGTTTGGCCTCTCTGGGCCTCAGATTATTCATCTGATTATAATAACTAACATTTCTACCACAATTTAAATCTGTAAAAAGCATGTTCACTGCTTGATCCCCTAACCACTCTGTGAGAGAAGTGTCGAAGTTCTCAGAAGGCCAGTGACATGCCCAGAGTCACACAGCCAGTCAAGCTGATATGGAAACTCAGTCATTCTTGCTCCCTGACTAGGAGAGCATGTCCTGTGGATTCTCTTTTGCTTGAGTGTCCAGATGACATCCTTCCTAGAGTCAGAAAAAAGGAGGGATGAAGCAGGGACTCTGGGCTGGAGCCTCCTGGGACTCACAAAGCACTGGTTGGTTTGCCAGGCCCAGACATGTTCTGCCTTTTCCATGGGAAGAGATACTCCCCCGGCGAGAGCTGGCACCCCTACCTGGAGCCTCAGGGCCTGATGTACTGCCTTCGCTGCACTTGCTCCGAGGTAGGTTCCTCTGGCCTCCTGTGACAGGTATGTCTGGGAGATCCCCAGGGAAGCCACCCTGGAGGGAAAGAGGACAGCCTGACTTTGGAGTGGGGGGGTACTCTGGAACCAGGCCCCCATAGAACTGTGGTCTGTCAGCAGCAACTGAGGGACTTGGGGCCACACCACTTCACTACTGACTATCTCAGGCATGGGCATAGATGCCTACTGTGGGCCTCCCAGAGATAAATCGCACAGTGGATCAGTGACTGGGCTGGGATGAGGACATGAACCTACCCTCTCTCACCCAGCCTTCTTTCCTGCTTCCACCAGCCTCCCGTACCCACGCAGCAGAAGGCAGAGTCTTCCTGACCTGACTCCCTAATCCTTCCTTTCCTCCTCCAGCGGCCTTTCTTGCCGCCCAGCCTTAGGATGCATTTCCCAGTGCCACTGGTCTAAATGTTTATTCTTTGCAACTTTGCTCAAATGCCACCTCCACCAATAGCTTTACTTGATCCCTCACCTGAAAGTATTTTCTTCTTCTGGAGGCCACATAACTTTCTCTGCCTCTTTCTCCTGATCACTGTCAACCAGGTACAATGGTTGTCTGTCTGTCAGTTACTGCCCCTCCTCCATGGAGCCCTAGGAGCAGGTCTTCCTGTGTACTTACTCTTGCCCAGATTGGGGTCTTGCCGAAGGCTGCATCAACTAGGGCAGAGACCAGACTTTTTTAAAATTTATTTATTTTAATTGGAGGCTAATTACTTTACAATATTGTAGTGGTTTTTGCCATACATTGACATGAATCAGCCATAGGTGTACCTGTGTTCCCCATCCTGCACCCCCCTCCCACCTCCCTCCCCATCCCATCCCTCAGGGTCATCCCAGTGCACCAGCCCCAAGCACCCTGAGAGACCAGATTTTTTTTGGTAAACCTCTGTCCTCCCAGCCCACCCCAACCCAGCAGAGGACCTTGTACAGTCAACTAGGTGGGGTAAATGAAACCTGCTTGTGGTCCAGAATTCCCAGGCTGGGTGTGGGGCTGGAGGATGGGGAAGGAGAGAGTGATTGAGGAGGCTTGAATCCCCTTGGCCCTGGCTCAGCTGCCAGGGACCAGCCTCATTGGTGTGAAGTCCAGAGGTGTGTCTGTCCAGGTGCTGGTGCTGGAGAGGGGGTACCTAGTTCCAGCTAGAGCCAGCCCCTTGGACCCCTCTTTCCCTGCACAGCCAAGGCTATGAGAGCCTCCCTTGTTAAACCAGTCCTTGGAGTAGGAGCAGAGAAGACCTTCGAGAAAACACCAGAAGGTGGAGGGGGGTGCGCCAGCCCCTCTCCTGACTCTGACCACTGGGGACTTACTCCCCTGGGGTCTTTTCCTCTGATTCCCCACAGCTTCTACCATGTTGGCCGCTGGTCAAACCTGATGCCAGTGGGAGCACAACCCCCCATCCCTGCCTCCCCTTGGTTTCTTAGCACATCTGAGGCCAATCAGCCTTTTCAAAAAGAACTTTGTGAAATATAGCCAAAAAACAAGAAGGAAACCATAACAGAAAATTCCAGACATATCATGCGGTCCAGTTGACCAAGTCCAAGTTTTGTGATCAGTGGAGCTAATTCATTTCTCCCTCCTTGGAGTTCACACATACCCAGTTTCCTCACCCCAAGGGTCTGTAGCTGACATCCCCAAAATACACTCTGAATTCCTTCCTTCTTTCCATCATCATCACTCCCCCTAATCTAAGCCACCTTCCTCTCTCACCTGGGCTGCTGTGTGAGCATCCCAGAGTCTCCCTGTACCCCTTTTCTCTTTTTTTAATATTTTTTTGGTGTTGACCATTTTTAAGGTCTTTATTGAATTTGTTACAATATTGCTTCTGTTTTAGGTTTTTTGGGTTTTTGGCTGTGAGGCATGTGCGATCTCAGCTCCCCCGAAGTTAGGGATTGAGCTCGCACCCCTGCATTAAAGGCAAAATCTTAACTATTAGACTGCCAGGGAAACCCTCTTCCTGTACCCCTTTCTAATCTGTCCACTGCATGGCAGCTCAAAGGATCTTTTCTGAACAGAAAACTAATCATGTCATTCAGAAGCTCTTAAAACCCTTCAATAACTTGTCATTGCACCTGAAGTAAAATTGAAATTGCCAGCTATGGGATCTATGCCACCTGAACCATCTGACTTCTGCCTTGTTCTCCAACCTCATCTCCTACCTGCGCCAATGCTGCAAACTCATTCCAGCTTGCTCCTCCACTCGGAATGTTCTTCCCCCAGATCTTCCCAGGAATGGTTCCTTCTCATCTCCCAGTGCACGACATAAAGTTACCTCCTTATGAGGCTTTCTCTACAGCCGTTTCTAAAATAGTCTAACCTTGTTAACGCAATCACGTTCCCCTGTTTTATTCCTGTTATAAATTTAACATCTGACATGATCTGGTTCCTCCTTGTTAATTTTTTATAGTCTGTCTCCCTCTCTGCTAGGATGGAAGCTCCGTGAGAGCAGAACTCGTGTCTCTTGCTTCCTGTCCCCAGTGCAGAAGAGGACACGGCACCCAGTTTTCATACAGTAAATATTGAGTGAATGAGTGAGGCCCTGCTCCCTCCACCTGAGGCATTTTCTGCATCACGGAAAGTGCACAGACCTACGCAGTGCTCACCTGCTGTGTGTCTTAGGCAACCTCTCAGAGGTTCTTTTCTCATTTTAAAATCATGGATAATAATACATACCACTAGGACTGTTGAGAGTATGCAGTGAGATAATACTTTTCTATATAACATAATGCCCCTACCTAGTAGCCATGCAATAAATGGTAGTTATAACTTTCCTAAGAGGTACCCTTTGACTGCAAGGCCTCTCACCTTGCCCCCTCACCTTTTGCGCCCTAGCCTGTTTCCACCTTACTTGCTGCTGCATCTCACTAATCATCTCCATTCCTTGATACTTTCAAGGCCAGAATCAAGAGACAGATTCTAACTCTTCAGATTCCAAAGTTCCTTGCATTCTATCCTAGTTTCTCATCTGAGGGGCTCCATTCACCCTCTGGATGTTTATCCAGCACCCCTGAGTCCCAGGCCTCAAGAAGACCACTTTTAGAGCTCAGACAGATTCTGTGGACTCTAGGATGCCCTTTAGCACTGATTAATCCTTGTGATCACCTCTGGCCATCTTAGGAAGCAGTGACCCCAGAACTAGGGCCTGGTCCAGGGCTCTCCATGGGGCAGGAAGCTGCTTTGGTAGAAGTGTTTTGGGGGCTCTCAGGTGGGCCAAGGGTCTGGAATCTCACTCGGCAACTTCAAAGTTTAAACAAAGCTAACTCCAGTTGACCACGAAAGAGACCATCTCTCCCTCCCCTGCTGGTTCTCATTCATTCACTCATTCAGACTTCAGCAGGCACTCGCTTGGAGCAAGGCCCCGTGCTGACAATTCAGAGATGAACAGAATGAGGCTTGGTCCTTGTTCCGCTGGATAGAAGAGACAGATGTACTGGGTTGTTACAACCCAGAGAACACCTCTTAGAGCAGAAGGGAGAGGAAGGAGTGGGCCACCGAGACAGGTTGACAAACCTCCTGGGGAAACCTCCAGGAGTGGCCTCTCCCTCCAGGTCTTCCACGTCTGCTCATTTTCCTGTGAATGTTTCTCTGCCCCTTCTCTCTCCTTTGCTGTATTTGAAAAAGCCTAAGAACTTCGGGCCCTTCCTCTGGTTCCAGTCCAAGGCTGTGTGTGGGATCACCCACACCTCTCAGAGACTTAGGGAGCAGATCACAGAGCCCTGAGTCTCCTCCACTTGCCTGTCACCTGCCTTCGTGTGTCACAGTCCTCGTTAGCCATGAGGCTCAGATCCAGAGGTAAAAGAGCAAGTCTTGGAGTTAAGACGGCACAGTCGAGATCAATGCTGCGGAACTTCTCTGGCACTCCAGGGTTAAGACTTTGCCTTCCAATGTAGGGGGTGTGGGTTCACTCCCTGAGGAAGCTAAGATCCCACATACCTCAGGGTCAAAACCCAAAACATAAAATAGGAACAACATTGTAACAAATTAAAGACTTTTTAAATGGTCCACATTAAAAAAAGAAGATCTTTTAAAAAAAGTCAGTGTCAAAATAACCCAAGTCTTATACTTGTATTTCTCTCCTTCGTCCCTCACCACTAAGGGACACGAGATCTGTGCAAATCCAGGCACGCGGTGTGCTCGTCCGTGGTGGGAAGGGACACAGATGAGTGAGCCACAAAAGTGAGCAGGCGGGAGGGAGACTGGACACGTGGAATTTATCACTTTTATCCCACTGCAGGCTTAAAAGGAGTGCAGCGCCCCATAGTCGGGAGGGGGTTTGAGGAGAGGACAGTGGGAGGCAGTGGCTGTTTGGAAGCAGGACTGACCCCTGTGTCCCCTTCAGAATGCCCACGTGAGCTGTTACCGCCTCCACTGTCCGCCCGTGCACTGCCCCCAGCCCGTGACCGAGCCGCAGCAGTGCTGTCCCCGCTGTGTGGGTGAGTGACCTCGCGTCTGCCCTTGGGCCAGCCTCCCACCGGCCCACTGGCCCTTGACCCACTCCTGACACAGCCAGAGGAGGTCCCTGGAATGAGAAGGGCAGACTCCAGCCACCAGAGCTGTTGAGACTCCAAGGTGCTCACGGAAGACATCCTCCATGGATCCCCGAGGAGGGCTGGGGTGGCCACAGACCTCTCAGTCTTGAGTAGCTGTGCTTGCCAGGAGGAGGGAGGGAACATAGAAAAGAGCTGAAGGAAAACAGGCGTGCTTGACCTGTTGATGGCACATGCTGGCTCCGTTCTCTCGGGGGCTGGTCAAAGCCTGAGGGAGTGGATGTACCTCGTGTAAGTGAAGGTGAGTGAGCTGGGGCTGGGAGGCCCTGCAGGGTGACCCTGAGATTACCGCCCGGGGCTGGGAATGGCCACAGGAGTTGAAGCATATGTACTCTGAGACTCCTCCTGTGCTGCGGTTCAGAGGTTCTAATATGTGCCCCAAGGCTAAATGTCCATGATGTTAAGAATCTACTAATAGCCTCTGAGACTGGGATTCCAGGAAGTAGAGATAAGAGAGGAGAGAGGAGAGGTGATCTGAGAAGAAACCGACATAAGCAAGTGGCAAATGAGGGGCAGTCAGTGGGGTGGCCAACTCAGAAGGCAGGAGATGTCAAGAGGAGGACCCGTGTTTAGTAACATCGAGAAGGTGATAAGCGGAGGGAGTCCCAGGTTGCAGCCTCAGCTCCAGACTCTGGAAGCAGCTCTCTTGGGAGACTAGGGACCTGTGTGGAGTATGGGCATAGAGGGGCTTCTTTTCCAAGTGGGATCCCAGTAGGGATCTGACTGTGACTCCAACTTGGGTCATGGTTTCCTGGCCTGGGTTCACTAGGGGAGCAGGGACTCTAGGCTTCATCCTGACCAGTGAGGGGACATTACACCTCCTCCCACCTGAGACCGACCCCAGGAGTCCTGACCGCTTCCCGCTGTGCCTCGGCCTAGCCCCCTTCTTCCTCCCATGCTCCTCACTCCCTCCCTCTTTCCCAGCCTTGCCCCTTTGCCTGCCTGGCTGCGTATTCCTCAAGACTCGTCTCAGCCTTCGGCCCCTTCAGGAAGCCTTCCCTGACCACCCTTCCCAGCTGAGCTAGGGGTGCCTCTCTTATGCTGCCACAACTTCTGTGCTCCCATCTGCCCTAGCCCAGACCATACCAGTGTCACTGCTTGTGGCCTGTCTCTCTACCCAGTGAGACCATCAGTTTCCTGATACAAGGGCTGGGCCTTATTTACACTCCATTCCCAGCATGTAGCATGGCGCCTGGTACAGAGAAAGTGCTTAGTAAAGGTGTCTTGAAAAAAGGAGCAGGTTCCCCTTGAACTGGAGGGCTATCCCCTCTATCTAGCAGGCTGAGGACAGGCTAACTGGCAGGTGATGGGGAGGGTGTCTGGTGGCCAGGGAGTGGCAGGCACTTACTCCAAGATCAAGCACAGTCCAGATCACACCAGTGAGCTCCACTAGGATGAAACTCCATGTGGAACCTTGTTTTGTTCACTTCTGTATCCCCAGAACCTAGAACAGTGCCTGGCACTAGCCAGTGCTTCATGGATGCTTACTGAATGTTGAATGAACTAACACAGGTCTAAACTGAGTGGCACTCAGCGGAGCTGAGGCTTCTGGCCTTGCCTTCTTGCTGCAATCAGAGCCACCTCTGACACTCAGGGGCTTAAAGGCCATGGGCAGGAGTGACATGGTCAGAGAGAAATGTCAAGTTTCCTCTTGATTCATCAAAATGAGGTCTGGCTGGGAAGGCTGAGGCCAGAGCATGGTTTAAATGACGACAAGGGATAAGATAAAAACATTTCAGAGAAGTGGCCCAGTTAGTTCTGATAAAGCCCTAGACCATTTTCTTCTTCCTCCTTCCCCTCCCCACCTACAGAACCTCATACCCCTTCTGGGCTCCGGGCCCCACCCAGGTCCTGCCAGCATAACGGGACCACGTACCAACACGGCGAGCTCTTCAGTGCCCACGAGCTGCTCCCCTCCCGCCTGCCCAACCAGTGTGTCCTCTGCAGCTGTACCGTAAGATCTTCGACTCCCCTCTCGTGCAGGCCAGTGCTCTGGGCCCGGGGGGACTGTCCCTCCTAGTCAAAGGGTGTGAGAATGAATGGGCTCCAGCGAAGGGAACATCTGTGGGTGGGAACCTCCTGCTCAGGGCTCCCACGCCATCCTGAGCTGCCTGGTCACCTTGCACTGACCCTGGCCATGTCTGTGTCCTCTGTAGGCTGCACTCCTTGAGGACAGGAGACATACTCAACTCATTTCTGTATCCTGCAGGGCCCCCAGCTCAGGGCCTGGCACATAGCATGAATGAATGAATGATCAGTGATCAATCCTGGGGTGCAGAGACAGGGCCAGACTGTTTGTAGTAAATGTAATTTAATCTGAAGCTAATTAAACTCCCCCTGCTTTGGTCAGAGCTGGGCCTAGGGTCAAGTCAGGCAGAGCTGAACCAGCAGTGTCATCAGGAGACAGAGACTGAAGTCAAGCAGGACCCAACTTTCCAGGGGAAGAGCTGGAAAGTCTTCCCCTCCTCCTCAGGGGTTCCAGGCATGGCCCTGCTGCACGTTTGTAGGTGGCCTTCAGCGTGTCATCCTCACCCTTGGGCTTAGTGCATCTGTGCACTGGCGGGAGAAACCCCTGCTATCTCGATTTCCCTACCACCTGACCAGCAAACTTCTCTGAGCCTCAGTTCTTCTGAGTGTGTAAGGGGGTCTAGGCTTCCCTGGTGGTGCTAGAGGTAAAGAAGCTGCCTGCCAATGCAGGAGACATAAGAGACATGAGGTCTGGAAGATAGCCTGGAGGAGGGCATGGCAACCAACTCTAGCATTCTTGCCTGGAGAATCCTATGGACAGAGGAGCCTGTTGGGCTACTGTCTATAGAGTTGCACAGAGTTGGACATGTCTTAGCACACATACATGCACACCCGGGAGTCTAACAAGATGATCTCCAAGGTCCTCTCTGATTAAATAATCACCTGATTCAGCAGTGATGAGAGGGTAAGAGGTCCACTCTAGGTGTCAGACACCCAAGTTTCAGCTCTGACTCTGCCACGGTTCCATGTGTGACGATTAGAGACAGTCAGCTCTCTCGGATCTGTCTCCCATCTTTTCAGTGAAAGGATCCCATCACTCTGAGTCTGAATTTCAAGGTATCTGTGCTGCAGAGCAAACAACTTATAATAAGAGGGACCACTTAGAAGTCAACCTAGATAATGGTTATTTTTGCAAGGCCTGGGCCTCTTGAAGTAAACTAGGGTACTGTACCTACTAGGAAATGCCTTATGTTTATATACAGTATCCCAATGATCCTATGAGAAGGCTATCACTAATCATATTTTATAGATAAGAAAACTGAGGCTCAGAGCAATTAAGTGATTGGCTTAAGGTCACATGACTTCCTAGGTGGCACAGAGGTAAAGAATCTGCCTGCTAATGCAGGAGACATAAGAGACTTGGGTTTGATCCCTGAGTTGGGAAGATTACCCGGAGTAGGAAATGGCAATCCACTCCAGTATTCTTGCCTGGAGAATCCCATGGACAGAGGAGCCTGGTGGGCTATATATAGTCCACGGTGTCACAAAGAATCAGACATTACTGAGCACGCACGCGCGCGCGCGCACACACACACACACACACACACACACACGCAGCTAGTTAAGTGACATACTCAGGATTCAGACGCAGGGCCACATGGTTCCAAACCCACACTCCTTTACCTGTACTGTGCTGCACCTGGATGAAGAGGGGGCTGTGGGAAGAGAGAACTCATGGAAGGGGAAGGTGGTGAGAGCATTCTTGTGATCCCTTGTCCCCTCCCCCTGGATACTTGGGTCTCGCCTTCTTTCTTCTCATCCCTGTTTATATGGGACTTGTTTGAAGGATCAGAATCCTCACTTCTGAGACTTGCTGGAAAAGGAATAGGGGAAGGATTCGAAGTAATCTCACTTCCTCCCAGGGACACACTATGCCTTGCAGTTTAAAAAGGGTTTTCATAACCGTTCCCTCATTTGATTTCACAACCAGATGGGAGTGCCCCCATTTCACAGATGAAGAAGCTAAGGCCCAGAGAAGTGACTCACCAAAGGTCATCTGGCCTCCTGACTCCCAGAAGGCCCTTTCTCCTGCAGTCTTGCCTTTCCAGGCTGGGTCCTGAAGTTGGGGACCTAGAGTTTGCATAAGAGCAAGATGGGCCCAAAGAGACATGCAGTCATTCCACTCGTCTATGCTGGGCTCCCTGCTCTAGGCCAGGAGAGAAGGACATTGATAGCAGGAGGAAGAGCCTGAAACATGGGTTCTAGTCCATTCTGCTGGGTGTGTCTCTGACTTCAGGGGGTCCAGGCCCCTCCACAGTGCCTTCCCTTCTGTAGGTTGGGAAAATCTCACCTCACTAGGTTGCTGTGAAGCCTAGGAAGAGCCTGGGTATGAAAAGGCTTAGAAGCTGAAGGATAACTGTTACCTTGGGGCCTGGAGTGAGTGGGAAGCGTGCAAGGACCCTCCTCTGAGCTGCCTGGGTCTTGCCCTGGACACTGTGCTGCTCCCCCTCTGCCCACCTCAGAGGAGACTTCAGGCCATGGACCAGCAGAGCAGGGGCTATCCCAGCCCCAAGGCTGGTCCTCAGCAGAGCTCATCTCCCAGCTCCTGTGTGCCCTGTCTGTCAGGAGGGCCAGATCTACTGCGGCCTCATGACCTGCCCGGAACCAGGCTGCCCTGCACCTCTCCCGCTGCCCCCGTCCTGCTGCCAGGCCTGCAAAGGTGAGTCTGTCCCTACATCTGGCAGTGTGCACCCACCCACCGCAGGGACCTAGCCATGGACTCTTAGGGGGGCCAGGGGTCACCCAGCCCAATTCCTTCCTCGGTGGTGGCTTAGCTGCACCCCTCAGACAGCTGAGCATGTGCCAGAGGCTAATGTGCAGTATTTGTATTGTAATTCCAGGGAGCAGGAAGGAGGGGATGGAAAGTGAAGCAGGGAGGGAGGGAAAAACAGCACAGGAATGTGTTGGGGAGCTGGCCTTGACTTGACATCAAGCGCGCGACCTATTGCTCCAAGTAGCCTTCTGCTCCTCAGAAAGGTCTGGAGGTGATAGAGGGAGAGGAGGAATTGGTCCACCAGCCACCAACTCCCACTGGTCAAAGATTCACCCCAAGGCGGGGTCATTCCCTCCCACTCCCCTACTGTGTTGGGCTGTCCTGGGAATGGGAGATGGGAGTGGTGGGGGGTGGAGGCGGAGATAAGACATGGGGGCGGAGACATGGAGGAGGCGTGGCATGAGGGCACCTGCTGCCAGATTGAGTCTGAAGGAAGCTGGCTGCAGTCCAGGTGAAGAGGGTGCTGTTGCAGTGCCTGCAACGAGGGGACAAAATGCCTGCAGTCAGATGAGGCCAAGAGGATCAGAAGAGGCACAGGAGAGAGATCTGTAGAGCAGAGACCACGTCTCCCCCTGCCTTCCTCATCGCAGAGCTGGGCACAGGCCTGGGTTCACTGGGGCTCCGAGCTCCTGTGTCAAGCAGAATCCAAGTAGCATCTTTGTACAGAACAGAGAGAGGCAACACAGTGGCGAGTGCAGGGTGAACAGCTTGGACAAAATGAAGTGCACAGATGGCCAGACTGTTCCTTGTGGCCTGAGGTAGTCCAGGAAAGCTTCCTGGAGGAGGCAGACCTCGAGGAGGGCAGTACTCCACCGTGGAATGCTTCCCCAGATGTTGGGGTTGTGGAAGAGCACTAGACCAGGAACCAGTTTAGTCCTGGTTCTTCCAGCGAATTCCTGCAGCTTCCTTCCCCTCTGTGGGCCTCAGCTGTGCTGTGTGTGCACTGAGAGACTGCACTTGGTGATTTCTAGCAAGTGGTCTGTTTCCCGTGTTCTGGGTCTTTGAATCCAGATTGCTCAGTGGCAGCCAGACTGTATGTGAGGCAGGGGGAAGGAGGGCTCTAGGAAGCTGCTGGACTTCAAAGGGTTTTAAGTGCTGGGGCCCAGGCGGGTAGAGGATGGAGGAGTCCTAGGCTGTTCCAGTGGGAGCGACAGAGGGGCTAAGGGCAGCCAGGGAGTGTATAGTGTAAGCCAAGCCTGGTGACTTCAGGTGTGGCTGGGCTGAGAGGCTGCTGGGGGACCGCCGCTAAGCAGGCTGTCGGGGTGGGATTTGCAGCCCCTATACCATCCGAGATGAGCACTGAATGACATGCTCTGGCCTAGGCAAGGGGTTCAGTCTTAAATGACCAACAGGCCAGCATGGAGATACAGTCTGCAGTTCAGTTGTAGGGACTGCATCAACCCGAAGGTGAAGAGACGTGTAATGAGAAGCCATGGGGCCAAGGGTGCTACTGGTATGGGAGCTGCAGGAGTAGCACCAGGCTTTGGAGGGGCAGAGCCTAGAGGTGGGGAGGCCCGCAGGGCTCCGGCCAGGAAGGTTGAGGAGGTAGCGGCTGACCGGACTTCCTTTTGGGTTTCTAGATGGGTCCGGTGAGAAGTCGGCTGAGGAGGACACCACGCAGTCATACCGAGGGGTGGTGAGCGCACAGCTTTTTGGAAAGGGTGGGGAGGGGGCGACGAGGGGGCTGGTATCCTGGGCCTGAATCGCCTTTTACTGTGGAGCAGGCAATCCCAGTTATCGTCTTCATGTCTCATTTGTCCCCTGTGTTGGCTCCATTAGCCACCACCAGATTTTAGGTTCCTCTTTAGGCTTCCATTACGGCTCCCATAGGGGCTGGTGAGGAAGGAGGGGTCTGGGGAAAAAAACAAAAACACCACACAGGGCAGAGGCAGGCCTCAAGCATCCTGATTTCCCTCCTGGAAAATTCTGACGGTGTCCTGTTCAGAGCCTGTGTCTGTCCTTATGCAGGCTGCCTCTGGGCAGCATGCCTTCTGAGGGAGTGGACTCTGACTTGGGCCGGCCTTCCATCCTGCTCCTAAGGTACCAGTTCTCTGGGGCTGCCTCACCTTTCCAGCTCCGTCTTGACCCCTCTCCATCTTGGTCTAGCGTTCAGATGGGTTAAACTGCCTGACTCTCTCTGATCAGAGAGAAAAGAGCCGGGAGAATGGGCTTCCACTGGCTCACGTCCCTGTCCACCAGCGGCGCTACGCCTCCCCTCTGAACAGCTCCACCTGCGCTTTCAGCCTGGGTCACCTGGACCCTGGCACACTTGAAGCGGGACTCCTCTCCCCAGAGATTCCCCAGGGGTCTGAAATAATGAGCTCTCCCTTCTCCTCTGCCAGCTCACCCCCTTCCCAGGCTGGGCCTTCTCTAGGGGGTCTTGACCATGCCACCCACCTCCCTCCCCGTCCCTGCCACGGGTGTGCGTATGCTGTCGCTTCAGCTGTGTCCAACTCTTTGCAACCCCATGGACTGTAGCCTGCCAGGCTCCTCTGTCCTTGGGATTCTCCAGGCAAGAATACTGGAGTTGCCATGCCCTCCTCCAGGGGATCTTCCTGACCCAGGGATTGAACCTGTGTGTCTTATATCTCCGGCATTGGCAGGCAGGTTCTTTACCACAAGCGCCACCTGGGAAGCCCCTGTCCTTGTCATAGGAGGCAGCTAAGTGAAACCCACCAGACTTAGTTCCAGTAAGTAGTTTCAGCTATTCACTGAACTGCTGGATGATGTGGGGAAGTCATATAGGGGTGCTGGGCTCTTCCATTCCTTCTGGGTACCTCCTGTGTTCCTTGGCCTGTGCTGGGGCCCAGGACATAGTTTTCACTCTGGGAACTCCTGTGGGCTCAGTCCAGACACTGAAGGACTGTCTCAGAGATTTTACAGTCAGGAAGGGGCTGCAGAAGAAGGAACGTGACTCAGTGTCAGTGAGGGGGTGATAAACTCCACCCCTGCCCCCAGCCCACTTGCTCCTTTCTCAATCCCCAATTTTTGGACCAGGAAGCTCCTGCTCTGTTTCACAGCTGTCTCACATATGCTTTGCTCCCACTGCCAACCCTCTCAAGACCTAATCTGATGGTGTGGGGTTTTGGGGTGTTGCATTAAGAAAAAGGGCTCCTAAATTCCGTCATCTCTGGACAGGACCTGCCCTCAGTCCTCTCACCTGGGGGATTCTGCAGTCAGGTGGGATCTTTGGAGGTCCATTCCCTGTCCCATCACCTAAATCTTCTCAGACAAAGAATTTTCTGATGCTCATCCTCACTCTGTTCCTTAAATATTAAGTTCTCCGGGTCCCTGATCACTTACACTTTTCAGATCAAGACCTCAGCCCCCTCTGCTCACCTCAGCCCCAAGGTTCTGGCACTGCCAGCTGAAGAAGGGCTCAGTGGAGGCTAGACTTTCAAACCACTGACTTCTGAGAATTTTCAAAGATTCGTTGCCTAGGAGTGTCTTTGACCCCATCAGATCTTCCTTCTGCCTAGATCCTATGCCCGGTCACAAGGGCCACCTTCAGGCCTCTCACTGCAGCCTGTTTTTCTGCTTCTGCACTGGCAGTGGACTGTCAGTGATCATCCTTCCTGCCCTTTGCAGAGACATTCCCAGGATCCGTGTTCAGGGGACAGCGGGAGAAAGAGAGACCTGAGCACTCCGTCCCCCACTGGGCCCAGCGCCCCTTTGGGCTTCATCCCTCGCCACTTCCGACCAAAGGAGGCAGGCAGCACCACGGTCAAGATTGTTCTGAAGGAGAAACATAAGAAAGGTGGGAACCAGAGCCTCTGCAGACCCTGAGGTGGGAAAGGGGGCCCCTGTCTGCTCCCACTTCCCATCCCTGCACCTCCACCCAGTGGTTCCCCAGTATCAACTTGGCCATGGGCTGATAGACTCATAGAACCTTAGATCTAAACTTCCATCTGACAAATGAGGACACTGAGGTTCAGAGTACTGAGTTAGACACAGAACCAGTCCTGGAACCAGGACTGCAGGCCATAGAATATTCTTTTGAGCATGACATTGCTGGGAATTGAGAGGCAGAGAAGACAGAGATGAAAATAGTCCCTTTCCTTAAGGGACTCATAACCTAGAAGGGGAGACAGCATGTAAATCAATTATTACAAGATAAGGAGGTATTGAAAGAAAGGTTTTAATGAAGGAAGGGGGAAGCAGAGCTGGGCTGCAGGAGGATGGTTGGGGTGGCTCAGGGAAGGGGGTCAAGGAGACAACTGTGGCAGCAGACAGGGAGAGAGACCTCACTGCAGGTCACCCTGATAGGTGCAGTAGGAGGAGCCACAGTGGCATCCGTAGCCGCTCTCTGACAGATGGGACACGGAGGCTGCAAAACAGACGGGACCTGCTCGCACTCACATGGCCAGATAGTGTCAGCACAGGTCTCCTCTCATCAGGCCACCCCCCTCCGCACCCCACCATAGGTGCCCATGATGGGCAGGAAGGTCTCTTAATCTTCAACAAGAACTTACTGATCCCACCTCTTCCCTGAGTGCTGAGATGGTGGATGTCAGGGACAGGGGACTGGTTTATTCCCTGGCCTCTACTTTACAAGCAGTGTGGCTGGGCCAGACTGGTGAAGCAGGGGCACCCCAAGGACCTACCCCCACCCATTATTGGACTCCGGCCCAAGCCCAAGGTACTGACCCTCCTCCCTTCCTGCCTTCCTTGGCCCAGCCTGTGTGCATGGTGGGAAGACATACTCCCATGGGGAGGTGTGGCACCCAGCCTTCCGCTCCTTCGGACCCCTGCCCTGCATCGTGTGCACCTGTCAGGACGGCCGCCAGGACTGCCAGCGGGTGATCTGCCCCACTGAGTACCCCTGCCAGCACCCCGAGAAAGTAGCCGGGAAGTGCTGCAAGATTTGTCCAGGTACAAAGAGAGCCTGGGGGCGGGGAGGGCACTGGCCAGAGCAAGGCCTGGGTCTCTCTCCCCAGGGCACAGACACGTAGAACATCTCATGTGGGCATGGATAGATGGGGCATGGACTCAGAGTCGTGGGATTCAGGGGCTTTTAGATGCACAGAATGCCAAAAACATAGCAGTGAGAAATGCCCAACTCATATAATACTAGACGTACAGAACCATTTAGTGCTACAGATTCAGAGGCTCTCAGGCATACACAGAATCAAGTAATGTCCTGGATTCAGTGTAGTCATAGAATCTTAGGCTATTAGGACTTTTTAAAAAATAATAATAATATATTCTTTTATTGAAGGATAATTGCTTTACAGAGTTTCGTTGTTTTCTGTCAAACCTCAACATGAATCAGCCATAGGTATACATATATCCTCCCCTTTTGAACCTCCTTTTAAGAGGAATGGTCAACAGTTATTGTGTACTTATTACGTGCCACATAGGTATTTTGCATGAATGCATGCAATCCTTACTACAGTGGACAGGGTAGTCATCTTCATCTCCATTTTACAGAATGAGAAGATAAATACTTTGTCCCAGGTCCTGAAACTGCAAGTGACGAGTTGGGATATGAACCCTGTCTGTCTTATTCCAAAGACAATGCTCTCCTTTTTTTTTTTTCGGCCGTGCCATGAGGCTTGCTGGATCTTAGTTTCCCAACCAGGGATTGAACTCAGGCCACAGCAGTGAAAGCACCTACTGCTAACCACTTAGGCTGCCAGGGAATCCCCACAAAGACGATACTCCTGATCATTGTTGTCTTCCTTCAGTCCTCATCAACATATGGGAAAACTGAGACCCAGAGAAGGGAAGGGACTTTCCTAAGTCACACAACGAAGGAGCAGTGGAGCTGGAACTAGAAGTCCTTCTAAAACCTCTCTCGTATCACACTCATCATCGTCATTACTGCCACCATCACCTCAGCCTCTCCCAAACCTTTCCTTCTGTGTGCGTTCATTGTGAGCCTGTGTTTGGTGGTATGAGTCACTCAAAAGACTTGATTCCTTCCCTTGACCTTATGGGTCTATTTTAGAGAGAAAACACAGCCGAGCAGTTTTAAGGCAATGCAGGGCAATGTGGGATTAAGGGCATGAGTGGAAGGCATAAGCAGGAAGGTTTTAAAAGCCAAGGGTGGGAGGAAACAGCAGAGGGTGGGGGGAACAAAGCTTTTAGAAGTCAGGCTTCCAGAGTTGCCGGCTGAGTTCTTTCAACAGTGACCCTAGGATTAATGGTTGTGCAGGAAAAAACGTCAGAGCATCTCATTGAGAAGAGCAGTCTGTGACTGTCAGCAGGAGCTGTTGTAAGGGGCGGGCCCATTCCCTCAAGCCTGGAAGGAAGGCAGGTGGGGTAGAAGGCACTGTCCTGGTCACATCTCTGACAGGGCTGGCTAGCAAAACTGAAAGGAGGAGAACGGGGAGGAAACAGGAAGGAAACGCTGAGAACCGACTGTGCGCCCAGTACTGTACTATGATTTCATAGAGTTTACTTAATTCTTCCATCTCAGTTATTTCACAAATGAGATAGCTGAGTGGCTATTATTATCCTAAGTCTCCACCTGCTCCAGAATTTGCTGTCAGGAGATGTGAGTTTGCATGGGCTTGCTCCCTGACATACTTATCTACCTAACTTACTCTTCTAGGCAAAGACAGGTTACTTTACCTTTCTGAGCCTTAGATATAGAGTTGATGAAAGTGCTTTATGAATTGCAAATCAATACCTAGACATAAGGGATAACAATTACTTATAGACTAATAAACAGGATGGGCAAGGTGAGGGAGAAGCATGATGGGATGACGGATGAAGGTTCAACTTGAATTCTTTTTATTTATTTGGCCATGCATGCGGCTTGCAAAATCTTAGTTCTCCAACCAGGGACCAAACCCAGGCCCACAGCAGTAGAAGCGTAGAGTCCTAACCACTAGACAGCCAGGGAATTCCTTTTTTTTTTTTCCTTTATTTTAAAATACATTTCCTCTTTTTTTTTTTTTTTTTTTTGCTGCACTGCACAGTTTGTAGGATCTTAGTTCCCCAACCAGGAGTTGACCCCAGGCCCCCAGCAGTGAAAACGCAGGGTCCTAACCACTGGACCACCCAGGAATTCTCTTGAATTCTCTGTGAGAATGGCTGTGGCTTGCTGCTGGGCTCCTTCACAAACACACATGGTCTTGGGCTCACCCTCAGATCCTACTCCATTTCCCCCTAAAGATATTGAGACAGCTTACAGCTTTTAGCTGGATACCTCAAAGGTCTTCATAACTAGCAAAAGTCTAGAAGGTGGGGAGATATGTAGGGATTTAGTCTTTCAGTCCCTGAAAGACAATCAGGGAGTATTGATACATGGAAAGTTCTGGGGAATGTCCCTGAAATTCCAGCATGTCAAGGCTTTAGGACTGGATCCACTTTGCAGGATCCAGAAACAAACATTACCGCCATCCCCACCCCACCCCATCACCCCTACCACCACCACTACAGTCACCATCCTCACACTTATCACCACTTATTCCGTATCACACTCCATCATCATTACTACCATCAGTGCCTCAACCTCTTCCAAACCTTTTCTTCTGTGTGTGTTCACTGTGAGCCTGTGTTTGGTGATGTGAGTGACTCAAAAGACTTGAAGAATAGGATTCCCGCCTTTCCCCCTGTGGGTTTATTTTAGAGAGAAAACATACCCACATGAAACAGTTACAAGGCAATGCAAGGCAGCATAGAACTAAGGGCATGAGTGAGAGGCATAAGAAGGGTTAACAAGCTATGGGTGGGAGGTAGGGTGAAATAAGCTGTTCCAGGTGGGCTGTCTGGAGGAGGTGGAAGATGAACTGGGCCCTGAAGGGTGAGAAGTTTTCTGACATGCTAGTCAATGGGAGGAGAATAGGCGAGAGGGCCGCTCTCTGTTCCCCAGAGATCTCCTTGTCTTCCCAGGGGCACCAGAACTTTCCCAAGGACCCTAATGACCCTGGGGGGGATGTCATACCAGTGGTCCCTCTTCCTGGGCTACCAGGAGTGGGGAGACAGAGCGTTCACAGCTCCTTGTCTCTCCCAGAGGATAAGGCAGACCCTGGCCACAGTGAGATCAGTGCCACCAAGTGTCCGAAGGCATCGGGCCGAGTTCTCGTCCACACGTCAGTATCCCCAAGCCCGGACAACCTGCGTCGCTTTGCCCTCGAGCGTGAGGCCTCTGAGCAGGTGGAGATCTACCTCTGGAAGCTGGTAAAAGGTGAGCACTGGCCCATTCCCACTCTGGCCTGTCCCCCTTCCCGTGCTCCAGCCGCCCCCTCCCAGGGGTGTTAAGGGAATTGATTAAGTGCCTCTGGCCCAAGAAGACCTGCCTCAGGTCATCTTCCAGCTCTGAGTCTCAGATTCCAAGATAGAGGGAGACAGCGACTCTGACAGTTGAGATACTCTCACCCACTCTGAGATGTCAGGGCCTTGAAGTGCTCCCTCTCCTGGGGGAAAGGGGTTGTTACACTTCGTGAGGAGCCAGGGCAGAGTTATGCTTACCCGGGTGAAACAAAGAGCTGTCGATTGGTAGAATTTCAGCAGACTGGGAGGAGAGATCTTTTCAGGCAGGAGGGCCCTCACGGCATCCTCAAATCCTCAAGGCTAGTCTCATCTAGCCTTTCCTTTATGGTGGATCCTAGCCCTCTAAGGTAAGTCGACATATTTCTCATTCTGTGAGAAACTTACCCTGTTCAGCAGGCTGCTTCTATCACCAGCTGAAGGTTAAGAGAAGGGAATTGCTGAGAATTCAGCTTTGGGGCTCTTCTTGTTAAACATAAATCCCCTGGATAGAGTAAAACAAATTAAACCTTTAATTGGGAATTAGTTCTAAGGTCACTTTTCTCTACTGGTGTGGTTGGCTGACAGCGGGGAGGTGGGGGGAGTGGGGGGTGGAAGAGGGAGTGATGACAATGATAATAACAACCAATGTGTGAAGCACTTTGAAATTTACAAAGTGCTTTCACGTTCATCATCTCATTCGATCCTCAACGATCCTGAGAGTTAGGTATTATTATCCCCATTTTACAGATGAGGAAACTGAGGCTCAGAGAGGTGAAGTACCTGGCCCAAGGCCACACAGCCAGTAAGTGGAGGAGCTAGAGCCCAGGTCTTGTGACGTCAGATGCGGCTCCTTCCCTGCTCTACTCCGCCCCCTGCCGTGGGAGGAATGGACCGAGAAAGCGGAGCTGTTCAGCCTGGAGAAGAGAAGACTCAGGGCAACAGGACCGCTGGCTTCATGGCTCTGAAGGACTGTCCCAGGCAGAGGGAGCAGTTGTGCTCTGAGTGGCCACAAGGGTCAAAACAACAAGCAGGGGCTTTGGAATCAGACAGACCTAGGTTTGAATCCCGGCTCTGCCATTTCTTAGCTGTGTGGCCTTGGGCAATCACTTGACCTCTCTGGGCCTCAAATTTCTCTTCTGTGAATGGGGGAGAAGGGGCTTGAGATGCTTAAGTGAAATGACATAGGTACCACCCCTGACCTCATAATAAGTGCTAAAAATGTCTGCATCCTCCTCATCCTACCTCATCAGTAGGGTTAGAATGGCAGAGAAGCAGGTTTCCCTTAAATGAGAGGAAGTGCCTTCTCAACCTGAAAGTCTTCCTGCAGTGGAAGGGAGGGAGCAAGTTCCATTCATGGAAGTTTGTAAGCAAGGGCAGGGAGGGGACTTGACCAGAGGCTAAGGAGGTTCAGTAATCGTATGGTTGCTCTGAGCCTTGGGAGTCCATCAGTCCCTGGACAGGTGGGGTTGCAAGTTTATCCTCCCACCCGCTCTGGCATCACAGAGAGTAACAGGCCAAGCCTCTGTCCTCAGGACCTCATGGCTTGCAGGAGCTCCCTGGGAGTCGAGCTGGTCAGGAAAACCTTCATGGAGGGTGGGCCTGGGCTGGACAGGATGTAAAAAGGCAAGGGGGGCACACTGCAGCGACAGCCTCAAACTCTGGCTCCAGAGCCCGTGCTTATATGTCCGGCGCTCTGTGACTGGTGAGTAGCAGGTACTATGTATAATGTGTGCAGTTCACAGACATAAGAAACCTGAAGGGTATGTATTATATTAATTCCCCATTTTGCAGATAAGAAAACTGAGTCTGAGAGGTAAAATGACTTGCTCAAAATCACACAGTTTAAACAGTAAAGCAAAGATTCAAACCCAGGTTTTACTGTCCCCAGTGCCACCTCCACAAAGGTGACCTTATGCTTTTAGGGGAGGACCTGAGGAAGGCGCAGGATGGCAGAGAGAGGGGGAGGTCATAGCTCAAGGCCAAATCTCATTACCAGGGACACAGTGAAAAGGTAGAAGTAGGAAGGACTCTTCAATTTCACAATGCCAGGCCCTGCCACCCTCTCACTAGCAAACCTGCCCACCCCACCACCTCCTAAGCCCCTGGGTGGCTGAAATACCCCATCAGCACCCCACCCCATTCCCTCCCTGCCCCAGACAGAGAAAGTCAAAACAAACTCTCCCAAGGGCCGATTGTCAGTGGGAGACCGTTACTGTTTCCTCACCCAGACAAGTGGAAACAGCAGGCCTTGGGGCCAGGAGAGGAAGAGGAGAATTGACCTGGAGACAAAGTGAGCTAGAAACTGGGCTGAGGCCACACCAGAGTAGGGCCGGCCCCAGGCCCAGAGTCTGAGCAGAGAACTGGCTTAGTGTTAAGGATTTTTCAATTCTAGCATTTCAGGAGTAGAAGGAACCTCAAGGTTCTCAATTCCTCCCCCGACCTAGGGAAGGAAGGCCCTCTGTTAGCCTCCCTGATGGACTCCAGCCCCTGACTGCACTCAGCCCCTCCCTACCTCCAGACAGGTGGTTCACTTGCCGTTCTAGGAATGGCTCTGCTCGAGAAGCTTCTTCAGTAAGCCGAGCCTGTCCCGTCTCTTGGAACTCAGCCACCACTACCCCTCCGCCTGGGACACAGAGTTCAGCCACTCTCAGGCCTGGCACACCCTTCACAGGTCAAAAGGCACAACCATGACCCTCAGACAAGATCTTGCTTCTAGGCTCAAGAGCCCAGACCTTTCAATCACGATTTACAAGTGACAGCGTGGAGACCTCCCTCCTCCCAGTCACTTCTCCAATTTGTGTTTGGGGGTTTGTGCAGTGGCAGGCTGGGGCACCAGGACCCATCCCCATCTCATACTTGTGATGTAGCCCGGGCCTCTGGAGCAAGTCTCTCCCATATTCTCTCCCTGGCACCTGGGCGGGGGGCCTGAGCACAGTGCTGGGCATTCCCAGCTTCTTGGAGCTCAGTTCCAGGACCAGAGCAGTCTGTGCCCCTAGGTGGGATCCCACCCGGATTCCCATAAGCAAGGCCAGTTCTTGGTTTTCTTGAGGGTGGTACTGGCCTAGCAGAGGCCTTGCTGTCACATCTGTTCTTTCTGGCCACAGCCCCTGGTGGTAACAGCTGGCGCGACCTCATGGCCCAAGTGCTCAGGGTTTTGCACCATGTGTGGTGCCTGTGGCCAGCTCCCTGGGGGATACAAACATCAGGAGATCCAGTTAATACCTCATTCCCCCTCAGGGCCTGGCCTAGAGAGGGTACACATATATTTGCTTATCCATCCATCCAGGGATTCATTCGTTCATTCATTCAGCATGCCTAATGTGGACCAGGTTCAGGGAACCCAAGAAGAGAGTCCTCTCTATCCCCAGTCTGGTGGAAGAGGCAAGAACAGACACAATGATAGCACATTAGAAATAGGAACAATCACAAACAGAAGCCAAGAGCTGTGGGTAACCCAAGGAGAAAATTATAACTATTTAAGGGAGGAGGGAGAATCAGGAAGACTTCCCAGGTAAGGCTAGGAGGATGAGAAGTTCACCTGTGGCAACAGAAGACGGAGTTTGGCAGAGGGGATGGCAAATGGGAAGGCTTGACCCCTTCAGGGACCTCAAGGAGTTGGTTAGGGCTGGAGCACAGGCAAGGGATGAGGTGAACTGAGCCTCGAGCTGAAAGGGAGCCTACAACCCTGACACCTGTAGTGCTTTGGTGTCTGAAGCAAATCACCTGTTGATTTTTATCATACATTCTATGTCCAGAAAAAAAAAGACTGATCAGACCCTGCAGGCCTGGCAGCTTCCCTCCCTCCCTCCCTCCTTTCCTCCTTGCCCCTCTGTGTTGTTGACAGGTGAGGGGTGTGAGCACAGGATGATGGTGAGAGGAGCAGGGTCATGGAAGGAGGGGGTGACAAGGTAACAGGCATGTTTTCCAATGCCTGCAGCCAGGATCACAGATGAGAGGAGGGGTTAAAGGTCAGAAGTCTAGGGTAGTGACCCAGGTAAGACGCGATGGGGCCCAGAGAGGAAGGGTGACACTGAGGGATAGGGTGAACAGATTCAAAATATTGAGGAAACTGAGTCCACAGGATTTGGTGTCTGGTCAGAATAGGGGAGGGAAGGGAGGTGACTGAGTCTGTCCTGTGTCTAAGTCACCCTGTTTCACTGACCACACACCCTCCCTTTCCTGCTCATGCCCTTGTCTTTGCCCTCAGGAATCTTCCACTTGATTCAGATCAAGAAAGTCAGGAAGCAAGACTTCCAGAAAGAGGCACAGAACTTCCGGCTGCTCACCGGCACCCACGAAGGTGGGACCCTGGGCTGAAGACGGGGGCCTGGGAAGAGAGTCGGGCTAGAAGCTGGGGCCTCCTGGGGAGTTCCAGGCTGCTGGTGCCGGGAGGGGGGTGCTGTCAGCCACAGACGTCAGTTCCCGGCACAGGAATCCAGTGGGTGTCTGGGCCAGAGATTTCCCAACTCAGGCGCTCGAGAGCTCGGGAGTGGGAAGGTGAAGCAGAGCCAGCTGGATCTGGTCTTGAGGCAAGGGAGACAGGGCTGTCAGAGGGGACTCTGAGCCCCTAAATCCTGGTGCTGCGTAGCCGCTCTACTGGAACCTCTCCCACTGAAACCTCCTAACCACGTTCCTACAGAGGCCCCCGGCTTACTCCCTACCACCCTGAGGAAGATAGACCCAGGTGGGTGGGGAGGAAGTCACAGAGGGGAGGGTCACCGACAGGTGTCAGGTTGAAGGTGGGCTCCTGTGCCAGAACCCTTGGGATTATGGGGCAGGATGGGGTCCCCATCTCCTTCCCCTCTGTGGACTTCAAACCCAGGCTACCCGGTCCTCCTTGTCCCAAGTTTTCCCCACCCCAGTCACCCTGCCTCAGTTGTACACATGTCTACAGACGCACACACCACACACACACCTTACACGTACATACTCTGCACACCCACACACAGCTCTTCCTCTTTTCTCCATGCAGGTCACTGGAACGTCTTCCTAGCCCAGACCCCGGAGCTGAAGGTCACGGCCAGTCCAGATAAAATGACCAAGACCTTATAACAAAGATCTGAACAGTTGCAGATATGAGCTTTATCATTTTTGTTGTTTTATATTAATAAATAAGAAGTTGCATTACCCCTCAACCCTGCCTGTTGAGTCCATTTCCAGTCTCTGCGTGTTCTCATAGTGATTACAGGCAGGCCTGGTTATCCCCATTTTACAGGCCTGGGAACTGAGGTGCAGAAGGGGCAGAGGCTGGCCCCAGTCCTCCCAGTGAGTGGCTTTGAGAGCCAGGGCTAGTACCCACCCCATCGTGGCCTCCCCCCTGCTCTGGGCTGCTGCTATCCCCAGCCCCCCTTCCCATAACTTTTTGGCACTGAGCCTAGTGAGGGGGACTGACTAGTCAGCCAGCCGAGGGGTGTGCACGGAGCCTCAAAGTACTTTCCCAGCAGATAGGGCAGGGGTCCTGATAATCGTCAGCTACACTTTACAATGAGGACACAGAGTTGGGAGAGCAGGAATTTGCCTGAAGCCACAGAGCAGGGCGGTAGCAGATTCGGAATTGTATGCCAGGTCTCTTGCTCCAAGCTCGCACTCCTTCCCGTTCCACCGTGACCAATGTTATAAACCCGAATATTCTCACCTCAGAGGCTTTCCAAGACTTGGCAGTCAGATTGCCAACCTTGGCACCACGGTCTGGGAAGAAGGCCTAACAGTTACAATTAAAGACAACATCAGTCATTTATCCTGCCCATTGGTACAGTTCCTTTCCCTTTCAAAGACATTTTAATGCCCGTGATTCTACTTAAGGTGAACAATATAGGAATTACTCCCATTTTAGAGAGGAGAAGACAGAGGCTCAGGATCGCCCAGTGTCTTCCCCAAAGCCTCACAGTGATGAGTGGTGAAGCCAGGACCAGAGCTCAGACCTACTGACTCGCAGACCTGTGCTCTCACCTGCAGTCACATGTCACCCCCATCCCCAAATCTGATGGGAAGCCATGGAGAGACGGTGTCAAGTGGCCTGTGAGCTGGATTTTGCCACCTGCAGCCACTTGGCTCTGCTCCGAGCCCGTCTTATCCCTGGGCATCTGAGGTTGTGGAAGTCAGCTAAGCTGCCTCCCAACACTGGCCTCACTGAGCAGGGAGGGGTATCATCCTCCCCCAAATACCCCTGCCCACTCCCCAGGGCCTTTTCTAAGACAGTGGGGTTTGAGGAATATGCTTGGAATCTTCCCCTCATCCTCGGAGTAAGAAGACATCCAGCTCCTCCCAGCTTCTGCCTGTCCCTCCTGGAGAAGACTCCTCATTCCAGCCTTGCTTGCTCACCCTGTTAAATTGAAGTCCAGGGTGGCTTCTGAATCTCCTGAGTTGAAAGCCCAGGAATCAGTTAACACCAATAACTGGTCATCCTTCAGCCTAACTCAGATGTCTTCTACTCAGTGGAGATTTCCCTGCCTCCTGGAACCCATCCCTGTCCCTCCCAGCACAGGGACCCCTTCCCTCACTGGAGAATGGTATTGGAGGCAGGGATCTGTGAGCAGAGGCATTTCCTGGACGTCAGGACAGGAATGACTTCCCCATATACTTGTCCTGGTGTTGCAGGCCAACTGCCTCCCTGGTTTCTCTGATGGACTTATTTGAAAATTGTGCTATACACCCCAAATCTTTCCCACCGTGGGAGGCATGTTCAGCACATCAGAACCTCCTGACTTTGGTCCAGAGCTTTCTGAGTGTGTCAACACATTCAGAATCTCTAAGCAGCTCTCCCAGGGTTTGACATCCCTCTGAGTTGTCTTTTCCTTCTCTTTATTCATTCTTAAAACAGTTTCTGAGCTACTCTGGTCTAGGCCTTGTGCTAGATGACCAACACGATATAAGGAACCAACATGGTTCCCTGCCTGTCCTGAGTGAGCCAAAATCTTGAGCAGGAGATGAATCTTTACAACACCATGAGTTCAAGGGCTGTGACCACAGGGCCATGGGGAACACAGCCCCTGCCCAGATGGAGAACACTTCGCTGGGTCTGAAGGATAAGCAGGAGTTAGAAGAAAAGGTGGAGGGGAGGGAGGGAAAGTTAGGTGGACAGTGGCACAGGAAGAGATCGCTGTGGGGAGATGAAAAACAGCTTCTTACAGGGAGGACCACAAACAGTTCACTGTTGCTGGATAATAAAATGTGAGGCAAAGAGCAGAGGGAGGTGAGGCTGAATACCTAGCCGAGAAGCTTTGGCATCACCCCGAGGGCAGCAAAGAGCCCTGGAAGGGTTTCAGTGCTTCGGTCAGGTTTGTGGTTTAGAGAGCTGGCCCTGCCTGCTGGTGAAGGGCGGGGTGGAGGAGTGAGACGGAGACCAGGTAGGAGGCTGTTGTGGGATCCAGGGAAGGGAGGACAGTGCCTGGGCAGGAGAGAGGAGCTGGGCTGGGATGGATGTCAGGCTGAGGAAGAGCAGGGAGTCTGATGGAGCTGGTGCCTCACGGGGTGGCTGAGGGGAGAACCCAGGAGTTTCAGCTGAGCTGAGTCTCAGGCGAGAACCCTAGCCCTTTAGGTATATTATGGTCCAGAAAGGAGGCTGGACCAGAGACAGAGATTTGGGAGCTGTTGGCCTGCAGGTGGTAACTAACACCTGGAGATGGGAGATGCTGGCCTGGGAGAGACTATAGAGTGAAAAGAGAAGGGGACTAGGACAGAGCCCTGGGGCATCAGCAAAGGAACCGCATGGAGGCAAGAGAGAAGTCAGGAGAGCGCATGGCTGAGTCCAATAGATGAGACCTCGAAAGGGCTCTCCATGGGGAGAGGGGGCTTGTGGGGACCATGGCAATGGGCCATGTCAGGGGAGCTGGGAGGCAGGAGCAGGTTGTGGGGGGCTGAGGCAGTGTCTGGGGGGTGAGGAAACAGATTGAGTGTGACAGAGGAGAGAGAGGCAGGGCAGTGGCTGGCAGTAGACATAAGACAGAAGAAGTGGGTTTTTCAGGCAGGATTTAAGCAAGTCTTGGTGATGAGGAGACCTCACGGGAAAGGAAAAAGTAGAAGAAACAGGAGTGAGGATGGAGGAAGGGAAGGTTTAGGAACAAGTTAAGATCCATTCATACCAGGGGCTTTCCTGGTAGCTCAGCTGGTAAAGAATCCACCTGCAATGCAGGAGACCCTGGTTCGATTCCTGGGTCGAGAAGATCCCCTGCATAAGGGGTAGGCTCCCCACTCCAGTATTCTTGGGCTTCCCTGGTGGCTCAGCTGGTAAAGAATCCACCTGCAGTGTGAGAGACCTGGGTTACAAAGATAACCTGGAGAAGGGAACAGCTACCCACTCCAGTATTGTAGCTTGGAGAATTTCATGGACTGTATGGCCCATGGGGTCACAAACAGTCAGACACGACTGAGTGACTTTCACTTTCACTTTCCATTCACTTTCTATTCCATAGTGATTTTCCATTCTTCCTTAGTCACCAACTTGCTGCCTAACCCTGGCTGCGCTCCCCATGAGTGTGATGGGGAGGAGGATGGAGTGGTCTCCAGGTGCTCCCCAAGACTGCTGTAGGGAGTCCCATGGAATCCGCCATCCTGCTTGGTAGCCAGGCTGGGCATAGCCTGGGCTCTGGATGAAGCATGTACATCCCTTCCCACATGCACGGTCAAATCCAATGTCTCATCTGATGCCCAGGACGACTCAGTGAGGTGAAGACTGTCAACTACACAGTGAAGAAGAAACTTCTGGGAGAGGAAGTGACCTAATCAAGATCAAACATCATTAAATGGAGGGGGTTGTGGGGGTGGGGGTGGGTTCCAGAGGGAGGTCTGGGATTCTGCACCTGAAGGATCCCAGAGCACTGGAAGGACCAGGTCTTGGGCTAGGACAGGCATAGCCTCTGCTCCACTCAACTTTCTCACGGAGCTTTCTGGCCTCCAAACTTGATCATGCTGTTAAGGCCAAGCCTGGCCTCCAGGTTTCCTGGAGATGCTCCCTCCTCCTCCTCCCCTCCTCCTCCTCTAGCAACTGTGAAGCCACCTCCCCTTGTCCCCTCACGAACCCTGGGCTCTGGGAAATGGCAGTATTTCTGAGAAACAGGACGTGGCCTGTGGTTTGGGGCTGGCCTGGGGGTGAGGGAAGGCCTGGGGCTCCACCAGGCACAATGGCATCTCTCTCCAGGGCAGGCCTGGCCACCCTCCTTCCCCTCACCCTGGTCCCTGGAATAGACCCACTGCCGGCCTTCTTCTCCTGCAGGGTCAGTTTGTGGAAGATGAACAGGAAGTGCCTTAGGAGGTTGGCTGAGGTTGGGGTGGGGTGGCATGGGTTTCTACGCACACGAGTTATCTTCAAAGTCAAAGTGTTAGTTGCTCACTCGTGTCCGACTCTTTGTGATCCCATGAACTAGAGCTCACCAGGCTCTTCTGTTCATGGGATTTCCTAGACAAGAATACTGGAATGGGTTGCCATTCCTTTTTCCAGGAGATCTTCCTGACCCAGATTGCAAGCAGATTCTTTACCACCTGAGCCATGACCTTCTCTACTGGGAACTGGGACGAGGATCTCTGGCCCCCAGCTCAAGGCTGTTTGAATGACCACATGACATCTAATGTCTCTCTCTACACTTATCCATCCCCAGCACAAAATAGAGCCCACATAATTTGCCCAAAGTCAAAGAGCAATGAAGAGCTGGGGCTGTGACTGGAACCCACAGGGTCTGACCCCAAAGTCTGCCCCTTCCCTCTGGCTCATGATATCTGGGGTGAGGATGAGATCTGTCTTCTCACAAGCCCCCTACCATCAGCCTCTCCTCTTTACCCCTTCTCCTTCCTAGCAAGTCCTGTCTATCAAAACAGCATGATCTTTAAAAACACAGATCTCACCCTGTCTCCCCTCCATTAAGCACCTGCTTTAATGTCTTCCCTTTGTCCTCAGGATAGTATCGAAATTCCCTCTCCTGGCCCTTGGGGATCTGGCTCTTGCTGCTCCAATTCTCTCACCTCTTCTCCCAGCTGCATCCCAGGGTCCAATTTGCTGCTTCATCTGATCAAGCTGGGATGAACATGGGCTCTAGAAATGCTTGGGTCACAGGTTTCGACACCATCAGGGTGTTCTCTCTCTCTGTTTCACCCTGCATATCAGCACTTCCTTTCCAACCAACTCTTTTAAGAAGCAGACATACTGTGACCTGTTCAGCATCCTGATAGCTCCCTGTTAGATAATATACAAAGGCTCTTCCTTTCTAATTCCAATAGAAAGATCCTAGGGAAGGACTCAGATGGTCCATCTTGGATAATCAGGAAGGAGGTATTAGAATCCTGTGATTGGATTGGGGGAGTAGACTCCCCAAATAAGAGTGTGGACAGCACACACAGGGTCAAAAGGAATCCCTGTTTCCAAGCTATCATTTCTTAAACTACTGTCCTCTCTTCCATAACTTAAACATGCTGTTCCCACTTTCTGGAATGCTTTTCCCTATTCTCTGCCTATAGTGGCCCAGCTTAGATTTTAAGCCCTCCTCTGAATAGCTCTCCTGGTCCCTTCTGCTACCCCCAGCATTGTAGTTTCTTCTGTAATTCAATCTTTTGTATTGCAAAGATCTGTTCCTGAGCCTTTATCCCACTGGTCAGTAAGCTTCTTGAGCCAGAGACCACACTGCAGTCATCTTTGCATTCTCAGCCCCTAATACAGCCCCCATAATACATGCTTTTTGAAGAAGAAAATGAGGGAAATAATGATGGTGAAGACAATGGTGATGTGACGTGGTTGACTACTGACCTATAATAGATTTTCAATAAATGTTGAGCCTTCAGATGATCACCACTACCATTTTCACCATCATCACCACCATTTCCACCACCATTGCTGCTGCCTCCATCACAAAGACCACCCTTCTCATTTGCAGGGTTCAGCCAGGAATACAAATAGAGCCTACTTATCATATCCTAAATATTTAAAAGCTATAAATCAAACTATTAAATAAATATCTTCTATCTTCCAACCTTGACAAACATAATTTCTTAATGACCCAGAAGGCCAAGTTCAAATTTTAAAATTTCTGACTTCTCTGAATTCTTTGCCAGAACATAGAAGCACAGGAAGGCCAATCCCCAGCTTCCAACTCTCGGCTCACCTCTCTTCTCAATCCAGCTCTGCTTGAACTATGAGGGGGCCTCATACACACACGGACTAGGTGGAAATACCCTAGCCTGCATGTCTTTGGTGGTTTTAAAACATGTTTAACATGTCTACAAGTGCTTTTATACTGCTCTCATTGAGAGGTGTCGCCCATGTCCCCTCCCCTTACATTTGGGTAGGCTGTGACTCATTTGTAACCAGTAGATTATGCTGGGTGACTTCCAAGGCTAGGCCAGGAAAAGCAACAGAGCTACTTCTCTCTTTACTAAGATACTTGCTGTAAATAAGAAGTCCAACTACTCTGAGGCCACCATACTGTGAGGAAGCCCAGAGCACATAGGGAGGCCATCCACAGATGCTTCAGTCAACAACCCCAACTGACCTCCTAGCCAACTACCAGTATCACCCATCAGATATACAGATAAAGACCCCTCTAGATGACTTTAGCCCCCAGTTACTGAGTCTTCCCAGCTGAGGCCCAGACATTATGGAGCAGAGATGCACCATTCCTACTGTGTCCCATACGAGTTCTTGACCCACAGAATTCACAAGCATTAAAAAACAATTGTTTTACAAATAGTTCTGAAGTTTGTATTGAAATACAAAAAACCTAATAGACAAAACAATCTTGAGAAAGAAGAACAAAGCTAGTGGTATGGTGCTTCCTGATTTCAGACTATACCACAAAGCTACAGTAACCAAAAACAAAAACAGACACATAAATAAATGGAACAGAATAGAGAGAATGAACCCACACTTATATAGGTAATTAGCATACAATAAAGGAGGCAAGAATGTACAATGGGAAATAGACATCCTCTTCAATAAATGGTATTGGGAAAGCTAGAGAGCTACATGCAGAATAAACTGGACTATTTTTTCATACCATATTCAAAAATAAAGTAAAGATGGATTAAAGAGTTAAATGTAAGATGTGAAATCATAAAACTCCTAGAAAATATAGGCAGTATACACTCTGACATCAGTCTTAGCAATATTTTGGGGGATATATCTCCTCAGGAAAGGAAAACAAAAGCAAAAATAAACAAATGGGACTACATCAAACTAAAAAGCTTTTGTACAGCAAAGGAATTTATCAACAAAATGAAATGGCAGCATAAGTGGATGGAAGAAGATATTTGCAAATGATACATCTGATAAGGGGTTAACATGCAAAATATACAAAGAATTCACATAACTGAACATCAAAAAAAACAATTAAAAAATGAGCAGAGGATCTGAATAGTCATTTTTTCCCAAAGAAGATAGACATATGGCCAACAGACAAATGAAAAGATGCTCAGCATCACTAATTATCAGGGAAAAGCAAATTAAAACCACAATAAGATATCACCTCACAACTGTCAGCATGGGTATTATCAAAAAGACAACAACAAGTGTTGGAAAGGATGTGGAGAAAACTGAACATTTGTGCACTATTGGTGGGATGATAAATTGGTGTAGTCACTATGCAGAACAGCATGGAGATTCCTCAAAAAATTAAAATTAGAACTACCATATGAACCACAATTCCACTTTTAAATACTTCTAAGTCCTTCTAGGTATTTACCCAAAGAAATAAAAATACTAATTTGAAAAGATATGCACATCAATGCTCATTGAAACATTATTTATAATAGCCAAGATATGGAGGCAACCTAAGTGTTCATCAACATATGAAAGGGTAAAGATGTGATATATATACATAGATACAGGACAGAATATTTCTTAGCCATGAAAAAGAATGAAATCTTGCCATTTTTGACAACATGAATGGACTTCAAGGGCATTGTGCTAAGTGGAATAAGTCACACAGAGAAAGAGATACACCACATGATCTTATTTATATGTGGAGTCTAAAAAACAAAACAAACAAAATAAAAACAGACTCATAGATACCGGGAACCAGTGGGTAGTTGCCAGAAGGGAGGGACGTGGGTGGTAGGCAAAATAGGTTTAGGGGATGAAGATAACAAACCTCTAGTTATATACTAAATAACTCACAGGAATGTAATATACAGTACAGCATCAAGAATACAGTCAACAACATTAGAATAACTTTATATAGGAACAGATGGTTACTAGACTTATAGTAGTAGTCATTTCACAATGTATACAAACGTCAAATCATTATGTAGCAACCTGAAACTAACATAATATTGTACATCAATTACATTTCAATAAAAAAATGTAAAATCCCCTCCAAAAATATTTGTTTTAAGCTAAGCTTTGGCGTAATCTGTTATGTAGCAATAGTAACTAGAAAAATGTCCAAATTTCATCCAAATCCTCTTCCTTCTGCCCATTCCCCCCAGGCAAACTCCCCTCAGGCTTAGAGAACAGACCTGGGGAAGAGGACTGCACAGTCCTGGAAGCAGACTTGGGCTGTTTGGGCAGAGAATTCCAGAATCCCGGGTTCCCTGGTCTAAAAATGTTGAAAGGTACACATCCTTTTCAACTTATGGATTCCTTGCACTACATGGGTAGGGGTGCAGCTGAAAGGGGTTCAGAATGGGGCCCTCTAGAGGGTGTGGTCCAGGATGGTGGTCCCCCCTGCCTGGATCTAAGGGTGGTCCTACCCTTCACTGTCACCACCATCATCACCCATTTCTACCAGCACTGATGATGTAACTGTCACTGTGTCCCAGTGAACTCTCAGAAAGATCCCAGTCTGATAAGGAAGAAAGACATAAATATGACAGCTGAAGATGACAAACACTCTGATAAAAAAAAAGCACGGAGGGGCTGTGAGAGACCATGGTATTGGGGGAGGGTTTCCAGAAAAAGCTTCCCAGAAGAGAAGATACCCAACTAGTGACTTTAAGGGAGTAGCCAGAGAAAGTGGGGAAATCACATTCCAGCCCTAGGAAACAGCATGTTCAGAGGCCTGGAGACAAATAAATGTGGTACATCTGGGGAAGTGAAAGCAGATCAGCCCAGCAAAACAGTCGGGCTGGGCAGTGAAGCCGGGCGGTACAGGCAGCTGGGAGCAGGGACAACAGGCTCTAGAGGAAAGCCTGGAGAGGTAGGCAGATGCCAGCCCTTCCAGGGCCCTCGGAACAGGGATGGGGCTCAGGGAGGATGCCCTCCCAAGGCTGTCAATGCTGGTGCCTATTCTGATTGCCCAGAGCCTATGCCAAATCAGTAGTAATTCTGAATATCGCCCCCATATTTTTTTTAAAGCCCGGAAGTGTTTTCAGCAAAGAGGTGACTCAATCAGATTCGTGTTTTATGATGATTCCTCAGGCTTCTGTGGGAGAAAAAGCCTTGGAGGGAGCCAAGAATGGAAACAATGCCATCCATGAGTAATTTATCATAGCTATCATGAGAGAGCGGAGAAGGCAATGGCACCCCACTCCAGTACTCTTGCCTGGAGAATCCCATGGATGGAGGAGCCTGGTAGGCTGCAGTCCATGGGGTCGCTAAGAGTTGGACACGACTGAGTGACTTCACTTTCACTTTTCACTTTCATGCATTGGAGAAGGAAATGGCAACCCACTCCAGTGTTCTTGCCTGGAGAATCCCAGAGACGGGGGGCCTGGTGGGCTGACGTCTGTGGGGTCGCACAGAGTCGGACACAACTGAAGTGACTTAGCAGCAGCAGCATGAAAGAGATGATGGAAGCTGGGACTAGCATGTGGCAACAGAGATGGAGAGAAGTAGATGGGGTTAAGCACCATTCAGAGGGTAGAATCAAGAAAGGCAAAGGTAAGTGAGACATGGCCTCTGTATTCAGTGAGTTCACAGTGCAACAAAGAAGAAACATGTGGACATCATAGCAATTAAAACCAGCTCATTTCATCCTCATCATGAATCTCAGAGGCAGATACCAATATTTCTCTTTTGCAAATATTCTGTGGCAGATGCTGTTGGTTGCCCCCTTGGCAGCCATTCCCCAACCTCCTCTTTGCTAGCAGAACCCCCTTTGGTTAGGTGTTCAGCAACTGGAGTGAACCATGACTGACCAAGTGCAGCTTTGGCAACCCAACACTCTTCTGCCAGTGACTGGTCTAGGGTTGGGCCTCAACCCCATTTCTGGTGGGATGTCAGTGGGGGAGGGGGCACAGGGATTTTCCTCCACATTGTAGAGAGTCACAGGAGAAGAAAGTCTTCTTGCTGCTGCCCTCCCTCTGCTTCCTGCTTCAAATACTATCAGTTAAGGACATAAGACATGGAGTTGAAGCAGCCATCTGTGACCAAGAGGCAGAGGATTATGAAAGTCATCAATGCTGAGGAAGGCTGTAGGTAACTGAATTGATGAACCACATTGAGCCAATCTGGGGACCACTTACATTTTTTTTATTAAGAAAACAACATATATCCTCATAGCTTAGGCCACTGTAGCAATACTGCCAATGACCCTCTCATCCCTTCCATATTTTCATACTTGTACGCTTCCAGTGTGCTTTCACTTCCAACAGTCAGTATCGATTTTTTCTTATCAGAACACTACCCTCAGGTTGCTGGAGCCCACATTGCCTGTGAGTGTGGAAAGCCAGAAAAGCCTGGGAATTTACACACTCCCTCCCACTCAAAGGTGCCCCTTAACCAATGATGGATGAGTATGGAGGTTATCGGTCCTCCAGCTTCCTTGCACTGATCTGTATAGCTCTGAGGAGAGATCTGTACTATCCCCAGAAATCCTCTGCAAGATGGCACCAAAGTTCCCTTTTGTGGGACTTGGTCTGATATCATACTTGCCCTCTCAGTCCCACTTCTCTACTTCCTTACTACTGGTCTGTCTTGGAAATAATTCCTAATACAACATTTTCACACTATTCCTCATCTCAAATTCTGCTGCTGGAAAGCCATCATTGGTCAATTTTATGTACTTGCAACCTAAAGCATCCTAACAGATATAACCCAGCAAGGTGAAGGTCTCATAGCAAGTTGGCTCAAACGTAGGTTTCCTGCTTGCAAATTCTATTTTTCAAATTCACTAATTAACAAACAGAAGATTAAAAACTTAATTAAAAAAATAATACAAACTTAATTTTGTAAAGTGCTGTATTCTAAGCATAATAACAATGGCAACTAATTACAACCATTTACTGAGCATCTCCCATGAGCCTGGCACCAGGCTAAGGCTTTATGTCGCGTGTGGGTGTGTCAGGTAGCTTCAGTCGTGTCCAACTCTTTGTGACTCTATGGACTGTAACCTGCCAGGCTCCTCTGTACATGGGATTCTCCAGGCAAGAATACTGGAGGGGTTGCCATGCCTTCCACCAGGTGAATCTTCCTGACCCAGGGATTGAACCCATGTCTCTTGCATCTCCTGCATTGCCAGGTGGGTTCCTTATCACTAGTGCCACCTGGGAAGCCCAAGGCTTTACTTTAGTGACCTCTTAATCTTTATCAAAACCCTACACAGTAGATATAATTTATATCAGTTTTTTAGACTGAGTAACAAATTACCACAAATTTAGCAGCTTAAAACACATTTATTATGGGTGAGGCACTGGGCAAAATAGGTGAAGTATGTGAGAAGGATTAAGAGATACAAACTTCTAGATATAAATAAATTGCAGGACATAATATACAGCATTAAGAATATAGTCAGTAATACTAATAATTTTGTATGGTGGCGAATGGTTACTGGACTTGTCAAGGTGATCATTTTGTAATGTATTTGATTGTCAGGTCACTATATCATACACCTGAAATTAACTTAATACTGTACATTAACTACTCTTTAAAAAAAAATACATTATCTCAAAGTTTACATAGGTCACAAGTCTGAACACAGCTTTGTTGGGTTTTCTGCTTTAGAGGCTCACCAGTACATAATCCCCATGTCAGTAGGGGCTGAGGTTTCATTAAAAACTTGACTGGGGGAAAGATCCACTACAAAGCACTCTTGGGTTATTGGCAAAACTCAGCTTCTTGTGGTAACAGGACTGAGGTCCCTGTTTTCTTGCTCACAGTCAGCTAGGGGCCACTCCTGGTTTCTAGAGACCACCACATGCCCTTTACATGGGCCCTCTCACAACATAGGGCTTCCCTTGTGTCTCAGCTGGTAAAGAATCCACCTGCAAGTGGGAGACCTGGGTTCAATCCCTGGGTTGGAAAGATCCCCTGGAGAAGGGCAAGGCTACCCACTCCAGTATTCTGGCCTAGAGAATTCCATGGATGTATAGTCTCACAACATAACAACTTACTTTTCAGAAGTCAGCAACAGAGAGTCTCTGACTCCAAGGAGGGTCTGGTTCCTTTTAGGAACTTTTACTTTATTAAATTAGGCCCAGGCAAGATAATCTTCCTTTTGAGTAACTCAAAATTAACTGATTTGAGACCTTAATCACATCTGCAAAATCCCTTCACCTCTGACACACTCCACTGGCCAGAAGCAAATCACAGGTTCCACTCACACTCAAAGATGGGCATTGTACAGTGTGTGAAATCACGAGGGCCATCCCATAGTCTATTTGCTACACGAATATTATCCAAATTGCATAGCTGTGGAAACTGAAGTAAAGAGGGATTTTAGTAATCTTACCCAAAGTCATAGGCTTCCCTGGTGGCTTAGGGTTAAAGAATCCACCTGCCAGTTCAGGAGACTCAGGTTTGATCCCTGGGTCGGGAAGATCCCCTGGAGAAGGAAATGGCAACCCATTCCAGTATTCTTGCCTGAAAAATCCCATGGACAGAGTAGCCTGGTGGGCTATGGTCCATAGAGTCACAAAGAGTTGGACACAACTGAGTGACTGAGCATGTATCTGAAATTATACTGCCAATGATTAGAGGTAGAATGTGGTTTCAAACCCATGCCCTCTAGTTCAAAGTCTGAAGTCTTAACCGTGATACTGCAGTGACTGCCCCAAACACTTTCCCTTTCCTTAAGTCCCCGAATCCCCTCAGTAATCACAAGGAGGAAATAGGGCTCAGAGAGGTTAAGGAACTTGCCCAAGGCCACGTAATCATGGCAACAAATCAGGTTTATCAAACTTCCAAACTCAAGATCTTAACCAGTGTAGATGATAATTCATGCTTTAACAGAGAAGTGAAGAGGAACTAAAAAGCCTCTTGATGAAAGTGAAAGAGGAGAGTGAAAAAGTTGGCTTAAAGCTTAACATTCAGAAAAACAAGATCATGGCATCTGGTCCCATCACCTCATGGGAAATAGATAGGAAGACAGTGGAAACAGTGTCAGACTTTATTTTTTGGGGTTCCAAAATCACTGCAGATGGTGACTGCAGCCATGAAATTAAAAGACACTTACTCCTTGAAAGGAAAGTTATGACCAACCTAGATAGCATATTAAAAAGCAAAGACATTACTTTGCCAACAAAGGTCTGTCTGGTTAAGGCTATGGTTTTTCCAGTGGTCATGTATGGATGTGAGAGTTGGACTGTGAAGAAAGCTGAGCACCAAAAAATTGATGCTTTTGAACTGTGGTGTTGGAGAAGACTCTTGAGAGTCCCTTGGACTGCAAGGAGATCCAACCAGTCCATCCTGAAGGAGATAGATCCTGGGTGATCATTGGAAGGACTGATGCTGAAGCTGAAACTCCAATACTTTGGCCACCTCATGCGAAGATCTGACTCATTGGAAAAGACCCTGATGCTGGGAGGGATTGGGGGCAGGAGGAGAAGGGGACAACAGAGGATGAGATGGTTGGATGGCATCATGGACTCGATGGGCATGAGTTTGAGTGAACTCCGGGAGTTTGTGATGGACAGGGAGGCCTGGCGTGCTGCGACTCATGGGGTCGCAGAGTCAGACATGACTGAGCGACTGAACTGAACTGAACTGAAATAAAGAGCGCTGGAGTAGTTCATGGAAGACTGATGCAGGGGCAGGGTGGGGCAGGAATGGAGGTAGCCCTTCAACAGGGTAATAAAGCAATGACAGGATTTGTCTATTTGAAAATGGGGGAGATGAGAGAAGAACGAAGTGTTATGTCCAACTGGGACAAAGGCAAGGAAGCAGGAAAGCACAGGTGTCTGGGACAGGGTAGGGATGCTGTTTTGGACCAAGATGGGGGACTGTGAGAAAGGAAGCTGGAGGTAAGGCCAGGACCCAATTTAGAATGTTAGGTTGAAAAGTCAGAGTTTTAATTTGAAGGCAGTTGGGATTCACAGAAGAGTGCTGTCATGCACACACAAAAATGCCTTTAGAGGGGCTGGTTAATGGCAGTGTGTGGGAGAGGGGGCTGTTTAGAGTTTCTTTGGGCTAATACCCTTTCCCACAAAAGGGCACCCTTAGTCCTCCCAGAGCCCCAAAAGGGAGTGTGGATGAGCCAGGCTGTGCCCATTTTATGGGCAAGGACACTGAGGTGTAGTGAAGGACATGCTGCTCTATGAGGGGAATGAGGGGCTCAACGTCCCACTTCACTCATGGTGCTGAGGGAGTGGGGACCAAGGATTACATTTTTTCCTGCAGACTATGGAAAAGTCATGGTCTTCATTCACCCTCTGCACACCCCATATTCGCCCACAAGAACCAACACAGGGACTGTTCCAAGCATGGGTTCTGGGATTCCAGGCCATAGGTTGAGATTCAGCGGGTGTGGAGTAAGACCAGGCTTTGGCATTTTAAACAAGCATCTCAGGCAGAGCTGAAGGTCCTGGCTACTCTTCATGAGGCCTCAAGAGTATAAGGGTCAAACCTCAGGTAGTAGAAGGCTGCTCATGGTGGGACCTTCCCCCTCAAGGCCCCCGCCTCACCCCCCCACCCCCAATCTGGCGGCTGCCTCAGCCGCTCATATGGTCCCTCATCACAAGCCACTGCCTCCAGTCCCAACCCTTCAACTCCCTCCGCTGTGGGACAGTTCCCAAGTGAACTTTCCAAAGAGCCAATCTGCCCTTTCTCACCCGTGTACACACCCACACCCACACACACACACCCCCCCCACCCCTCACCCCTGTTCCCCGGCCTCTCGCCTAAGAAGTGTTTTCGGTCGGTGCCTTGCTCCAGGGCTAGCCCTCCTATTTTCCGATGTAAACCCTCCCAGCGCCCACGTTAAGGGCGGGCTGACCGTGTGAATGCTAGTATTAATGGACCCACCGCGGTTCAGAGCGCCAAGAACGTGCCCCGCGTCCCTCCATTATAAAAAGGCGAGATTCGAACTCAAGGCGGCTGCTCGGGAAGGCTCCAGTTCCCGCAGCAGCCAGCAGGGGTACGCGGAGCCCCGGGGATCCGCGAGGCTGAAAGGCGGGGGTCGGGGCGGGGACGCTGGAAGAACGGGGGCTTTGATTCCCATCTCCCGGCGCAGACCCAGACACTAATTAAAATCGCCTGGGCCGCGGGGGCGGCGGGGCGGGCACAAAGCCGGCTTTGACCTGGAGGCGGCGGCGCTGGCGGGCGCGGGGCCGCGCGGCACAGGGGCCGCTTGTGGGACGTGTTTGTTTTCGCTCGTAAAGCGCAGCAGCCTAGTGGTGCCCTGGCGGCGAGGGGGGCCGGGGCCGGGAGAGGGCCCCTGAGGCCACGACCGCCCGCCCCTGCCCGGCCTGCCCCCCGATCGGCGGCTCTTGCCACCGCCTCCCCCCCCATGGGGGTGCCTAGAGCCCCATCTCTTCCCTCTCGGAGTGTCCCCATGCGGTCCATGGTAAGGATGGTAACCTAGTAGTATCACTAAGAATTCAGATTTGTTGAGCGCTTGCTGTAGTCCAGGCCCTGGGCTAAAACTTTCCTCACTTTACGTCTTCTACCGCCCATAGCTCAGTTGATAAAGAACCTGCCTGCAATGCAGGAGACTACGGTTCGATTCCTGGTTGGAAAGATTCCCTGGAGAAGGGATAGGCTACCCACTCCAGTATTCTTGGGCTTCTCTTGTGGCTCAGGTGGTAAAGAATCCGCCTGCAATCTGGCTTGGGAAGATCCCCTGGAGAAGGGAAAGGCTAACCACTCCAGCATTCTGGCCTGGAGAATTCCATGGGCTGTATAGTCCATGGAGTCACAAAGAATTGGACACGACTGAGCGACTTTCACTTCTCAACTCTGTTAATAGCCCCATTTTACAGATGGAGCCCAGGGGAGGTTGAGTGCCTTGCCCAAGGTCACAGAGTTCTAAATGAAGAGCCAGGCCTGCAATCCAAGACCAGTGACTCCAGAAGCTACAGGAGGCTGCCTCTCAGCAGAGGAGGACCAAGGCTCCGGCCAGTGGGGAGTGTCACAGGACAATGGGTTTCAGCTGGAAGTATTTTCCTGCTCAGAACATGCTCTGTGCCTGTCAAGCCGCAGGTCAGAGTGAGCTCCCCAGTGTTGGAGTATTCAAGCAGAGACCCAGCAGGAGCAGGGCGGCTGTCTGAGGTCCCTTCCAGACGGGTCACTAGGATCCCCTGGGAATGTACCCATGGCGCTGCCCTCCAGGGGAGGCTTTCATCCTGGGCTGTCCTGGGTGGTTGGGTGGAATGGAAGAGTGTGTGTGTGTGCAGGGGTGCAGGTCTGTGTGGGTGGGTGGGGACCAAGGAAAGATGAGAGCCTCCTCCTGGGGAGCCCCTGTGTTTGGAAGGTTCCCTTGGCCGCTCATGTCACAGAATCACTGAACCCTAGGCCCACCAGGGCCTCCTGTGATGAGAACTTGCTCCCACCATGTGGAAGTCCCTCCCAACCACTTTTTCACCTGACTTCTACTCATCCTTCAGTTGTCAGCTCTAAGCAGGTGGCACCCTCTCAGCACCCTGGGAAGATACACTGATTGAGCAGTATTTCAATTCAAGGCATTTCTGGTGCCTCAGGATCAAAGTTCAGCCTCAGTCAGAACAGACTCAATGAAGACTGGGCAGGGGACTTGGGATGAGGGTGGGCGTCATCAGAGAGATAGATACCAAGCCTACTGGGAGCCTGGGTTCATCACATGCATGCACTGGGGGTGGGGGGGTGGGGGGGGATGACAGACCAGGCAACTGACAGTTTCCATGCAGTGACGTGAGCACTGACAGAAGGGTCCTGTGTCTAGGACCTTCCCCTCTGAGACTGGGCCTCTGAAGACCCCAGCTATAAGCCTCTTCACCTCCCTTCCCCCACATCAATCCCCCCACATTTGCCCTTTGTCTGCAGATGGCTGGCTGGGGGGGGCTCTGACCTGGATGGAGTCCCCCATTGATCCCAGGCACCTGTGAGGAGAAGAACACTAATGAGGAGGAGGGGAGGAACAAGGAGGGAGGGAGTTCTTCTCAAAGACTCTCTGCCTCCCTAAGCCCTGGGAGCTAGAGTTTGGACAGAGACACTATTAACACAAAATTTGCAAACATGGATTCTAAAAATAGCCCCAGCTGGCAAGGCCCACCTGGCACATGCTGCACCTTTGCGGCTGCTGGCTTGCTCCCCTCCGAGAGCCGCCTTGGTCTGTCAGCAAGCGTGTCACTCTGCCCTCCCCCCACCCAGCGTGAGGGCGGCCACAGCCCTGGGCCCAACCCAAGGGAGAAGCTGAGGCTTGTCCCAGTCTGATGGGGGCTATGGAGATGTGCAGGCCGAGGGGAAGGACGGTTTTGCCTATAACGTGGTTGGAGGAGACAGGGCAGCCTACAGGGAGCTCCCCAAATCAGCGTAGAGGTCAGGGATGGGGATGGAGGGGGGTGGTTAGGACACATAAGTATAAAGAGACCAAAGTGGTATTTAAACGCCTACAAAAGAAAACAGCCCGATTAGAGTAAAGCGTACCAAGAAGATGAAGGAAGAAAACAGGAGGAGAGGAGGGCGGGACCAGGAGAATGGTTTCATGGATCCAGATGTGTGTGAGCATGCTGTCAACTCCCAGCAAATCCTTAGGCCCTCAGGACTGAGAAGCAGCCTGAGGACTCTTCTTATCCAACCCCTTCGTTGAACAGATGAGGAAACTGAGGCCCAGAATGGTAGACTTGCTCCAGGTTCCTTAACAAGCCAGTGGCAGAACTAGATCTGCCGGCCCAGTGCCCTTTCCACAAGGCCCCTTGGTCTCCTCTGTTGGCTGATGGAGTGACCCCTGTTAATAATGAGTCTCAAAATGCTCCTTTCCCATTATTGACTTATTCAGGAAAGATTTACTGAGCAGCTGGTGCATGCCAGACTCGGTTCACAAAGGTGAACTGGAGGCAGGCTCCTGCTTTCTGTTAAGTCCTGTTACTCTCTAATGGCCAGAAGTGCTCAGGTGTACACAGAGCTCTGCTGTGTTCAAGGTGCTTTCACATGAACTCACAAAACAGGATCCGTATTGTGTTTCCCAGGTGACAGTTGAGGAAACCGAGGCTTGGGACAGTTAAAGTCATGTCCAAGGTCGGGCAGTAAAGTTGGGATTGGAGCCTCTGCATATTACCCCAGGAGGCCTTGGATTCCTTCTCAGACAGCCAAGACAGCCTGTAGGAGGCGTCACTTGCCTCTGGAAGCCTTCTGTCCTGAATGTCCGTGTGGATGACAGCTGAGAGGGTGCTGGGACGTCCCGTGACTAGAAACACCAGATTGCCCTCAGTGCCTCATCTTTGGCTGGATTCGGTGGTGGCCTCTGGACACGTTACACAGGTCGATCCTGGCCCTCAGAGAGTCATGGCAGAGCCTGGCTGCTCCCTACTAGCTAGCTTCTCCCTGACGCCCCCATGAATCAGACCAGATGCGAAGGCCGTTTCCTGGGATAAAAGCCAGAGCTGTAATCTTCCTGGCCCTCACACAGGCCACATGCAGGGTCTAGAGCAGGAGGGGCCAGTGGTCAGCAGCGCAAAGACACCTGACTTCCCTCCAGGGGGCCTGACTCTGCCGGGTCCCTCACCAGAGCCCTGAGCATTGCCCCCTGTGTTCTCTAGAACCCCAGGCTCACCCGGAGTGGGGGGGCTGCATACTGTTTCTTCCTCTTATGGCCTTGCCACAGTGAATTCTGCTCTGCAGTGGGCTGGTTCCAGGAGGGCTTCTCTGGGGCCTGCACATTCACTCTAGCCATTCCCCTACACCCATAGGGGCACCTAACCACATCTGCACCTGCCCACTTGTTGCCTAGAACTTTCCAGAACACCTTGATGCCACAATTGCCTTGAGCCCTCATCTATCACACGTCTGGTTGGCTGACAGGTCTCTGACCGTGAACCCACGGAGTCACTGACTGTTTCACTCTGCTCACGCTCTGAGACTCATCTACAGTAGAGATAACTCCTGCCTCAGGGAGCCTGCTACTCTCATAGCCCCTACTGATGAAAATGGCTCCTGTGGACACATAAATTGCCAGGTTTGAGTTATATGCCCCTTCCACCCACCAAACCTAAGGCAAAAAAAAACCCATCGGTAGACTGGACCTCAGAAAGACTAGTGTTCACACTGGCCTGGGAATCCTGCCCTCTGGGGCACTCCAGGATAAGTAGTTGTTGTTCAGTCACCCATTTGTGTCCGACTCTGCAATCCCATGGACTGCAGCACACCAGGCCTCCCTGTCCCTCACTATCTCCCGGAGTTTGCCCAAGTTCATGTTTATTGCATCAGTGATGCCGTCCAGCCATCGCATCTTCTGAAGCCCTCTTCTCCTTCTGCCCTCAATCTTTCCCAGCATCAGGGACTTTTCCAATGAGTCATCTGTTCACATCAGATGACCAAAATACTGGAGCTTCAGCTTCAGCATCAGTCCTTTCAGTGAATATTCAAGGTTGATCTCCCTTAAGATTGACTGGTTTGATCTCTTTGCTCTCCAAGGGACTTTCAGGAGTCTTCTCCAGCACCAAAGTTCAAAGGCATCAATTCTTTGGCATTCTGCCTTCTTTAAGGTCCGGCTCTTATGTGGACCGTATGTGACCACTGGGAAGACCATAGGCTTGACTATACAGACCTGTATCAGCATAGTAATGTCTCCCCTTTTCAACACATGGTCTAGGTTTGTCATCACTTTCCTGCCAAGAAACAAACATCTTCTGATTTCATGGCTGCAGTCACCATCCACAGTGATTTTGAAGCCCAAGAAGAGAAATCTGTCACTACTTCCACCTTTTCCCCTTCTATTTGCCATGTAGTAATGGGGCCGGATGCCATGATCTTAGTTTTTGGGTTTTTTTTTTAATATTTAGCCTTAAGCTGGCTCTTTCACTCTCCTCCTTCACCCTCATCAAGAGGCTCTTTAGTTCCTCTTTCCTTTCTGCCATTAGAGTGGTGTCATCCACATATCTGAGGTTGTTGATGTTTCTCCCACCTATCTTGATTCCAGCTTATAACTCATCCAGCCCAGCATTTCTCATGATGTGCTCAGCACATGGGTTAAGCAAACAGGGTGACAGCAGACTGCCCTGTCGTACACCTTTCTCAATCTTGAGCCAGTCAGTTGTTCCATACAGGGTTCTAACTGCTGCTTCTTGACCCACTTACAGGTTTCTCAGGAGGCAGGTAAGATGGTCTGGTATTCCCATCTCTCTAAGAGCTTTCCAGTTTGTCGTGATCCACACAGACAAAGGCTTTACCATAGTCAATGAAATAGAGAGAGATGTTTTTCTGAAATTCCCTTGCTTTCTCTATAATCCGCCGAATGTTGGCAATTTGATCTCTAGTTCCTCTTCCTTTTCTAAACCCAACTTGGGCATCTGGAAGTTCTTGGTTCACATAATACTGAAGCCTAGCATGCAAGATTTTAAGCATCACCTTATTAGCATGGGAGATAAGTTTGATTGTCCGATAGTTAGCACATTCTTTGGTACTACCCTTCTTGGGAATTGGGATAAGGACTGACCTTTTCCAGCCCTGTGGTGACTGCTGGATCTTCCAGACTTGCTGACATAATGAATGCAAAACCTGGATGGCATCCTCCTTTAGGGATCTGAATAGTTCTGCTGAAATTTCATCGCGTCCACTAGCTTTAATAACAGCACTGTTTCTTAAGGCCCGTTTGACTTTGCACTCCAGAATATCTGGTTCTGGGTGACTAGCCTCACCATCATAGTAATCCAGTTCATTAAGATCTTTTTTATACAGTTCTTCCATCTCTTCTTGATCTCTTCATATATTTACTAGGTCTCTACCATTTTTATCCTTTATTGTGCCTATCTTTGGGTGGAAGTCTCCCTTGATGTTTCCAATTTTCCTGAAGAGGTCTCTAGTCTTTCCCCTTTTATTGTTTTCTTCCATTATTAAACACTGTTCACTGAAGAAGGCCTTCTTTTCTCTTCTAGCTATTCTTTGGAACTCTGCATTTAATCGGATATTTCTTTCCCTCTCTCCCTTGCTTTTTGCTTCTCTTTGTTCTTCTGCTATTTGTAAAGCCTCCTCAGATAACCACTTTGCTTTCTTGCTTTTCTTTTTCTTTGGGATGGTTTTGTTTGCCACTTCCTGTATAATATTACAGACCTCTGTCCATAGTTCTTAAGGTGCATTGTTATCTAGATCTATCCCTTGAATCTATTTATTACCTCCACTGTGAATTCATATGGGATTTGATTTAAATCATACCTGACTGACCTAGTGTTTTTCCTGGTTTTCTTTAGTTTAAGCCTGAATTTCGCTATGAGAAGCTGATGATCTGAGCCACAGTCAGCTCCAGGTCTTCTTTTTGCTGACGTATACAGCTTCTCCATCTTTAGCTATAAAGACTATAATCAGTTTGATTTTGGCGTTGACCATTTGGTGATGTCCATGTGTAAAGTCATCTCTTGCGTTGTTGAAAAGGGGTATTTGCTATGATTAGTGCATTCTTTTGGCAGAATTCAGTTAGTCTTTGCCCTGCTTCATTTTGTTCTCCAAGGCCAAACTTGCCTGTTACTCCAGGTATATCTTGACTTCCTACTTTTGCATTTTAATCCTTGATGCCATCCGGTCCCATCACTTCATGGCAAATATATGGGGACACAATGGAAACAGAGACTTTATTTTGGGGGGCTGCAAAATCATTGCAGATGATAACTACAGCCATGAAATTAAAAGACGCTTACTCCTTGAAAGAAAAGCTATGACCAACCTAGACAGCATATTAAAAAGTAGAGACATTACTTTGCTGACAAAGGTCCATCTAGTAAAAGCTATGGTTTTTCCAGTGGTCATGTATGTATGTGAGAGTTGAACTATAAAGAAAGCTGAGCACTGAAGAATTGATGCTTTTGAACTGTGGTGTTGGAGAAGACTCTTGAGAGTCCCTTGGACTGCAGGGAGATCCAACCAGTCAATCCTAAAGGAAATCAGTCCTGAATATTCATTGGAAGGACTGATGCTGAAGTTGAAGCTCCAATACTTGGCCACCTAACGCAAAGAACTGACTCCTTGGGAAAGACCCTGATGTTGGGAAAGACTGAAGGCAGGAGGAGAAGGGGACGACAGAGGATGAGATGGTTGGATGGCATCACCAACTTGATGGACATGAGTTTGAGCAAGCTCCGAGAGCTGGTGATGGACAGGGAAGCTTGGCATGCTGCAGTCCATGGGGTCGCAAAGAGTCAGACTGAACTGAATCCCTGATGATGAATAAAACATTTTTTCTAGGTATTAGTTCTAGGAGGTCTTCTAGGTCTTCATAGAACTGATCAACTTCAGCTTCTTCGGCATTGGTGGCAGAGGCATAGATTTGGATTACTGTGATGGATAAGTAGAGGATAAGTAGAGGCAAAGTCAATCTGAAGGCAATAAGGATGTTCACACTGGCTCATTTGTAAAGAACCCACCTGCCAATGCAGGAGACTCAGGAGACATGTGTTTGGTCCCTGGGTGGAGGAGATCCCCTGGAGTAGGAAATGGCAACCCACTTCAGTATTCTTGCCTGGAAGATTCCATGGAGGAGCCTGATAGGCTACAGTCTATGGAGTCACAAAGAGTCCGACGTGACTGACCACATGGATAAGGATGTTCACAGCCTAACCTGTCCAACATTTTCTTCTAGTAAAGCAGCTACCCTGAACTCTTTTGAGAAAGCACTGCTGGGCAGGTGATTTTGTCCGGGGAAGGCCACTGATCTGTCGAGAGGTCAGGCGAGCATCAGCTCCCAGGGTCCCTGGGCCCCAGTTGGTTTCTGCAAAGGGTTGGCTGGTGAGATGGTTAGCTCACCGGTGGTGACTAGCTCAGCCTGTCTGCATGTGCCCTGCATGGGTCTGGACTGAGAGGGTCAGAGCAGTGGCATGTGAGAGTGGAGTGGGTGGAGGGCTGCCTTGGTGCCGAGCTCTTCCCAGTTCCAGACCGTGTGTCCCGCCATTGCAGAAATGGATTCCTAAGATGGCCTGAGAGAACTGGTGCTCCTTGCAACCAAAACGCTTGTCTAGCTAACAGATTCTGTGTTTTAGTTGGTTTAAATGGGAGGTACAGAACACAGGCAGGAAAGAGAAGCAGAGACTGCAAGAGGCTGGGTCATGGGACCAGGAGGGGCTAAGGTGGAAGCTGAGGCTGCACCTCTCAAGGGGGCTGGAGGGGCTGCTAAGCCACCAAAGTCACAGTGTAGACCCTGGTATCAAAAAGCCCCTTCCTCCTGAGAAAGCCCATGCTCCCTCACCACCCCAACATGTACCCACGATAATAAATGGGTCTCCATTCCTTGCAACCTGGAGCAACCCACACTTAGCACAGAAGTCCTGCAAAAACCCTCAGGCTAGAAGGGAGAAGAATGCCCCCAGCCATGGCATTAACTGCCAGGTGACCCAGATCAGTTACTCAGCCTCTCTCAAGCTCAGTTTTCCCATCTGGAGATTGGGGCGACCAATCCCCATTTCTCCATATCCTCTTGCAAAACATGATGTTAGCAGGGGGCGGGGCTGTGCGAATAAAATGAGCTCACAAATTGGAAACCACATGGAGACTCAGCATCCACTTACACGCGATTCATCATTTATGACCTCAGCCGTGTGAAAACATCAAATGGCAAATCCTTGCCTTCTCCCCTCTCTCAGGTTAGCAGATTCTTCACTCATTTGGTCAATGGTTCAGAAAAAAAAAAAACTTGGGTGCCTGGCACCATTTGGGTCTGAGGGGCCGAGGAGAAAAAGACCCTAGCACAGCCCTCCAAGGGTTCATTGTCTGGGAAGATGGGACTCACACAGAACATAATTGCCACCATTTTGGAGCGCACCCACTGTGCCGGTGTCATGCAGAGGGTGTGCTCTGTACATGATATTTCATGGAATAAATCAACCCCATCAGGAGACTACCCCATCAGGTATTATTTCAGGCTGCAGATGAGAAACAGATTCAGCGAGGTCACTGCGAGGCTGGTCCGCTTTCTACTGTTAGTGGCAGAGAAGCTGCGCTGTGCCCAGGAGGAGCTGCCTCTGAGTATGCGGTCTTTACAGCATCCCTGGGTGCCTGTGGATTATACTGAGAGGGGTCTGGGTGAAGCAGGAGGGGCTGCCCACCACGACTCCCTAATGTCTGCTCTACCCTGGCCTTGTGCTGGGAACCGGCGTCCAGAGCAGAATCTTGAACTTTTACCCCAAAAGAGCGTGTGGTGGGGCCAGAACTGTCTCTCCGCCCCACATCTCCATGTGTTCCCTCCCAAGACATCTGCTCCTGTCCTGGCATATCTGATCCGTCAGCAGTAAGAATCACAGCATGCACACTGCTAGCTCCTCAGAAAGACTGTGAGTTCTGTGACAGATTAGAAGGAATCCCCCTCACTTTTGACTCTCCGTGGTGTGAAGCCCTGGGTGGGGCATGCTTATTAAGGTCTAAGGAATTGGGTACAGCTCAGGGTCTTGGCAGAGCACCCAGTGTGAGCCTAGGACATCTGCTGGAGACACACAGGTGGCCCTTACTGTAGGTAAATGTGTGTGTCAAGCTCTGTGCTGGGTGCTCGCTCTATACCATCTTATTTAACCTGCACATTGTATGTTATTGTGATACAGTTTTACAGATGAGGGAATGGAAGCTCAGGGATGTTCAATGACTTGCCTAAGGTCACATGAGTAGTAAATGATGGAGCTGGGTCTCCATCCTGTCTCTTGATTCACTACACCTCACAGCATCCTTTTGGGTAAAGATCAAATTCATCTGGTATTTGTAACCTTTTGCAGAATGACCTCTAAACCATGCAGCAGTCTGGTCTCTCTCATCACTGTACTCAGGTGGGCCTGTGCATTCAACCAACACACATCTGTGTTTCAGAAAACTAAAGGAAGGGGACATATGAACACTGGAGGAGAGGTCGTGTCTCCTTGGGACTTGTGAGTTTCTTTCTCCCCGACAGTATGCCAGTTTGGGCAGAGAGTAGGAATCAGGTGACTGAATGCAGCAGGCTGTGCGTGTTATCCTGAGCAAGCACAGCCCCTCTGTGCTCCAGCCCTCTTCTGTCTGGAAGGAGTAGGCTTCAGATGATCTGAGACCTCACCAGCTCTGAACCTCTTCCCATGAATGGACGCAGCTCCCAGGTCTCGGCTGGTCCCATTCACACTCCTGCCGCAGGCGCTGCCTCACTCCAGACATGTGACAGTGGGCATGATCGACCCCCCCATCCCCAACACAACACACCAGCTCCCTGGAAGCAGGTTTCCGGGAGTGGCCCGGCCCTAGTGGGTGCTGCCCCGTGAGAGAGGTCTCAGGGGCACTGAAACAGAGGTAGGAACCCCTGCTTCCTCTTCTCTGTTATCCACCCTGCAAAGTGATGCCGGGCAGATCGGTTCTCCCCTCTCAGCCAATTTCCTCAGTAAACTGGGGGCAAGAGAGGATACTGGATGGTCTCTTAAGTGTGTTTTCAGTCCTGGTCACCAAGGAATTCACTGAAGTGAAGGCATTTCAGACATCGCTGGGGAAGATGGGAGGGACTGGACAACTCTTGGGCAGCAGGACTCCTGCTAGGAGGCAGAGCTGTGCTGTCCACCCGGGCAGCTGCCTGGCCCGGCTGAGCAACTCAGGGGAAGGGGGGCAGTGACCTAGAAGAGGAGAGGTGCCCGAGACAGATGGGACCCCCAGGGGAAGGACTAACAGGAGAAAGCAGTGAGGCTGCGAGGGGAGGAGCCGAGAGCACAGAAAACAGACAGGAGGGGAGGGGATGGCGGGGGCTGCACTGAACCAGGTCCTCAGCGGCACACCTGGGGCGGGAACCACCAAGGGTGATGTGACACTGCTGATCGCCCAGAATCAGATGTGCAGACGTGGAGCCCGTCTAAAGCCACTTTCTGTTTTCCATAAGAAAAAAAAAACTCAGAACCACTAACTGAGGGAGGGTTGGGGACACTCTGCTGTCTTTCCTAAACTCTACTGGAACAAAATTGTAAAATCACAGTGACGTCAACTAACTGAAAGCAATATGCATAGAGAGAAGCCTGGAAGGACCTCTTGTCAGGGAAGAAAGAGATACAATGGGAAACAGGTACACCAGACTTCGATTGTATACATAACAGTTTTCTCAAGCTGGAGGGTGGGTACATGGTTGTCAATAACATTACTCTTTCACTTTTTCATATGTTAAAATATTTCATATTTTAAATCTCATTGTAAGGAAATTGGGCTTCCCTGGTGGTTCAGACCGTAAAGAATCTGCCTGCAATGCAGGAGACCTGGGTTTGATCTCTGAATCGGGAAGATCCCCTGGAGAAGGGAATGGCTACCTGCTTCAGTATTCTTGCCTGGAGAATTCCATGGGCAGAGGAGCCCAACAGGCTGCAGTCCATGGGGGTCACAAAAGAGTTGGACACGAGTGAGAGACCAACACTTTTCATAAGGAAATTTGCTAAAATCTCAGCAGTGGTTCTTTGGCACTATGGAATTATTATGATGGCTTTCTTTATAGTAAATATCTCCATTTATTTAGGTCTTTAATTTCTTTTAACAATTCACTCTAATTTTTAGTGAAGTTTTTCCTTATTTTGTTACATTTATTTCTAAGTATTTCATGTTGTTTTGGTACTATTATAAATTTTTTTAAACTTTTGATTTTATTTTGGAGTATAGTTAATTAACAATGTTGTGATAGTTCCAGATGAACAGAAAGGAACCCAGGCATACATATACATGTATCCATTCTCCCCCAAACTCCCCTCCCATCCAGGCTGCCGCATGACATTGAGCAGAGTTCTTTGTGCTGTACAGTAGGTCCTTGTTGGTTATGGAATTATCATGATTGTCATATCTTCTTTTTGCTTTTAGTATTTTCCAAATGTTCTACTGCTGCTAAGTTGCTTCAGTTGTGTCCGACACTGTACGACCCCATAGACGGCAGCCCACCAGGCTCCTCTGTCCCTGGGATTCTCCAGGAAAGAACCCATTGAGTAGATACGGAAAAAATAACTAAACCTTTTAAAATAAATAGATACACTCTTCCTGCCGTGATCATAATTTTAATTTTTAGTGGAAATTAAACACAACTGTTTGAGCCACCTCATCCTCATATTCTTTTCCTCAAAGATTTCCAGGCTCAGTAAATTACTAGCCTCCTCTTTCACCCTCCATTGCTACCCTAAAGCTTCTTTACTTTTCCAAAGTAAAGCTTCCAGGCCTCTTAGTTCTCAAGCCCAATAATCCTCTAAGTTGAGAGGAAAGACATTAGGTTTATAATAAGTAAGACACAGGTTTGAAACTTAGCTTTAGTAGCTACTGGTTGGTCATTTAACTACTCTAAATCTTAGTTCCCTATTTGTAAAATGATCCAAGGTTTTCATAAAGATCAAAGATGATACATATAAAATACCAGAACTAATTAGCAGTGCCTAGAACATAGGAAGTATTTAATAAATTATCATTATCATCATCTTCATTACCATCATCATCGTTGACTGCCTACCACTTCCTCCAGGAAGCCTTCTTGACTTGACGAAAGAAAGACTTCAGTCTGACTTGGGCACCAAGCTGGCCTTCTTCTGCAGAATGTCTGGATTCCAGTCTCAACTCCATCACTAAAAGTGTGACAGGGAGGGTAAGTTCCTTCTCTTTCCTATGTCTTCATTTCCTCATCTACAAAATGGTAGGCTTGGACTTCCTGCTGTAATAGTCTGTGACTGGGGTAACCATACAGTTTATCCTTCAAGCCAGAATACTTCCAAGAGTGAAAGGGGTGTTGTTATCAGTAATCACCCTGGGAAGACAGGTTTAAGCCAGGATAGCTCGGGCATACTGGGAAGTCTGATCACTCCACCCTGGACAAATCCATACCTTCGGCCCACCAGTGTGGATAATTCTGCAATTATCCCCCCCCCCTCCCCCCCCCACACACAAATATCTGCTTCCTAATCCCTGGAACCTGAGGGTTTGTTAGATCACAAGTCAAAGAGAATTAACTTTGCAGACCAGCTGCTTGAGATGGGAGATAATCCTGAATTATTTAGGTGAGCCCAAGGTAATCATGTGACCCTAATACACTGACATGGGAGGCAGCAGAGGAAGTTAGAGTGATGCAATTTAAGAGAGACTTGACCAGCCATTGCTGACTTGAAGATGGAAGAGGGCCTTGAGTCAAGATATAGAAGCCTCTAGAAGCTGGAAAAAAGTAGGAAAATGGGTTCTCTCCTAAAACTTACAGACAAGAATTCAGAACTGCCAATGTCTTTGTTTTAGCCCAGTGAGACACATTGTGAACTTCTGATCTCCAGGACTAGAAGATAAAAAATATGTGCTGTTTTAAGCCTCTTAAATTTGTGGTGATTCATTACAGCAGTGATAGGAAACCCCGCATGGCTCAATGGGTCCATCTGGCTGGCTGCTCCAGCAATGCTCTCCTTGGAGTGTGAGAGAAATAAACTCCAGGAGAGTTGGGTTCTAGTCCCTGCTCTGATCCTAACTCACCCTGGGACCTTGAATAGCTCAGGAATTCCTCTTGGGACTCTTGTTTTCTCTCTGTAGTATGGAGGTTAACACTCCTGCCTCATCTCTCTTTGTGGCGGGGGGGAGGTTGGGTTGTCAAACATTCAGTGGCTAAAGCTATGCTCAGTTCTGTGCTCAGGCTCAGCTCTGTGCTGGGGAGGAAGGCTCCTAGGTGAACCAAATCTGATCCCAACCCCAGTCCCTGCTCTTGAGAAGCTCCAGTTCTAGATGGGGGAACAGACAGACTTGTAAGCCAGTAATTAAAACAGTGTGACGAACACAAGGATAGATGGTTATGAGCTTGCAGACAGGACATAGATAGAACCACCTGCTAGGAGGATGGTCAGGGAAGGCTTCCTGGAAAAGGTGACATGGGAGCTGGGCCTTAAAGAATGAGTAGGAGTTAGCCAAGTAAAGGAGACAAGGAGGATTGGAAAGAGGGAGAAAAGAACAATCCAGGGACTTCCCTGGTGGTCCAGTGGCTAAGACTCCTTGGTCCCAATGCAGGGGTCCCAGGTTTGATCTCTGGTTAAGGGACTAGATCCTGCATGCTGCGACTAAGAGCTTGCATGCTGCAACTTAAAAAAAAAAAAAAAATCCCATGTGCCACAGCTAACAGCTGGTACAGCCAAATGAACAAATAAATATTTTTTAAAAAGAGAGAGAACAATCCAGACAGAGGAAGTGGCAGAAGCAAGACCCCAGAGATGTGAATCAGCACGGCGGGGGGGGGGGGGGGGGGGGGGGGGGGCGGTGCACAGAGGTACAAACAGTCTGGTGGTGTTGACTTGGAAAGCCTGAGTGTAAACGGGATGCCACAGGGATTAAGTGGGATGACGGGTGAAGGCATGACGTGAGCATAAGGCTGCATTATGGGTCTGTGTGTCCCCCAGACCAGTGCTGGGTCAGGAGATGGTCTGTAACATACAATTCCCTTGACCTGGCTTGAAGTGATCCCTTCTGCTCATCTCATCCTCACATTTCTCCCAGACGGGTGCCAAAGGCCTGGCAGCTTCCCCAGTCTGCTTGGGGGGGGGGGGGGGGGGTGGGATGGTGCCGTGCAAAATTACAGCCGCTGCAGAGAGGCCGGTGTGACCTTAGGAGCTGGGTTTCATCACTCTGAAATCATGCTCCTGGCCTTAGCCAGAGCCAGAGAGGAGGGGAGGGGAGGGTGGGAAAGCAGAGTGGGTGGCAGCAGGTTTGGGCAAGGTGCCGGGGCTGGAGGAGAAAGCAGCTGGGACCAGCGGGGGGTGAGACTCCCACTTGGGTGCCATCCATCATGCTGTGTGACCTCAGGCCACATCCTTGCCCATTCTGGGTCTCTCTGGGTAGTACAGGTCCTGAGTACCATTCCCAAGGCTCCTGCCCCCTGGAGCCTCCTCGCAAAGGGCAAGAGGCTTGGACTCTCCTGGTCATTTCTGTAGAAGTGGCTCTCTGTGGGTGAGCAGGAGCCCAAGCTGGGCCCATTAGGCCGCAGGGTAGGGCTGTCCTGAAGCATCCACACGTGCAGGAGAGCCATGCCTCTGTGAACCTGTGTGAAGTTAATTGGCTCCCGTCGGGGTCAGACCTGGGGCAATATCTCTACGCTTTAGGTTATCTAATGCACACTGCCCAGTCGTCCTCCATGCTTGCATTCTGCCTCTTTGGTTAGTTCTTTTAAGTGCTAGTTCCTGGGTGAGCTTGGGTGTATTAGTTTGCTATGGCTGTCATTACTAAGTACCACATTATTAAGTACAACACAAACAACAGAAATTCATTTCTGGAGGCTAGAATTCCAAGATCTAAGTGCGAGCAGGGTTGGTTCCTTCTTGGCATCTCTCCTCGGCTTGTAGATGGCCATCTTCTCCCTGTGTCCACACATAGTCTTTTTGCTGTGTCTACCTATGTTCTATTCTCCTCCTCTTATGAGGACACCCATCATAATAGATCAAGTCCCACCCCCCAATGACCTCTTTTAAGTTAATTACTTCTTTAAAGGGCTGTCTCCAAATATAGTCACATTCTGAGGTGCTAGACTGCAGCATATGAATTTAGGGGTGAGGCACATTTTAGCCCATAACACTGGGCTTTTCCAGTATTTTCTGACCACCAGTGGAGCCTTTTTTTTTTTTAAACTGGAGAATGATTGCTTTACAATATTGTGTTGGTCTCTGCCATATTATCAGGTCTTCCCAGGTGACGCTACTGGTAAAGAGCCTGCCTGCCAATTCAGGAGATATAAGAGATGCTGGTTCGATCCCTGGGTTTGAAAGATCCCCTGGAGGAGGGTATAGCAACTTCAGTATTGCCTGAAGAATCCATGGACAGAGGAACCTGGTGGGCTACAGCCTGGCGACCATAGGGTCACCAAGACTCAGACAAGACTAAGCGACTGAGCCCGCCCTCCCATATGTCAACATGAATCAGCCATAGGTATAAGTGTGGTTGAACCTCCCTCCCACCTCCCACCCCCAGTGGAGCCCTTGTAAACACAGATGTCTGGGTCCCTATCCAGAAAGTCTGAGTGTAAGCCCCTTGTGGGCAGGGACTTAGCTCGTGGCTGCATTCCTACTGCCTAGAACTGTGTCCAGTATGTGGAAAGTGCTCAGTAAATATTTGGGGAATGAAGGAATGATTAGTAAGTTTGGGATAAGGCCCACATGTTTGCCAGTAGAAAGTTCCATGGTTGATTTTGATTCATCTCAGGGTGAAATCCCCTGAAATGTGATTGGGTTTCATCCTTCCTGTTGCCGGATAGGAAGCGTAAGGCTCAGTAAGGAACAGAAATACCAGGCCTGGCATCCCAGGAAGAATGTGGGCTCACTGTACCTGCCCAGTACCTCTCCAGAAGGCCTTGGTGTCTGAGGAAAGGAAAAGGGTTGGACTTGATAATTCTAGGCTCACCAGCCCCTGTCACCTTGAGTCTGGCCTTTACCCCATAATCCAAAAGGGTATTTCTAGAATGCATGTTTGATCATTTCCCTTCCCTACTCAAAACTTTTCTTTGGCTTCCTAGTCATTAACAGGATCAAGTTCAAACATTTACCTGCTGTGATGCTGTCATTTATCATAAGAAATATATATTTGATCTTTATCCCTATTTCTCTCACTAAAATCCATGGAATTTTCTAAGTTAAGAGAGCTGCAAGTGTGTCTTTTGTTATTTATAACAAGCACCTTTCCAGCACACCTGAGTTGTTGCCAGAGGAGCCCACCCTAGATTTCAGGGTTTGGAACTTTCAGTCTTACTACCCTCCATATCTGACCTCTGGGGAGGGGAGAGGGGTTGGGGTTTGAATCAATCACTGATGACCAATGAGTCAATCAACTGTGCCTCCATAATAAAGCCTATATACAAAGCTCTAAACTACAGGGTTTAGTGAGTTCCTGGGCTAGTGAACATGTCCACATGCTGGGAGGTGGGGATGGGACACCACAGTTCCATGGGAACAGGAGTTCTTGCACTTGGGGCCTTTCCAGACCCTGATCTTTGTACCTCTTTATCTGGCTGTTCATTTTTCTTTTTTTTTTTTGGCTGTTCATTTTTATCCTTTATGATACCCTGTCTAATAAACTGGTGCTGTGCTGTGCTGAGTTGCTTTCAGTCATGTTGACCCTTTGTGACCTCATGAACTGTAGCCCACCAGGCTCCTCTGTCCAAGGGTTTCTCAGGTAAGAATACTGGAGTGGGTGATAAACTGGTAAACATTAGTGAATGTTTCTCTGGGTTCTGTGAGGCACTCCAGAAAATTAAGTGAACCTGAGGAGGAGGTTATATGGACCACCCACTCTCAGCTAATCCGCCAGCAGCACAGGTGGGGGTGTTCTTGTGGATTGGAGCCCTTCACCTGTGGGATCTGACGGTAGAGGATGTCAAAATTGCGTTAATTGTTTGGTGATGTTGGAAAACACACTGTGGACCTGCCAACAGCTGTCTTCTTCTCCCGTGGCCTCAGCCTCACCCCTGCTCAGCCTGTGGATCAAGGCACATGAACCCCGCACCACCCCCTGAGCCTGTCGCCCTTCTCACCTCATTGTGCCCTGGGGATTGTCTCCTCAAGCTCCCATTGAACTTGAGGCCTGCTCTGATGGGCTGGGCTGGGGATGTAGGTGGCATCCCCAGGCCTCTCCCCTGTTCTTCCCTCCTTCATAGACTGCTCATGCTGGCAGCAGGGCATTCTAGCGTCTCCTCAACCGGACGGACTGTGCTGGTAAGCTGTGTCTGTGCCTTGGCGCATGCAGGGGGCATGGTGCTGGGTCTAAATCCTCAGCCGGGCTTCGAGGAAGGAGGATGAACTTTGAAGGGAAGAACAGACGCTCTGGGAGGTAGCATCAGGAAGGGCAGAAGAAATTCCAGCACAGGGCCTCAATAGGAGAGTCATTCTGCAGAAGGTGGCATTCTATCTGTGCCTGTTCATCCCCAATATTGGCAGAAGTGGAGCTGGTGACAGGGTTCCTGACCTCCACCCCTTCCCCTGTATCGCCTGCCCAGGGAGGCCTGTGCACCGGACAGCTAGGGAAGCTGAGGCTTAGCCTCAGGCTGGTAGGGCTGGCCTGGCAGCTCAGGGAGGTGAAAGAGCAGTGGTCTTGAGGGGAAGAGACTGGAAAACAATAGTGATGGGGAGAGGTAGATGGCCAGGGGTGCTGGAATCCTAATTTCTGCTCTCTCCACCATGGTGCAGCCTCAGAGAAGCTCCCCTGATCTGACCTTCCAATAGGTTCTTGTCTCTCCAGGCCTCAGATTCTTCAGCTGAAAAAGGGGGCAAGTAGGCTGGACTAGGTAGAGGCTGAGATTCTCTCTTGCATTGGCCTTGAAGCTTTGCAGAGTGTGGCTGCCTCAGAGGTGCTGTTTGAGGGGACTGTCTCCAGGCTGGCACATAAATTGCTGGGGCTCACATCTAGCCAGGCACTGGGGAGACGTGTCTCTGGGCCTGGAAAGAACTGGAAGCAGCTTCCTCAAGCCTCCTGCACTGGACTTTGTCCCGCAGTGCTGGCAGGCCCAGGGCAGCCCTGGGCTCTAATGAGGCTGGCCACCTGGAGAGTCATAGGAGCCCAGCTTGGCCTATTTCGTGGTGAAGCCATGGTCATCTCTCTACCTAACCCTGAAGTGGTGCTCCCAAATGTGGCCTCGGGGATGGGCAGCACCCTTCACAGGCCACCTGGGCCCCTAAGGAGGACATCTGGCTGGGCAGGGCCTGCAGGAAGCTCCAACCCACAGGGTCCCAGGGTCCAGGTCTATGGCCATGTGGACAACCTCCATTGGCCCCACACTCCCTGGGTCCCGCCTGGCCAGGACAGGGCCTGCTGTCCTGGGCCCGTGCCTGCAGCCATTCCTTGGGCCATGATTTCAGATTCAATTGGTGAAGACAGGCCTCCTGGGATGAGCCAGTTGGCCCCTGTCTCTTATTTGCTTCTCAAAGTTGGAAAAACTACGCTCTGCACCTGGCAGTACTTGCTGCTGCTGGTTTTTCTTTCTTCCTTTTTTTTTAAGACACAGAAAGTAACCCCTGTGCTTACTGCAACCAAATCCATTTTATTGGCCTTCTGCATCTCCCACTGCAATAATAATAATCCCTTACATTTGGTGAGTCTTTTACAGTTTACAAAGCACTTTCTTATGCTTTCTCCCTTTTTAGTCCAGGCAACAGTTTGGGGAGGGGGAGAGAGCTGGCATTATTGTCCCTGATTACAGGTGAGGAAACTGAGCTTCAAACAGTAAGATCAGCTGCCCAAGGTCATGTAGCAAGATAGGTCCTCAGACCCTAGTCCTGGATTCTGTCCCCTGCACCACACACCACTCTTGTCACTGAATACCCAGGGTCTCAGACAACTTCTTCCAAAAAAAAAAAAAAAAAAGAAAGGGCAGAAGGCCCAGGTGCACCCCTGCCCCTGGCTCTTTTTTTTTCCTGAACTTTTTGCCTTGGTAAACTTAATCATCGTATAATCAAGACTATCACCTCTAAGTCAATGACTCCAATCTGTGCTTCCCTCTGAGACCCGAGATCTTCAGAGTCTACCAGGTCTCTCCAGGTATCTTTCATGCTTCCACCTGCTCCTCATTCACCCAACTTAGAAAACTCAGCATTAACTTAGTTTTTTTCTCTTTCAACTTCTAAATCTAGTTGGCCAGGTCCTGGGCATTTAACTTAATTCCTTTATTCGTTCAGCAGATACTGATTATATCCTGTACCTTTTGAGTCTACTCTGCATCCCATTGTTACATAATACACAGTCCTGTGTTCCTGTCTTCTTTTGCTTAGTACCAGATTTATAAGGTACATTCATGGTATGGTATGTATTAATACTTCACCCCTTTTTATGGCTGAATAATACTTTGTTGTATGGATATACCACATTTTACTTATCTGTTCATCAATTGATGGACATTTAGGTTGTTTCTACCTTTTGGCTATTATGAATAATACTGCTATGAACATTTGTGTACAAGTTTTTGTTTTGATATAAGCTTTATTTCTCCTGGATATATATCACTACCTAGGAGTAGAATTTCTGGGTCATATGGTAACAACTATATGTTTAACTTCTTGAGGAGCTACCAAATGGTTTTCAAAAAGGGCTGCACCATTTTACATTTCCACTGGCAAGGCATGAGGGTTCCAAGTTATCCATATCCTCAACACTTGTTACTGTATTTTTTATTAAAGTTATTCTGGTGGGTATAAAGTGTTTTCTTATTGTAATTCTCATTTGCATTTCTCTAATGACTAATGATGCTAAGCATTTTTTTTTTCATGTGTTTATTTGCTGTTTGTGTATCTTCTTTGGAGAAATTCTATTCCGATTCTTTGCCCATTTTTCAGGTAGGTTATTTGTTTATTGTTGAACTGTAACAGTTCATTATATATTCTGAATTCAGTTCCCTTATTAGATAAATCATTTACAAATATTTTCTCCCATTCTGTGGGTGATCTTTTTTTATTTTTGAAAGCATCCTTTGAAGTCCAGTTTAACTATCTTTTCTTTCATCATTTATGCCTTTGGTGTTTTAAGAAGGCTTTATTTAACCTAAGTTTATAAAATTTTAAGAGCTTTATAGTTTTAGCCCTCATATTTAAGTCTATAATCCACCTTGAGTTAAATATTTTTTATTAAAAACTTTTAAATTGTGGTAAAATATCCATAACATAAAATTTACTATCTTAACTATTTTAAAGTACACAGTTCAGTAGTGTTAAGTACATTCATACTGCTGTGCAATCAATCTTCAGAACTTTTCCTCTTGTGAAGCAAACTCTTGTTAAAGAATTCCCCATTCACCCCTACCTCCAGCCACTATTCAGTTTGCTTTTACATATAATGCAAGAAAGGGACCCAAGTTTGTTTATTAGCATGTGAATATCCAGTTATTGAAAAGACTATTCTTTTCTCATGAAGTGTCTTGGCACCCATGTCAAACATCAGTCAACCATAAATATAAGCATTTAATTCTGGACTATGAATTCTGATCCATTGATCCGTATGCCAGCATCAGGCTGTCTTGATTGCTATGTCTTTGTAGTAAGTTTTGAAATCAAGAAATTTGAGACTCCAACTTTCATCTTCCATTTTGAGATGGTTTTGACAATTTATGGCCCCTTATATATGCATATAAATTTCAGGATTGGCTTGTCAATTTTTGCACCAAAAAAAAGCCATCTTTTGCTAAAAGATTTTGATAGAGACTGCATTGAATCTGCAGATCAATGTAGAGAGCATTCCCATCTTAACAATATTAATTTGTTTTTATTTATGAGAGTGGGGTATCTTTCCACTTAGTTGGGTTTTCTTTAATTTCTGTTGACAGTGTGTTGCGGTTTTCAGAATACAAATGTTATATTTCTTTGTTAAATGTATTTCTGTTCTTTTTGATACTATTCTAAATGGAACTGTTTTCTAATTTCATTTTTCGATTGTTCAGCTCTAGTTTGTAGAAATACAAAAATTGACTTTTGTGTATTGATTTTGTATTCTGAAATCTTGCTGAACTAGTTTATTAGGTTTAGTTTTTTAGTGGATTCCTTAGGATTTTCTACTAGAAGTTTATGTCTTCCGAATACAGAGATAGTTTTACTTCTTTCTTTCCAATATGGGTCCCTTTTATTGCTTTTTCTTGCTTAATTGCTCTGGCTAGAACTTCCAGTACAACATTAAATAGAAGCAGTAAGAGACATCCTTGTCTTGCTCTTGATCATACGGGGAAAGCTTTCAGATTTTCACCATTAAATATGATGTTAGCCATGGGTTTTCATCAGTGCCTTTTATCAGGTTGAGGATGTTCTATTTTTTTTTAGTGTTTTTTATTTTTAAATTATGAAACCATGTTAAATTTTGTCAAATACTTTACCTGACTATTGAGATAATCATGTAGTTTTAAACTTTTATTCTATTGATAAGATGTTATAGTAACTGATTTTCAGATGTTTGATCAATCTTACATTCCTAGGATAAATATCACGTGGTCATGGCGTGTAATTTTCTTTATATGTTGCTGATTCAGTTTGGTAGTATTTTGTTGAGGGTTTTTGTATCTTTACTCATAAAAGGTACTAGTATGTAGTTTGCTTGTGATGTCTTTGGTTTCTGGTAGTAGGGTAACAGTGATCTCATAGAATGAATTGAGAAGTGTCTTCTCTTTGAATTTTTGGAAGAGTTTGGCAAAACTGGTGTGAAGTCTTCTTTAAACTTTTGGTAGAGTTCATTCCTTTCTATTGCTGAGTTGTATTCTGTTATATGAATATAGCATAATTTGTTTATCCATTCACCTGTTGATAGATATTTGGGTTGTTTCCAGTTTTGGAATAAAGCTGCTATGAACATTAGTGTAAAAATCTTTATATGGACATATGTTTTCATTTTCTTGGGTAAATATTTACAAGTGGAATTGCTGAGTCATTTGGTAGGTACGTGTTAGCTTTATGAGAAAGTTCCAGACTAATTTTCAAAGTGATTGCATCACTATACTTTACACTCCCACCAGCAATGTATTTTGCTTACTCCACATCCTCACCATATTAGGTATTGCCAGCCTTTTAAATTTTAGCCATTCTAGTGAGCATGTTGTGATATCTCAATGATGTTTTCATTTATTTCATTGATAAATAATGACATTAAGCACTTGTTCATGTGTTTATTGGCCATTTATTTATCTCCTTTTGTTTAGAGTCTGTTTATCTTTTGCCCACTTTTTAAAAATTGGATTTTAACTTGGTGTTCTTAATGTTGAGTTGTAGGAGTTGTTTATATATTCTGAATAAAATTCCTTAGTCAATATAGATATGGCTATAGATAAATGTATAGTGACTATTTATTCTGTCTATGGCTTTCCTAATCATTTTCTTTTTTTTATTCCTAATCATTTTCTTAATGGTGTCTTTTGATAAGCAGAGTGAAGTTGCTCAGTCGTGTCTAACTCTTTGCAACCCCATGGACTGTAACTTACCAGGCTCCTCTATCCATAAGCAGAAGCTTTAAATTAAACCTTTAAATTTTGATGAAAACTATTTTATTAACTTCTCTTTTATGGCTATTTCTTTCTGGGACCTGTCTAGGAAATCTGTGCCTAGCCAAAGATCATTAAAATAATCTATGTTTTCTTCTAGAAAACATTTTCATAGCCAATTGTTTCAGCACGGTTTGTTGAACAGACTTTTCTTTCCACATTGAATTGCCTTTGCTCTTTGGATGAAAATCAGTTGTGCATGCTACGTCTCTTCAGTCATGTCTGACTCTCTGTGAGCCTCTGGATTGTAGGCTGCCAGGCTCCTCTGTCCATGGGATTCTCCAGGCAAGAATATAAGAGTGGGTTGCCATGCCCTCCTCCAGGGGGTCTTCCCCACACAGGGATTGAACCTGCATCTCCTGCTTTGCAGGCAGATTCTTTACTGCTGAGCTACTGGGGAGGCCCGAAAATCAATTAACTACTCATTATTTCTGGACTAAGTATTCTGTCCCATTGATCTATTTTTTTCATCTTTATACCAGTACCACACTGTCTTGATTACTGTGGCATTACTGTAAGATTAGAGATCAGGTAATGTAAATTCTTCAACTATGTCCTATTTCAAGATTGCCATTTGTGACAACATGATGGACCACAGATTATTCTAGATCTTTTATATTTCCATATAAAAATTTTCCCCAATTTTATTGAGAAATAATTGGCATATATCACTGTATAAATTTAAAATATATAGCATGACAGTTTGATTTACATATTTTATAAAATGATTATTGGAGAAGGAAAGGGCAACCCAATCCAGTATTCTTGCCTGGAGAGTCCTGTGGACAGAGGAGCCTGGTGGGCTGCTGTCCATGGGGTCGCATGGAGTCGGACACGACTGAAGCGACTTAGCAGCAGCAAAATGATTATGCCACATTTCATTAACATCTATCATTTCTATATGTACAGTAAGAAGAAAAGAAAAAAGTAATTTTTAAATTTATAAATGTTATAAGAGATAAAGACTTAATAACTCCACTTCTCCTTCCTCATCCTCTTCTCCAAATTTTATCATATTTATATTGATAATTAGCATTTGCATAATTATAACAATGTAAATATTATTTACTGCAGAACATCTTAGAAAACAGTGGCTACATGTCCTTTTTTGTTGTTGCTAATTGAAGTGTAATTGATCTACAACATTGTGAATTCCAGGTACACATTATATGATTTGATATTTCTATAATTACAAAATAATCACAGTCTAGTTACCATCTGTCACCATATAAAGTTACTATAATATTATTGACTATATTTCCTATGCTCTACACCTATGACTCCTTTATTTTGCAACTGGAAGTTTGTACCTTTTAATTTTTCTTGCTTATTTCATTCATCCCATTACCTCCTCTCTGGTAACCATCTTTTTGTTCTCTGTATCTGTGAGTCAGTTTCTATTTTGTTCTATAAAACATTATACATATACATACACCACATCTTTTTTTTTTTCCATTTATTTTTATTAGTTGGAGGCTAATTATTTTACAACATTGCAGTGGTTTTTGTCATACATTGAAATGAATTAGCCATCATACACCACATCTTTATCCATATATCCATGTATCTAATAATGGACACTTAGATTCTTTCCAAATCTTGGCTTTTATAAACAATGCTGCAATGAACAGTGTTATGCCTATATCTTTTTGAATTAATGTTTTTATTTTCTTTGGGAAAATATCCAGAAGTGAAATTGCTGGATTGTATTGTAGTTCTATTTTTAATTTTTTGAGAAACTACCATATTGTTTACCATGGTGGCTATACCAATTTGCAATAGCACCAACAGTGCACAAACATTCCTATTTTTCCACATCCTCACTGTTATTTTTTATTTGTTGTCTTTTTAAGGATAGCCATTCTGACAGTGTGAGGTATCTCATTGGTGTCTCATTTCCCTGATGATTGGTGATGCTGAGCGTATTTTCATGTGTCTGTTGGCCATCCATCTGTCTTTGGGAAAAGGTTTAGTCAAGTCCTCTGCTCATTTTTTAAATGGTTGTTTGTTTTTCTGATGCTGAGTTGTATGAGTTTTTCATGTATTCTGGATATGAATCCCTTGTCAGATATATCATTTGCAAATATATTTTTCCATTCGGTAGGCTGCCTTTTCATTTTGTTGGTAGTTTCTTTTGCTGTCCAAAAACTATTTCATTTGATTATTCTCATCTGTAATGGTAAATTCTTTACCTCTGTTCTATTTCAGGATGGCTATATTCTAGATCTTCTTATATTTCCCTATAAATTTTAGAACCAACTTGTCAATTTCTTAAAAGAGGATTGCTAGAAATTTGATATTGCTTTGAACCTCTTTATCAACTTGGGGGGAACTGACAAATTAATATACTGGGTTCTTCCAATCCATGAACATGATATTTCTCCATTAATTTTGAATTTAATTTCTCTTTTCAGTGTTTATGGTTTTTTATGTAGAGGTCTTGCACATATTTTGTTATATTTATTCCTAAATATTTTGTTTCAGTGCCATTATGGATAGTATTTAAATTTTTAAAAATTTTCTGTTGCTTATTACTAATATATGTTGATACAATTGATTCTTGTATGTTGACTTGGTATCTCATCACTTTACTAAATGTACTTAATAGTTTTTTTTGTTTTTCTTGTTTATTTAGATTTTCTTAGGTTTTTCTATGTTCATGATCATGTTCTTTGAGAATAAACACAATTTTAATTCTTTGTTTTGAAGCCATACTTTCCTTTTTTATGTCTCTTATTTCATTGTCTTATTCTATTGGCCAGAACCTCCAATGATATAATATTGAATGAATTAATAATGGCCAATATCATTGCCTTGTTCCCAAACTTAATTGGAAATTGTTCAGTATTTTACCATTAAGTATATAATTAGCCACAGGTTTTACATACATTCTGCTTTACAGATTTAGAATGCTTTGTTTTTTTTCTAGTTTTTGGAAAATTGCGGGATTTTTTCCCTTTTTATCAAGAATAGGTGTTGAATTTTGTAAAAAGATGCATGGCTTATTTTCCACGCACAGTTGAAAAGAACAGATATCCTGCAGTTATTGAGTGCAGTGTTCTGTAAATGTCAATCAGGTAAAATTGGTTGATAAGGTTTTCAAATCTGTGTATTGTTGTATTGACTGCTTTTCCCCTGTGAAAATGGATCACACTTTCCCATTTCTTTGCATATCTCATTTCTTGTGTTTGTTAGATAATATATTCTAGCAATTCTGAAATCTGTTCTTTCTTCTTTTAGGGGTTGTGTTGTTTTTGGTGGTTTAGTAATTTGCCTGGAATAAATCTGTGGAACCTATAGTGTGCAGCCATTGGTATCTGACTTATTTTTATTTTGTTTCTTGAATTCTTGACTTTATTTTTAAGTCTTGCTTCCTAGGGATTACCTCTGTGTCAGCATTGAGAAGTAGTCAACCAGTGACTGGTTAGAGGTTGTATTTCAACACCCTAAGCCCATAGATTTTTGTTTTCTTCACTTGCTCTATGATGAATCTAATGTGTGGGTTAGAAAGTACATTCAAAATCATAGCAGTTTACAAATCTGCCCCAGCTCTTACTTTCTGTTGAGTGCGCTCATGTCCCCTCTACCTGTTTACATGGCCTTAAGTTCTACCAGGAATATGTGGATAGCCAGGGCACTCTTTGGTCTCTCCTGTGTACAGTGTACACTTTTGTACACAGATCTCTCCTGTGTACACTCTTTGGTCTTTCATGTGTTTTGCTGGAGCCGTTTGGGAGTTTATCAAGGCCCACTGTATTGGCTCATTCCTGGTATATCTCTATTAAAATTTCTGGTCCTTTGCTTGCCCCAACCAACACTGCAAACTCAGGCCACCTGAGTTGTTGGTTGTCCCTGTTTGTGTGTGTGTGTTCAGCCACTAGTGTCTTTCTTATTTTTGTTTTGTTTCTTCCTCTGCATGAACTGACCTCCTTTTAAACATCTTTGGCCTTGAATCTTGCCACTCTGAGCTTTCTTGACTTTTCTTCAGCCATATTGGACTATTTTCTTAATCTATCCAGGGCTTTACACTGCCTTCTTCTCTGTATGAAACTTTATTTTTTTTAATTTAGTTTTTTATTGAAGGATAATTGCTTTATAGAATTTTGTTGTTTTCTGCCAAACCTCAGTATGAATTAGCCGTAGGTATATATATGTCCCTTCCCTCTTGAACCTCCCTCCCATCTCCCTCTCCATCCCACCCCTCTAGGTTGATACAGAGCCCCTGTTTGAGTTTCCTGAGCCATACAGCAAATTCCTGTTGGCTATCTATTTTGCATATGGTAATGTAAGTTTCCATGTTACTCTTTCCACACATCTCACCCTCTCCTCCCCTCTTCCCATGTCCATAGGTCTATTTTCTATGTCTGTTTCTCCACTGTTGCCCTATAGATAAATTCTTCAGAATCAATTTTCTAGATTCCATATATGTGCATTAGAATATGATATTTATCTTTCTCTTTCTGACTCACTTCACTCTGTATAACAGGTTCTATGTTCATCTACCTCATCAGAACTGACTCAAATGTGTTCCTTTTTATGGCTGAGTAATATTCCATTGTGTATATGTACCACCACTTTTTTATCCATTCATCTGTCAATGGGCATCTAGGTTGCTTCCATGTTCTACTATTGCAATGAACAATGGGATACATGTGTCTTTTTCAACTCTGGTTTCCTCAGGATATATGCCTAGGAGTGGGATTGCTGGGTCATATGGTGGTTTTATTCCTAGTTTTTTAAGTAATCTCCATAATATAAAACTCATAGAGGAAAACATAGGCAGAACACTTGATGACATAAATCAAAGCAAGATCCTCTATGACCCACCTCCTTGAGTAACGGAAATAAGAACAAAAGCAAACAAGTGGGACCTGATTAAACTTAAAAGCTGTTGCACAGCAAAGGAAACTATAAGCAAAGTGAAAAGACAACCCTTGGAATGGGAGAAAATAATAGCAAATTAAACAACTGACAAAGGATTAATTTTCAAAATATACAAGCAGCTCATATAACTCAATACCAGAAAAACAAACAACCCAATCAAAAAGTAGGAAAAAGACCTAAACAGGCATTTCTCCAAAGACATTCAGATGGCTAACAAACACATGAAAAGATGCTCAACATCACTCATTATTAGAGAAAAGCAAATCAAAATCACAATGAGATATCACCTTACACCGGTCAGAATGGCCAAAAAGTCTACAAACAATAAATGCTGGATAGGGTGTGGAGAAAAAGGGATGCACTTGCACTGTTGGTGGGAATGTAAATTGATACAGCCGCTATGGAACTTTATTTATATCCTCAACTTGGCTTACCGATTTAGAAATCAGCATCACTTTATTCCCTCATCAAGTGTTTATGGAGGCCCATCATGTGGCCCCCTTGGAGGAGGGCATGGCAACCCACTCCAGTGTTTTTGCCTGGAGAATCCCATGTACAAGAGGAGCCTGTCAGGCTATAGTCCACAGGGTCACAAAGTGTCGGACATGACTGAACGACTAAGCAGAGTGCAGCATCATGTAACAGGTGCTATGATCTAACAGTGAAAAAGGTATATATACATAGTCCTTGTCCTCACTGAAATTTACCCTGCATCCTTACCATATCCACCAAGTCTCGACTTGAGGCCTCTTCTAATCAAGACGTTTCATGGTGTCCTGTACTTCTCTCTCATAGCCCTTCTCTTAAATATTGTAATTATTATACTTCTTACCAACAGTTAACCCTCACTAGATTGTAAACTCTGTGGCAGTATGAACCATGTCATCCTGATCTTCAATTTATTTCCCCTCCCTAGCACCACATTAAACATTTGTTCAATCAACAGTAAATTGCTGAAAAGTCAGCTTGGCTCTGAAACATACCCAGAGCATAGCCTGTGCAGGGCCCTGTAGGAGACAAAAATACAGGCCTCTCCCACCAGCCAAGTGTGGGTAGTGAGCACCAAGATCTCTGACTTTTGGGCCCACATGGGGAGCTAACAAGCCCATTGTGATACTCTCTCGAGTCTGCTGGCAGTGGTCACTCATGCTGACCTCTCCACCGACTCAGCTTCTACTGGAGTTTTCTTCCTTCCCAGTACTTTCTTTACGACTGTGCTGGGTCTTCATTGCTGCCTGTGGGCTTTCTCTAGTTGTGGTGCAAGGGCTTTTCATTGCAGTGGCTTCTCTTGTTGCAGAGCATGGGCTGGAGGTATGGAGGCTTCAGTAGTTGCACCACATGGGCTAAGTAGTTGCAGCTTACGGGCTCTAGAATGTGGATTCAGTAGTTACGGAGTACAGGCTTAGTTGCTCCATGGCATATGAGATCTTCCCTGACCAGGGATCAAACTCATGTCCCCTGCATTGGCAGGAGGTTTCTTAACCAGTGGACCACCAGGGAAGTCCCTTCTTAGTACTTTTTTTGCCCCCAATCCACAGGGTTCGATCAGCTTCACAGACCCTCCGCTTATATCTCCAGGAACCACACGACATTCTAAGCAGCAGCAGCCACGCACCTGAGTACCTCATGGTCAGTGAATGACCAGACCCCATGTGAGGTACCTTCCAGCTTCCTCCGAGGCCTCGGGGAGTTTCCTGTTTCCTATAGCTGTTCCTGTTTCCTGTCCCTATAGCTACAGAGAGAGGAGTAGACTGAAAGGTCAAAGATGAAGTTCTGTCACTGACATGCCCTTGTCTTGGTAAATCACCTGGCCTCCCTAGGCCTGGTTCCTTATCTAAAAAATGGGGTGCTATCTGCACACCTATCCTAGGATGTAAGGAAGATTTCCCTTTGACCTCCCTGTGACTGTACCAGGGCTCTCTCTGTAATGGCAGGTCTTGTCTTCCATGGTTTCCCTTTGTCTTTAGAATGGCACAGTCCTTTCCACAGCCACAGGCTTCTCAACAGTCTGGCTCAGCCTACCTCTCTGGCCTCAGCTTGGGTACAATCTTCCTGTCGATCACTGCACCCCAGCCACATTCCCCCACCAGGGCCTTCTTCACATGTGCCTGAAACCCTTTACCCCCTTTGCCTGACCAACTCCTACTTATCTGTAAAGTCTGAGCTTAAATGCCACTCTTGCTGGGATAGCACCTGGATGATCCCCAACATAGTTAGGCCCATTACATCTTGTCACAGTGGCCTCTACAGATCCTTTGTGGGGCTTATCACAGCAGTCCTTAAATACCTGTGCATGCCATAATTTATTTCGTCGCCTCTCTCTTTCAAAACTCTATGAGGGCAGGTTCTGTTTCTGACTCATTCATGACTGTATATTTTCAGGGATTGGCAGAGTGCTCATCCCAGAGACACAAGGTAACTTTTAAAATATATATTATATATATATATATATATTTGGCTGCACCCAGTCTTAATAGCAGTACATGGGATCTTCTGTCTTCATTGTGGCATGTTTGGGTTCTTTAGTTATGGCATGCAAACTCTTAGTTTTGGCGTGTGGGATCTAGTACCCTGACCAGGAATAGAATCCAGGCCCCACGCTTGGGAGTGTGGAGTCTTAGCCACAGGACCACCGAGGAAGTGTCAAAGTAACTTTTTTTAAATGAATGAACTCTTTTCATCTTAGACCATCAGGGATAGAGATCTAATGGCTTCATTTTACAGCTGACAGAATGAAGGCCCAAGGAAGATAAAATGGCTTTTCCCAGATCGCATGGCCAGTGAGTGGAAAAGGTAGTTTTAGAATTCATTCATTCAAGAAATCTTCTCTAAGAGCCTACTATGTTCCAGGCACTGTCCTAGGTGCTGGAGATGGAACTATGGCCAAAGTAGGCCCTGACCTCCTAGGACTGACTACATTGTGGTGGAGGAGATAAGCAGATAAACAAATAGCACTTATCATCATTTCAGGTGTTATATATCTGTGAAGAAAGAGGTGCTCTGAAGACAAAATCCCATAAGCAGTGAGGACTCAAACCCATGTTTTCTGCTTCCAAGTGCAGGCTCTTTCCACTACACCACGCTGCCTGCCCTAAGTAAACAAACACAACCATAATTTATGAGGCTCCTTCAGCTGCCTGTGTGTGTGCTTGGTGGGGTGAAACCCTCATGAAGTCCATGAAAAAGGGCCAACATCATCAGAAGCAGCAGCTGACTGGCTTGCCTGCTAAAGCAGGTGTCCCGGCGTTAGCCAGCCTGGCCTCTACTGCCTTGAAACTTCACATCTGGCGCCCAAAGAGAGAGGGAGTGTGTTTAAATAAGACCGTTATTGACCAAGTGGATTGAGGAGGTTGGAGTTGGCTCGTCTCTAGGAATGATGCAAACCACAAGGGGACAGTACTCAGGAGGCGGACAGAAAAACAGATGGGCTCAAACTGCAGGCGTGACTATGAGCACCCCAGCCCCCATCACTGGGGGAGGCAGGGGGAGGCTTCTTCGCTGCCGAAGATCTGTTTACTTTTCACTTATAAAAGAGCCCTCTGATGCCTGTTTTTGGAGAAATAGAATGTGCACTGAGACCCCTGGCTTTCCTCTATACTGTTTCAAGTAGAAGTGTGGTTGAAACAAGAATTCGGAACATATGCAAGACACAGCAGCCCACGGAGAGGGACAGGTGCTGGTGGCTCAAGGATCGGACAGGTGATAAGAATCACAAGGCTGACCACTCAAACACTCCCTCCTCACTTCAGCAGAGCATCAGATGTGATAGGCCAGTGTGTTGTCTATAACAAAGGTTAGTTGAAAAACAAACAAATGAAGGATGACAACTCACTTTTCTCACATAAGTAAGATTAAAGTCCAAAGCACTGCTTTGAAAATAATAATAATTATTTACTGACCAAACATTATGAACTGGACACTTCCTGGTCTCTCATCCTCATAGTACTCTGCTCGTAGATACTGATATTATCTTCATCTTACAGATGAGCAAATCAAGCCTCAGGGAAGTTCAGTGACTTCTGAAAAGTCACACTGGTAGTGAATGGGCACTTAGCTCCAATCTGTCTCAACTCTAAAATCCAAGTACTTCCTATTAATACAAAACCAAGACGTGACATCCACTTGCTTGAAAGCAAAAAGTGACACTTTCTAGCTGCTCGGCTGCTTCTAATGTGTCATTGGCTAAGAAGTTATGCAACCCAAGCCATGAGTTACACACAATTCTAAGTAAGGGTGGGGGCTTCACGCAAAGGTTTCAGGATAGCTGGTCCCTTATTTTAGGGTAAACCTAGGAGTTTGCAGCCAAAACTCCTCACTGCTAGAGTAGAAGCCTGTCATTGTCCAGTCCCGAGCATAATGGCTGTTCAGTGAATGCCTGATGTGAACCCTCATTACAATATGCAAGACGGCTTACTGTGTCCCACCCCACTGGAAAAGAACAGATGTCAGGAGAGGATGGTGATGGGACCCTCAGTCTGCCCCTCAAACCCCAGCTTGGCTAATGCTAGCCAGGTAGCCTCTCTTAATTTCTTAATCCACAAAATTGGGCTGGTATCTACACTTCACAAAATTATGAGTAAATGATCAAGTATATGAAAGCACCTGGTGTGTAATAGGTGTACAATAAATACAACCTTAGTCGTATTTATTCATTATTCATAGGAGATGAGTTTAGTTGGCCAGTCTGGGACTATGGGTCATTTTGGCCCAGAAAATTCCAGGGAGATACAGTCAGTTCCAGGTCTAAATCAGAGTGTGTGTTTGTGCGTCAGAGAATGGCCTACATGGTTCCTTAGTGGAACCGTGGAACCAATCCCATCTACATGGTTTAACGAGGACCATGGCTCAGGCAAAAGCCAGAGGATTTCCAAGCATGAGATGACCCAGCAAAAGGCTACTCAGTCCACATTTGAAGTCACCCCAATCCTCTCCTGTCCTGAGTTTCCAAGGGTATCACAGAAATTTGCCTAAAACTGAACTAAATCCAACTTCATATTATGTTCGCCTGCTTGTTCTATCTCAAGATACAGGTGCAGTTTGGCTTTGATTTATGATCTATTTCAGATCGGTGATTCTCCAGGCTACAAAGGGTGATTTTTCTAATGTAGGAATCTCAGATGTTACAATTTATCAATGGCTTTCTACTGCCTATAAAGTCTAGACTACTTAGCAAGCCTCTGTGATGTGGCCCCTGCCTACTTGTCTCAAAACCCACTATTCCGTCCCTCACTAAACTATTCGTGACTCCATTAACACTATGCTTTCTCATGTGTCTATGCCTCTTATGTAATATGTCCTATTCCTTTCGCTGGGGGTGCCCTTCACTTTCCCATTTGACAAACTTTTATTCTTAGTTTAAGAACTTCATCCCGTGAACCCTTAATCCCTAAGGCAGTCACAGACAACCCTTCTCTGGGCCCACACTGACTGTGGGCACATACTTCCTTTATGCAGCAGAGGGAGGACATGACACAGTGGAAAGAAAATAGGTTTCAAGTCAGAAAGCCTAGAGTTTAAACTCTGGCCCTCCTCCCGGGCCAGCTGGAGAGATGTAGCCTTTCAGCCTAATGTATAGTCCACTTGTATGGTTCCCCTTATGTAAAGACAGATGCAGGGACTTGTAGCCAAAAGATTTAGTGACCTGAACCACCAGTAAGGTCATCTCGATCTGACAATTCTGAAGTCGCAATTTATTTACCCCTTTTGTTCCAGCCTCCACATTGGCCCACACATCCATCTGACAGGGAGTCAGCTTCCTATACAGGTTTGCTAATCGTAGTCACTCAAGTATTCTAGTTCCTCCAATTTTTCATTATAAATTATTGAAAACAAATGCATCTCACCTCTGCCACTTACTGGCCAAATCATTTAAACTCTGAGCCTCTGTATCATTTGTAGATGAAAAGTGTTGTGAGGATTAAAGAAAATAGATCTAGCACAAATTCTGGCCCACAGTAAGCACTGTTTTATCATTACAGCACATATTAACTATTTGTTAACTATGTCTCTCCCTCCACTAATTCATTCATCTTTATATCCCCATCATCTAGCACATAGTAAACTTTTGACATAAGTCTGTGAGACGCACAAGACATACATGTTTGACCTTTACAATGACTTTCAGTTCCAGGAAGCAGAGAACTTGTCATGTGCTTTTCTTTTATCTTTCATAGCAGCCACCATGACTGTTGGGCAAATCAGTAAGCATTCATTCAAGGCACGTTCAGGAGAAGACCAACACATTCTTCTTAGCAGTGGAAAAGTTACATGATGTGAAGTCTGAAGACCTTGGTTCTAGCCCTAGTCCACCCCCTTACTGGGAGGGGGATTAAGCATACTTGATAAATGACCTGGGCTTGTTTTCTGCAAAACAGGGTAGAGAAAAACCTTGAGGTTTATCACAAATAAGATTAAGTGAAGCAACACGAAAAGGTGGAATACAACTAACAGGGACAAGAAAAACTATCAGGCTTCATGGTTTCAGGAAAACAGTTCTGCTTCCTGTACCTCCCATACCAGGAGAGGCTAAACCCCCCGCCCCGCCCGCCCATACCAGATTATGCTGTTTATGTAATCATCACACATCTTTTAGGAAAACCTGGTTTGGGGAAGACTCCTTTGGTCTAATCCAGAGCCATCAGAGGCTAACAAGTGGCCTGAAGCCACTTTACTACCTGTGAACTCAACATGGCTTCAATAGGGCAAAAACATGCCAAATTTCTTGACTTTCTTACAGAGGTTAAGTCAAAGGCAAGGCCAAGAATTGGACAATCTTTTCCAAGGAAAAACAGTGTTCTTGATTTAGACTAAAAGCAACTAAATGGATTACTTAGCAAACTATGCTCTATTCAGAAGAATTTCCTGATGATCTAAAAATTAATCATAAAATTTTATTCTAGCCTCTCTTTAAATTCTTCCTAACATTTATTAGTTTACTTATCTAACTATGTAATTTAGTAAGTATGGTATACTGGACATAATTGAATCTTTGTTATAGATTCAAGACCACTTGGCAGGAATGCTGTAGAGAGGACTCAGGCAGAAGATGGGTGGTTGAGTTGGATAACCAGTAAGATCGCCTTCAAATCTGACAGCCTGGGATCTGAACAACCTAGCTGTATTTTCACTTGTAAAAATGAACATGAATCATAATCAGGCAGTATGAGAGTGTGAGCTAATATAGAGCCACAAGCAGTATAGCATAGGGTTAAGGCTGCAGGCACTGAAGCCAAATTGTCATGATTGATAGCCTGCCTGTCACTTGCTGACTCTGTGATCTTGAACAAGTTGTGTTATTTCTGTTTCAGTTTCCTCATGTGTAAAATGGGAATAAAAAAAAAAAAGTACTTGTCTCTTAGGGTTGCTGTAAGGATTAAGAATTAATATATCCGGGAGGAAGAGGCAAGATAGGAATAGGGGATTAAGAGGTACAGACTACTAACATAAAATAAATAACTCACAAGGATTTATAACACAGGGAATATAGCAAATGTTTTATAATAACTATAAACTATAACTTTTAAAAATTGTGAATTACTATATTGTTCACCGAATATTATATATCAACTATACCTCAATTTAAAAAAAAGCTAATACATTCAACCATTCTTGGAACAGTACCTGCCACACAGTAAGTGTCCTGTTTTGTGTTATCTAAAGTGGTAATGAAAGTTGCTCAGTCGTGTCTGACTCTTTGCGACCCCATGGATTATACAGTCCACAGAATTCTCCAGAATACTGGAGTGGGAGCCATTCCCTTCTCCAGGGGATCTTCCCAACCTAGGGATCAAACCCAGGTCTTCATTGCAGTCAGATTCTTTACCAGCTGAGCCACCAGGGAAGCCCTTGTGTTAGCTAAATATATGTCACAACGGGTCTTCCCAGGTGGTGCCAGTGGTAAAGAACCCGTCTGCCAATGCAGGAAACATAAGAGATGATGATTCGATTCCTGGGTCAGGAAGGTCCCCTAGAGAAGGAAATGGCAACCCAATCCAGTATTCTTGCCTGGAAAATCCCATGGACAGAGGAGCCTGGCAGGCTACAGTCCATAACGTTGGAAAGAATCAAGACACAACTGAAGCGACTTAGCACAGTATGCATGTCAAAATACTAGGGACTAACTGCCCATGCATCATTTTATTAGAGCCTGAAAACAACCCTTTAGGGTAGATGGTATAGCTCATTCTAAAGATGAAGAAACAAGTTCTTGGAAGATGAGTACCTCACTCGATGTCAGTGCCTGGCACGGGATTTGAATCCAGAGCCCACTGCCTCCCAACTCATCTTGCTTCCATCACAGCTCCCTGCATCCCCAGTATGTCAAAATTGTTGTGTGTGTGCAAAACTGAGCTGAATTTACACTGATCCAATATATGTAGATCCTGCCTTTTGGAATAACCCTGGGTACATGCTTGCTATCTTGTCGATATTCTCATTTTTAAGGTAGGGCAGAAATAACTCCAGTAAGGATTCACTTTATCATGGTTTACTTACACCATGATTATGTAAATAGTCATGTTCAAACAGCTAGATAAAAATCCACTAAAATGTTGAACCTCCCTCAGCCTGTTTCTTGTCTTAAGTCCTTTGTTATTCTTTACACGGGACTATAAACTTTGCCCATTGTGATTATCCCGGTTCTCTTCTGAATTAAGTCCCTCTTACCACTCACCTAAGCACCATCTCAGCTGCTATACAATGCTATTTATTGTGCTTGTGCTCCACAAAATGCTAACCTCTGAGCTCTTGCAATCCATCAAGTACCTTATCTAGGGCTAAATATAACTAGTATTCAACAACTCCTTGACCCTTTGGATTTGAATGACCTAAAGCAGATGCTGAACAATGTGATTTTTTCCCATTCTTCAAGAGCAGTTCGGTATAAGACATAAGAACCTTGAGAAAGCAAGCCTAAAGGACTGAAAAAAAAAGACTATCCATGAAGAACTTTGAGTGTTAAAAAAAGGGGGGGGGGGCGGGTAGGAGAAGCCAAAGTGAAGCCTCAAGAAATAAGAAGTCTGGCAAAAAGCAAATGAGAAAAAAGAAGGGCAGAGGTGGTGGAGGAGCCAGACGATAGTTATGGGTTGAAATGAAGGGGAATTCTAGAGTTAAGGTGGGTTTGGATCAGAAGCCTTCCCAAGTTTCTCAGGCTCAAGAGCCTGGGTGGCAATCTGTGGGTGGCCCACACTTAAGAACACACGAAAAAAAAAAACTGGACACAGACACAAGTGGTGAGAAGTGTCAAGCAGCAGGGAGTGGCAAGAGTCAATCCTAACTGCAGTCATTTGGGTACAATGTGCCCTTCAGAGAGGGCATGGTGACAACATGGGCTGATTTACAGAGCCGCCAGGGTAATAACTCAGAAAGCAATACTGCCTTTTCCCAACAAAACGAGGCAGCCCCAGAATGTTTCATGGTGGTAAAAAGCTGCATGACAGCATACTGAGGTCCCAGAACCAATGAAAGGAGACAAGTTTACCAAAACGAGTCTTGACACAGAGTACGTTTCTGGCAAATATGTTATTATGCACTCACTCTATTCAGGTCCTGGAGCAACTATTTCATTTCCTTATATGGCCCTTCTCTTCAGCTCTCTCCTGTATAATAACTAATGTCTTCTTAGAGAAACAAAGAGAAGGAATAGAACTGTTCCACTCGTCCTCTGTTTTTTTCAGGGAAATGAGCAGAGGCACATATCACTGAGATGTCAGAGGAGAACTACCAGTTTTTTAAAATCACTTTTTAAACTTGAAATCACTTCTGCTAGAGAAAGCTGTATTGATGCAGGAAGACAAGGGAAAATACTGCAACTGCCTATCCTGACTGCCAGAATTAAGCAGTCTCACTTTAACCAGGACATTTTTAATTCCATTAGAACTTTAAATACCACTAGAACTAAGATACAATGTGCGAGCATGGGTAGAAACATTCCCTATATGGCACACAAAATCAAAGAAAATACCAGCTGTCATGCTTAAATAAAAATCAACTTCTAATGTTACTCTTCTTAAAATTCTTCAGTTGGCCCCCACAGTTTTCAAATAAGATCCAAATTCCTTAGCAAGACCCCGACTTCACTTCTCGATTCCCAAATTCCCTATTCTTTCCTCCCTATTCCCAAATTCTAACAGTTCATTTCCCCCTAAAAGTCATGTTCCTCTGCCTGGAAAATCCTTTCATCTTTGCCTGGCAGAACCCTACTCATCCTTCAGAGAAACTGCTTAGTTTTCTCTCCTTTGGGAAGACTTCCCCAACACCCACCCTCCCATGGGCTCTCAGAAGACCCTGTGCTCATTTACGATTGCACTTACAATGGGATGCTACAATTTCATTTTACTTCCTTGTTTCTTCTACTAGTTCCTGAGGACAACTAGTAGAAGAAACTAGGATTTCTATAGAATTTCTAGGATTCTATATTCTAGTGGTCACGACAGAAGCCTGACATGATGCACAATGTTTTCATGAATAGTCGATAGTCATTTGTGAATCTTACTTTCTCTCATTAGGAAAATATACCCTCTAAAACCTTGCATAAAATAGGATAACAATCTTCCTTCCCTCTTTGACTACATTTATAGCCAGAATGGTGATTTTGAAAGAGTATAACATCTGGGTCATATCCTCGATAACATTTCAGGAAGCTGGTGGCTAATTGCATCATTTATGACATCAAGAAGGAAGCATCATTTGCAAAGCACCTACGTGTTCTGAATTTATTCTGTATATAAATTACTTCACCCTTGACAATCCATGGTAACTTGTCTGAGCTCTAGTTTGATAAAGAACCTGAGGTTTAGAAATCTGCCCATGGTCATACAGCCAGCAAGTGGTGAAGCCAGACTAATACAATGTGCAGGATCAGGACAAGATTTTCTTCTGAAGGAACTAAAAAATGAGGTTGGCTAAAACTAAGATTTCCCACAGGGCTGAAAAGTGATGAAGACAGCAAATAACTTGTCCATCTCAGACTATGGGTATGCTATTTTAACAATATAAACTGAAAACCAGCCTTCTTCCTGTTCAGAGTTTGAATAATTGCATACACTATTGCTGTCCTGTCAAATAACAGACTCATCAGACATTCAGTTTGAAGCACTGTTTTAAAACAACTTCTCAAATTTATTTAACTCATGTGAATAGCATGGTAGGGTTTTTTTTTAAACAAAAAGAAAAAAAACAGCCAGTGCTTACTACTTACCAAGCCTCACAGATGGCTCAGAGTGTAGGCAGCATACTGGGCACAGTGATCACAGGATTTGCGTTATCCTTGCAAAGACAGAACTCCACCAGCACCAGAGGTTTCCAATTCGAAATGTGATTTTATTTGAGATCCCAATGTAATTTTTTTAAAAACGACTGGATTGTTGCTTTTTTTAATTTTCCATTACTAGTTAGAAAAATGACTAGAGGCAATGACAAAAATAACCATTTAAAAGGGATTCCTCTCCAGAAATTTTTTTGTAAAGGTTTAAGTTCAGCCTTTCCAGCCTTCTCTCTGTCCTTTTACGTTTTAAAAAGAAAGGGGTTTGGAATATGTCAACCTTTACTCAGCTTGCTCACAAAGCCTCTGTCTTCTCAAGTTGTAGACATATCGCCAGGACTCATCTCCCAAACCTCTGGTTTTAATCAAGAACATGGGGTGCCTAGCTGGAGGGGCCTGAGTGACAGTTGCTTAAAGAAGCTCCTATTAATTCAAGGTCAGTCACAAACCTAACCTTAAACAGTAGATGGCTGACTGCATCACTTACGACATACACCAGGCGAAGGTGGAAGGAGCAAGAGGCAAGTCAGACATCCCTCCTCTGTTAAGTCATGAGTCAGGCCAGCAGCTGAGCCTGTGTTCCTTTCCTTTCCTCAAAGCTCACAGTGCAAGGTCACTGCCACACCACCTCCATCCCCCAAGCTCACTGTCCAGCCATAGGGGAAGTTGCTTCCACGTTTTCACTGGAATAAATGATTTTCCACGAATAAAAAATGAAAATGTTTAGATGTACCAATGAATGACTTGGCTCTCTCCATCTCTTCTTGGGGAACCTCTACTTTTAAGCACGTGGGGAGTTAAAATTACAGAGGAGCGAGACTGACAGACAAGGTGCTTTACCTCTTCCTCAACACCTTTCTGGAAAACTGCTGTTTCTAACATTCAGGTTCCTTGAAAAGGAGAAATTTTACTTAACTGCTGTACACTGTGTGTAAGAAGGGACTTCTCTTTTTAGCCTTCATTTCACTGTGTGGGTTTCCCTCTCTAGGTCTTGAGAGTGGGAAAGGGAGAGTGGAGAGGAGACAAAAATCACAAAGAGCAATACACAGCACACCCTATGTCAGCAACATGACAAATCCTCTCACATCATCAGTGCTGACTATAGTTTCTGGTGGGGTGAATACAGCATTGCTTTCTGTTTGCGTTCTGCCTCAGGCTTTCCCCAACCACTAATTGCAGGTAAAGGTCTAGAGAGGAAGAGCTTTTGAGAAAGGGCGAGAGCACAAGTAACATGCTGGTCTGGGGCCAGGTGTCAGTGTACTTTATAATGGAAGAAAAGAGGGTTACAGGCAGATTTTTGTCTCAGCCTTAGTCCAAGATTTAAAAGACTTACAGAAAATACTTTACACAGAAGGGTGGCAGTGGGGAAGGGAGGGTGGGGGAATGACAGACACACCCAGTAAAATTCAGGGATAAAAGAATACCTGCACAAGTCCATGGAATACAAAAGAACAAGGAGGATCACTTCCTGAGCCATACATGGATGGATAAGGGCAGAAGATGCGTAGGACACAGTGGATTAGCCATTAACGGCTTCAGTGATAATTCAGAAACCTGTTCCAATTTATTTTTGGAGTGAAATCTTCTCCTGGACAGGTCAAAATTGTGCTTTAAAAAATGTCATTAGAAGGTAACAGCTTTTCAAATATTCTTTTGCCTCTTGCGTCCAGGTGATTTCCTTTTTGTTGAAAACGAGAAGCCATATAAACCTTGCAGGGTGGAAGAACAGTCTTTCGACACAGGTGAGGCGAGGCGCTGGATGAACTTACACAGTAAGTGAGAGTCTGCACGTCCTGGGCTTGTCCCTTGACCACACCACATCTCTGACCTAACAGAGATGGCAGTTCACTTTCTCGCGAAGAAGCCAGTAATGGCCACTTGTCTATTGGCTTTGCCCATAGCAGCAGTTCCCTTCTTGGGGCCTTTTCGTTCCTCTTTAGGTTCCTTTTTCACAGCCATGGCAGGAGGCCTATGGATAGAGGAAGTCTTCATCTTAAGCTCTTCTTCACTATCTGTGCAGGATTCACTCTCAAAGACTTTCTCAGTCACTGGTAGAACAAGGGGAAAAACAGGATATGAATGGGTTGAGTTATTTAGAACACTGCTCTCGCAAGAGAATAAGCTATCTGGTTCACTCCAATCCCCTCAGTCCCACTGACCGAGGGAGGTGTGCTCACCAATCACTGCAGCTTAATACTGCTGGGAGATCAGATCCCAACTCAGGTAGTAGGCAGTATCTTGAGCTCACAGCCTTGAGCTGTGGCTCATAATCAACATTACCCCTTATTCTGTCACTGCTGTGTACCATGACTTTAAGTGGGCCTGTGTCATTTGATTGCCCAAATCCTGCATTTGGGCCTTTGTGCTAGCTAACTGCCTAAACTCTGGATCAGAACTGTCTGCTGATCTCAAACACCTGCTTCTACCTCCATGCTTTCACTGACTTCTTCAGTCTCATCTCCCTGACCCACAGTGCTGCCATTTCCATCTTTGGTTTTCCTGCTCTTAATCTCGGTTCGACCTGCTAGTCCCTGTCCCGTCTAGCTAGGCTCACTGCCACAGTACCTCCTGGCTAGCCCTGCCCTGATGTCACGGAGGGTCTGCATGTCCTAAGTACAGAGAACTGGAGATTAGTTAGTTCCTCCCTTGTTCAGTTCTTGGTTCTCAGTGACCCAAGATTTAGTAGTGGTCTACATCATGAAGATACTATCTCAGGCAAACTCAATCAGATGACAAACTTGATAGTTTTAAGGTAAGACGATGATAAAATGAGAAAGTTACCAGTGCTTTTACTCCTTCTCAGCCAAGGGCATATTTTGCCTTTTCTCCTACCAAAAAATTCACTGAATTTTTCCCACAGGAAACTTTAAAAAAATTTACATGAGTGAGGAGTCACTATAAGAAAGCCCCACAGGGCACAGGCACAGACAATGGCTTCCAACAATGATGTTCCAGAACCGACAATGTTCTCCAGTACTGCTGCAGTGTACACGGCAACCACAAGAAACAGTACAATGCCACCCTCCTGTGACTTTAGAGAGATGCAGCAGCTGTACAACCAACATCATCTAAACCCTTTCTCAGCAAATGATGAAAAACAGAGAACCTTTTCATAGCAGAACAGAGTAACCTAATATGTATAATAAATATTCAAATGAGCAAAGTGAAAGGTATTTTTTTCCCATTAAAGAACTGTTCCTTAATAGTTTTAAGCTGTCAACTATTGATCATTTCTTTCAAATAAAATATGTCAAACTGTTCTAGAGGCATTGACTTTGGAATCAAATACACCTATGTTCTAATACCTAGTCAGTCACTTACCTAACCTCAGATTTTAATGTGTATCAGAATTACTTGAAGCCTTGTTTAAACATGGATGGCTAGGCTTTATTTCCAGAGTTTTAGATTCAGTAGGTCTGGGGTGGACCTGAGAATTTGCTTTTCTAACATGTTCCCAAGTGATGCTGATAAGCTGCTGGTCTGGGGACCACACCTTGAGAATCACTGTTTGTTGCTTCCCTGTAAAAGGTCATTTGCTACCTCAGAGAAAGTACAAATACATCCAGTAATCTCTGGCAAGCTCTCTTTAATGCTATATTTTCCCCTCACAATTGGCATGCTGGAGATCAACTGGCGCTAGCAGTGGAGTATTCCTTCACCTTATCCATCTATTCTTATTAAGGCTGCATAATTAACAGTCGTCCTCCCACCCCCACCCCGCAAGAGTTCCTAGGATTTATCATTACTTTCAAGAGCCTAGAATTCACTTTGGCTGACTCCTGCCAACTTGGAGGCTAAATAAACACTAAAAAGTTTTAAATATATATTGAGTATTCTTGGAGGCCTTAAGGCTTCCCAGACCAGAGGCATTAGCATCTCCCATGAGCTTGTTAGAAACACAGAATCTCAAGTCCTACCCCCAGGGCCTACTGAATCACAATTCAAAATGTGGCAAGATCTTCAAGTAATGTATATACTCAGCAAAACGTAAGAAATGTTGTTCTCAGATATTTAGAGAACTTCCATGGTAGGCTTATACTGCAACAATTATGATCGCAGAACATCATCCCCATCCTGATGCCAAAGTACTACATAACTGGATTTTGGAAAAAAATTATGACCTGTTAATTACTCAATATCTCAATTCAGGTAAGTCTGAAGAGCCATCTACACATACAGAAAAGACAGGACTTACTACAAAACTTGCTCCTCTATAAGCTATATTCTGTATTAAACTGGTGGCATGTCTATAATATTAAACTTCAGCATCAATTAGCTCATTATTTCATGACTAACCATTGCCTGTCTCACTGCCAATTCTGTGCAATCCATTGCTTAAAGGAGTTAAAATCAGTCAGGGCAGCATCAACAGAAATTCTTAAGCAGAACACTTGTTATAGCCCTTAAGAGCTAAAAGGAGCATTTCTATATTCAAAGCGGTAGCTACTTCAAACTACAGAACAAAGGAGATTTCAACTTAAAAATACAGGACCTTTATTTTAGCTGAACAACATGCCACTTTTCTGGGCTGCCATAAAAAAAAAAAGGCCCAGTTTGTGGGGGTAACAGAATTCTTTTCCACTCAACTGTTTTGCTCTTATAAATCTACCCTGTCCAGAAGTCTACCCCACACATATCTCAGGGGCCCAACTCCCCAGTCCCTGCTGTGAACTTACAGAAAGGGAAAGATCAGCTTTTTAAACCCGCAGAATAACTGCTATCCAGCACAGGACAGGACAAGCCCCCTGAGTTGGTGCGTTTGGAACAGTCTGAGCAGAGAGGAAAGCAGAACTCTTTTGTTGGTTACAGGAGCCAAGATTCATTAAGTTGAGCTTGGAATAAAAACTTTTCAAAAAAAATGTGCTATGTGAGCACAGTTTTCATTGTTGCATCCAAGGCTCTTAATAGTCCTGTCTGGAGACAGGAGTACAAAAAAGTTCACATCCCATACCTGGCCAAAACTTGAGAACTGTGTTTTGAACAAAGCAATATGTAATTAGCCACAAATTCCCAATGAACTCTTCTAAAGGTATTTTTGATGCTTTTCTTTTGGGGTAGCAGGAGGAAAAAACTAGCACTGATGCTTCTGTCCTCTTAAATTTAAAATGAAAATGAATTTAAAAATTCAACAGTAAATACATAAATTACCATTAACAGTCAAACCAAGAGACTTGAAATTCATGACTAGAAGACTGAAAGCAAAAACAAATAAAACAAGACCAAAGTCCAGAATTCACAGGCTCACAAGAAAGTTGGCACTGCAAAGACAAAAATCTCCTGTGTAAGGAATTTTACTCCCCAAGCATATGCTACAATGAAAATGGCAGAGGCCTTTTCAGACAAGTGAGGCAGGGAACCAGAGAGGCTCAAGATCGGTGAGATGTCTTCACTAGTTTTAACCACCACACTGTTTGGAAACGTTGGTTCTTCATAGTCAATTAAACCTTTTTAAGACAAAAATGTGAACCAGAAAAGGAAAATCAAGAAAGGGAAAAAATACTTCTCTACAAGAGCTGAGGTGTGGCAAGAGTCACAGGAAAAGAGAAATGACACTTTAGGGCCATCTCACTAACAAGATGTTGAAGAGCCTAAACCTACAACTCTTCACAAACACAAAAGATAGTACCAGGATTTGAACATTTCATCAGGACTCAAGTGATGACTCAAAGCCTGAATTCTATTTTCCCTCTGGATCTCTGTAAAAGGAACATGCTTTTATCTAACATGATTTATAAAACAGGAAACACAGGAAGTGATATGGAAGTCATACCCCTCTACAGAACAAATTGGACAAAATACGAAGAAGACGCCTGACACTCTCTTCAGAGTCTAATCATCTGCAGGAGCCTCTTTTCCACAGTTCAAATGTATAAAATAAACATTCAAAACAGCCCCACTTGTTTCTCAGTGTCTTTGATAATACTTAAAGTTGGTATTGTGGTTTCCATCTTGAAAGTGTTTTTTTAAATCTATTACTTCACGTGAATTTTCACAACGATCTCACGTGTAGGCAAAATGGCTATTTTCCCTTCCACGCCACAGATGAAGAAACTCCCCAGCCAGAGATGCTGCAATTTCTATCCGAGATCTCAAGTGTATGAACCAAAGAGGAAGCAGGTCCTCTGTAGCTGCAGTGTTCCCCATACTCAGCTACTCAGTGTGGGCCACAGCCACGCAGCACAGCATCACATGGGGATGAGGCGCTCTGCTCTGTGAGGGGTTAAGGTGCTCTCTACGGTCATTACTCTATCCCTGCAGCCAAAATTTTTTCTTACCCATGCAGCCCTCCTCATCCATAAAGGTTTTAGATTTTAGCACACGTTTTCGTTTTCTTTTGTTTTCTCCATTGGAGCCCTAAAAGGTCACAGGAAGATCAGAGGATACAACATTAAACTAACCAATCAAGCTGTAGAAAATAACAAAAATTTTTTTATCTTTTAACAATCACCCTCCAATATTTTATGAGCATAAACAGTTAAACAAGGTATATACAAATTTCCCTTTAGGGGACCAGCCCAACCACAGACAAGTTATGCTCATTGATACCTCATTATGAGACGAAAAGCAGCATGTTGAGCAAAGAATTGTGTTCATTCAGTCAACAAACTTTTGTTGGAGAGAGCAGGCACCATGGTTAAAAATACCAATAGGACAATGGCCTTAGTTGGAGGAGAGAGACAAGGAAAACAGACCACTGCAGTCCACTGTGGTAAGGGCTTTAATGGAAGGCCACAGCAGATACTGGAAGTGCCCAGGGAAGGCCCCTAGACTGCAGGTCTCCAAAGCATCCACCCTTGCTGTGGATACCTGCTAGTTCAGCCTCAACACTGCAACATTATAACTGTCTAACTTAGTATTAAAAAGGTTTTACTTATACCAACTTCTTTTTCTCCCCACTGGTCTTTCACTCCATTTTCTTTTAAGCTAATGAGGAATTTAGTGCAGAATTTAAGTGACAGTCAAATGAATTAAGGAAAACTAATAATCATAAAGGAAAAAAAAGCCCATCTTCTCAATCCTTCATTATTTACACTCGAAGATGCAGACAAGACCCAGCTGAAGATTACTGAAAACTATATTTCCCCATTTGCAGCCCTTTTCTAGAAGAGCAACAAACATGTAAGTTGTTTGTTCTACTTGCAAATATAGTTTGTCTTTCACAAACTCTGCTACACTTAACTGTGCACAATGCCAAAAGAAGTTGGATGGCACAGCTGCTCTGAAACTGGAAGCCATGAAAAACTAAAGAGCCCCTAGGATTGACATCGGCTACATTCCTGAGATGATGCCCTATGGCTAAACTTGCCCTTCCTGTGAGAAGAGAGGGAATGCCCATTCTGTACCACCTACAGGAAAGCAGGATGAGACAGGAGCCAGCTACTGCCACATGTGAAGTGTAGAGCAGAGAACTAACACAGCAGAGCGGCTTCATCCTTGGGCGATAAAGGACACATCCCAGTGAAGTTTTACCTTGACAGGAGGCGGCTCCGGCTCAGTCTTCAGCACTGGTTCAGGAGAAGGAGAAGGAGGAGGTGGGGATGGTGACTCAGTTTCATAAGCTCCAGGAGAGTCTGGTATGACTGAAATAAGGGAACAAGCTTAGATAAGAGAACTACGGCAGTGTCTGGTACAATGCCCTCTCTACTGGTTCTCTACACTTCCATGTCCAGCAAAGGGTATTTTGCAAGCAGTAATTCATGACAATCCAGGACTCTGCAGTTATATATCTATCTATTAATATATAGATAACTAGACAGATATCTTTAAAATACACATTTTATCAATTTTCATACAAAGAGAATCAAAGAATCGAAAATTATTAGAGCTGACATCGTAAAACAATTATAGTCCAATTAAAAAAATTATTAGAGCTGGAATGTACCTTAGAGATCATCTTAACTAGCTTCTAATTTTATAGATAAGTCAGGGTATGCAGTTGTTTTAAAAATATCCACTGATTATCTACCATGTGTCATCTATTTCACTGACATTACTTCACTTTCTCCTCACAACAAACCTAAGATACAAATACTATCATTCATACATTATAGAGTTGGGTAAACAGAGGTTCAGAGAGGTTGATTAGCTTGTCAGGGGCACAGAGCTTGCAACTGAGGCAGGAAGTTTTAAACCCCAGTCAGTCTGATTCCACAGCCTGATTATTTCAACTATCCCATGCTGCCTACCACTAAGGTACAGACATTTTCTTAAGATCAAGTAAGTGGAGAGAGTCCTCAGATTATACTAAGTGTGAGCACCTTTCAACTGAAGAGCTACAACTCCATTACATTTGAAACACACCAACACATCCATCATTCCTTATGCTTATGTCACTAAAAGCATACTGAAGGAGAACACTTGGGTTAATAATAAAGACTAAGGCAGACCAATATGGATCCTAACATATGAATGTGGGCAAGTTTTTAAAAAATCTCTTTGAACTTCAGTTGTATGCAGTAATAGTAACAATGATTTTGTGACTGTGACTTAAGGATTATTTGCAATCACCTGAGATGTTTGTTAGACTTAAATTTTCCAGCTGACATTGAACAGCATAAATCGTGGGGTTGTGGAATCATCTTTGAAACAATGATCACAATTATAGCTCTAACAACTAAGACTTGCTCGTTAATATGATTAGCAGGAAAAGAGTACTTTAAGGAGAGAAATATCGCTATGAAAGAGGTACCACCTGAAAAGAGAGCACCACCAGAGGGATCCCATCAGTTTCGAACAGTTCCAGAAACAGTGGTCTTAGTTTAAGGCCCATGAGAAGGGAAGTGAAAATCCTCAGCTGACCCATTGCTTAATTACCGCAAAGAAACTGCTGGTCAAGGGACTGGGGAGCTGCTTAGCCTCACCTGCTCCCTGAATCTCCTGGCTGTATTCAAATTTTTAGCACAAGTCTTGGATTGAAATTCTCCCAACTCATTAGGTCAGTGTTAAAAATTATGACAGTGGAGAGTTCAAGGCCAAATGACCTAAAGAGGTGAAGCAGAACAACAGCCAGAAAGAAACAATAAATTACACACTTCAAGTATGAAATGGGCCCCCAAACTTTATAAGCTCTAGGAAATAGAAACATGAAAGCAAAGTGGTCCAGCTATTAACCAGCACTGGGAGGCTAGAACACAACGGGAGCTTGCCTAAGAAAAAGTCCAGTCAAACCACCAGAACCAAGCACCCATTTTCCTGAAGGTGCAGCTATTAAGAAAGCTCTGAAGCAATGAGCTACAGTGGCAGGAGAGAAGTTTATGCAGTGAGGACGCCAAAGAAAAGGAATTTTGAGTGCTCAGTCATAAATTTATGAGTTCTTATTCTGTTTCCAGTTCTGCAGCCACTTGACTTAACCAAGGAAAACACATAATCCCAGTGGCACTGTCTAATAAGACCCCTCTCACTGCACGTATGGAGCTGTTTAGAGTCCCCCTTCAGACTCTAACTAAGCTCCATACAGGCAGAGGCACCACCATTTCCCTAGTGCTGAATATACAGTAACATTTTTAATAAAAGAATCATTTTCTGAACTATATTTGGGATGAGGAGCTTCCAAGTCAAGGAAGATGCAGCATATGCCTCCCTCTCCCTTTCACACATCCTCACGGAGAAACATTATAACAATAATAAAGGAAAGAAATGTTGTAAACCCCTCATAATAGGGAAGAGAACATCACAGAAGCCAAGAGCTCTTAAGGAATAAGAAATTTCAACAAACCCTTGGAAGATGGAAGGTGGATGGGAAAAAGCTGACAAGAGAAGCATCAGTCAATTAGGTTCAGTATGATAGGAGAGGTTACTATTAATATGTAACTCTTGTACTTTATCTGATTTTTGAAATTGTATATATGTATTACTTAAATTTTTTTAAAAATTGTAATATTTTAAGAAAGGATAGGGAAAACAACTAGAATTTTCTGGGCTTACAAACATTAATCATTCATTTTTATAATAACCCCACAAAAATCACTACTACTATTTGTTTTATACAACCAAGGTTCAAAGAGATTAAAAAAAAAAAAAAACAAAACTTGCCCACATTCATATACTAGAATCCATGTCTGTCTGCCTTAGTCTCTATTACCAAGATGACCATACTCCTTCAACATATTTTTAGTGATATAAGCTATGTAATGATGGATATATTGGTGTGTTTTAAATATATTTGTAACTGATTTTGCAGCTCTTCAGATGAAAGGTACTCAAGTAGTGAAACATCACTTATCCCAGGAAAGCACCCTTCACTGGGGCAGAATAAGAACTGTGGTAAAGATAATTGCAGGGATCTAGCAATGTAACCACTGTTTATCAGTTTTCTGGAAGAGATGGGTAATTAGAATTCCTGGAAACCATTCATAGCTTCCTAGGAAATTTTTTAAACTACTTATCTTAACCTTCAAAAAAGGGGTGGGGGTGGGTCATTTGCTTACCATTCTCTATAAACAATTTGCAAGGACTGAAAACGGTAGCAAAGACTGAAACATACCAGTTAAAACTACTTTTTCCTAGCAATATAGATATTACTCTTAATGTTATTTCTTTCTGGGTCTGGCTTTTCTTTACTTTACAAAAAGAGTATACAGAACTGCTAACGGTGCTTATGATCCTGACAGGGAGAAAGAGAAAGGAATACTTTCTCAGGTATACAGTTAAGAATATGAAGTTGAAGGGAATTTTCCGAGAGAAGGTACTTTCACAAGTATATTATTACCATTAAACGCTTACTGAATTTCAACAGGAAAAGTGGGGTGAACATTAAGAAAACTGATTATATGTTAAGTATTGTCCTGGCACTTTTGAAACAGCATTTTATTTGATGTTCATAAAAGGCCTATCTTATGTGATAACATCCTATCTTAGAGAAAACAAGGAACTGAAGAAGTTAAGTAACCTGCCTAAAGTCACACAGTCAGTAGTGGAGGTAAGATTTTAAACCCAGGTCTGTCTGACTCCAAAGTCTCTGCCATTTGCTCCACTCTTGCTGCTAACTTCTAGCTGAAGATATTATACTGAACTAACAGCACATGTTCAGCATAGCAGAAATAAAGCAACAGTAGGTTAGAGACTGTATGAAAGTTTAAAGTAAAATCCCATTGGCTCTGAGACAAAGAAGAAATTTAGGAATAAAATGGCAATAGTTTATAAATTTAGTCAGATGCCAAAAATTATCTTTCCCAGAAAAAAAAAAATCTGAGAGTCTCTGCTCTATATCATGTTATTATAGGCTGTCCACCTCCTCTTTCACATTTCTTCTCCCTTCTAGGCTAAATAACCCCACTCTTATTTCTTGTCACTTGAGAGTATCATTTTTGTGAGCTAAGGATCAGAACTATAGAGAGTATTTCAGAAGTATGTAAAGAGTGTCAATCAATCACAGCATTACAGCTGACTCCTTCACTAATACTAGAGTATCTAGTTTATTTTTTAATGTATATTAAGGCTAATGGTTTCAAAGACTTATCTAGAATCTTCCTCAAGTTCTTTCCCTGGTTGGAATTAGGGATGACTACTCCAGTTAGCACACATTCCTAAGTTACCTCCTAAGTTATTTTCCTGTGTGTCTGCAGAGTTGCCTCTATTTCCTCAACTCTTAACCAATCAGAATGCTCCTTGAGGGCTGTTTCATCTATACACTTTGAAATCTTCCTTTCTGTGGTCTTGGTTAAAGCATTTTGATAAATGACATGGAATGAGGATTCAGCATCCTCCCTATCTGTTTCACAGTCAACAAAAACCCTAAGTCCAGGGAGGAGTCAAAGATGCAGCTCTGCCATAGACACAGTCAACTTGCTTGTACAGTTTCTTAGGTCTGTTCATTTCCTTTGTGTGACTGTCATCTATATATATAATTTGTTTCTCAACTCACTTGAGTTAATACCACCCCCCCATCCCAGTTTGGATTGCCTCTGTTACCACTTTCAGTGCTTCTTACAGTAGTTTCTGGTAAGACTGGAGTTTAACAAGTTTAGCTCTGTCCTTCAACAGCATAGCAGGTTTCTTTTTTTTGCATTCATTTTTCTTTAATCTCTTAAAGAATCTTTCAGTTTGTTTGCCTTTGTCTACCTTTATATGATGCTGAATCCCTTTGGATGAGAGTTCTGGCCATTTCCTAAAATGCTTTCTATGCCATGAATTCATGGAGAATCAATCATAGCAGCTCAAGCTTTTCACCACCGGTTCTCAGAGCAGGCTTTTCAGAGTTGAAGTCATATGGCATATCAGTCCAACCCAGGAGTCGTTCTCTTTGGTCTTTTTTAAAAAAAAACTTACTTGGCTGTACTGGGTCTTAGTTGTGGCACTAAGGGATCTTCATTGACATGTGCTTGAAGAATCTTAGTTGCATGTAGGATCTAGTTCCTTGACCAGGGATTGAACCTGGGCCCCGTGCACTGGGAGTGCAGTCTTAACCACTGGACCATCAGAGAAGTCCCTCTTTTTTCTATATATTTTCGTTTACCCAATTTGGGACGAATACTTGAATTGGCTCTTAGACTACTTGATATTCTCTTAAAAGGCACATTAATTTTTCAGGCGAGATTCTTGCCCTTACTCTGTTCACTTATTTTATAACAGTGTCTACAACTTAAAATTAGGAAGGTCCACAGTGTCATTCCTTTTCAACAACAACAATGCAGATTGATCTTAGTGTGGTTTTACTTATGTGATACAAAACAGCACCATTATCCTTGATGTCTACAATCTCATCCATTTTATAAGACACACATGAAGGTACCCAAAGGAAGTTCAGTTCAGTTCAGTTCAGTCGCTCAGTCGTGTCCAACGCTTTGTGACCCCATGAATCTCAGCATGCCAGGCCTCCCTGTCCATCACCAACTCCCGGAGTTCACTCAAACTCATGCCCATCGAGTCCGTGATGCCATTCAGCCATCTCATCCTCTGTCGTCCCCTTCTCCTCCTGCCCTCAATCCCTCCCAGCATCAGAGTCTTTTCCAATGAGTCAACTCTTCGCATGAGGTGTCTAAAGTATTGGAGTTTCAGCTTCAGCATCAGTCCTTCCAATGAACATCCAGGACTGATCTCCTTTAGGATGGACTGGCTGGATCTCCTTGCAGTCCAAGGGACTTGCAAGAGTCTTCAACACCACAGTTCAAAAGCACCAATTCTTCAGCACTCAGCTTTCTTCACAGTCCCAACTCTCACATCCACACATGACCACTGGAAAAACCACAGCCTTGACCAGACGGACCTTGTTGGCAAAGTAATGTCTCTGCTTTTTAATATGCCATCTAGGTTGGTCATTAACTTTCCTTCCAAGGAGTAAGCGTCTTTTAATTTCATGGCTGTAGTCACCATCCGCAGTGATTTTGGAGCCCCCCAAAATAAAGTCTGACACTGTTTCCACTGTGTCCCCATCTATTTGCCATGAAGTGATGGGACCGGATGCCATGATCTTAGTTTTCTGAATATTAAACTTTAAGCCAACTTTTTCACTCTCCTCTTTCACTTTCATCAAGAGGCTTTTTAGTCCCTCTTTACTTTCTGCCATAAGGGTGGTGTCATCTGCATAGCTGAGGTTATTGATATTTCTCCTGGCAATCTTGATTCCAGCTTGTGCTTCATCCAGCCCAGCGTTTCTCATGATGTACTCTGCATATAAGTTAAATAAACAGGGTGACAATATACAGCCTTGATGTCCTCCTTTTCCTATTTGGAACCAGTCTGTTGTTCCATGTCCAGTTCTAACTGTTGCTTCCTGACCTGCATACAGGTTTCTCAAGAGGCAGGTCAGGTGGTCTGGTATTCCCATCTCTTTCACAATTTTCCACAGTTTACTGTGATCCACACAGTCAAAGGCTTTGGCGTAGTCAATAAAGCAGAAATAGATGTTTTTCTGGAACTCTCTTGCTTTTTCAATGATCCAGCAGATATTGGCAATTTGATCTCTGGTTCCTCTGCCTTTTCTAATACCAGCTTGAACATCTGGAAGTTCTTGGTTCATGTATTGCCGAAGCCTGGCTTAGAGAATTTTGAGCATTACTTTACTAGCGTGAGAGATGAGTGCAATTGTGTGGGAGTTTGAGCATTCTTTGGGATTGCCTTTCTTAGGGACTGGAATGAAAACTGACCTTTTCCAGTCCTGTGGCCACTGCTGAGTTTTCCAAATTTGCTGGCATATTGAGTGCAGCACTTTCACAGCATCATCTTTCAGGATTTGAAATAGCTCAACTGGAATTCCATCACATCCACTAGCTTTGTTCGTAGTGATGCCTTCTAAGGCCCACTTGACTTCACATTCCAGGATGTCTGGCTCTAGGTGAGTGATCACACCATTGTAATTATCTGGGTTGTGAAGATCTTTTTTGTACAGTTTTTCTGTGTATTCTTGCCACCTCTTCTTAATATCTTCTGCTTCTGTTAGGTCCATACCAAACACCCAAAGGAAGAGCTCCATTTTATTTTTTAAAAAGGAAAACGTCCTTGATAATAAATATAATAATAATCCTTATTCTCCTCCTTTTTGTGTTTGCTACTTTCACAAATTACCAGAAGATTATGGTTCTTGTTAAAAGGTTAAAGTTGATTTTGAACAGAAATAGGTACATTGTGTCTCTCAGTGCTAGGATTACTACTGTCACTGCAACCCATAATAAGCAACTTTTTAGCTTCTTGAGCTAAAGTCATCATAAGAAGAACTGATCCTTCTGTGGACCGAATATTTGTGTTCCCTCAAAATTTGTATGTTTAAGCCCAAATCCTCAGTAGTAGCAGGAAGAGGACCTTTGGGGGATAAAATGAGGACAGGATCATAATGAATGGGATTAGAGACACAAAGAAGATTTCTTTCTTTCTCTACCATGGAGAACACAGCAAGGAGGTATTCTTCTACAAATGAGGAAAAGAGCCTCTCCTAGGAATTGAATCAGCTTGTACCTTGATTTTGAACTTCTCAGCCTTCAAAACTGTAAGGAATAAAGTCCTGTGGTTTACGCCTCCCAGTCTATGGTATTCTTATAATAGCATCCCAATTTGACTGAGACAATCCCACTAGCCAAAAATTAAAACTTTAAATTAAAATTTAAAATAAAAAAGTTAGCAATGCCCACCTTCATCTTCACTGCTATCAGACTCAGGAAGTTTGATTCTTCTCCTCTTTTTCTTCATGTTTTCAGTTTCTTTCGTCTCATCATCAGATAACTCCACTTGCTTCCTCCTGTTGTCATTCGGGAATAATTTAAGCATGTTACACAAAATAAAAATATAAGTACTCATATGCTACTATCGGCCTTGCTTCATAATTCATGAATTTAATTCCAGAGGGTAGAAAATAAAAGTCATAAAAGACCCAAAGGATACTCTGCTAACTGACCACACACAACTAAGTCACTTCAGAATAAAAACTTCCTCTAGCTCTCTAAAGACTACTGTAAGCTACTTACCAGGTTATTGAAAATTTCTCTAAATTCCTTACTTCCCCTACTTTTGATTCAGTCACTCAACAAGCATTATGAATGCATTCATAATTCATTCCTTACTTCAACAAGCATTATGAATGCAACAGTTGAATGATTGTTGATTCAGTCATTCAACAAGCATTAAATAAGCAGCTACTACTTACATAAAGAATTTTTGCTAAACACCCAGATGCAAAGATCAAAAAAAGTACCATTGGTCTCAAAAAGCTCTGGCAGGAAAAACAGATACAAATACCACTGACTATAAAATACAGTATGATAAATTTTTCTGAACAAATAAATGTTAAGTGACATGACTCTTATTTTAAAACTTCAAAATCTAAACAGTTTATCAGATAGAAAAGGGAGACATAATTTTAAAAAGAAAGAACAATATGAACAAAGGCACAGGCAGAAAACATTAAGGTGATTCTAACTCTAAAATCACTGTGGATAGTAACTGCAGCCATGAAATTAAAAGATGCTTGCTCCTTGGAAGAAAAGCTATGACAAACCTACAAAGTGTATTAAAAAGCAGAGACATCACTTTGCTGACAAAGGTCCATATAGTCAAAGCTATGGTTTTTTCCAGTAGTCACATATGGATGTGAGAGTTGGACCATAAAGAAGGCTGAGTGCCAAAGAACTGATGCTTTCAAACTGTGGTGCTGGAGGACTCTTGAGAGTCCCTTGGACAGCAAGGAGATCAAACCAGTCAATCCTAAAGGAAATCAACCCTGAATATTCATTGGGAGGACTGATGCTGAAGCTCCAATACTTTGGCCACCTGATGCAAAGAGCCAATTCACTGGAGAAGACTGATACTGTGAAAGAGTGAAGGCAGGAGGAAAAGGGGACGACAGAGGATGAGATGGTTGGATGGCATCACCGACTCAATGGACATGAGTCTGAGCAAACTCCAAGAGGCAGTGAAGGACAGGGAAGCCTGGTGTGCTGCAGTCCATGAGGTCGCAGAGTCAGACACGACTTAGCAACTGAACAGCAACAATAACATAATAAAAAAACCTAAATCCATCTTGACATCATTTAGCTCTTCTATCTGGATACTCCACCACACTATTCATTCAATCAACAATAATTTATCAAGGGCCTACTGTGTGTTACAGACACAAATAAGGACAAGACATAGTTTTTACCTTCAACCATATTTCTTACATAACAAATATCAATACATTTTTTTACCTTAAGCTAGAAAAAGAATAAACCCAAAGTAGAAGGAAAAATAAAGAGCAGAAATCAATGAAATAGAAAATTTAAAACAGTAAAAATTATTTTTCAAGAAAACTAATAAAATTAGTAAGACTTTTACAAGATTGATAAAAAGTACATATTACCAGTACTAGGAATGAAAGAAGAAATCTGTAGCAATACCTACAGATTCTATAGATATTCAAAGAATAAGGTTATATAGATTAAGAACAATTTTAACTTAGATGAAATAAATTCTTTTAAAAAGAGATTCAAGTGCTCGCTTTGGCAGCACATATACTAAAATTGGAACACAGAGAAGATTAGCATGGCCCCTGTGCAAGGATGACACGCAAATTCGTGAAGCGTTCCATATTTTAAAAATAAATAAATAAATTTAAAAAAACACATTAAAAACTGACCACAAAAGAATAAAGATATACTTGAATAGTTCTATTTAAAGAAATCAAATTCATAATAAATATTTTCCCACAAAGAAAACTCCAAGCCTAGATCCACTGGTGAATTTTATCAAATTTTTAAGAAAAAAATAATACATATCTTACATAAACTCTTTTGGAAAACAGAGGAAGAAGAAAACTCCTCCTAACTAATCACATGAAAGAAGCATAACTTTGATACTGAAATCTGGTAAAGACTACCAGCAAAGATAATATAACTGATTATACCCCCATAAACATAGATGCAAAAAATTCTTAACATTAACAAATCAAATCTATCAATATATAAAAAGGATAATACATCATGACCAAGTGGGGTTTATCTCAAGAATGCAAGGTTGGTTTAAAATTTGAGAACCAGTCAGTATAATTCACCAAATTAACAGAAACACCATACATTTACCTCAATAAATGTAGGAAAAGTATCTGTCAAAATTCAACTCATTTATAAACACCATACATTCACCTCAATAAATGTAGAAGTATCTGTCAAAATTCAACACTCATTTTATAAAACATCAAACTAGGAACAGAAAAGAACTTCCTGAATCTGGTAAAGTTCATGTATTAAAATGCCAACTCTTTGCAACACCATGGACTGTATAGTCCATGAAATTCTCCAGGCCAGAATACTGGAGTGGGTAGCCTTTCCCTTCTCCAGGGGATCTTCCCAACCCAGGTCTCCTGCGTTGTAGGCGGATTCTTTACCAGCTGAACCACAAGGGAAGACCATGTGTTAAAAACACACAGTTAACATCCCACTTGGTGGTGAAATGCTGAATGTGATCCTGGCAATAACCATCAATGAGTGTTGTACTCATGGTAGGAGACATTTTAACCCATCCATATCACACGTTCTGAGGAGGTGAGGCTCGCTGGACAGAGCTCTGACCCTCTGCAACTTCAGCATTTTGTTTATGTTTTCTAATAGAGTAGCCACAACCTTGCCACCAAAGTCAAGTATTGCTGGGCCTATCAGTGCTGACAGTGTCCTTTAGAATTTCTTTCAACAGACTAGTTCCTACCAACTATGAGGTAGTGTCTCAAATTCCTGGATTCATTTTTAACAGCTTGTGTGCTTTTTATTTTCTTTTCTAATTACACTTTACCACTTGAAAAATAAACTCATTGATACAAAAAGAAAACAAAGAACTTTTTCTCTTAAATTTCACTGGAAACAGTAACCCCTCATTTGGCAATCTAAGGTGAAAAACAGACACAGAGACATATACTCAGGCACACTTGTGCCATGTCCACGAATATAAAATGAAGTAACGGGGGAAAGACAATCAATTTATATCAATGGAGCCCCAAAAAACTGGCTTTGAGCTCTACATCATCCAAACTGGTTGATTCAAGTTCTGCTTCACTAGATAAGCTATGGAGCGTCTCTCTTCATTTTGGTTATACAGCTGTATCCCTAAGGCATTAAGTAGGATTTAGTACTCAACTGAAAACTGCCTGCCTGTCAATAAGCCCAAACAGACCTTTTCACCCCCAGCAGAGACACTCTTCCCTCACAAGCAACAAAATTTTCCTACCTCTTTTTTTCTTTCTGTTGCATCTTAACAGGCTCTGCTTTTTTGCTAGATTTCTTCAGGCCCACAGGGGCTGCCAGCTTTGGTTCCGTGACAGACAGTGGAGGTTGCTCCACTTTTTTTTCTTCTTTCACTTCTTGTTCTGAGTCCAAATTGACTTTAAGTTTATCTATAAATAAAGTATAGCAGATGATATATAACCCCGTCGTGCAATATTAATTTATCATTCCTTTGACAGTTTACTAAGTGCCAGGTAATATATTAGGAACATGGGCTAAAGGGATGAAAAACAGTCCTCGTCCTAACAGAGCTCATGGTCTAGTCAAGAGAACATTTCTCCTTTCCAACTACCACTCTAGTTGAAACTGTTTTCATTTCTGCCTCCTGCTAATCCCTCATTATATCATAGCCCCCAGGCCAAATGATAGTAAAAGTAGGTCTTAAGAAAAAAATGAATACAAATTTATGAAGTACCAACATTCTCATTTGTTAGATGAGGAAATTAAGAGTCAGAGGGATTAAAGATGTTTCCCAAGAGTACGCAGCTTATGAATTATGACAGCAGAAAAGCATCTCCTTTTTATACTCAAAAAAATATGAAACACCTTTTTAAGCAAAGAAAGATAACAGATGACGACTTTCTAATTTGTCACCAATGCTGCAATTTTTAAAAATATATAAAACATTAAGGTGCTTGTTACTGAGACAGAATTCATATATCATGAAATTTACCCTTATAAACTGTACAATTCAGTGCTTAATTCCAACACCACTATCCAATTTTAGAACATTTCATCACCTCTAAAAGAAATCCTGTACTCCACAAACCATCCCTTAACAACCACTAATAGACTTTCTGTCTCTATAGGTTTGCCTATTCTGAACCTTTTGTATACATGGAATCATATAACATGTAGCCTTTTGTGTTCAGCTTCTTTTATTTTGCCATTTTCAAGGTTCATCTATTTTGTAGCATGTATCAGTACTTCATTGCTTTTTATGGCTGAAAAATATACATCTATCACATATTGCTTATCCATTCATAAGATGATAGACCTCAGCATGATATGTTTCCACAGAGAGAGCCCTCCTCATGCACTGTGTGTACAGGTGCTCAGTCGTGTCCGACTCTGTGCAACCCCATGGACTGTAGCCCTCCATGCTCCTCTGTCCATGGGATTTTCCAGGCAAGAATAATGGAATGGGTTTCCATTTCCTCCTCCAAGGAATCTTCCTGACCCAGGGATCAAACCCACATCTCTTGTATCTCCTGCACTGGCCTTATGCATTGGGCCTGAAATAATACAGTCATGCTTTCCCAGTAACCTGAAAGTAGCAAATTTTCATCATTTTTTTCAGAATATAAAAATGTTTTCTGATGGCTTTTATGGAAAATAAAAAAACTATCACCCCAATCTATCCCCTAACTACCATTATGACCATCACAGAAAAGCAGATTTCTGACTAATTTTGCTTGCATAGGCATGTAACAAAAATGCTTCCCACAAAATCTTTGTAAAGCATTATGCTCCAAGAAGTGTGCCATAATTACCCTGCAACTCCTGCATTCTTCCTGGTATTCTGGCCACATACCCTCAGGGGATGTGTATTTGATATGAGAAGTACGGAAATATGTGATTATTGGTTCTTTTTATTTGAAAGAAGTCTCATCCAAATATATATTTTTAAATAAAGGAGATTTGCTTTCTCAAAATGTAAACATTTATAAATGGCCATTACTACCTGGGCCCTCCTAATTCAAACCGAGGTCTAGTTCATTACTGTAAGTAATCTGCAAAAATAAGAAAGGCAAAAAATTTGTTTTTGTAGCCCCTTGGAAAACAGAGGCAAAAATGATCATACCAGGCAAATTGACAAAGCATCCAAGATATTAACACTGCACTGTTTAACCAAGCAACTTCCCTTTTAATCACTCATTTTCAAGAACCCTATGAAACAAATATTTAATTCTCTTTCCAAGTCAGGAAGTAAAATCAGAAATAAGTAAACTATCCTTCAGGAGATCTCAACCAAATCAGCTCACCCGTAAAATCCACTGTTCCAGTTGGTTATGTTCATCAATACACAGGTTTGTAGACTGCAAATTTATGTCAGGATGTAGGAAAACCACATAGTAGTGTGTTAGATGGGTAAAAACTGGACAGGTGGTCTTCACCTCAGATAAAAGGTTATTATATTAACATTCACATATTAGTCAAAGGAATGTAAGAACATGCTTACTCATAGCAGCTTTTCCAAAAAAATTGCTTATGACATTCCCTTTCCCTGGTGCCTTGGGGCCTACCGAAGATGCCTGAAAGCAAAGCAAAAGAAAACACACATGATTTTTCTTTCTGTGTTTAGGCTGTTCTTCAAGAAACAGTCCAAAATGTCAACAGTAGAACACACTGTCGTGATCATAGAGCCTCATGCCAAAATGTGTACAGATACTAGGTATAAGAACAAAGCCAGACCATACAGTGTTTGGTATTCATCTCCAAAGCTTAGTTTCTCATAGTTTTTATAAAATTATTATCCATGAATGTGTCTAAACATTTTTTTATTATATTTAAAAACTACTTACTTTGACAGAATTAAAACAGATCAGAGGCAGTATGGTACAAAACGGGGAAAAAACCCCAGAACATTACATTTGTAATCATCGTAAGTGGAAGTGAATTCTGGTTCCACCACTTAACAGCAATACGACATCCAAAGTACTTAACAAGATGATCACAGAACGGAAAATGAGGATTTAAAGATCAAACTATCGGCCCAAGAATTAAATGATTTACACCAAGGTAGAAAAAACTAGAACTAAATATCAGAACCTTATATAATTAAACTACAACCACTGGAATTATTAAATGCTTTTCTAGTTACCCATTCTGAGCTGTAAAAGCACATTTTTTTATAGAAGACTTACATTTGTTACTTCTTTAGCCTCTGTTTTGGTTTCCTTATTGGCATCTTGGGCTTTAGAAGCAGCTTTAGAAGCAAACATGCCCATGATTCCTTTGGGCTGCTGGGAACTCTGTTTGGGGATAGATGGGCCATGACCATTGGTGGTCAACTCATTACTGGCTTGTGTCTCAGGTGATACCGGAAGATCTGACTGCTCAAACGTTTCAGAAGATGAGGATTCAGCAGGGGCTCTAGGGACTGCAGCTGCACACTGGATGGCACTAAACCTGAGGAGAGAAATGTTACATTAAATTAATTGTCAATATCAAACCTTATTTTCAAACTCTTGCTTCTTCTACACAATACTTTCTAACCAAATACTATAAAATTAGGAAATTTTAGAACTAAAATGGATTTTAGAAATGAGTTTGTGCAACAAGTACTACAGAGAGGAGAGTGAAGTCCTAGATTATACATCTTGTTGGTAATAAAACTAAGACTGAAAACAGGTATCTTCTACCAAACTATGGGTATTTTTGCTTTTTTGAAAAAAGCATCCTAATTCAAAATAGTAAGAATATACCAAACAATAAGAAAGTATTAGTAATTTCACCAACTTTGGTAAACCAAATGGTTATCTCTTTATTTTTAAAGACCTCCACCTTACAGGGCTAGATATACCATAAATATTGACTGAATCAAAATTAAAGCTTTAAATATTAACAAATTTCCTGGCAACTCTCCTGACCAGAATGGATCATGCTTTAGAACACGGAATAAACTGGGAACAGAGCCACTAGCTCCTATAACCTGTGGTCCTTTATAGTCATTTGTTAATAATTTATAATAATCTCAACTAACAGCACCAGAGAAGTATGCCCATAGCCAAGTGAAAAATTTGGCACAATTTGCATGCCATATTAAAGGGAACATTCATCTCTTCCTCTGTAATCATCGTAGATGTGCCTGTTTCACAAAAATCCATAATATAGTGTTCTATGTTGTAAATGGGTAACTGATCCATCCTTTTCAAATGGCTGTACTTAAAGCAAAGTTTTCCAACAGTTCCTGACAAAGAACAACATTTTACTTCCCTCAGTCTTTTGCTTCTTGAGGATAGGTGAGAGCTCCTTGAAGGTAAGTGTATTATTCATCTTTTGTATTTCAGGTACCTAAGACAAGACCTGGCACATACAAATATAGATTCAAAGAGAGATTATTTAAGACATGGAAAGTGAGTCTTCTGGCTTCTCTCTCTTCTTTAGTGTATCATCTCACCTTGGGATGGGAGAAGATGGAGGTTAAGAAACTACGTAATGATAGCAATTACCTTAGAAATCAACCAGGCACAACTTTGAGATTAACTGGCCTAAGGGAAAAAACCTGGATAAAATCATTTAATTTCTGAAGTAACTTTAGGCTGAACAGCCCCAAGCAAGAGTTCACAGCTCCAAAAACCTTCCACTGATTTATTACAGTCTACATAGAAAAACCTCACATTAACACAAATATTTTGTGCATCAGACTCAAGAACAGACGGAAATCATTTCCTTTCACCCACCATTCTTCCTCTCTGGCCCTGCAATGCTTCCATGTACAAGGAAAGAGAGCAATGTTTTATTTCATTGTCAGCATCTAAAGTTGGCCCCAAGACAACTCTTTCTCCATTTGGTCTACATTTCCACACCTTAGGGTCAGGACCAGGAACTGGCAATGAGGAAGAGACCAAGTTAGACTGGGAACATGTCTGAAGAGAGAAGAATCTGCTCAATCTAAAATTTCAGCTTTCTTCCTGTCATAGCACTTCTTAAAACACATGAAACAATGAGTCAGATCTCAGTTGACCCATAATTCTCAGGACCAAATACAAACTTCTTTATTGGAAATAAATTCTTTACATTTCTTTTTTATTTATTATTTTCTTCACATTTCTACTGAGGATATTTTAAGTATTTAAGTAAAGTTTCACTGAATTGCTTCCTACTATCACATTTCTACTTGCCATGTTTATTTTAGTGGTCTCTATGCAAATTTGATTTTGGACTTTTGTGTCACTTTTATATTAGTTTCCTTACTTGCTAGACACAATAGAATTGATTTTTAGAGCTTGACATGCCAAAACTAGATTTTAATACAGATTATTTTTGAAATCTAACAGATTACATAAACATATCAGGGTGTTTATGTTTTCTTATAATCCTTCTCTAAAAGACACCAGACATAAATTACTCTTTAGCAGTATAATTGTATTTATTTATCTAATAAATATTTGCATGCCTATTACATTCAAGGTTTTAAGCAGAAAAAAAAAGAGCCAATGTCTACCATTAATTCACTCAACAATCACTTATTTAATAGTTACCAGGCACCATTTTAGGCATACAGTGGTTAACAAAATAGACGATCCCTATTCTCATGGAACTTACAGAAATTATTTTTGGCAATTCTATATCTACCTGGATATAGACCCAACTGTATCAGTTAATCCATCTCTGCCAGTATCTTCAACCATTTCTTCTTTTTATGGCTCTTTACTAATAATACAAGTTCAAGGCATTCTCAACTTTAAAAATGGATACATTTCCCCCACCCCCAAGTCTCAATTCCTCTGTAGCAGGTAACCTCTCTTTTTCCTGTTTTACCATTAAATTTCCTAGAAAGTTGTCCCTATTTGCTCTCTCACTTCCTTATATCCCCATCTACCCAGGTGACCAGAATCTGGCCGCACCACTGAAACTGCTCTTACTGAGGCCATCACTTTTCAGTTCCTATTACATCCCCCTCCTCAACAAGGTCTGATACTATCAGCTAGTCCCTCCTTCTTGAAACTGTCTTCTTAAATTTTTAGAACTCCATACACTTGTGACTTTCCTCTTATCTCTAGCTGCTCCCGCTTAGGTCCCTCTTTTTCTGTCCACCCCTTGCTGCTGCTGCTGCTAAGTCGCTTTCAGTCATGTCTGACTCTGTGCGACCCCACAGACGGCAGCCCACCAGGCTCCCCCGTCCCTGGGATTCTCAAGGCAAGACCTCTTAAAAAATAGCTATTACTTAAATAGCGCTTACTGTGTGCTAAGCATTGTTCTAAGTGCTTTACATGTATTTATTCACTTAATCCTTTACAACCCTGTTAGTCACTCAGTCGTGTCTGACTCTTTGTAACCCCAGGACTATAGCCCACCAGGCTCCTCTGTCCATGAATTTCCCATGCAAGAATACTGGAGAGGGTTGCCATTTCTTTCTCCAGGGGATCTTCCCAACCCAGGGATCAAACCCAGTCTCCTGCATTGCAGGTAGATTATTTCCTGTCTGAGCCACCAGGGAAGCCCCTACAACCCTGAGGTTGATACTATTATTAGTTTCATTTCAGGAAAATGAAGCAGAAAGGTTAAATAATTTGCCCAAGGTTACACAGATACTAACTGTGGCGAGAGTTTAACTTTCTGCTCTTCTTTCATCCTATACATTCTCTCTGCATGACTGTATCTACTGCTGTAGCCCAATTACCTATTTTCTCTGATTCCAAAATGTCTATCTTTACCTCCTATTTCTCTCCTTAGCTCTAGACCCCCGTATCTATTGCACTGGACATCTCCACTTGGACTCCCCATCTGGTACTCAAACTCAACATATCCAAACCCAATTCATCACTTTTCCCTTCTCCCAAAGCTTACTCCTCTTCATCTATTTCCATTCTTAGTGATGGTATCATCACCCATCCAGCAATTCAAACCAGAAATATGGCCATCATCCTTAATGTCATGAACCGCCCTCCTATCTCCACCATAACACACTCTCTTGGTCCCTAACCACTACCATACCATCCAGGTTTTGATGGTATGACTCTATAACCCATGTACTTCTTCTCCATTCCCAATACCATTTCTATACTTCAGATACTATCATTTCTACCCTGAATCATTGCAACATTTCTCCTTCATAATGGACTTGTGTGCAGATTATTTCTGTCTGATCCATTTTCACCATCACAGCCAGAGTGATCTTTCTGTAATACAATTCTGATCATCTCAATCATCTGCTTCAAAATCTTCAGTGGCTCCCCTGTGCAATAAAGCCTAAACTTATCCTAGTAGTCAAAGCATAGAGTCTGACTCCTTGTATTATTATTTCCTGCCCCTCACTCTAGTTTTCAGGTATAGAAAACTACAGTGGTTCTGCATAAGCATCGTGTTTCCTCTCGACCCTGTCTTTCCTCTCCCACTTCCCTCTGACTGGCTACTTCTACTAGGCCTTTAAGCCTCAACTTAGATGCCATATCCTTCTACAAGCCATCTCTGTCTTGACCCCAACAAAAAAGGAGGGGACAAGTGGCCCCTCAACATCCTCCTACACTCTCATTCCTATTGTAGCACTGTCACTCTATACCATAACTGCCTCCCGTAAGACCATCGGTTCCATAAGCAGGTACCAGGCTACAGTCACTCTACAGTATGTGGCATGTCACACGTACTCATCAGATCTTCGCTGAATTCAAATTATCTCGCTTAGTGCATGTCAAAGTAGTAGGTGTTCAATACATGTCTGAGAATCTGCTCCGAACCCTCCATACCACCTCACAAAGTAGGCATTATTATATCCAATTTTAAAATGAGGAAACAAAAGCCCAAAAGAGTTTAAGTAACTTGTCCAAAGCCACTGGGCCATTAGCAATGAAGTCAAAACTCCAGCCCATGACCACTAATTTCCAGAACCACGTATATTATAGTCCACCTCCTCCCCACGCTGTGAAGGATACAAAAGATGAATAAGATCTGATGCTGGCTGTGGAAGATCAACTGATTTTGGATGGAACGTAGAAGGATGTCAAATTAGGAATAGTTTTTTGAAGGACAACATGTCAATTGGTTCTTGAAGGGTGGGTAGAAATTAGACAAGCAGAGACTTGGGTAAAGGAGTAATGAGGGGGCACGAAAACAACATTTCTGGTGGCAGTGACAGGATAAATACATGAGAAGTAGATTTATGGGGAGTCTACTGGGGTTTTCAATATGGGTTGTGGCTATTTTTCACCTTATGATGTACTAATAAAACCAGGCATGTGTCTTACTGCAAGATAAATGAAGTTTTACTAGACTTGGCGTTCACTCTTAAGAGGCAGCCACTGTGTAAACATCTTACAAAATCAATTCGTAAAGAAGCCCACAAGGAACATTAAGGAGCTCACTTGCTGCAGTTCTGCAAGTTGCTTTTAAGGATGTCATAGTCGGTATTGAACAGAGGCCCACTGTCCTTTAGCATGGCTTTCTGGATGCTGTACACATGTACGCTGGCAGTCACCGCTAGCTTGGACTTCACTGCTACAAGTCAACAGGAAAAGCAGTCTGTTAATACACAAACTTCATAGCATGTGGGGATTTTAACAAGAAACCCTTCTGCATTAACACCATTTGTAATCGGTGGTGGTCCAAAAAAGCTCTAAAAGGCCAAACAGTCATATATACAGTATAGTATCAACTCTTCTGTCTGTGACAAGGACATTATGATAGGTAGGTGATGGTGAGTCAGTTCTCAGTACAGTACTGTGAGGGTATCACTCATCAGTGGACACTCAGTAAATATTAATGAATAACTGATGATACTATGATGTGTTTTGTTTTTTTTTTCAGTCAGGGTAGAATCTTATACTCTAGCATATATACATACCAACTGAGGAATAAGTAATTTATACCCGAGAAGTCTTCAATTTTAGTTTATAAAAAGAAACTCTATATAACAATACTACTACTAATCAAATAAGTCTTCAGAGGAAAATCACAAGAACAAATTATAGGTTCCATGAAGGAAGGGACCATGCCTCACTTGTTCCAAGTCCCTAGTGCCTAGCATAGAGCTTGACATAAAGTAGATACTTACTATGTATCTACTGAATGAATAAATCTACCACTGTGGGAATTCAGAAAGAAAATACTGGACATCTTCACTATCTTGAATAATTCAGTTAATGTATAAGAAAACACTCCAGTGGTAGGCATCTTTATATACAAAGTATGACAGTGGGTTTTGTCTTGAGACATCCAAGATCATGTGGATGTTTCAAAATTCCTTTGACTTGGGTATTAAAAAAATAGAACAGTAGCATTAACAGTCTTGAAATGGGTAGACAAATTTAACTTCAAGTTATACTATGCCTTTCTGACTTTATAAAACCATTCTTTAATTTTCTTCCTAAAAATATTGCTATGGAATACAACACAATATTTAGAGATCGTTGTCTTTTTATAGTTAATGAGGTGTTCCATATGATATTCATAAGTGTTTTACATATCTATCACAAGTTTTGAAATTCTGTGATAAAAGTGCTTTATAAATGTTAGCAGCTATTGGCCTTAAAAATGGGAAGTTAGTGAAGTGTCATATTTTAACATGTTTCATGAACTACTAATAAAAGAATATATGGCTCTCCAGTAAAACAGCTAAATATATATGTGATGTTAATGACACTGATGCCCTAAGAGGAAAAACTTGCTAAATCACTAAAATACTTACCTTCCAATTTATCTTCTCTCACTACTGCAACCTTGTGGCACTGTAAGGAAATAACACTTCATTAGTATTTAAGTATTAATAGTGCAACTTGCAGTTTTAAAGGTTCCTTACCAATAATTCAACTGCACTGGGATGTACAATTAGAAACCTTAGGTTCCTATGAAAATATATGTTCCAGACTCATTTTTAACTTGTTTTCTTTAAAATTTCTCAATCAGGTTAAGGAAAGTGAGAGAGATATCAATAACAAAAACAAAACCCCCCCCAAAACCCAAATTAAAAAAATACAGCATCTCAAACTTGCACTTTGCCTATTGCAAGGAAAAGAGGAATTTTCAGTAAGTAACATAATGAGTATTACTGTATAATCATATGGAACCAGTTAAAAATTGGATCTGTCTCATACCATACAAAAAAATAAATTCTAAATGGATCAGAGATCTAAAAGTAAAGAATTAAACCATATATGCACAAGAAGAAAATATGGGTGAATTCTTCTACAAACTAATATAACCTGAGAATAAAGAAAAGTTTCTTGACTGCAATTCAAAACCCAGAAGTAACTGAAATAATCCATAAAAACTAACAAATCATTTTTGGATAACAAAAAGCCAACAATTTTAAGTAAAAAGGCAAATGGTCAAATGGGGAAAATATCTACAACTTACATCACAAAGGGCTAACACATAGCTTCTAAAATAGAGAAAACAAAGACTAATAATCCTTTAGAAAATAGGCAAGAAGTATGAAGACACAGTTCATAAAAGAGAAATGCAGATGATCCTGAACAGAACATGTGCTGTGTAGGAACAGGTGCTCTCATACATTGCTGGTAGGAATGGAAAATGGAGAGTATTTGGCAATATTCAGCAAAGTTCATATATAGCCTACCTCTAGGAACATAATCCTAAAACACTCTGGCAAAAACATACAAAACACATACACATTGAGCTATTTACTGTGGCACTATATGTAATAATCAGATTGTAAATAACTCAAATAACTATCAATAAGGGACTGCTGAATAAACTAAGGTATATCCATCAATGTAGGATCATGTGGCTGTAATGAGGAATGAGAAATTTTACTATAACTGCCAGAGTAATGCTTGGGATCACTTACAAACCTTAACTGCCTTTAGTCATCATATTGTTAGTAAAATTATTGGTTTTGCCTTTCTAAATCTCATGTATCCGGCTAAAGCAAATACATATTCATTTTAATGTTAGGACAACCAAAGTTTACAACATAAGAAAAAAAGAGTACTATAAAATTGAGTAAGTTTTTAAAAAATGTAATTGTAAATATGAACTGAGAATATTGGTATGTCTTCATAATGCATTTTCTCTTAAAAAAAACAAGCATTCTTAAAAATGTCATGTTCTGCAAAATTGTACAATAAAAACTACAGAGCTTATGAGAAAAAGAGCAGTAGGAACTAATCACTCAAACCTATGTAACAGGAGCCCTAAAAACAATAATTGGTACCCTCAGGAGAAAACATGGCAGCTGAGACAGTTTAGTATCTCTAAAGGATGCCTTAGGGGATATTAGAAATGCATAAAAACAATGCAGTGGAAATGCCAGTGCTAAAACAATGTAAATGAGAGTAGAGCTCCGATTCAGTGGGTTCCTGTTAAGGGCAACACATGAGTAAGTTCAGCATCCATAAACCCAGAGCCTGGCTTGGGGCAGGCACCTTGAGCTGTTTATCAAAAAAAAAAAAAAAAAAATTGGGGAAAATATGGCTAGTTGATGAGAGATAGTTCTTCTTTATAGAAACATTCCAGCCAGTAAATCCAGAAGGAATGACAGAATTAGAACATCACCATTTTGTAACTCCTAGAGAAATAATGACCAAGGTAATGATAAAAATCAACCTCAGCTAAAATCATTACATGAAAAGCTAATGGGGAACCTAATTAAAAATGGATCAGGCCAACAACCTCTAACATCACAAAAAGAATCAACCAATCATTTCCTTGAAACATTCAAATAATGCTTTGGCAGACTTTGCAGGATGAGATTAGAAGGAGATTTCTACTTTCTATGTATTATTAAGCAATTTTTACAATAATAATAATCACTGGAAAAATAAAAATTACTTACCTGTTTAAAAAGCCATAGAAAACCTACGCATCAAAAAAAAAAAAAAGAAAGAAAGAAAACCTACGCATCTTTGAATCAGGTCTGCTTAATCTTGTTTCTGATATATAATGACATCTGATTTCATCTACACTTGCAAATATCTAATTAACATCTGGCTTGCCAAACAGTTTACCAACAAGGAAAGAATATGCTAGTCATAGAATATAAGTATCTGATAGCCCTTCAGTTCAGTTCAGTTGCTCAGTCGTGTCCAACTCTTTGCGACTCCATGAGCTGCAGCATGCCAGGCCTCTCTGTCCATCACCAACTCCCAGAGCCTACCCAAACTCATGTCCATTGAGTCGGTGATAACATCCAACCATTTCATCCTCTGTCATTCCCTTTTCCTCCTGCCCTCAATTTTTCCCATCATCAGGGTCTTTTCAAATGAGTCAGCTCTTCGCATTAGGTGGCCAAAGTATTAGAGTTTCAGCTTCAACATGTCCTTCCAATGAACACCCAGGACTGATTTCCTTTAGGATGGACTGGTTGGATCTCCTTGCAGTCCAAGGGACTCTCCAGAGTCTTCTCCAACACACTTCAAAAGCATCAGTTCTTCGGCGTTCAGCTTTCTTTACAGTCCAACTCTCACATCCATACATGACTACTGGAAAAACCATAGCCTTGACTAGACAGACCTTTGTTGGCAAAGTAATGTCTCTGCTTTTTAATATACTTTTTAATATACTGTCTAGGTTGGTCATAACTTTCCTTCCAAGGAGTAAGCATCTTTTAATTTCATGGCTGCAGTCACCATCTGCAGTGATTTTGGAGCCCCCAAAAATAAAGTCTGTCACTGTTTCCATTGTTTCCCCATCTATTTGCCATGAATTGATGGGACCAGATGCCATGATCTTAGTTTTCTGAACGTTGAACTTTAAGCTAACTTTTTCACTCTCCTCTTTCACTTTCATCAAGAGGCTCTTTAGTTCTTTTTCACTTTCTGTCATAAGGGTGGTGTCATCTGTGTATCTGAGGTTATTGATATTTCTCCTGGCAATCTTGATTCCAGCTTGTGCTTCCTCCAGCCCAGCGTTTCTCATGATGTACTCTGCATATAAGTTAAATAAGCAGGGTGACAATATACTCCTTGACATCCTCCTTTTCCTATTTGGAACCAGTCTGTTGTTCCATGTCCAGTTCTAACTGTTGCTTCCTGACCTGCATACAGGTTTCTCAAGAGGCAGGTCAGGTGGTCTGGTATTCCCATCTCTTTCAGAATTTTCCATAGTTTACTGTGATCCACACAGTCAAAGGCTTTGGCATAGTCAATAAAGCAGAAATAGATATTTTTCTAGAACTCTCTTGCTTTTTTGATAACCCAGCGGATGTTGGCAATTTGATCTCTGGTTCCTCTGCCTTTTCTAATACCAGCTTGAACATCTGGAAGTTCATGGTTCACGTATTGCTGAAGCCTGGCTTGGAGAAATTTGAGCATTACTTTACTAGCATGTGAAATAAGTGCAACTGTATGGTAGCTTAAGCATTATTTGGCATTGCCTTCTTAGGGATTGGAATGAAAACTGACCTTTTCCAGTCCTGTGGCCACTGTTGAGTTTTCCAAATTTGCTGGCATATTGAGTGCAACACTTTCATAGCATCATCTTTTAGGATTTGAAATAGCTCAACTGGGATGCCATCACCTCCACTCGCTTTGTTTGTAGTGATACTTCCTAAGGCCCACTTGACTTCACATTCCAGGATGTCTGGCTCTAGGTAAGTGATCACACCATCGTGATTAACTGGGGCGTTAAGATCTTTTTTGCACAGTTCTTCTGTGTATTCTTGCCACCTCTTCTTAATATCTTCTGCTTCTGTCAGGTCCATACCATTTCTGTCCTTTATTGAGCCCATCTTCACATGAAATGTTCCTTGGTATCTCTAATTTTCTTGAAGAGATGTCTAGTCTTTCCCATTCTATTGTTTTCCTCTATTTCTTTGCATTGATCATAGTTCTGTTTCTCCTTATAAATTACTAAACTGCCATTCCAGTCTGGAATCTCACACTCTTAAGACTCTATTGATACAAGACAAATCCATTAAGTATTTTGATAAATCTGGCTTCTGAACTTACGTGTCACAGGGAAAGTCAAAAGAGAAGAGGAAAACATGCATCAGTGATTCTCTGAGGATCTTGATCCTTGGGCTAAATTCTCTAGGGCTGGTGGTATGGGATCAAAAGAGCCTTCAGGTGAGGTTTAGGAAGTGAGAACCAAAAAGGTGTTCCTCAGTTTGGGGAGGAAGCGAGAAAGAAGGAATTAAGTTCCCAAGAATCAGTCCAGTACAGGAGAAGGAATGGAGTTATTTCAGCAGAGCTTCTGGGGTGAAAGCTCAAATTAAAATCAAGTTCACTTAAAAAAAAATTATACTTGCGGAACACCTGTGTGGCTTAACATCTGAACAGGCTGGAAATTAACCACCATTGTCCCCAGTATAGCTTCAAAAGGAAGAAAGTGGAACAGAAGCAGTCTGGAATGTCTTATTGCCTAGGGAAATTGTACAGTGATAATAGTCTCTGTATTGATATTACCCAAACTTCCCAAGAGTTTAGTCTAAAGTTTAGGTTTAGTCTAAAAATTCAAAATAATCACTGTCTTCAAGTAGCTTTCTAAAATTTCCATAATACTGGGATCTTGTTGTTTTTGCTCTGTGTTATGTTACATAACACTATTAATAGCTCAAACACATCTAAACTCATTATAAGATTCTGAGAACTTACAGAATGTCCATTCTGAATGAGACTGCCAGACACTAAATAGGTGACATGCAGTTGGGCTCCTGAATTTTCCTTTCGCTTCCTTTCAACGTAATCATAGAGCATCCTGTTACAAACAAAATGCACAAGTAAGTCATTAGTAAAAGTTTACCTCACCAACTCTTAATTCATGACTTAAAAGTTAGGTATAGTAAATCTGATAGTCCATCAAAAATTATACAGAATATTTTTGCTCTGTTCATGGACAAAAAATTAAAAAAAGATGAATGGAACATAGAGGGTGAAGTCAACTTGTATACAGCCAGCACAGTGACCAAACAACTGAAATAAATCTAATAATCAGTCAAGTGAGACTGAGCCTGAATTAAAAGAAGGCATGTAATGGCTAGAATAATCAATCAAGAATACATTCAGTTACTATCTAGACATGTGACCCTGGATAAAATAGTTTTTCTAGACCTCTTTATATCCTGAGGTATAATTACAGAGGGCTGTATGAGATTGGCAGTTCTTTTACCCTGGGATCCATAACCCTTCACCCCTCAATATTGTAAGCAAAATGTGTGTTTTGCAAGGGGAAGGAGTCGGGGAGAAGGTGGAGATAGTTCAAGGTTTTCAACAGATTTGCAGAAGGATTACTCCAAAATATTTAAGAACCATCTTATAGATGATCACAATGGTCTGGCTCTGAAATTCCAATTTTAGGATCATTCAGAATCAATGTTGTTTCAAAACCACAAAGTAACAGGTTAACAAATACTGGGCAGTGTGAGTAAACTAAGACTGCCAAATATTCAATATAGAAATAATACTGCTTTTAAAAGTAACATTCCCTAAATCCGTTTTTATCCTTGCGATCTGATTAGCATCAGAAGCTGACTCCCCTCAATAACTTACAGTTTAACATCAAGGAAACAGACATCATTTGTGTTGTTTATTTCAAGAAACTTTTACCAAGCCTCTATAATATGTCATACTTCTGCCAAGGATGGCTAGAAACAAAAGTTCCAAGGAAAACTCAACCTATACTGTGGACTACTCTCTTAGCTTCCTTGATCCAATGCCTCACTCATCTCCTGCCACTCTTGAACTGGCTCTGCTCTACTTCCTGCACAGACTTGACTTCCTCCTCCTCTTCTGTACTGCTGGTGTTGTCTTCAGTTACCTTTTCACTCTGTATTAGAGTGACCAATCATCTGGGTTTGCCTGGATCTGAGGTATTTCCTCACATGGATTTTAGTGCTAAAACCAACAGTCTTGGGCACACCAAGGATGACTGGTCACCTTACAACATACTCTCTTTGACCCACTTCATTCACCCTCCTGGCTTCATTTATTCCCAACAACATCATCATCTGCTCAAACCATCCAAGCCAGAAATCTGGGAGTCATTATTCCTCACTTCGCCAAATCTTGTCAATTTTACCTCCCAAGTAATTCTTGACTCCCTGCCCTCCAAATCTCTTGACTGGACTATTTCAATTCCAAGGGTCAATGTCTTCCTCACACCCCCTTCCCACTCACTATTCACAAGGCTGCCAAGGTGAAGTTTTAGAAATGCAAATCAAGACTGTCAACAAAACTTAACTGGGTGGCTACCTCATGCTCTATGCCTTGGGGATAGAATAGTGAACAAAGCAGTCAAAGTTCTTACCCATTTAGAATTTGTACTGCAGAAAAGAGAGACAAATAATAAATAAGAAGTCAGATGGTAGTAAATCTATAGGGAGAAAAAAAAGACTAGAAGAATAGAGTGTCTAAGAAGTTCTGCTATTTATATAAGATTAGGGAAGGCCTCATGAACAGAACCCTGCGGGAAGTTACAGAGCCACCAATGTGGGTATCTCAGCAAAGAATGTTCTAGGCAGAAAAAACAACAAATCTGAAGGTTCTGAGGCAAGGAACAGAAAAGGTGAGTGTGCTGAATATCGAAGAAGGAAAGGAGAGAGCCAAGTGCGAGACATGTAGGGCTTTGTGGCCCATTAGGAAGGAAGTCGTTAGAAGGATTAGAGCACAAATAACATGATCTAACTTTTTAGGAGGATTTCTGACTGCTGTGTGGAGAATATACTATTAAGGAGCAAGGAAGGAAGCAGGAGACCAGTTACAGGGCTACTGCAATAATTCAGGCTAGAGATGATGGTGGCTCAGACTAGGGTGGTACTAATTAGTGGGTGAATTCTGGGTACATCTTAAAGGAAGAAACAACAGGATTTGCTGATGGACTGATTGTGAGGTATGAGAGAAAGAGAAATCAAGGATGACTGGACTAAGTAAGAATGAAGTTGTCATTCACTGAGATGGAGAAAAGCAGAAGGAGGTGATGGTGGGGGGTGGGTGGAGAATAATTAGGAATTAAGTTTTAGGGCATGTTAAATCTGAGATGCCCATTAGCCATTAACTACTGTTGAAAAGGTAGCTGGTTATTTTTATCTGAAGTATTACTCTTTGTTCAAAAGTTTTCAGTAGCGCCCTATCCCCTAAGGAGCCACAGTTCCATTAGTGATATGTATGACTTTTCTTCTTCTGGCCCCTGTATTTCTCACCATTCTCCCATACTCACACTATTTTCAGCCTTATGAAACATTCTGCAGTTCTCCTAGCTCTTTTGTGTGCCCTTCCGTCTGCCTAGAATGTTCTTCTCAGACCTCATCTACCTAATTCCTCATCAAGACAACAGCTCGGTTATTATCTCCTATGTGAAGCCTTCCCGAACACCACTAAGTGAGCAGGGCAGCCTTGCCTTCTAAGTTCTAACAGGAACTATCCCACATCTGTTATTATAGCACTTACCACACTGTATTCTAATTGTTTATGTATCTGCCATCCCCACTAGATTATAAACACCCTGAGGAGGAAAAAAACCCAGCATTTTTGTTGATTCCTCTCTCCTGTTCTCTTTAGTATTTCCTTCCATGCAGCAGTTATGTTAGAAAAGATGAGGAACACAGAGTCATGAACATTTTGGTTTAATTATGCTAGTTAGGACCAGACTAGCAGAAGAAACGGTAGGCAGGGACTAGACCAAGATGCTCTCAGCTTGCTGGTGAAGTGCACTGTCTTTTATCAACAGCTCACAGTCCTGCTTGCACTGTTACAGTCATTGTCCTCTGTGCACCTGTCTCACCAGATCCACCAGTTCTGTTTTATATTAACAAGATGGTCAACACTGCACAAACTCTTTAAAATTTTCTAAATGTCTTCTGAATCTCTAAAACATGTTCATCTAATTTGATTATGTCAAACATCTCAGCAACAAAACATGCAAAATATTCTTAAACATGAATGACAATAAATATGACTTCCTACAAGATGCACTTCCTACCCACATGATTAACTATACATCTCCTCATCCCTCCTGATCAGTTCCACCCACAATTTTCCCTAAGATATATAAGGTGTATAGTCTCTATTATCTTCCCTAATCTAATTCCTTCACAGCATTTTTATAGCCTGAAATTATCTTAATTCAATGATGGGAAAGACCTTGTCTGTCAAGTTTGCTGTTTTATAACAGAGCCTAGAATAATGCTAAAAATGTAGTAAAACCTGAAAAGATATTTCTTTATTGAATCCAGGCAAACTGTAACAACCATGCCCAGTCACTGCCCTCAGTGCCAACAATGATAATTTAAATGCTTTCACTACAGATAAGAGAAAAAAGGACGACAGGACACTCTAAGTCTCTGTTTTCTCATGTGTTAAAAGAGATTGATAACATCCATTATATAGGATTGTTATAAAGATTACATGAGATAAACATATGTGAAAATATCTACCATAGTGCCCAGAACTCACTCAACAAATATTCACTGGCACAATTATGAGCTGGGAAAGATGGAAGGCAAAAGGAGAAGGGTGTGGCAGATGATGAGATGGTTAGATAGCATCACTGACCCAACAGACAAGATCTGAACAAATTCTGGGAGATGGTGGAGGACAGAGGAGCCTCGTGTGCTGCTATCCATGGGGATGCAAAGAGTTGGACATGACTTAGTGACTGAACAACAATATTATGAGCCAGGTGTGAAGATATAATGATTGTGGCAGACTGTATTTTCCAAAGATGGCTGCCACAACATCTCCCATCCTGCATGCTCTTCATCTTTCCATAGATAGGTGGAGTCATCCTCGCCCCTTGAATCTGGGAAGGCTAGAGATTCATTGTAACCAAAAAAATGAAGCAGACAGGACACTGCTTGACTTCTGAGGCCAGTAAGAAAAGGCAATCAGCTGCTGCCTTCCACTGGAGCGTGAGTTTTTAGAGCTGTGAATTGCTGGGTAAGAAGCCTCACTACCTGAAAACATGCTCTTAAGAAGCCCAGGCCATATAAACAGGTCACACACAATGACTGGTCAACAGCCCCTGCTGAAGTCCCAGCTGACAGCCAGCCAACAACTGCCAGACATGAGAATAAAGATGGCTACACATGATCAGGCTTCAGTCACTGACGCCTCTCAGCTGAGGCACCAGACATCATGGAACAGAACCAACCATTCTCATTGCGCCATGCCCAAGTTCTAAATCAAAAGAATCTACGAACATAATAAAACAGTTTTCGAGGAATCAACCTGCCTGACTTCAGACTATACTACAAAGCCACAGTCATCAAGACAGTATGGTACTGGCACAAAGACAGAAATATAGATCAATGGAACAGAATAGAAAGCCCAGAGATAAATCCACGAACCTATGGTCACCTTATCTTTGACAAAGGAGGCAAGGATATACAATGGAGAAAAGACAACCTCTTTAACAAGTGGTGCTGGGAAAACTGGTCAACCACCTGTAAAAGAATGAAACTAGAACACTTTCTAACACCATACACAAAAATAAACTCAAAATGGATTAAAGATCTAAATGTAAGACCAGAAACCATAAAACTCCTAGAGGAGAACATAGGCAAAATGCTCTCCGACATAAATCACAGCAGGATCCTCTATGACCCACATCCCAGAATATTAGAAACAAAAGCAAAAATAAACAAATGGGACCTAATGAAACTTAAAAGCTTTTGCACAACAAAGGAAACTATAAGCAAGGTGAAAAGACAGCCCTCAGAATGGGAGAAAATAATAGCAAACGAAGCAACAGACAAAGGATTAATCTCAAAAATATACAAGCAACTCCTCCAGCTCAACTCCAGAAAAATAAATGACCCAATCCAAAAATGGGTCAAAGAACTAAACAGACATTTCTCCAAGGAAGACATACAGATGGCTAAAAAACACATGAAAAGATGCTCAACATCACTCATTACCAGAGAAATGCAAATCAAAACCACAATGAGGTACCATTACACGCCAGTCAGGATGGCTGCTATCCAAAAGTCTACAAGCAATAAATGCTGGAGAGGGTGTGGAGAAAAGGGAACCCTCTTACACTGTTGGTGGGAATGCAAACTAGTAAAGCCACTATGGAGAACAGTGTGGAGATTTCTTAAAAAACTGGAAATAGAACTGCCATATGACCCAGCAATCCCACTTCTGGGCACACACACACAGGAAACCAGATCTGAAAGAGACACGTGCACCCCAATGTTCATCGCAGCACTGTTTATCATAGCCAGGACATGGAAGCAACCTAGATGCCCATCAGCAGACAAATGGATAAGGAAGCTGTGGTACATATACACCATGGAATATTACTCAGCCATTAAAAAGAATTCATTTGCATCAGTTCTAATGAGATGGATGAAACTGGAGCCCATTATACAAGCGAAGAAAGCCAGAAAGATAAAGACCATTACAGTATACTAACACATATATATGGAATTTAGAAAGATGGTATGGTAACCCTATATACAAAACAGAAAAAGAGACACAGATGTATAGAACAGACTTTTGGACTCTGTGGGAGAAGGCGAGGGTGGGATGTTTCAAGAGAACAGCATCGAAACATGTATATTATCTAGGGTGAAACAGATCACCAGCCCAGGTTGGATGCATGAGACAAGTGCTCGGGCCTGGGGCACTGAGAAGAGCCAGAGGGATCGGGTGGAGAGGGAGGTGGGAGGGGGGATCAGGATGGGGAATACATGTAAATCCATGGCTAATTCATGTCAATGTATGACAAAAACCACTACAATACTGTAAAGTAATTAGCCTCCAACTAATAAAAATAAATGAAAAAAAAAAAAAAACACAAAAAAATGGTTGTTTCAAGTTGCTAAACCTGGGGCAATTTGTTACAAAGCAACAGTGACTGGAACAGTGATGAATCTGATAAACATGTTCCCTGCCTTCACGGAGTTTATATTCTAGTGGGAGGAGGGCATACAATAAGCGAGAAAATGTCAGCTGGAAGTAAGAATTAAGAAATGCTGGAACACTGGATATCCACATCAAAAGAATGAAGTTGGGCCCTTTCCTTACACCATATGCAAAACGATGCCTGAAAAAATAGTTATTATTTATAGGCATACCCCAGAGATATCATAGGTTCACTTCCCGACCACTGCAATAAAGTGAATATTAAAATAAAGCAAATAAATTTTTGGTTTCCCAGTGAATGTAACAGCTATGTTTACATTATACTGTAGTCTATTAAGGGTGTAACACCATTATGTCTACAAAACAATGTATACACCTTAATTAAAAAATAATTTATTGTGGACTTCCCTGGTGGTACAGTGGTTAAGAATCTGTCTTGCAATGCAGGAGACACATGTTCAATCCCTGGTAAGGTAAGTAAGATTCCACATGCTGCAGGGCAACTAAGCCTGCGCATTACGACTGGAGAGTCTGAGCAGCACAACAAAAAAGCCCGTATGCCACAAGTTAAGACCCGATGAGGCCAAGTAACTAATTTTTTTTTTTAATTTATTGCTAAAAATGCTAGCCATCCTCTGAGCCTATAGCAAGTCATAATCTGCTTGCTGATGGAGGGTTTGAAACATAATGAGAATTACCAAAATGTGACCCAGAGACAAGAAATAGGCAAACGCTACTGCAAAAATGGCACTCACAGACTTGCTCAATGCAGGGTTACCACAAACCTCCAATTTGTAAAAAAAAAAAAAAAGGAAAGAAAAGAAAGAAAAAAATGTAGTATCTGCAAAATGCAATAAAGAGGAGTACAATAATATAAGGTATGCCTACACACATTTTAGGGCTTCATTTATAAGTTACCTTGAACCAACATCTAATTTGAAAACTATAGTGTACTCTTAATTGTGAGAAAGTATAATAAGAACAAAGTATGTAGAAATGTTAAAGTGATAATTACTGATTTAAGAGCTAAGACTATAGAACTCTCAGAAGAAAACACAGAATTAAATCTTCATGATTTACTTGGATTAGACCAAGCCTCCTTAGATACAATATGAAAAGCACAAGCAAAAGAAGAAAAAAAAATTAGACACTATCAATAAGAACTTCTGTGCTTCACAGGATACCATCAAGAAAGTGCAAAGACAACCCACAGAATGGGTGAAATCATTACCTGATCAGGACAGTGTATCTAGAATATGTAGAGGGGCTTCCCTGGTGGTCCAGTGACTAATACTCAGCACTCCCAGTGCAGGAGGCCAGGGTTCAATCTCATATGCAGCAACTAAGAGCTTGCATACCGCAATTAGGAGATCGCATGCTGCAACTAAAAACATCCCACATGACACAACCAAAAAGGATCCCTCACACTACAACTAAGACCCAGCACAGTCAAATAAACAAATCCAGACTTGAATACATAAAGAACTCACTCTTACAATTCAATAACAGTAAAGACAAAAAAAAAAAAAAAAAAAAACCCATGGAAAAAAATGGGCAAAGAATCTGGACATGTATTTCTCCAAAGAAGATACACGTATGGTCAATGAGCACAGGAAAACATGATCCATATCATTAGCCATTACAGAAATGCAAATCAAAAACATAATGATAAAACTTCATACTCACTAGGATGGCTAAAATTAAAAGACAGATGGTAGAAAGAGTTGACAAGAATGTTGAGGAAGCAGAACCTCATCCCTTGTTGGTGGGATTGTAAAACCGTGGTCATTCTGAAAAACAGTTAATCACCTCAGCTCCTCAAAATGTTACATATGACCCAGAAATTCCAATCTTAGGTGTATACTAAGAGAACTGAAAACATATGTCTACACAAAAACTTGTACACAAATATTCACGGTAGCATTAATCATTAAAGCCACAAATGTGGAAACTACCCAAATATCCATCAGTTGGTGAATGGACAAATAAAATGTTGTATACCCATATGTTATGGGTTGATTTGTGTCCCCCCAAAAAGATATGTTGAAGTCCTAACCACCAGTACCTCAAAGTATGACACGATTTGGAAACAGGGCCTTTGCAGATGTAAGTAGTTAAGACAGGTCATACTGGAGTAGGGTGGGCTCCTAATCTATGACTGTATCCTTATAAGATGGCTATGTGGAGACAGACACACAGGAAGCATGCCAAGTGACTATGAAGGCAGACAGTGGAGTTACACAGCTACCAAAACCAAGACTGCTAGTAAACCACCAGAAGCTAGGAAGAAGCAAGGAAGGATTTTTCTGTACAAGTTTCAGAAGGAACATGGCCTGGCCAACATCTAATTTTGGACTTTAAGCCTCCTGAACTGAGACAATAAATTTCTGTTGTTTCAAGCCACCTGTTTGTAGTATTCTGTAATGGCAGCCCTAGAGAACTTACACTATATAATGGAACATTATTCAACCACAGAAAGGAATGAAGTACTGACGAATGCTTTAACATAGACAAACCTTGGAGACATGCTAAGTGGAGGGAATCAGACACACAAGATTGCTTATTATATAATCCCATTTATATGAAATGCCCGGCATAGGCAAATCTATAGAGAGAAAGTGTACTAGTGGTTGCCTGATGCTGGGGGGCTGGGGGGCAGGAATGATGAAGGACTGCTAATGGATACAGGGTTTCTTTTCTGGGGTGATGAATATCTTCTCAGATTAACTATAGTGCTGACTGCACAACTCTGTAAATATATTAAAAATCACTGAGTTGTATAGTCTAAATAGGTGAACTGTACGATATATGAAATATATCTAAAGAAAGCTTTTAAAAAATAATTATAAAAAATTAACAGACACAGAGAGAGAGGAGTAGAGCATTAGGAAAGAGCTGTTACATGAAGTAATGTGTGAAATTTGAGCTGAACCGTGTACAGTGAGGAAAGCTGTGAGAAGAGCACCCCAGGCAGAGAAAATGGTACAAATTTCCTTGGGTGAGAACGGGCTTGGCATATCTAAGGAACAGAAAGGTAAATATGGCTAGAGTATAAATGAGGTAGAAAGTGCTATGGGATAAAGTTGGTAGACAGGCAAGGGCTAGAACGTGTATATTAATTCCATAAAAATTATAGGAAATAAGGGTAGCTACAGTAAAATTCCCGGCAACTTTATTTCATCTCCAGTCCTCAATATGCACCTTTAATCTCAATAGACTTATATATTAGTAGTAATAGTTACCTCATTTCATATTTAAACATTCATAACCATAACAAACAATTACTCGTATGGGCATCCAGTCCTAAAGTTACCTGAACCTGCTAGGTTTGGGCCTGGACTAGTCTTAGAGCAATCTCAAATAGTCAAAATCAGTATAAACCTAGCCCTGAGCCAAGAGTTTTAAGTCTTGAAGGTATAAACATCTCAGTCAAAACTAGGGGACTTCCTTGGTGGTCTAGCGATTAAGAATCCATCTGCCAACGCAGGGGACACAGGTTTGATCTCTGGTTTGGGAAGATGCCACATGCTATGGAGCAGTTTAGCCTGTATGTCACAGCTACTGAAGCCCTCATGCTCTAGAGCCCTGGCTCCACAAGAGAAGACACAGCAGTGAGAAGCCTATGCATGGCAACCAGAGAGTAGCTCCCACCTGCAGCAACTAGAGAAAGCCCCCGCGCCAGCAACCAGGGCGCAACGCAGCCAAAAATAAATAAATAAAACTCCTAGAAGCTCTGTAAATACTTAACTGTTGTGCTGAGGAGCTGAGGAGGGACACAAACCTCAAATACCTGCTGGGACTGGAGTGGGGGAGTGGGGCACGGGTCTAGAAATCAAGTTTCTACCTATACCTTATGTAAGGCAGACTCTCCTCTCGGCTAGTTTACCTCAGTTCCCCAGGCAGGAGAACTGGCCCAGGAGCCCCCTGAAGCGCGTGTTCTCGTGTGGCCTAAGTGCAAGCACCTGAGAGCAGGTGGACACAAGTACGGTACACGAGACAGGGACACGAGGCTGGGGCTTTCCATTACAAATAAAGACTGAATTCCTCGTTGCAATGTTTATCATGAATGTGAGATTTTTCTCCCTGCTTCTGGCATTAAGAATAAAAAAAACCTGCGATCTATCATAAAATAAACTTCTATATCTGTCAAACAGCAAGCCAAATCAACCCATTCTAGAGATCAAGGATTTTTCTAAGACTCACAGAATGTTCCTATGATTCAAGGAATAGGGAAAAATCAGACCACCATCAGGAATAAAGCAAATGAAATGAGTATTTAACTCAATATATGTGCTCTCAGTCTATTCACCAATTCCTACCCACTGGACATTTGCAGGTGAAGAAATTTTGAAGTTAATCCAAAAGCCTGCCTTTTCTATTTTGGTTCCAAGTTGGACTACAAGTTTCAGTAAGGAAGGTAACAGGGCAAAATTCAAGAAGGGTAATACTCGGTGTCATCCTAAACCCTCTGTTTTTAGTTTCTCTTATGTGTTCTTCCCTGTCTTATACTGTTATACAGCCTGCGTCAAACACCTGTTGACCTCATTATGGAAGTATTTCAATAACACCCAGAGACCTAAGAAGCACATGTGAAAATGCAAAGAAGACGTTTGAGGTAACAGACATAGAAATCTGAGATGTAAACAGAACTGGCTAGCCCATTTAATAAATTTTTTGAAATAACAAAGTGATTAACCAGAAGGCAAGGGTACAAATAAATCCAATAAACATATCACCACACACTTGTATACAAATCCACCCATCTCTTAACTAATAGACAAAAGCAGTAAAAGGCAATAGAAACACTATGCTTTCCCATTTCCCTGGGTGGGGGGTGGGGAGCGGAGTTCTAATCAAGAGACTCTCTGTAAAGCTAACAACAAAGTAAAAGAAAACAAACAAGCAAAACAAAAAGTTCCAATCTGATTAAAGTTAGTAATAAATTGTACTTACTGTTTGGCCTGATTAACATGAACTCCTAGTGTATAGCTCAGCCATTTGTATGTCACCTGCAAGAAGGAGTTTTTTAAAAAATTTTATTAGATGACTGCAGAGCGCAGGTCAGCCCAAAGGACTCCTAAAGATTCTGAGGCAATTACGCCTTATAAATTACATTAAATGCCACCCCAGTTTTGCCAAGAACCATCCATCTGGGCAGGGAGGACTCAGACATTTATTTTACAAAGAAGTCTGTATCACAGATTAATGCAAGAATCTAAAAAGATTGAATATACACAGAAAAAGCTCTCAACTTCCTTACACTCCCTGTTTCACCCTGGTCCTTCTTTCCACATTTCTCTCCTTTTATGGGGCCATCACCAAAAACTATCCTCAAACTCACTCAGAAACTTAAGTTACTTTGGAGTGTACAACTCAGAAACTTCTGAAGAAAGTTGCAGCCACATAAATATTAAAGGGCACAGATGGTGCAGGGGTCAGGGAATGAGTGAAGTGGATGAATACTCTATCAGAGGTTAGATTGGAAATTACTGGCATCAAGCTTTGCTCTTCCTCCATCCTTCCTTGAACTGTCATTTGCCACTTCCTTGTAACCTGTCACCCTCCCCTCAAAGTCTTACAATTCTAAACGCTGAGTTTCCAGTAACTAGAAGACTGAGCACAGGCTGGGCAAAGGCAGTGTGATGTAGAGGAAAGCACTAGCAGAACACAGACTGGAAAACTGATTATCCCTTGTGTGTGTGTCTTAGTCACTCAGTCGTGTCCTACTCTCTGTGACCCCATGGACTGTGGCCCAGCAGGCTCCTCTGTCCATGGAATTCTCCAGGCAAAACTACTGGAGTGGGATGCCGTTCCCTTCTCCCAGAAGATCTTCCCAACCCAAGGATCAAACCTAGGTCTCCTGCAGACGGATTATCCCTTACTAAACACAAGTTATTTGGGCCCTCTGCTTCAACTACCTTTTCTAAGGCTACTTCCACCGACCTCGATAAGTCACTGTAAAAAAGTAAACGCAATAACGTGTACCCAAAGTTCACAGTAGGCCCTCAATCATCACGATTTGAGAAACGCTCTCACATCCATCGTCTCACTTGATCTTTACTTCAACCCTGTGAAGCAGGTCAAGCCTGAATCAATAACAAACTTCCAGGAAAACGAAACCAACTGACGGTCAGATTAAACAACTTGTTACTTAACCAGGTCAAAACACAGTTTCTTCAACTGTAAACCTGAGACTTCAAACGCCAACCACCTTGCAGGAAATGTGTAAAGACAAACAACATCAATCAAGGCTCCTCCCTCCCCGCCCGACCTCCGTGGCCCTTGGTCTGCGCAGAGCCCAGCACGCCCACCCGAGGAACCTGGATCTGCCGGCGGGGCAGAAGTCCTCCCCGGCGGGTCCTCGCTCTGCCTGGGGCACCAGGAATGGGGACCGTCTCCACTGGACCAGCCCCATGCAGCCACACGCAGAGGATCAAGACCCCTGCCGCCCTCACTGGGCCCAAAACCCCAGTCGCACGCCCGCATTCCCCAGTCCTAGCTCCTCACGATCTTGTTCTGGTCCGTGACGAACTCGTCTATATTTTCCAGATAAAACTGGTCCGCCATGGTGCCGCGGAGCTGTGCCCCGCCGCAGCTGAGCTCCCCTAGCCGCCACAACCGCAGCTCCCGCCGGCGGGAAACGTCTTTTCTCCCTCCCAGGTCCCGGGTCGTTTCCCACGGCAACGAAGGCGACGCGCTACGGCGGCCGCTGGAGGGTCAAACTAGTCTCAGAGACGGCGCAGGCTGAAGTAGGCGGAGCTAATAGGAACTGACGGAAGTGAGGAACGAGGAGCGCGGGCGTGGTCCGGAACGGCTGCCTGTAGAATCCTAGTGTCGAGTCCAGGCTCTGCCAGTTCGTGGCTGACGCACCGCAAAATGCCTTATCTTTCTAGGGACCGTGGTCTTTCCACCCGTAAACTGATAAAATAATCCTTGCCCTGTCACACATTTAATCAAGGAGTATTAATTAGGTACCTCGTCTGTTTCCAGTCACTTCCTAGGCACTGGGACACAGCTGTGAACAATAAAGACAAGTAGATATTTTAGTAAAGTCCTGCAGCTGGGATAAAGTACTGCCTGTTATAATCTCTCAGAACTGAGAAATTAGGGGAAGTTTTTCCAGAATGGATGCGAGAGGGGGTGTTTGCTGGGAAGAGGTGTTTTCATTATAGTTGAAATGTTAGGAGAAAAGGACACGAAGAGAGATGAGACGAAGGAAGAAGCCAAACTATGCGATGCCTACAAGGTTGCGTGAAGGGGCACGTGAACTTTATTCTCAAGGATTAGGGAATTTCAAATAAAATTTCTCCTAATACCAGCAAAAAAAAACAATCCTTCCATATAAACTGTGTATTTCAGTAGGGCAGCACCGTGAATAATGGAGCTGGCACTAGAGTTAGACCCTGGATTTGAATCCTGGTTTTGATATTTGTTGTGTGAACTTAGGCAAATTGCTTAACCACTGCAAGCCTGTTTCCCCATCTATAAGATGGATATAGTAATAGCATCACTTCAAATATTTGTTGCAACATGCATTCATTCAGGATATGGTTAGCAAAAGCCTAGTAGGGGCCAAGAATTGTTCTACAGATACAGCTGTGATCAATAACACAGGAGCCTGCCCAAATGTAGCTTACATTTTCTTGGAGATTTTCGAGTGAGGGATGATAGCAGCTTAAAATAGTATCATTTGTACTAGAAATTGAGAACCCAGTAACTTGGTTCCCTTTTGTTTCTAAGTCAGGAAAACCCGCTAATGAGTTAGATGAGTGGAGAATGAGAAAGACAGTAATAAAAATTGCCTAGACTTGGAACCTAAATCAATATGTTAATAGTGATGTCTTTGTGAGATATGAAGTCAGAGAAAGTGCAGATGAGAAAATTAAAGAATTTTATTTGGCCAGAGTTATAAACCAGATAATATATACATAACCCTTGTGCCATACCTGCATACAAAGAAATCAACAGTTAGTATCTGTACTTGGGATTGGCAGGCTTCCCTGGTGGCTCAGATGGTAAAGAATCCACCTTCAATGTGGAAGACCTGGGTTGGATCCCTGGGTCAGGAAGATCCCCTGGAGAATGGAATGTCTACCCACTCTAGTACCCTTGTCTGGAGAATTCCATAGACAGAGGAGCCTGCTGGGCAGTCCATGGGGTCACAAAGAGTCAGACACAACTGAGCAACTAACACACACACTTACACTGGTGACATTGCTTTTGCTGGTAGCTCAGATGGTACAGAATCTGTCTGCAGTGACAGAGACCTAGGTTCAATCCCTGCGTCGGGAAGATCCCTTGGAGAAGGAAATGGCAACCCACTCCAATATTCTTATCTGGGAAATCCCATGGACAGAGGATCCTGGAACTGAGTGATTAACACACTCTCTGGTGACATTGGGCAGAGGAGTGAAAGAGGCACCAAAGCCAGATTTCAGTGATTCAAGAAGTGAGGAAGAATGAGAAAAGGAGCTGAATATAGAGCGTAGAGACAACTCTGGCTAATTAACTCTGTGAAATAGGAGAGTGGGGTGAGAATCGTGACTTTCACAAGTCTGCCTAAGCAACAGGGGTGGGAGATGGTGGTGGGTGTTTGTCTGGGAAGGAAGGACGATAGGCCTTATGGAGTTTCTTCTATGTAGAAGATCCTCAGTCAGGATTCCCTCAGAAACTGCAAGCCTGAATCTGCAGGAGGAGAGCATGTGACACATCCTCAATTCCCATTGAACGGAAATTTTTCCAAAGGCCTTTTTCCCCCTGGATTCCCAGCACCCAGCATGGCCATCACTGGCAGAGCGTAGGCCCTTAACAAATATTTGTTGACTGATAACTAAATGGCAAAATGAGTAGATGGATGAATGAATGGAATTGAATTAAACGTTGTTCCGCTCTATAATCCCTTTTGTTGGTTTTCAGAACATTGTTTGTGGAAGGTGTTGTCTTTCCTCTCCAGCCCCCTCTGAAACAGTTACATAGTCTGTTAGCAGGGGGAGAATTATTGGTAGGTTAACTGGGGAGATGCAGCTGCCTTCAAAGTCCCAGTGATCAGAAATAGGGGACAAGGGGTGACCTTTTGTGGACAGAAGTCAGGACCAAGCCCAGATCCTAAACAGGCTTGAGACCTGCAAAGAGCACTGCTGCTGGAGACCCCAAAGGGAGGCGCCATGCATTCCTATGTGTACAGTCTTTATAGACAGGATTTTGTCTAGTAAACACTCCATATACTTTGGGTTGACTAATCTGAAGCATCTTACCTTTCAGTATTTCTTCCAAAACTCCATAGAGTAAGAGACAAAATCAGATGGTAGACTCTCCCCAAACTGATTCTCCCGTCTTCCTGTTTCCTATCCCATGAGGAAATGCCTCCATCATCCTTCTGATCTCCCGGGACCTGCTCTATTTCAGACCTTCTTTATCATCAGTCTTCTGTTTTTTTTTTTTCTTTCTTTTTTCTTTTTTTTTTTTTTTTCTATCCATAAGGTTTTCTTTTTATTTTTTTTATTTTTTTTTTTAAATTTTTATTAGTTGGAGGCTAATTACTTTACATCATTACAGTAGTTTTTGTTATACATTGATATGAATTAGCCATGGATTTACATGTATTCCCCATCCCAGTCCCCCCTCCCACCTCCCTCTCCACCCAATCCCTCTGGGTCTTCCCAGTGCACCAGGCCCGAGCACTTGTCTCATGTACCCAACCTGAGCTGGTTATCCGTTTCACCCTAGATAATATACATGTTTCAATGCTGTTCTCCTGAAACATCCCACCCTCGCCTTCTCCCAGAGTCCACAAGTCTGTTCCATACATCTGAGTCTCTTTTTCTGTTTTGCATATAGGGTTATCGTTACCATCTTTCTAAAGTCCATATATATGTGTTAGTATACTGTATTGGTCTTTATCTTTCTGGCTTACTTCGCTCTGTATAATGGGCTCCAGTTTCATCCATCTCATTAGAACTGATTCAAATGAATTCTTTTTAATGGCTGAGTAATATTCCATGGTGTATATGTACCACAGCTTCCTCATCCATTCGTCTGCTGATGGGCATCTGGGTTGCTTCCATGTCCTGGCTATTATAAACAGTGCTGCGATGAACATTGGGGTGCACGTGTCTCTTTCAGATCTGGTTTCCTTGGTGTGTATGCCCAGAAGTGGGATTGCTGGGTCATATGGCAGTTCTATTTCCAGCTTTTTAAGAAATCTCCACACTGTTTTCCATAGTGGCTGTACTAATTTGCATTCCCACCAACAGTGTAAGAGGGTTCCCTTTTCTCCACACCCTCTCCAGCATTTATTGCTTGTAGACTTTTGGATAGCAGCCATCCTGACTGGCGTATAATGGTACCTCATTGTGGTTTTGATTTGCATTTCTCTGATAATGAGTGATGTTGAGCATCTTTTCATGTGTTTGTTAGCCATCTGTATGTCTTCCTTGGAGAAATGTCTGTTGAGTTCTTTGGCCCATTTTTGGATTGGGTCATTTATTTTTCTGGAGTTGAGCTGGAGGAGTTGCTTGTATATTTTTGAGATTAATCCTTTGTCTGTTGCTTCGTTTGCTATTATTTTCTCCCAATCTGAGGGCTGTCTTTTCACCTTGCTTATAGTTTCCTTTGTTGTGCAAAAGCTTTTAAGTTTCATTAGGTCCCATTTGTTTATTTTTGCTTTTATTTCTGAAATTCTGGGATGTGGGTCATAGAGGATCCTGCTGTGATTTATGTCGGAGAGTGTTTTGCCTATGTTCTCCTCTAGGAGTCTTATAGTTTCTGGTCTTACATTTAGATCTTTAATCCATTTTGAGTTTATTTTTGTGTATGGTGTTAGAAAGTGTTCTAGTTTCATTCTTTTACAGGTGGTTGACCAGTTTTCCCAGCACCACTTGTTAAAGAGGTTATCTTTTTTCCATTGTATATCCTTGCCTCCTTTGTTGAAGATAAGGTGACCATAGGTTCGTGGACTTATCTCTGGGCTTTCTATTCTGTTCCATTGATCTATATTTCTGTCTTTGTGCCAGTACCATACTGTCTTGATGACTGTGGCTTTGTAGTAGAGTCTGAAGTCAGGCAGATTGATTCCTCCAGTTCCATTCTTCTTTCTCAGGATTACTTAAGTTTCTTTTCATGGTATAGAGGAAATGCATGCTCATCCACATCTTCTCTAGCCTGATCTCTGTTCCAATCTTCCCCCAACCCCCATCCGGGTCCCTCTTTAACACCAGTTCCAGGATGACATTTCTAAAACACAGAACTGCTACTGTTGTTCCCAGCTTAAAAAACCACAATCCAATTTTGGAACACTTCCATTGCCCCCCAGAAGTGCTCTTGTACTTCTCATTCCCTGCTTACCCAAAGAGTCCCTATTCTCAACCCCCAATACCAGGCAACCAAGGGCCTGCTTTCTATCTCTATTATTTTGCCTCTTCTAGAAATTTCATATAAATGGAACCATAAATATGTAGTTTTCTGGGTAGGGTTTCTATTATGGACTGAGGTGTGTCTCCCCTCCCCCACCATAAATTCATATGTTAAAGTCCTAGTCCTCAGTAGCTCACATTATAACTGGCAACAGGGTCTTTAAAGAGATAATTAAGTTAAAATGAGGTCATTAGGGTGGGTCCTAATCCCTGGTGTCCATATAAGAAGAGGAAGCTAAGACAGGCAACCCACTTCAGATAGAAGACCACGTGAAGACACAAGATGACCATCTATAAGCCAAGAAGAGAGCTTTCAGAAGTCAACCCTGATAACACCCTGATCTTGGACTTCTAGCCTCCAGAATTGTGAACAAATAAATTTCTATTGTGTAAGCCTCCCAGTCTGGTACTTTTTTATGGCAGCCCTAGCAAACTAATATAGCTTCTTTCATGTAGCACAATGTGTTTGAGCTTCTTTTAAAATAGTGTAAATATTAGTAGTTCTTTACTTTTTGTGCTCGGTAGTACCCAATGGATGTACCATATTTTGTTTATGTATTCTCCAGTTGATAGATATTTGAATTACTTCCAGTTGTGGTGCTAAAACTCCTGCTAGAAAATTTGCATACACCTCTTCACGTGAACATATGTTTTCATTTCTCTTGGGTAGATCCATGACTTTTAAGACCAAGTTTAAGTTTATTACTTCTTCAACCTCACCTCTCATCCTTCATTGCTTCTTACCTTTACTTCAGCACCAAAGACTGCTCATAAGTCCTTGCATGTACTATTCTATTTCTCACTGATAAGTCTTTACATCCATGATACCCTCTCTGGACTTTTGTTTCCTCATGGCAAAATGGAGATAATAATCAGGCATATTGAGTGGAATAAAATCTAATTAACAGTACCTCTCATCTAGACAGTGTTTTACACAAGTTTAAAAGCTTATTTACATCCTTTATCTCCTTTGATAAACTCTATCCAATAGTCAGGGATTATAGGTTAGTAGCTATGACTGTCAAAGATAGTGAAAGTCACTCAGTTGTGTCCAACTCTGCAAGCCCATGGACTATACAGTCCATGGAATTCTCCAGGCCAGAATACTGGAGTGAGTAGCCTTTCCCTTCTCCAGGAGATTTTCCCAACCCAGGGATTGAATCCAGGTCTCCCTCATTGCAGCGGGATTCTTTACCAGCTGAGCCACAAGGGAAGCCCAAGAATACTGGAATGGGTAGCCTATCCCTTCTCTAGCGGATCTTCCTGACCCAGGAATCGAACTGGGGTCTTCTGCATTGCAGGCAGATTCTTTACCAGTTGAGCTATCAGGTAAGCCATGGCAGACTGTAAAAAGGGCCAGAAATTACTCTCTTCCATCTATCTATACATTTTGAAAGCATCCTCCCACCCTGACTCTGGTTTGGTTTTGTGATTGACTAGAAACATTCTTGAGCACAGGGGCTTCCCTTCTCTTACTGCACGAGGAGTCCAGAGACCACCATGTGGATGAGCCTAGGTTAGGCTGCTAGAGGACAAGAGGCCACGCTGGTGGAGAATGAAGGTACCCCAAATATGTGAGTGAGGCTACTACCCAATTCACCAGTGGACTATAGATCCAACGAGGAGCCTAGCATAGATCCGTTGAACTAACCAACACCAGGTGATCTATAGCATCTGAGCTAAATAAAGTGATCATAGATTTAAGACACGATGTTTCAGGTTGAGTCATTTTATTTCAATGCTAATTGATATAGATATTCAATACAATAAAGCTTTGAAGCTAAGCAGTGTGGGTTTGAATTCTAGCTCTGCCATCTACCAGCAGCGTGGCCATGGGCAAGCTACTCCATCTTTCCAAGCTTCAGTGTCTTCATCTGAATAAAGAGGGTAATGATAGTGCCCATCCCCTGGGGTTGCAAAGATTCAATAAGATGATAGATGTCAGGCATTCCCTCATGTGCTACTGGGCTCAGCATAACTCCCTGAGAGGGAGCTATTGTTCAGATGAGTAACTAAAGATTAGAAAACTAAACTCCCAGATGTTTAGTGACTTTGTCCAAGATCACACAGCCAGAAAATGACTGAACCTGGTGCTCACACTAGGACTTTGTGACCTCCACCAAGTCTAGGATTCATGATAGACAGTGGAGGAGATTGACTGGTGGTTGGGAAGATCATTCATTGTCCACCTGATGACAGATTTCATACTGGTCTCAGTATGAAAGCCAAAATAGGCCGAAGTTAATGAATGATCACACTGAAGTTTGATGAAGATTAGTTTGGTAACACAAAGTACAAGTCATTGGTGGGCATTGATGGTCCCACATCTTCATTCTCTGAATTCAATGTCTATTCAGGTCTGTTTTTTGTTTGCACTGTTTCTCAAGTCCACTCTTTTCTTTCCATTTTCTTACCTTAACCTGTGCCCCTTTCTGAAGCTTAACTTCCTATGGTGTGTCCTGTTCCAATCCCTTCTTTTCTGCCTGAAGCTTCTACACTTTAGGCTCTGTGCTAGTACATCACTGATGCTCACCATAGAACAGATTCTGCATGTGGGTTTTACCCAGCAGCTGGCTAGATGGCTTCCAGATATGAAGTGAAAGACCTCAAGACATCTCATTCAGAAAACAAAGGGCCTACAAGGATCTGACCAGTTCTGCAGGCCTAATAAAGACTAATAAAGGCCTAATAAAGCCTAATAAAGACTGGCAGGTACGTACCATCCCTGAGCAGCAGATGGCAGTGTCAGCTCTTCCTTTGTCATCTCCCATCAGGAGCCGCTGGTGCTCCCTTTTCACAAGAATAACAAGGAAGATTAGGACCCTAACAATCAATTAGAAAACACTCTGTGGTCAAACTTTAACTGATTTAATTGCCTGAATTGAAAGAAAAAGGGATTTCATATAAAAATAGGGTTTCAGGCTTTATTTATTAACTCAAACATCCAGCTGCAATCTTTTGTCCAGCCTGTGCTCTCCTGTTCAGTTCAGTTGAGTCGCTCAGTCTTGTCCGACTCTTTCTGACTCCATGGACTGCAGCACGCCAGGCTTCCTTGTCCATCACCAACTCCCGGAACCTGCTCAAACTCATGTCCATCGAGTCAGTGATGCCATCCAACCATCTTATCCTCTGCCATCCCCTTCCCTCCTGCCTTTGATCTTTCCCAGCATCAGGGTCTTTTCCAGTGAGTCAGTTTTTGATATCAGGTGGTCAAAGTATTGGAGCTTCAGTCCTTCCAATGAATATTCAGGACTCATTTCCTTTAAGAGTGACTGGTTTGATCTCCTTGCAGTCCAAGGGACTCTCGAGTCTTCTCCAACACCACAGTTCAAAAGCATCAATTCTTTGGTACTCGGCCTTCTTGATGGTCCAAATTTCATATCCATACATGACTACTGGAAAAACCATATCTTTGACTAGATGGACCTTTGTTGGCAAAGTAATGTCTCTGCTTTTTAATATGCTGTCTATGTTGGTCATAGCTTTTCTTCCAAGGAGCAAGTGGCTTTTAATTTCATGGCTGCAGTCACCATCTGCAGTGATTTTGGAGCCCAAGAAATAAAGTCTGTCACTCTTTCCATTGTTTCCCCATCTATTTGCCATGAAGTGATGGGACTGGATGCCATGATCTTCGTTTTTTGAATGTTGAGTTTTAAGCCAGCTTTTTCACTCTCCTCTTTCACTTTCATCAAGAGGCCCTTTAGTTCTTCTTTGCTTTCTGCCATAAGGGTGGTGTCATCTGCATATCTGAGGTTATTGATATTTCTCGTGACATTGTACAGGAGGCAGTGATCAAGACCATCCCTAAGAAAAAGAAACACAAAAAGGCAAAATGGTTGTCTGAGGAGGCCTTACAAACAGCTGAGAAAAGAAGAGAAGTGGAAGACAAAGGAGAAAAGGAAAGATATACCCATCTGAATGCAGAGTTCCAAAGAATAGCAAGGAGAGATACAAAAGGCTTCCTCAGTGATGAATGCAAAGAAATAGAGGAAAACAATAGAATGGGAAAGACTAAAGTTTTCTTCAAGAAAATCAGAGATAGCAAGGGAATATTTCATGCAAGTTCAGTTCAGTTACTCAGTCCCGTCCGACTCTTTGCGACCCCATGAACTGTAGCACACCAGGCTTCCCTGTCCATCACCAACTCCCAGAGTCCACCCAAACCCATGTCCATTGAGTTGGTGATGCCATCCAACCATTTCATCCTCTGTTGTCCCCTTCTCCTCCTTCCCTCAATCTTTCCCAGCATCAGGGTCTTTTCAAATGAGTCAGCTCTTTGCATCAGGTGGCCAAAGTATTGGAGTTTCAGCTTCAACATCAGTCCTTCCAATGAATATTCAAGACTGATTTCCTTTAGGACGAACTGGTTGGATCTCCTTGCAGTCCAAGGGACTCTCAAGTCTTCTCCAACACCACAGTTCAAAAGCATCAATTCTTCAGCGCTCAGCTTTCTTTCTAGTACAACTCTCACATCCATACATGACTACTGGAAAAATCATAACAAAGATGGGCACAATAAAGGACAGAAATGGTATGGATCTAACAGAAGCAGAAGGTATTAAGAAGAGGTGGCAAGAATACACAGAAGAGCTATACAAAAAAGATCTTCATGACCCAGATAACCACGATGGTGTGATCACTCACCTAGAGCCAGACATCCTGGAATGCAAAGTCAAGTGAGCCTTAAGAAGCATCACTATGAACAAAGCTAGTGGAGGCGATGGAATTCCAGTTGAGCTATTTTAAATCCTAAAAGATGATATCGTGAAAGTGCTGCACTCAATATGCCAGCAAATTTGGAAAACTCAGCAGTGACCACAGGACTGGAAAAGGTCAGTTTTCATTCCAATCACAAAGAAAGGCAATGCCAAAGAATGTTCAAACTACCACACAATTGCACTCATTTCATATGCTAGCAAAGCAATGCTCAAAGTTCTCTAAGCGAGGCTTCAACAGTACGTGAACTGAAAACTTCCAGATGTTCAAGCTGGATTTAGAAAAGTCAGAGGAAACAGAGATCAAATTGCCAACATCTGTTGGATCATAGAAAAAGCAAATGTCTATAGCAGCATTATTCATAATGGCAAAAATATGGAAAAGACCTTTAAAAAAACAAAAATCAACAGAGTATACTTGAAGGTCTAATTGGCTTTATTCGATTGTTCTCCTGCCAGTGCAGGAGACATAAGAGAGAGGGGTTTGATACCTCAATTGGGAAGATCCCCTGGAGGAGGGCATGGCAACCCACTTCAATGTTCTTGCCTGGAGAATCCCATGGACAGAAAAGCCTGGGGAGCCACAATTCATGGGATCAGAGTCAGACACAACTGAGAGATTGAACATGCATGCAATGATTCATGAATCTAATAGCAAATAGCGTATTTACTAGATAGGATGCACTCCAAGGAGTTGTACAAAATGGAAGGTCTTTTTAGGTTAAAAAAAAAATGAGACAGGACAAGGAAGTTATTAACAAAAGTAAAGAAAGAATTGTTTCAGGCTAGGTCACCTTCCCTAGGTGAGCAGCACAGGGGGAGTCTTATCACACTTATTACGTCACTAGTGTTGACGGGAAATTCCAGACTGATGGGTTTACAGTTCCACTCTTGGGAGTGACTGAAAGTGCATTCAGGTTAGGTATTAACGCTTGGTGAGGTTTAGCAGAAGTGACTCCATTTTGGGCTTATTTATTTTTAACAGACCCAATTGTCCATTAACAAATAAATGGATAACAAAAGCTGGTATGCAATGGAATAATATTCAGCTGTAAAATGGAATGGAGTACTGATACATGTGACAACACAGATGAACCTTGAAAACATTATGCTAAATGAAGTAAGCCAGTTACAAATGCCACATACCATATGATTTGTATGAAATTCCAGAGCAGGGAAATCTGGAGACAGAAAGTTGATTAGGGATTGCTGTGCCCTGGGAAGGGACAAGGGGCAGGGGAATGATAGTTAAATGATATAGGGTTTTTCTTTTTGAGAAGATAGAAATATTCTAAAGTTGACTGTGACAGTGATGGCATATATCTGTGCATATACTAGGGCTTCCCACCTGGCTCAATGGTAGAGAATCCACCTGCAGTGCAGGAGTTGCAGGAGACAATGGTTGGATCCCTGGGTCAGGAAGATCTCCTGGAGAAGGGAATGGCAGTCTACCCCAGTATTCTTGCCTGGAAAATTCCATGGACAGAGGAGCCTGGTCTGACACAACTAAAGTGACCAGGCACGCGCACATGCATATACTAAGATGTGAACTGTATCATGTAAATGAGTGAATTGTATTTCAATAAAGCAGTTAAATTGGAAAAGAATCTGATGCTGACAAAGATTGAAGGCAGAAGGAGAGGAGGACAACAGAGGATGAAATTGCTGGGTGGCATCACCGATGCAGTGGACATGAACGTGGGCAAACTCTGGGAGATGATGAGGGACAGGGAGGTCTGGCATGCTGTAGTCCATGGGGTGGTGAAGAGTCAGACACAACTGGGCAATTGAACAACAACAACAAAGCTGTTAAAACACAGGCAGAAACAAAGGGAGCCAAGACAGGTACAGCCTCAGCCCAGATCATGCTACAGATGCAATTCAATAAGAACACCTCTTCCACCCATACCCTTGCTCTGAATATTGGACCCAGAGGCCACTATTGACTGTTGATCTTGCTGTCACCAAACCTAGATGTTACAACTACTGCCCCACCACTACCGAAATGAATTCTCCATTGTCCCTGCTTACTTGGAATAAAAATGTCTTATTCTAAGTTCTGGGAGAATGTACCTGATTGTTTGAGCCTGGATCATATGTGCATACCCTAGCTGTGAGAAGGGACTGGGAAAGCAAATATCTGGCCTTCATCACTTCTATAATAGGAGGTAAGGTCTGCCCTGTCCAAGATTCCTATGGTAGACAATTCTCCAAATACAAGAAAGGGGTTTCAATGTTGGGCAAATGAGCAAACCAACCAAACAACAAACAAAAATGAACATCCTGGCCTCTGTATATATGTATGCTTGCTAAGTCACTTAAGTTGTGTCAGACTCTGCAACTCTATGGACTGTAGCCCTCCAGGTACCTCTGTCCATAGGATTCTCCAGGCAAGAATACTGGAGTGGGTTGCCATGCCCTTCTCCAGGGGATCTTCCCAACCCAGGGATCGAACCTATGTCTCTTACATCTCCTGCATTGACAAGAGGGTTCTTTGCTACTAGTGCCACCTGGGAGATAGATGTGAAAGTGAAAGTCATTCAGTCGTGTCCAACTCTTTGTGACCCCATGGACTATGCAGACCATGGAATTCTCCAGGCCAGAATACTGGAATGGGTAACTGTTCCCTTGAAGCCACCCCAGTTAAAATATTCCAAGGGACTTCCCTGGCAATTCAGCAGCTGAGAGTCCTTGCTTCCACTGCAGGGCACTTGGGTTCGATCTTTGGCAGGGAAACTAAGATTCTGCATGCTGCAGGGCGCAGCCAAATAAACAATTCTAATATGCAAGAATAACTAAAATTCCAGAATGCTCATTCAATCATGTATGCCTGCAATCACTGTGAGAATTTATTAAGAACCTAAAAAGTCTTTGTTAGCTCCATGCTAAGCCTCACGGAATCAGAAACAAATAAAACACTGACCTGGACCTCACAGTGATCACTGTGAGAAGGAGAAAAAGATGGAGTGTTATGGGTCACAGGCTAAAAGTACAAGGAGTGAAACAGGGACACACAGGAGAGACTGGTCAGCTCTCCTTGGGGAGAAGGTTAGAGAGCCTTCACAGAGATGACCTCGAGGAAAAGAGGATGACCTCTTAAGAGGTGGGTTGATTCCTTGCTAGGTGGAAGGGAGGATATAGGGGCCTTGTGCACCTAAGCACAGGGGGGAACCAGGAACAATGCTGGGCTGGAAGTGTGGGGTGACTCAGGGCACAGCAAGAGCAAGTGGAGAAGTCACTGGGACCAGATCAGACCAAACAGTTTGGTATTCCCTCTTTTCAACAGAGAGCTGCTGAAGAATACTTTATTTTCAAAACTTTGTTTTGATGCTGTATAGAAGGTGAACTGGAGGAGAGAATGGGCAAAGAAGTCAGATGCCACTGCCATGATCTCAACGTTAGATGGCAGAAGATGATCTAGCCCAGGGTGGTAGCAGGGGCCACAAGAGGGACAGAAATCGATGTGAGATATGTGTTAGTCACTCAGTTGTGTCCAACTCTTTGTGACCCCATGGACTGTAGCCTTCGAGGTTTTACTCTGTCCATGGGATTCTCTAGGCAAGAATACAGGAGTGGGTAGCCATTCCCTTCTCCAGGGGATCTTTCCAACCCAGGGATTGAACTCAGGTCTCCTACATTGCAGGGAGATTCTTTATCATCTGAGCCACCAAAGAAGCCCTAGATACAAGATAATGGGTAAGGAAAAATTTAGTTTACCTTATCTTTGCAGAACTGCCTAAGGGGGACTTCCCCAGTGGTCCAGAAGCTAAGACTCTGTGCTCCCAATGCAGGGGGCCTGAATGGTCAGAGAGCTAGATCCCACATGCCGAAACTAAAAGATCCTGAGTGCTGCGCTGAGTCTCAGTCTCAAAAGAAAAGTGAACTGTTTAATAGAGAGAAGGACCCTGATGACCTTCAGGATAAACCCATGCACCCATCTGCCCCATCTACACACTCACACCCTCCTGCCCCAACACTTATTGAATCAGTGCTGGTGATACAGAAATGATTCGCAATTTACAGGAGCCCTATCTGGAGAGAAGACAGGAATCAAAACAGACAGTTGTTTCTGTCTGTTGCTAGGTTTGTTGCTAGGAAACTGCTGAATGGAAGACACTATGGGAGCATTGTGACTGGGGATTTCAAGGAGGACTTCACAGAGAAGAGTTGAGACCTCTTTTAAAAGATCAAGAGGAGTTGGCCAAAAAGAAAATGCTGGGAAGGAGGCAATGGAGGCAGAGAGAAGAGCTTGTTTTGCACCCATGAAAAGGTGCCTTGCAGATGTCCAACTAGAGGAGTGTAATAGACCAAAGGCAGATGGTATCCAGATGATACTCTTTAGAATCCAGCATCAAGGTTTGCGCTGAAACATCACCTCCCATGAGCTGTTCTCAATGGAGGACAGGGCACAGCAGGGAGACTAAGGCAGGTGTATTCTTAAGAAGCAAGAACTTCCTCTGACTTCTGACAGCCATCTTTGACTTCAGGATAACATAAGCTTTCTTAGACCAAATGGCTGTCTAGGACACTTGAGGGTTCACCCAACCCTCATCTCCCTTCTGCTCACTCAGGGTCAGACTTGAACGGAGGATTCATGATTCAGCCATACTCTCCCTCCCCATTTTTGTAAAATCTTGCAGGCTTAGTGCTTGCTTGGCTTTTCTTCTTGGAGAACCCAGATTGATACATTTGTGTAAAAGTATACATTCTTGAAGGACTTTGGACTTCACTCTGGACTAATTCACAAGACTTTGGACAATTTTAGTGAAGTATAATGAGACAAAATAAAATTTGACACTTGGAAGTGTATGGCCTAGGGTTGCAGAGAGAATGGAGAAGGTATGAGAGAGCAAACAGTTGTACAGTTGACCTTTGAACAATGCAAGAGTTAGGGGTGCCAACCCTGCACAGTCAGAAATCCAAGTATAACTTTATGGTTGGCCCTCCATATTCATGATTCCTTCTTATCCACAGTTTCTTCCCGTCCAGTTTTGCATCCACAGATTCAACCAAACACAGATGGTGCTGTACCTGTAGTTTTTACTATTGAAAAACATCAGTGTATAATTGGGCACACGAAGTTCAAACCTATGTCAACTATGAGGACCTTTTCATGTTTGGAGAGTTTCTCATCTTAAGAAGCCAGAAAGAACTGGCTTCTTAACTCACTTTCCCAGCATTCCCCACAACTAAGACACAGGATGAGATGAATGCCCTGCCAATTAGATATGTCTGCCTTAGGCTTTGAATTGGAAGCTAGTGAGGTAAAGAAGCAGAAGTGTGCAGAATCAATGTTAGCCATGGCTGGCAACAGAGATAGCAGCTGTAGTGGCAGAGTCCAGGATCTTGGATTGGTCATCTTGATGGTACTTGAGTGGTCCCAGTCCCCAGGGCAGGGACTGTCAATGTGTTCATTGAACCAGTTCTATATGGTAAATTTTGGAGTTGATCCTGGGAAAAAGTTCCAAGCCTGGTTCTTCACCTTTCATGACAAAATTGTGTTGTTCAGCCGCTCAGGCATGTCTGACTCTTTGCAACCCCATGGACTGCAGCACACCAGGCTTCCCTGTCCTTCACTATCTCCTGGAGTCTGCTCAAACTCATGTCCATTGAGTTGGTAATACCATCTAACCATTTCATCCTCTGTCGCCTCCTTCGCTTACTGCCCTCAATCTTTCCCATCATCAGGTCTTTTCCAAAGAATCAGCTCTTTGCATCAGGTGGCCAAAGTATTAGAGCTTCAGCTTCAGCATCAATCCTTCCAATGAATATTCAGGATTGATTTCCTTTAGGATTGACTGGTTTGATCTCCTTGAAGGACTTTCAAGAGTTTTCTCCAACACTACACTACGAAAGCATCAATTTTTCGGCACTCGGCCTTTTCTATTGTTCAGCTCTTATATTTGTACATGACTGCAGGAAAAACCATAGCTTTGACTATATGGACCTTTGTCAGCCAAGTGATGTCTCTGCTTTTTAATATGCTGTCTAGGTTGGTCATAACTTTTCTTCCCAGGAGCAAGCAGCTTTTAATTTCATGGCTACAGTCACCATCTGCAGTGATTTTAGAGTCCAAGAAGATAAGATCTGTCAGTTTCCATTTTTTTCCCATGAAGTAATTTTTCCCATCTATTAGCCATGAAGTGACAGGAATGGATGCCATGATCTTGGTTTTTTGAATGTGGAATTTTTTAAGATCTCCTATTTCACATTCATCAAGAGGCTCTTTAGTTCCTCTTCACTTTCTGCCATAAGGATGGTGTCATCTGCATATCTGAGGTTATTGATGTTTCTCCTGGCAATCTTGACTCCAGCTTGTGCTTCATCCAGCCTGTCATTTCACATGATGTACTCTGCATGTAAGTTAAATAAGCAGGGTGACAATATACAGCCTTGATGTAATCCTTTCCCAATTTTGGACCAGTCCATCGTTTCATGTCTGGTTCTAACTGTTGCTTCTTGACCTACATAACAAAACCTATGGACTTGAACAGTGGAAAATCTACTCATGGTTCTGAAAGTTGAGAAGTCTAAAATCAGGTTTCCAGCTGATTCAGTTCCTGGTGAGAGTCCTCTTTCTGGTTTGCAGAGTGTTACCTTCTTGAGGAATCCTCACATGGCAGACAGACAGACAGACAGAGTTCTGGCCTCTCCTGATAGGGGCACCAACCATTTCTAATGACCTCTACCTGAGGCTCTCATCTAAACTCAATTACTTCCCAAAGACCCCCTTCCAAATAATATCAAATAATGTTAGGATTTTAACATATGAATGGCAGGGGTGGGGGGACAATCAGTCTACAGCAACCTATTCACTGAGTGACCTTGAACAAGTCACTCATCCTTCTGAGCTCCAACTATCCTATCTATAAAATGGGCATATTGAGTTTTACCTCCTTCGTTGCTATTACTGTCTGGTCCCTCAATCATGTCTGACTCTTTGCAACCCCATGGACTGTAGCCCACCAGGCTCCTCTGTCCATGGGATTATCCTGGCAGGAATACTAGAGTGGGTTACCACTTCCTCCTCCAGAGGATCTTCCTGATCCAGGGATCAAAGCCATGTCTCTTGAATCTCCTGCATTGCAGGTGGATTCTTTACCAAGCCCCCTGCAAAGCCCCCTTACCACCTTCATAGGACTGCTATGAAGATTAAATGAAATAATGGGTACAAAAATACATTGTAAACAAAAAAGTGAGCTCTACAAATGTTTGTAATTTATTCTAACAGGGCCAAGCACACAGTGTGTTAGACAGAGGTGCTTTTTAAATGTTTCAAGTAAGAAGAAAGGATAATAATTATTTTTAGAGCAATTACTGTGTGCCAGCCATCATAATAAATGTTTTACTAAAATTATCTTTCTAATAGCCTAAGGTGATCAACTTCCCACTTTGCCTGGGACTCCCCTGAAACTCACACATCCTGGGAATCCCCTTAGATCTGAATGTAGGTTTGAGTATCATTTCCATTTTGTAGATAAGAAAAATAAGGCTTAACAAGATTATGCAACATGCCCAGAATCACATTTAATAAGTGACAGAGTCAAAATTTGAACCCATGGAACTTCCCTGGTGGTCCAGTGGTTAAGAATCTGAGCTTCCAATGCAAGGGGTTACAAGTTCAATCTGTTTGGGGCACTAAGATCCCACATGCTGAGGGGCACTGTCAAAAAGTAAGAAAAAAAAAAAGGAAAGAAAAGTAAAGAAAGAAAAAATTTGTAATCAGAGCTATCAAAGAGGAAAAATGAAAGGTAAGTGTTTAGAATGAAAGATAGAGGGTATCAAAACCTGCTGTTTTAACCATATGACTCTAGTCCAGTTTGGTCTCAGTGGCTGGTGCTGGGAAACTGTTTAGAGAAGGTCATAAGCTGGGCCCAGCCCCAGGTCATCTGCTCCTCCAGGGCAGTTTCTGGCAGATCACAGTACTTTGTTTTTCACTTCTTAGAAAGTCTCCTGTTGTATAGGGTAATTAAACCCTCATGCTTCATCCTGTTTATATTTGGCATTTGTCTTTTGTTTTACTTATGAATGAAAGAGCTAGTCAACCTTCCTAATCCAAACTGCTTATCCTCTTAAAGCAGTTGTTTTGGGTCTTACTCTAAATATGTATAGGCTTCCCAGGTGGCTCAATGGTAAAGAATCTGCTTACCAATACAGGAGATACAAGTTTGAGCCCCGGGGTGGGAAGGTCCTCTGGAGGAGGGCATGGCAACTCACTCCAGGATTCTTGCCTGAAAAATTCCATGGACAGAGGAGCCTGGCAAGCTACAGTCCAGGGGGTCACAAGCAGTCAGACATGACTGAGCAACTGAGCATGCACACATAAATAGGTATACAGAGGTGGAGGGATTCTGTGCCCAGCCAGTGTCAGAAGCAGACCGTTTCTTAGATGCTAATGGATAAGTTTTGCTCAGGGTACAGAGGAAGGGTGATCAGGCGAGAAAGAAAGCCTGGTTAACCTCAAAATCAAGATTCCTTCCTGCTCAGATATGTCTGAAGTGGCCTCATCTTGTTGTTGTACAGATGCCCAGGTGTGTCCAACTCTTTGCCACCCCATGGACGACAGCATGCCAGGCCTCCCTGTCCTTCATCATCTCTCGAACTTTGCCCAAGTTCATCTCCCTTGCATCAGTGACACTATCCAGACATCTCCTTCTCTGATAGCCTCTTCTCCTTCTGCCCTCGATCTTTCCCAGGACCAGGGACTTTTCAAATGAGTCAACTGTTCACATTAGGTGACCAAAATACTGAAGCTTCAGCTTCAGCATCAGTCCTTCCAATGAGTATTCAGGGTTGATTTCCCTTTAGATTGACAGGTTTGATCTCCTTGCAGTCCAAGAGACTCTCAGGAGTCTTCTCCAGCACTACAGTTCGAAGGCATGGATTCTTTGGCACTCTGCCTTCTTTAAGGTACAGCTATCACACCTGTTTGAGACCACTGGGAAGACCATAGCTTTGATTATATGGACCTTTGTTGGCAGAGTAATTTCTCTGCTTTTCAATACACTGTCTTTGTTTGTCATAGCTTTCCTGCCACTGGAGGAGGGAATGCAAACCACCTCAGTATACTTGCTGTGAGAACCTCATGAACTATATAAAAAGGCCCCATCTGATCTCCTGTCAATTCTCTCATGCTGAGCTGTTAAATTGAGAGTCCAGAAGCTGGCACGTGGCCCCAACTCTGCCTCTAGTGAAGTGTTTGCCTTAGGTAAGTCTCTTCCTTCTCGGAGTTTCAGTTTTCTCATCCGTTAAACAAAGAGAAATCAGGTAACCAGATTAGGTTCTTTCCTATAGAGTTCCTATGGTGTTGACACATATGATACTATAATAGTACATATAACTGAACTGCTTCCTCAGGATGAGGATAATAAATTACTTATTTACAAAAAAAAAAGAACAAAAAAAAAGCAACAGTTAGAAGTGGACACAGAACAACAGACTGGTTCCAAATTGGGAAAGGAGTATGTCAAAGCTGTACATTGTCACCCTGCTTATTTAACTTCTATGCAAAATACACCATGCGAAATGCCGGGCTGAATGAAGCACAAGCTGGAATCAAGATTGCCAAGAGAAACATCAATAACCTCAGATACACAGATAATACTACCCTTATGGCAGAAACCAAAGAACTAAAGAGCCTCTTGATGAAAGTGAAAGAGGAAAGTGAAAAAGCTGGCTTAAAATGCAACATTCAGAAAATGAAGATCATGGCATCCGGTCCCATCACTTCATAGATGGGGAAATAGATGGGGAAACAATGGAAACAGTGACAGACTTTATTTTCTTGGACTCCAAAATCACTGCAGATGGTGACTGCAACCATGAAATTAAACGATGCTTGCTTCTTGGAAGAAAAGCTATGACCAACCTAGACAGCATATTAAAAAGCAGAGACATTACTTTGCCAACAAAGGCCTGTCTAGTCAAAGCTATAGTTTTTCCAGTAGTCATGTATGGATATGAGAGTTAGACTATAAAGAAAGCTGAGTGCCGAAGAATTGATGCTTTTGAACTGTGGTGTTGGAGAAGACTCTCGAGAGTCCATTGGACTGCAAGGAGATCCAACCAGTCCATCCTAAAGGAGATCAGTCCTGAGTGTTCATTGGAAGGACTGATGTTGAAGCTGAAACTCCAATACTTTGGCCACCTGATGCAAAGAGCTGACTCATTTGAAAAGACCCTGATGCTGGGAAAGATTGAGGGCAGGAGGAGAAGGGGATGACAGAGGATGAGATGGTTGGATGGTATCACTGACTCAACGGATATGATTTGAGCAAGCTCCAGGAGTTGGTGATGGACAGGGAAGCCTGGTGTGCTGTAGTCCGTGGGGCCCAAAGAGTTGGACACGACTGCGCAACTGAACTGAACTGAATATCCTCAAACTGACAAAAGAAGAAAATGTTTCATTTACAAAATATAAGGGATTGCAGAACAAAAATAGGTAGATATGAAATAGAAGCAGCTTGATATGATAAAATTATAAATGCTAGAAATGAAAAAAATATGTATATCGAGGGAAGAATTTAATAAACTTCTGACTGGATCCAGTTAAAAAGTTGGTTATTGAACCACTGGGGGGCATGTACCCTTGTATCTTGTTTTTCCCCAGTGAATTGCTTCTGAAGGCATGTCTGGCTAGGTTGTGTATGGGGGTAGATGTGAATGTGCGCAAGTGTGTTTGCATGAGTATGAGTGAGAGTGTGGGTGTGTATACAGGTCACTGTCAAAAAAGATAACCTCAGGGCTTACATGAAATTCCAGATCTGGTGAAAGCCCTTCACCCATCCCTGCCTGACTCTCCTGAATTGGCTTTTCCAGACTCAGCTCCCCCATAAAGTGGGACGTAAAAGCATTTCTTGTCATGAGACAACACTGTGGACAGGAATGAGCACTAATGCTGGAGTTACACTTGGGCTTGGATCTTAACTCCACCCTGTACTTGCTACTTGATCTTAAGCAAGTTCCTTATCTAATCCTGAATTTCATCAATGGTGACAAAGAGCTAGCAGTCCCTAACTCAGCATAGTTAGAGACTGGAAGGGAAGGAGTTATGTCAAGTACCTGGCTTAGAAACTAATGCATTGGATACTACATCAGGATCAGGTATGCAATTTGTGAGTCCCAGGGTGAAAAAGAAAATGTGGGCCTCTTGTTCAGAAATTATCAAGAATTTCAAGATGGCAAGAACAGAGCATTAAACCAAGCACAAGGCCCTTCTAAGCACAAGGCCCTGGGCATCTACACAGGTTACATCCTCTTGATATTAATTTTCTTTCAGGCAGGTTAGCTAAGCTGTCGGAAGAAGAATGATGGATGGAAGAGGGATGTCATAAGTAATGGTCCCCAAGTAACTCAGGAAGCAGTAATTGAGGCTTGAAAATCTCTCCATCCCCACCCCCTCCCTGAAGCTGCCCTGGCCATGGGAAGGCACAGATGAAGGTCAGAGAAGGTGAGTCACTTGTTTCCTTAACCACTGAGAATATTTTTTTCCCAATCTGTGAATTCAGCCTCCCTCCCTTCCAGATGCAGAGGCTTAGCTCAGGATAAGACAACATGCATCCTTTCCCAGAGAGTCAATCTTCACTTCTTTTACGTCACCTAAGTCCTTCTGGATCCCCAGGAAAGGAACTAAGGGCCTGGGGCCCAATGACAAGGGAAGGAGTGGCTGAGGGAGGTCACTGTCCATTGGGCAGAAGGGATGCTCCAGACCAAAGTACTGCTGAACACTTGGAAGCTGGGAAGTGAGCCAGCGTTTCATCTTTTGTTTTTTCCTCCTGGGGCTTCCTGTCCCAAAGGTGGACGGAGAGGGGTCATGGGGGACTTCCTGACCTCTACAAATAAATCTTTCCATTGTCGTTGGCCAGGCAGTACTCCAGGCCAGACAGCCCAGGTAGATGGGCAGTAACAGAGGGAGACAGCAAAGCTGCCTGCAGAGGAAGCTTACCCCTAGTTTCATCAAAGTTCTCAGCAAGAGGAGGCTACACATTGCTGGGTGGAAAAAGTGGTCATGGAAGAGGCCAGGACTGACTGCCTACAGTATATAGGGGCAGAAACTGGGGTATATAGAAACTGACTTGAGGGGAGCATCAGAGAATGTGAGGGCTGAAAGAGACCCCAGAGTCATCTAGCATGTTCTCTGTCGACTCCCAGTACCCAGACAGTTTCTGGCACATAATAGGGGTTCAGTTGGTATTTAATGAATAAATAAGAGAATCTAGTCCAATACCTTTCTTTAACTGAGCCAGAGAAGCAAGGCCCAGAATGGAAAAGAAAGTTTCTCAAGGACACACAATGAGTTAGTATCAGAACCCAGACTAAAGCACAGAGTTCCTGAATCCCAAACCAATGTTCTTTCTATTGGGCATTGGGGTGTATGTGTGTGTGCTCAGTCATTAGGTCATGTCCAACTGTTTGCAACCCCATGGACCGTAGCCCTCCAGGCTCCTCTGTCCATGGGATTTCCCAGAGAAGAATACTTGAGTGGGTTGCCATTTCCTGCTCCAGGGGATCTTCCTAACCCAGGGATCAAACCCATATCTCCTGCTTGATAGGTGGATTCTTTACCACTGAGCCACCTGGGAAGCCCAGGCGTAGGGGAGAGTAGTGACTTTCTCCTCCTTCTCTATGCTGAGGAAGAAAGGGGATTTCAATAAACCTGCTCAGAGAGCTTGACATGTGACTCTAAAGTTGAGACATCATAAGACAGAGTTTGACACACATTTGAGGAATATAAAAATGAGAGACTGATGAACTTGGAGGACAAAGAGAGAGGTGTTACTGCCAAGAGCTGACTGTTCTCTCAGTGGCCATGGGGCAAAGACACGTGTATCCTGGGGACTGGTATGGATCTAGAAGAAGAGAGCGGACCTGGATCTTCTTAAAAGTGACGTGCCCTCAAAGCATGGATGGCGCTGTGATTCCAAAAAAGAGGATGATGGCCCACTAGAAGCTCAAGAGCTAACCTGGAGGAGAGACCTTGATTTATCAAGGGAAGTGCAGGTAGAGCTCCGGGGGAGGATGTCCAAAGGACCTGCTAAAGCAGTTCTGAACAGAACTGGTTTTAGACATCTGATCTGCTCCAGAGAGCAGTGTCATATCAAAGTTGGTGCTCTGTGCTCCTCATCTCCTCCATGGAGGCAGAGATGATGTTCCTTGAAATTAATGAAGCTTATATTTCAGAACCTCTCACGTGCATGGGCCCCCTTAGGCCCATAAATCTTACATTTAATTTTTATTCTTTTTCCTCAAGAGTGTATTTGTTCTCTAAAGATGTGCAACACATTACCACAAACTTAGCAACTTAAAGCAACACAAGTTTATTATCTCGCTACTATATGCTGGAAGTCTGGTATAGCATGTTTGACTCAATTCTCTACTCAGAGTCCCAGGCTGAACAAAGTATTAGTCAGGTCTGAGGCCCAAGGGCCTCCTTGAAACTCACTGGTTTTTGGCAGAATTGAGTTCGTTATGGTGTAGGGCTGAGATCTTTATTTCTCTGCTGGCAATCAGCTGGGGACCCCTGCCAGCTCCTATAGTCTACTCCCAATACTTTGCCATGTGGCCACTTATTATGAATTGAAGGTTTTGTGTTCCCTCCTCCCCAAATTCATATTTGAAGCCCTAAATCCAAATGTGAATGTATTTGGAAATGGGACCTTTGGAAGTTAAAATTAAAATTAACTGAGTTACCCAAGAGGATCAGTGTCCTTATAAGAGACCTCAGAGCAGGCTCTGTGTGCGGTGTGAGCACCTAGAGAGAAAGGGGCCATCTACAAGCCACGAGGAGTGCTCTTACCAGAAAGTGACCATGTTGGCCCCCTAATCTCAGCCCTCCAGCCTTCAGATCTATGATAAAATAAATCTGTTGTTTAAGCCAGTCATTCTGTGGTATTTTGTTACAGCAGCCTGAGCTAATACATTACAGGCCCCTCCTCCACCCCCTAAATCATAACACAGATGTTTGCTTTCTTCCAGACCAGACAGAGCACATCTCTCTCTGACTTTATCTTCTTTTTAACACTTAATAAGAATTGGAGAAATTTCATTACCTGAGGACCAAAAAATACCTACACATCAAGCAGCAAGGAAAGATCTATTTGGTAACTTAATTTTAGAGAAACTGGTGGGGAAAATAAGTATTCTACTTGAGACAGTATGAGTCCAGCTTGTTCAATAAATTAGTTGCACTTATAAAAGAGGAGGCATAAATACAGTAAAACAAATACACAGCACAACAACACGAGCACATAATGGTTCTGAAAGTGGCCCAAGTGCAGAAATTCCTAGACTGGACGAGGAGGGATTAGATTGTAGTCCTGACTCTCTCACTGACCGCTTAAGTTGCAGTGTGGAATGTAGTTGCAGTATGGAATATACACACAACAAACAACCCACAGAAAAGAATGGACAAATGATAATAATACAAACAGACAATCCATAGAAGAGGAAATGCAAATGGAAAATAAATGTATTAAAGGATGGTCAAATCCACTCTTTGTCAGGGAAATGCACATTTTAAAAAAACAATAAAGTTTTTCAACAGTATGTCTAACAAAAATAAATAAATAAAATATTGAAAATACCCAGCCCTTGTTAAGTAGTAAGGAAATGGACATATTTCACATTACTGGTAAAGGTATAATATTGTACTATAATCTGTTTGGAAAATCTTCTGGAGGAATCTATTTAAATTTAAAATGTACATATCCTTTGGTCCAGAAACCTGTTATAAGACTGAATACCATTTGAGTAAAAGTATCAGTACCTAAATATATATATAAGAATATTTATAAGTACATTGCTTATAGTGGCAGACAAAACAAAACTAGAAATAACCTGAATGTCCAACAGGAAAGAAATAATCAAATACATTTTTATGTACTTATATCACGTTATGGAATATAATCTAGCTATTAAAAACATGAATTAAATCTATATGTATTAACCAGGAGGAATGAGCATTATATATTAAGTGAAAAAGCAAATTGCACAGTAATGTGTATTGCATATTCCTATTTTTCTTAAGGGAAAAAAGAATCCCCTTTTTTATACTTCGTTATTTGTATCAGCAAAAAGAAAGATGTGCAGTTACACAACACAATGTTAATGTTGGGGTGGAAGATGGTATTAAGGGAGTGATGAAGGCATTAAAAGAAAGAAAGGGGGAAATTATTAATGTGCTTTATATGTTAATTTTTCCATTGTTTGACTTACCATCAAGTATATGTATTACTCTAGTATTTCTTTTAAGTATGTTTAAAAATTAAAAGAAAAAAAGAGTAAAAGCATAAGTTTGGCAGTTCAAAAAAACCAAATTTGACCCCTGCTTCACTAGCTGGGTAACCATGAATGACTGACTGAAACCACTCTGAACCTCTTCTTCTCATCTGTTAAGGTGGTTGTGATACCTAGCTCCTAGAGTTGTTGTGAGGATTAAAAGAGATCATGTATTTAAATGCTGAGCACATAGCAGGTATTTTAATAAATAGTAGTTATTATTAGCCCCAACCAAGATTGGGGTGGGGATTGGATTCACTTATGGGTTGGATTGACTTATAGTCATGTATGGATGTGAGAGTTGGACTATAAAGAAAGCTGAGCACCAAAGAATTGATGCTTTTGAACTGTGGTGTTGGAGAGGACTTTTGAGAGTCCCTTGGACTACAAGGAGATCCAACCAGTCCATCCTAAAGAAGACCAGTCCTGAGTGTTCATTGGAAGGACTGATGTTGAAGCTGAAACTCCAATACTTTGGCCACCCGATGCAAAGAGCTGACTCATTGGAAAAGACCCTGATGCTGGGAAAGATTGAGGGAAGGAGGAGAAGGGGACAACAGATAGTTGGATGGTATCACTGACTCAACAGATATGATTTGAGCAAGCTCCAGGAGTTGGTGATGGACAGGGAGGCCTGGCATGCTGCAATCCATGGGGCCCCAAAGAGTCAGACATGACTGAGTGACTGAACTGAACTGAATAGGAACTCTGAGCAGGTTAATGATTTGGCAGCTTTCAGCAGTTTCACCCTTCAGGAAAACAAAATTCACACTAATCATATTAGTAGAATTTCAATATAGAGACTGTAAGGTATAGTCCGGGCAGAGGCAGAAAAGAAGGAAAGACAACCTCAATGGAGGTAGGTTACCTTTATTCAGGCAAGAAGGGGCGACAGTCAACCTAACGACAAGGCTGAGCGCAAGAGGGATCAGGGAGGCTTCATATTTAAAGGGATGTTTGTGGAAGCGATAAGGGAAACTTTAGTCAGGCGGGATGTTTTGGGTAATCTTTAGTTGGGATGGCATTTGTAGTTGAACAGGGGGTGGGAGGTTTTCGGCAGGGGGTGATAAGTCCCAGGTAGATGTAACCGGCCCGGAGCATCAGGGCAGGGGTTAAAGTTGGGTTTTGTTTTTCCCCAAAGTTAGATGATTCAGCAAGGGCCTTTGAGACCGTTGTTTTCTTTTCTAGGCCCGAGAACTCCTTCAGAGACTTGGTTAAATTGGGAGTGGGAAAACTGAAAGTAGAGAAAAAGGCGAGAAAAGAGAGGATGACTGGGACTTCCCTTGTGGTCCAGTGGTTAAGAATCTGCCTTCTAATGCAGGGGACACGGGTTCAATCCCTGGTAGGTGAACTAAAATTCCCCACATACTGTGGAGCTACTGAGACCACTCATCAACTACTGAGCTCGTGCTCTGCAACAAGAGAAGTCATCATGATGAGAAGCCCGCGCACCGCAACTAGAGAAAGCCTGTGGGCAGCAGCAAAGACTCAGCACAGCTAAAATAAAGAAGCAAATAAATAAAATAACGACTGCACTAGCAGTTACCTCCCCAGGCATGGGGGAATACAGAGAAGAGTCATCAAAATCTAGAAGTTTGGAGTTTAGATGTGCTCTGAGAGGGCACCTTCCCCAACAACCCTCAAATCTGGAAACTGGCACCAACTGCTGCTATCAAGGTCAATGACCTTTGCCAGGGAGACACTGACAGGAACAAGAAATAGACCAAAAGGAACAAGTCCCACCTCCCTCCTGCAGTATTCCAGTCTTCCTCCAGTGCCCCTTGCAGAGAGAGCTTCATAGAGGACCAGGCTGGCAAAGGAGAAGTGGGGTTTGCAGACTCGCTGCCCATCTCAGGGTTTGGAATAGTAGACTGGCAGCTAAGAGATTGCCACAACTTCTTCAAACCAGCTTTCTTTAACTATTGTTCTACAATTAGAGGAAGGGCAGAAAGGAGGACTGGAGCTGGTAGGCTAATCCTCACCTTTATTTTCCAGGGCAATCCAGCTGTGAGTCAAATTTGCTTACTCCATTCCACAAAACAAAAGCCCTTTGTTGGTCCAATCCAGACTCCTCAGGAAGCTGTTGAGTGAGCATTCATTGTTATTCATCCTTATCTTAAATTAATCAAAAGTGTCTTTACAAGGACTGGAATTCACTGTCCTAGAAGGGCTCTTATATACATACACAAATTTTCCTACCTTGTTCAACTTCCTAAGTGTTTTGGTATCCAGAGATGTTTGTACATGCCTGTATGCTCAGTCGCTCCAGGCGTGTCTCTCTTTGGATTGTAACCTGCCAGGCTCCTCTGTTCAGGAGATTCTCCAGGCAAGAATACTGGACTGGCTTGCCGTGCCCTTCTCCAGGGGATCTTCTGGACCCAGGGATTGAACCTGCATCTCCTGTGTCTTCAGCATCACAGGTGGATTCTTTACCATTGAGCCACCAGGGAAGCCCACCCAGAGATGTCTGAGCTTCCCTTATAAGCCAGAGTCTTATAAACTGGAGCAGTTGCCTACACTTTCCTCTAGGTCAGATCACCAGCAGGTCACTTTATCTCTTTGGGTCCTCAGTTTCCTCTTTTAAAATAAGAATTTTATACTCCATTTCCCTAAAATTCCTCCCAATTCCAGCATTGTATAATTTTGCCTATTCTACGAACAAAATGAAACATGGCTCTTCTTTTTTGAAGATTAATAAACTAAAAATGGGTTTTCAAGAATGTTGGATAACTCAGGCTAAGCTTAGGGTTTATTACTGCTATTACATTTACATTAAAACTTCACCTTGACATTAAAGAGTTTGATACTTTTGCTGAATCTAGGTATCAAATGTCAATTAGATTTATTAAGGGCCAACATGGGCCAAGTTCTACAATGGAGATCCAGAAGAAAGATAAAATATCACTTTAACTTCTGACAAAGCCATAAGTGTAAGAATAATCAACTAATAATGAAACAGGAGGGAAGGGGGCTGGGCACAACCTTTGAAAGAATAACATAAACCGAGCACACAACATAAACTGGTTAGAACCAAATGGATCCAAGATGGCAGACAAGTCATCTTCCACTAGACTTTGAGCCTCAGTATATGCTCACTGTAACACATCACCAAGCTGTGACACATCCACAGGTGCCATGACAGTTCCAAGGCCGACCATCAAAGACCAAAAAAATGGGCAATGGCCCAATTCCTGTAAATCTCTGCCCCATCCCCAAAATAGTTGGAACAATCCTCACACTCATTAGCCTATGAAATTACCCAACCCATAAAAGCTAACCACACCACATTTCAGTGCCCTGTCACCTTCTCAGACGGCCCACACTCTGTCTATGGAGTGTGCTTCTCTCTAAATAAATTGACTTCTTTGTCTCTCATTACATTCTTTCTGCGATGAGACATCAAAAACCAAAGCTTCATTAAATTCTGAAACCAGGAGTGTGATTTCAGTTGGAAGACTGTGGGCTTTGGCTGGGTTCAAGTCCCAGCTCATGGGTTCAAGCCCCAGTCTGAGGTGCATGGTTTCAATAAGATAACAAAGCAAAAGGTCAATACTCAAGTAATGTACCAAATTTTGTTCTGAAATGAAATTGGCTTGATGCATTGAACTGCTTTGTTGGTTGGTGGTACAAGAGTAGGGAGGTTTCTCAAAGGAAATGAGCTGAGTTTTTTTAAATTTTATTGTTATTGTCCAGCTGCTAAGTCATGTCCAACTCTTTGTGACCCTATGGACTGCAGCACACTAGGCTCCTCTGTCCTCCACGATCTCTGAGAATTTGCTCAAATTCATGTCCATTGAGTCTGTGATGTTATCTAACCATTTCATCCTCTACCACCCTCTTCTTTTGCCTTCAAACTTTCCCAGCATCAGGGTCTTTTCCAATGAGTCAGCTCTTTACATCAGGTGGTCAAGGTATTGGAGCTTCAACTTCAGCAACAGTCCTTTCTATAAATATTCAGGATTGATTTCCTTTATGATTGGCTGGTTTGATCTCCTTGTAGTCCAAGGGACTCTCAAGAGTCTTCTCCAGCACCACAATTTGAAAACATCAATTCTTTGGTGTTCAACCTTCTTTATGGTCCAACTCTCACATCCATACATGACTACTGGAAAAACCATAGCTTTGATTATATGGACCTTTGTTGGCAAAGTGATATCTCTGCTTTTTAATACACTGTTTAGGTTTGTCATAGCTTTTCTTCCAAGGAGCAAGCATCTTTTAATTTCATGACTGCAGTCATCACTCACAGTGATTTTGGAGCCCAAGAAAATAAAATCTGTCACTGTTTCTACTTTTCCCCCTCCTATCTGCCATGAAGTGATGTGACTGAATGCCATGATCTTTCACATCTACCTCATTCATTTAAAAAGAGGGAGAAAAGCCCTCTGGCTACTAACAGGGCAAGCAAACTTGATAATTGGCTCAAAAAGACATTAATCATGGTAGAGGAAATGAAGAAAAATTTAAAAATTAAAACTGATCTAAAAATTAAAATTTTGGATGGAGTTTTATTAGGTACTTCTATACTATATCAAATAGTGCTTGGAGTTGGGTGATCAGACTGAAAGAGTGGATTAATCCCCCATTCCAATTCTGTACTTGTAGTGCTATGTCTGAAATGCTAGGAATGTATTTTGGAAGTCACGAGCACACCAGAAAAAAGTAGTTCTGCTTTTCTTTACTTATGCCACTGGCCCAGCCTAAAGGCCCTTTTTATGGCTTGTCTGAATATTTCTCATCTTCTGTCATCCTCTAGGATCTACACAGTCTAACTCAGTTCCTATCTGAAACCTTGCCAGGGTGTGAAACACTGGCTTACAGTCATCTGTCCTCTCTACTGAATGGACAGGGCTGAGTTGAACAATATCTAACTGTATCCCATCTCCTATCATCCACAATGACAACCTCTCACAAGAACATCTGCTTCAGAAGATATCCGGTCCTAATCTTCGAAACCTGTGTTACCTTATGTGGAAACATGGCCTTTGCACAAATACATAAAGACCTTGTTACAGGAAGATTATCTTGGATTATTAGGGTGGGCCCTAAATGCAATCACACAACACCTTCTTAGAAGGAGAAAGAAGGAGATCTGATGACCGCAGTTGAGGAGGAGGCAATATGACTATGGAGGCAGAGACTGGAGTGATTGGCTGTAGGCAAGCTCTGATAGCCACCAGAAGCTAGAAGAGGCAAGGAATGGAAGGAGGCATGACCCTGCACTGACTCCTTGATTTGGGCCCAGTTAGTGATTTTGGGCTTTTAGACTCCAGAACTATGAGGGAGTAAATTCTGCTGTTTATTTTTTTATAATTATACATGTAAATTATATATATAATTTTATATAAATAATTATTTTATTATAATAAGCCACTAAGTTTGTGGTAGTTTTTCACAGCAGCAATAGGAAATTAATATAACCCCACTGAGATTTAACCATATGAACTAGTGGGGTACTGAACTCTCTGCTGAACCATGGCATTTAGAGCTGGTCCTGCTCACATGAAGACATCAGAATATGGGATAGAAGAGAACTAATGCTTCTGTAATTCTTGCTGTTGCTGGTTGGTTTCTTCAGAAGCAGATGCTCAGATGGAGTCTGGTGTGTTAGATATTTTTTAGGTGAACACCTGTAAAGAGAAGGGAGGTTTCTTTTTTAAAAAATATTTATTTGGCTGCACTGGGTCTTAGTTGCAGCATGTGGAATCTTTAGTTGGGGCATGCAGGCTCTTACTTGTGCCATGTGGGATCTTAGTTCCCTGATCAGGAACCGAACCTAGGGCCCCTGCCTTGGGAGTGCGGAATCTTAGCCACTGGACCACGAGGGAAGTCCCAAGAGGAGAGGATTAACATGGACCAGGAGCAAAACTGTAGATGTATTTTGTGCCCTGTCCATGTGAATATGAACTGTTTCTGATAGTCTTCTCTGATTGAAAAAGAAAAAAATTCATTTTGCAAGTCAGCAACTGCATATCATGTACCTGAGGCCCTGTTAGTCTGTCCCAACAAAGAAATCACAACTTGCTCATTCATAATTGCAACTACTGCTTGGTTGAGTTTGCTATGGTGTGCTATCATCCTCCAGGATCTACCTAGCATAGTATTTAGTAGCTATAAATGAAGGTACTACTTGGTTAAATTTATGAAGCCTACTGTTATCCTCTAGGATTATATTATTTCTGATGAATTAAATGGAATATGATGTGGACCATCTCCCCTGCATCACTTAGATCTTTAAAACTGTCACTAATTTCCAGTCCCCTGCCTAGGGTATGATATTGTTTCTGATTTATCTTGACTGGATAGGAGGTAGTTTCAGAGACTTCTATTTGGTCCTTCCTTCTATGACAGCTCTTATCACACAGGCCAAAGACTCAATGTAGGGTTGTATCAGCTACCAAATATGTCAGCTTCAATCACACATTTGAATAATGGGAAAAATTATCATTGAGTATGGTGGCAAACCTAGTAGACCCACTGAAAAAAGAACCAGCTATTATTGGGTCTCCATTCTCAGAGAGGAGCCATGATAATGCTTTGGATCTCTGGGTATAAATGTCAGCTTGGACCCTATAATCAACTCTCTCCAAAATATTTTGGTGTTCTCATTTTCACAGTAGGGGGAGGACTGCGAGGGAAATCATTACTGTGTGTACCTGCCAGAATGTTACAGGGTTTTTTCCTTCTGGGGACATAGCCTCTTCTTCATTCAATGCATTCTGGTTTAAGTGGCTCAGGATGATCAAATTTTAACTGGGGCCAGAACTTTCAATGACTCTTTCAAAGATCTTAAATTGTATCCCCCTGGTTTCTAGTCATCTCTATAATCTGGTTGTTAAGTACTGCCACCTGGTTTCTATTATTTTTGCGGTTTTAACACGATCATTTCTGCTCACTGTGCCTACTTCTATAACAGTTTCTCCTACCACTAGTTCTAGTGTTCAGAGGAGAGCCAGCACTGAATTTTTCAGTCATGGTGGTGCCCCTCTTAGCAGCACATTCATTGTAGCCTTGGTAAATGGTGTAAAGTTCCTCTGGAGCAGAGTTATCTGTGAATCTTCTGGCCTTCCACAGGGTATCTGCCTCCTGGAACCTTTTCATTCTTTCTTCCACCAACTGCATTGGCACTTGTGACATTTTTTTTTTTTTTTTTTTTTTGTATTTGGAATGTGAGGATTTATTTTTTTTCCCATTTATTTTTATTAGCTGGAGGCTAATTACTTTACAATATTGTAGTGGTTTTTGCCATACATTGACATGAATCAGCCATGGATTTACATGTGTTCCCCATCCCGATCCTCCCTCCCGCCTCCCTCTCCACCCCTTCATTTGAATCATCCTCATCCATTCATTTGAATCAGTTCTAATGAGATGGATGAAACTGGAGCCCATTATACAGAGTGAAGTAAGCCAGAAAAAGACCAATACAGTATACTAACGCATATATATGGAATTTTAAAAGATGGTAACGATAACCCTATATGCAAAACAGAAAAAGAGACACTGATGTACAGAACAGACTTTTAGACTCTCTGGGAGAAGGCTTTAGACTCTGTGGGATGTTCTGAGAGAATAGCATTGAAACAAGTATACTATCAAGGGTGAAACAGATCACCAGCCCAGGCTGGATGCATGAGACAAGTGCTCAGGGCTGGTGCATTGGGAAGACCCAGAGGCACTTGTGACTTAAAAAAATTTTTTTTTTATTTTTGATCCCTGGTCAGGGACTAAGATCCCTTGTGGGATCAAACCTGTGCCACCTGCAGTAGAAGCATGGAGTCTTAACCACCGGACCACCAGGAAAGTCCCTACTTGTGACATTTTAACTTTTACTTAGTGAAAACTATCAATTTTCCTAAGCTAGGAGCCATCCTCAGAGGAAGTTTGCTTATCAACTAAATCAAACTCTCCTCTGTCTGGTCTTAGGTTTTGGTTCCCTAGATCAAGCCTTCTCAGAATCCAGACTCATGTAGTCTGGCTCATGTTAATAAATGATGGCTAGGCCCTGTAGTTCCTTTGCAGTTCCTTTGGTGAATAATCCTGTTCTTCCTTTAATAGGCTCAGCATATCTCCAGCTGGATTTGCTATGACTTTACCCCCAGTGTAGGTCTAGCATGAAAGTGTTAGTCCCTCAGTCATGTCCAACTCTCATGAACCCCATAGCCTGCCAGGCTCCTCTGTCCATGGAATTCTCCAGGCAAGAATACTGGAGTGGGTTGCCATGCTCTCCTCCAGGGGGTCTTCCAGATCCAGGAATCACACCTGGATCCTTTGCATTGCAGCCAGACTCTTTACAATCTGAGCTACCAGGGACTAAGTCCTAGTAGCCAGGGGCATAGGTGGGGACAGTACCTGGAAGGCACATTTTTTTCTTAAGGGTCTGAGTTCTCTGCTTTACTTTCAAGCAAGAAGGGTGTGCTACCTCTTAAAAGGAGAAGAGGGGTCCCGCTGCAAGCTCAGAGGATTTAGAGGAGTCTGGAAGATCAAAATACATCCAGATGTCCCATCCTAAGTGTCAGAGTCCCATTAACCTTGATTCAACCTGCCTTGATTAGTTTACCTTCTCTGGGACTTGCCTACTCTATTAAGACCCCGAACAGGTCTTCAGCTTTCTCTGCCCTCCTTCTGCAGGAAATAAGAACCTCCTTGCTAGTTTTAACACTTGGCTTTCATTGCTTGTTAATCACCTGCAGCTTTCTTTTTTTCCCTAGAATATGCATGGATTTTTTCCCAATAATCACTCAGTCCTGTTATCCTTGTAGTTACTATTTCTCCTATATTTCTCAAATGCTTGCAACATCATACGGAGGACTTCCCCAGTGGTCCAATGGTTAAGACTTCACCTTCCAATGCAGGGGATTCAGGTTCCATCTCTGGTCAGCGAACCAAGATCCCACATGCTGCATGATGAGTCCAAAAAGAAAAAAATGAAGACATCTCACCAATTAGTCTAGTGCATTCCTCTCCATGGGCATATCACCCTAATTTGTCACCAATAAGAACTGAACCACCACCTTTCCTGCCCCATCCACTGCCAGTGATTCTATCCTCACTGCCAACCAGGTGGTTAGTGATCTAGTTTTAAAATCTCATCTTACCACCTGCTTTTTTGGACTGCTTTTTTGGAGTACCAGTTTCCACAGGTTAGTCCTCCAGGTGCTGATGCTGATATCTGTAGAAGGAAGGCCTGCAGAAAATTTATTCAGGATCTGTATCTGTGGAAAGGAGGGAAAGGAAGAAAAACTGGGCAGAGGGAAAAGCTTAGATGCCATACAGGTCTGACAAAGCTTCAGCCAACCCATGGGATCTCTGGAACATTTCTAACCCATAAGAATTGTCCTGGGGTGGGCCAAAGTGGCCAAAAGTTTACCCCTGCTTCACTCCTTCACTGAGAATTGGGTGTCCCCGCAAGACAAGACCTTGGGTAAGGTAAATCTCTAGAAAGCTGAGGCAAAACCTGAGTAAACTGACAGAAGTTGTCTTAGAGCAGCACTCCTAGCATTTGGGGGCAACAAATCCTCCTTGAAATGAGATCTGGGGCAGCATATCTGTAACATTAAATTAGGTTACAGGGCAATTTATTCCTCAGGGCATTGATGAAGAGAGTAGATCAATTGGCCAGCAATTAATGGAGCCAAACATCTTGGTGTGATATCAGTGAGGAAGACAGCTTAACAGAGAAATCAAGGAAAAAAGACAAAGAGAGCCCTGATAAAACCGCTGTTAACCCAGGGTGACAGAGCACATATTGAAGGCTGTGTCATCTGAGAAGTGACATCAGAGGCTTCACACTATGGAGGAAACAGACTTCACTAAACTAGTGCAGCCAAACCCTTAAATGAATGAATAAGCAAACATCAACAAAAGCCTCAGACAGGCGAGAAAGGAATTAGGATCCAAAGTGGCTACAATACGTTACCTAAAATGTCCAGTTTTCAACAAAAATTACGAGACATACAAAGAAACAGGCAAGTGTGGCCCGTACACTGTTTTGTTTTGTTTTTTTTTTTTGCTGCTGTTTTCTTTTTTTTTTTTTTTAATTTTTATTTTTATTAGTTGGAGGCTAATTACTTTACATCATTACAGTAGTTTTTGTTATACATTGAAATGAATTAGCCATGGATTTACATGTATTCCCCATCCCAGTCCCCCCTCCCACCTCCCTCTCCGCCTGATCCCTCTGGTTCTTCCCAGTGCACTAGGCCCGAGCACTTGTCTCATGTACCCAACCTGGGCTGGTTATCTGTTTCACCCTAGATAATATACATGTTTCAATGCTGTTCTCTTGAAACATCCCACCCTCGCCTTCTCCCAGAGTCCACAAGTCTGTTCTATACATCTGAGTCTCTTTTTCTGTTTTGCATATAGGGTTATCGTTACCATCTTTCTAAAGTCCATATATATGTGTTAGTATACTGTAATGGTCTTTATCTTTCTGGCTTACTTCGCTCTGTATAATGGGCTCCAGTTTCATCCATCTCATTAGAACTGATTCAAATGAATTCTTTTTAATGGCTGAGTAATATTCCATGGTGTATATGTACCACAGCTTCCTCATCCATTCGTCTGCTGATGGGCATTTGGGTTGCTTCGATGTCCTGGCTATTATAAACAGTGCTGCGATGAACACTGGGGTGCACGTGTCTCTTTCAGATCTGGTTTCCTTGGTGTGTATGCCCAGAAGTGGGATTGCTGGGTCATATGGCAGTTCTATTTCCAGCTTTTTAAGAAATCTCCACACTGTTTTCCATAGTGGCTGTACCAATTTGCATTCTAAAAGCAGGCAACAGAGACTGCCTATGAGGAGATATTGATGTCAGACTGAACAAAGATTTCAAAGCAGCCATTATGTTTCATATATTCAATGGTCAGCATTCAAAGTTCAAAGAACTCAAAGAAACATGTTTAAAGCAAAGGAATATAAACTGACAGTGTCTCATCAAATTGAAAATGTTAACAAAGAGACAGAAATTATTAAAAGTAACCAAATGGAAATTCTGGAGTTGAGAATTACAAATAAGTAAAATTAAAAATTCAATAGAGTGGCTCAACAGTAGATTTGAATTGGCAGAAGAATCAGTAAACTTAAAGATAAATTGATAGAGATTATGCAAATTAAAGAACACAGAGAAAGAAGAATAAGGAAAAATGAACAGAGCTTGTGAAACACTATTAAGTACACCAACATATGTGTAAAAGAAGTCCAGATAAGAGGAAAGAGAGAAAAAAAAAGCAGAAAAAATATTTGAAGACACCTGGCTGAAAACATCCTAAATTTGATGAAAACCACTGATACACACATCCAGACCTACCAAGCAGGAGACATGAGTTCAATCCCTGGATTGGGAAGATCCCTGGAAAAGGAAGTGGCAACCCACTTCAGTATCTTGTCTGGGAAATTCCATGGACAGAGAAGCCTGGTGGGCTACAGTCCAAGGGGTCGCAAAGGATTTGGACACAACTTAGCAACTAAACAACAACAACAACAGATCCAAGTAGTTTAATGAAGTTCAAGTAGGATAAAAACAAAGAGATGCACACTCATATGTATTATAGAAAAAAATGCTGAAAGACTAAGAAAATTTTGAAAGCAGAAAACACTTGTACAAGTAGAAGCAACTTGTCCAAGAAAGTCCCAGTAAAATTAACAATTGATTCCTTGTAAGAAATAGTGGAAGCCAGAAGGCACTGGGAAGATATATTCAAAGTGCTGAAAGTAAAAAATTGCATCCAGCAAAACTGTCTTTCAAAAATGAAGGTGAAAAAAACACTCCCAGATCAATAAAAGCTAAGAGATTTTTATTTTTTTTTGGCTAGCAGATCCACTTTGCAGGAAATGCCAAAGGAATTCTTCAGCCTGAAAGCAACTCACCCAAGATGGTAATTCAAATCCACATGAAAAAACAAAGAGCCTGGTAAGGGTAATGTTATCTTTATAATTACAAAAGACGAACAAATACGTTATTTCTTCTCCTTTATTCTATTAACTGATTTTAAAAGCAACTGTATAAAGCAATATGTACACTTTTTGAAAATGACATTAAAAGCTAAAACAACAACATTAAGGAAAAGAAAACACAACAGACAGAACAGAGGCACACAATGCTTCCTTTCTCTCTTGTGAGTCTCCGAGTACTATTCTTAATTACATTTGTTTTTATTTTTCTTCATATATCTTTAAATGGGTCCTGACTGTCTGTAAGGGCAGGAAGTGTCATTTAGCATAGTTCAGTGAGTACTTCGATAAATAATTGTTGATAGTAAAGATAGTCTGAATCTACCACTCCAGGGAAAGAACATTTTGAATAGGAGAGAGGTTACATGTGGACTCGGGAAAGTTAGTCAACCTCTATTGTAATCACCTGTGGAATCTAGATAGGAGGTACCCTGGAGCCAGCTCGGATTCCATCAATGTTATTGGATTACTTTTTTAAAAATCCCACAAGCTAAGAAATCTTTCTATCCTGATAGCAATCTGTCTGCTTTAGTTCCTGATAAAATTCTCTGTGAAGTCCAGACAAGTATAATGGCATGGGCCCTAGGCCCCTGGAGGGTATTTAACAGCTGGGGCCATGATTTCTTGGTGGTGTCAGCAACTCCCCACTTATCTGCAGCAACCAGCGCAAGCACGGGACCATGTAGGCCAGCTCATGATGTAAATGAGTGACTAAAACATCAAACAGAGAATTCAAGGCCAGAAACAGAATCTTCAGGAGAAACTTTTATGATAGAAATACTTCAGCCTACACCAGAGGACATCAGAAGATTTAATAATAATCATCTTCAGGTTTTTATAGCCTGGGATCAACAGTGCTGGTAAATGTGTAACCAGTCTAAGAAAAAAAGAAAGCCATTGCTGATTTCAATGGTATAAGTCCTCCAGCCATGGCCAATCTCAAACTACTAACATGCACACCAGAGCTTTGAGAGTAAGTTCACTATTACAGCACTATAAAGTATTTCAACACTGGAGCACACTTGTGCAGTCATTTTATTTTTCTTTTCTTAGTTTATACTTCCCCAAACTCTCTCACTACTTTGCACTTCGCATTCCATGATCTCTTTAAGCATCTAGCCTTTTCCCAATGCTCAACTTCCCATGTCTTTTAAAGCTCATTTCAGGAATCACCTCCTTTGAAAGAACACATGTTTTCAGACTTCCCTGATGGTCCAGTGGCTAAAACTCTATACTCCTAATGCAAGGATCTGGGTTCGATCTCTGGTCAGGGAAGAAACTAGATCCCACATGCTGCCACTAAAAGTTTCCAGGTGCTGCAACTAAGACCCAGCTCAGCCAAATAAACAAATGTTAAAGAGAAAAAAAACACGTTTTGATAATCTCAGCTGGATCAGGTGTCTCTCCTTGCATCCCCACAATCCCCTGCTCTTCCCTTAGTCACTGCACTCATCACATGTCTATTGCTTTGTCTGCTTACCTCTGTTTCCTGACCCTCCTCCATACCCACCATATAGTCCTTATGGGAGGTGCCTATTACACTATACCTTCCCTTTAGTGAGTCCAGGGGGCAGGTGTACAAACGAAGTTAGATGAATCTGAGTCTGGCCATAGGAGTTTTGAACTGGAACTGCAGAATTAAGGCGGTAAATTATGAGATGGGGATTTAAGCCATCACGGCAGAGGCTAATCTGAGAAAAGAACTCCAAAATGCAAAATAAACAGAAATGGATGGACAGATATGTGATAAATTAAATATAGCAAATGTTAACCACTATAAAATTTAAGTGGTAGTATATATATATACACAAATTTTTCAACTTTTCTGTATATTGAATTTTTAATAAATTATTGAAGGAGAGGGTAAGAAATACAAGGGTCACAGAGTGAGAGAATTCTGGGGAGAGTCCATGTGCTGGGTTCAGCTGTCTGAAGAGCATGCCTGAATTCTTGCTCTGCTCATCATGATTACCTAGAAAATTTTTTCCCCTTTTTGCTATGCTAGGTCAAATTGGAATTCTGTCACTTGCAATCAAGAAGGTCCTGACTAAAAGAATGTGTAATGTAGAAGAATGCAACTTTTTTCATGCCTACCTTCTCTGTTGACTTCCTTGGTGGCTCAGAGAGTAAAGCGTCTGCCTACAATGCAGGAGACCCGGGTTCAATCCCTGGGTTGGGAAGATCTCCTGGAGAAGGAAATGGCACCCCACTCTAGTATTTTTGCCTGGAAAATTCCATGGACAGAGAAACCTGTTAGGCTACAGTCCATGGGGTCGCAGAGAGTCAGACACGACTGAGCGACTTCACTTTCTTTCTCTGTTAAACTTTAAACTCTGAGAGGGGCCGTCCCTGGCAGTCCAGTGGTTAAGAATCTGCCTGACAACACAAGAGACACAAGTTCGAGCTGTGGTTCGGGAAAATTATACGTGCTGTGGGGCAATTAAGTCCTCATGGTGCAGCTACTGAGCCTATGTGCTGCAACGACTGAAGCCCCTGTGCCCCAGAGCTCCCGCTCTGCAACAGGAGAAGCCACCGCAGGGAGAAGCCCACACATCTCAGTGAGGAGTAGCCTCCACTTGCGGCAACTAGAGAAAGCCCAAGAACAGCAACGAAGACCCAGCACAGGCCAAAATAAATAAATAAATTTTAAAAAATAAAATTTAAACTCTGAGCGGGCAGGGATCCTGCATTATCTATATATATTTTTTGTCATTCCATGTTCTCCAAAAACAGGCAATTTAACAGAGTGGTAAAAAGCATGGGTTTAGCAGTCAAACAGGCCTAGATATAGTCTAGATCTGCCGTCTTACTATGGCATTGTATATAGCTACTTAGCTTAAATCTTTCTCATACTCGGTTTCCTCATCTGTAAAATGGAGATTATTTGCTGAATAGAATGTGAGAATAAAATAGGTAATGTATGGAGAGCATTCAGCCAAATGTCTAGCCTGCAAAAGCGCTTGATAAATGTTAGCAATACGCACTGTTATCAGGTGATTCATATGACTTCACATTCTCTTATTCTCTGTCCTCAGTTTTTTTAATTATTAAATTTTCTCTGTTCTAAATTGCCACTAGTTATAAACCACATTATAGATTTAATAGCAACTCATCATAAAAATAAGGAAATAATAACACATAAAATATATGGTAAGGCAGTATCAGGGTTTGATGGTTTAAAATGCGAGTGCTAGAGACAGATTACCTCTATTTTAATGATCTTCGATAAATTACTTAACTTTCCTAGGATCGGTTTCTTCATTCAGAAACTAACTGTTCAATAAATGTTAATATTCTTATTAATAGAGTCATTGAATATAACATAGTAGTTTTTCAAATTTTCAAGAAAGAATGGCTAGAGTTCAAAAAGCACTATACCAAAAGGCAAGAACTCCAGATATCTGCAGATTTTCTTACTTGTGTCTTTCAGCTGAGTAATGACCAGCACATCGAATCATTACTACCAAGGAAACTACCAAGACCAGGGAAGGAACCACCTTAACAGGCTAGAGGTGACAATGGCCGGTACTATACAAGAATAGTGTGTCTTCCCACCAGCCAGACTAGGAAAACTTATATTTAATGCCACATTGGGTGGAGCAATCAGGAAGGTCTTGGCTCAGTAGTGGCATAAAGAGGCAGGAAAATGTGACTTTCAATGAGAAGAATATCAACCCATTGAAATGGACCCAGAACTGACACAGATGTTTGAATTAACAGAGCAGAACATTAAAACAGTTGTTATAACTGTATTCCATATGCTCAGAAAGTAAAGGCATGGAAGACATAAAAAGACACAAATATAACCTTTAGAGGTGAAAACCTCAAGTGTCACTGATGATAAATACACTGGATGGAATTAACAATAGATTAAATATAGCAGAAGAAAACAGTGAATTTAAAGGCATAGAAATATAAACTATACAAATGAAATAGAGATAAAAGTGAGTTAAGAATAGTAAAAAGAACATGAGTTAGCTGTGGGACAACATCAGCCTAATACACATGTAATTGGAGTCCCCAAAGAACAAAACAAAGAGGAAGACAGAAAAAATATTTGAAAAAATAACTGAATTTTCTTCAGATTTGAAACACAATGCTCAGTGAATGCCAAGCTGAAGAGACATGAAAACAAGGCACACTGCAGCTTAATTGTTCAAAATCAGTGATAAAGAGACAATACTGAAAGCAGCTAGAGAAAAAGGCAAGTTACATACAAAAGAGTAAAGGTAAGGATTACAACAGTTTTCTTACTGCAAACAATTCAAGTGAGACTATAGTGCAGCAAAATCTTTAAAGTACTGAAAAAAAAAATGTGAACATAGCATTCCATATCCAGTGAAAACACCATTGAAAAAAATCAAAATAAAGAAGTTTTCAGACATAGAAAAACTGGAAGAATTTATCACCAAGTAACCAACACTAAAAGAAATGCTAAAGGAATTTTTTCAGCAGGAAGAAAATACCTGATGAAAACATGAATCTTACACAAAGGAATGAAAAGCACAAGAACGGGTATCTGCATGGAAAAATATATGAGCTATCATTATTTGTATCTCTTTAAAAGAAAACAGGGACCTCCCTGGTGGTCTAGGGGCTAAGACTCTGCACTCCCAATGCAGGGGGTCCAGGTTCCATCCCTGGTCAGGGAACTAGACCCACACGCCTCAATTAAAGATCCTCCATGCCACAGCTAAGACCTGGTGCAACCAAATAAATAAATAAAATAAAAATAAATATTAAGAAAAGAAACAACCATTTAACAAAAAGAACAAAGTAATGTAGAGTTTATAACATATGTAAAAATAAAATGCATGACAGCACTTGCATGAAGGGCAGGAGAAGGGAAATGAAAATACACTATTTTACAATTCCTATATTGCACTAGAAAAACCTTGGTGTGTCTTCTGTGTAGGAGAAAACCTATTTCTTCCTTACAGTGTTTCTCTTCTGTGTGTTTCTTGACTATTCACACAGACCACTTCACATCTGACAATTTTAGCCACTAAATGTGCGGGGGCTTTCCACCACACCAACAAGCAATTCTCGAACATCAAGAGAGCCCCACAAGACTACTCCTTGCCCCTCACACACATTTCAGATGCCAATCAAAAGTCCAGATCATCACCTGGGCTTCTGACCAGCTGGCTATAAATCAGAGGGCTCCTTGAGAAGGTTCAGTTAATTTGCTAGAGCTGCTCACAGAACTCAGGGAAGAAATGTTACATTTAACATTTTATTGAAGTTATTTATATGATAAAGGAAACGGGTGAACACCAAGATGGAAACAATGCATAGGATGAGATATATTGGAAGCGGCATGGAGGTCTATGCCCTCTCTGAGTGCACCAGTCTCCCAAAACACACCTGGAAGTTCTCCGAACCCCATACTTTTGAGATTTTTGTGGAGGCTTCATCACAAAGGCATGATTGATCCATCAACTCCTCTTTTTAAGAGGGAGGGGCTGAAAATTCCCAGCTTCCAATTATGGCCTGGTCTTTCTGGTGACCAGCCCTCATCCAGGAGCCTAACTAGAGTCACCTCTCTGGAACAAAAGATACTCCCATCACCCAGGAAACTACAGGAGTTTCACAAACTCTGTGTCAGGAAAGGTGGTCAAAGACCAAAATTAGAACAAGAGATGACCCTAGTGTTCTTATCACTTAGGAAGTTACAAAGATTTTAGGAGTTCTGTGCCAGGAACTAGGGGCAGAGACCAACATGTAGTTTCTATTATCCCACACAGACTATATGTGAAATGGTAAAATATTGACTGTAAAAAATCTAAAGATTTATAGTCTAAACCCTAAAGCAATCATCAAGATACAAAACAGTTAAAGCCTATTAGCTAACAGAGGAGATAAAACGGAATTATTTTTTAAAATGTATTAGACCAAAAGAAAGCAGAAGAGCAAAGAAGTGCAGAAGGAAAACAATACGGATAGATACTCTACTTGCTGTGTTGTGCTGTGCCTAGTCGCTCAGTCGTGTCTGACTCTGTGCAACCCTATGGACTGTAGCCTGCCAGGCTGCTCTGTCCATGGGGATTCTCCAGGCAAGAATACTGCAGTGGGTTGCCATGAGGTCCTCCAGGGGATCTTCCCAACCCGAGGGTCAAACCCAGGTCTCCCGTATTGCAGGCTAATTCTTTGCTATCTGAGCCACCAGCGACGCCCAAGAATACTGGAATGGGTAGCCTATCCCTTCTCCAGCGGATCTTCCTGACCCAGGAATTGAACCAGGTTCTCCTGAATTGCAGGCGGATTCTTTACTAATTGAGCTACCAGGGAAGCCCAGATACTCTACTTACAGATAAATAAGTAGAATACTTAGAGTAAGGAATAATATAAGTACCAAAGAGGATCATTTCATAATGATAAAGGCATTAGTTCATCTAGAGCAGTAGTCCCCAACCTTTTTGGTACCAGGGACTGGTTTGTGGAAGACAACTTTTCCATGGTCAGAGGAGTGGGAGGGGAGGGGATGGTTTCAGGATGATTCAAGCACATTACATTTATTGTACATTTTATTTCTATTATTATTACATCAATTCCATCTCAGATCATCAGGCATTAGATACATTGGGGACCCCTGATCTAGAGGACATAACAATCCTAAACTTAATTAAGGCAACTTAATAAAAAGTTTTAATATATGAAGCAAAAACTGATATGCCTGCAAAAACAAATCCACAACTGTAATTAGATTTCACTTTCTCTCTCTAAATAATTGGAAAAAAGAATAGGCAGAAGATGATTAAGAATATAGATTTTAAAATTAATATTAAAACACTTAATTGATATTTATAGTACACTTCATCCCAAATAGCAGAATATTCATTCAGTTCAAGTTCATATGGAACATTTCCTAAGACAGCTCGCATTTGGGACTGTGAAACAAGTCTCAATAAACTTAAAAATATACTGAGATCAAACAAAGCATGCTGTCTGAATGCAATACAATTTAACTAAAAGTCAATAATAGAAAGATATCTGGAAAATCTTCCAAGTATTTGAAAACCAAAGAACATGCTTCTAAATAACCCATGGATCAAGAGAGATGTCAAAAGAGAAACTAGAAATTATTTTGAACTGAAAGGAAATGAAAACACAAAATATCAAGATTTGTGGGGTAGCAATAAAGCACGAAAGCAATACTTAGGGAAAACTCTACAGCACTGAATACATATATTTAATATATATATTATGTATGTAATATATATATTATGTGTGTGTATATATATATATACACACACACACATATATATACACACACATACACAAGAAAAAGAAGAGAGGTCTTAAAAGAATTATGTCCTTTTCCACCTAAAACTAAGAAAAGGAAAGGCAAATTAAACCCAAAGAACATGAAAAAAAATGAAGAGCAGAAATCAGTGAAGTCAAAAAGAGAAAAACAGAGGTGAACAAAATCAAAAGAAAGTTCTCTGAGATCAATAAAATCAATAAACCTCTAGACACACTGATGAAGAAAAAAGAAAGATGACAAAATTATCAATATCAAATATGAGACCTGTGACATCCTTACAGATTCTACAGTTATTGAAGGGACAATAAAAGGATATTATGAACAACTTTGTATCAATATATTTGACAACTTGAATGAAATGGACAATTTCCTTGAAGGCACAAACTGACAAGGTTCAGTCAAGAAGAGACATTGAAAACACAAACTATAGTTTCAGAGAGCAGACTAATAGTTGCCTGGAAAGGATAAAGGTGTCAGAGGAAGGGATTGCCAAGGTGCATGAGGAAATTCGGGGAGGTGATGGAAAGGTTCATTATTGTGATGATGATCTCAAAACACATATGTCATATGTCAAAACTTATCAGATTATAAACTTAAAGTATGTGTAGTTTGCCTGAGTGCATGCTAAGTTGCTTCAGTTGTATTTGACTCTATGTGACTCTATAGAGCGTAGCCCACAAGGCTCCTCTGTCCATGGGATTCTCCAGGCAGGAATACTGGAGTGGATTGCCATGCCCACTCCAGAGGATCTTTCCAACCCAGGGAATAGAATCTGCCTCTCTTACATCTCCAGCATTGGCAGGCAAGTTCTTTACCACTAGCCCCACCTGAGAAACCCACGTGTAGTTTATTGTATGTCAATTATATCTCAATAAAATGTTAAAGAATAAAGAGTAAAATGAATCAATTCTTCATGCCATATACTGCAGAAATTCTTCATGCCATATACTGTGGAAGATCCCTTTTCCACACCTTCAAGGGTTTGGGAAGGTGTCTTACCTTCTTCTCCATCAGTCCAGGTTGCACTGGACTGTTTTAGCAGCTCTACTGTTTGGTGCTACTGACCATTGCCTTTGGTCCTTGCTGTTCTATACCTGATGCCCTTTGCCCCATGCTGGACACCAACACCTCCTTTCCTGTCCTTTTTTCTCCCAAAGTGGTATTAACACATAGCTATTACTAAAGAATTGCAGGTGATGGAGAACAGTTACATCACAAAGAAAGAAATTGAATGTCAAATATTTCTTCCCCAAATGTTTATTTGGAGTAGGAAATGGCAACCTACTCCAGTATTCTTGCCTGGAAAATTTCATGGACAGAGGAGCCTGGTGGGTTACAGTCCACAGGGTGGCAAAGAGTTGGACATGACTGAGTGAGCACGAAGGTTTATTAGCCATCTGTATCAGAAGATTCTTTTCTACTAGTTATATCTCTCAGTAGGCTCTTTTTCTCTCTAAATTTCATATATTTCCCCTCTCTATTCTTTTTTTTTTTTAAAGATTTACTTATTTTTGGCTGTTCTGGGTCTTCCTTGCTGTAGATGGGCTTTCTCTAGTTGTGGGGTGAGGGGGCTCCTCTTCCTTGTGGTGCGTGGGTTTCTCGTTGCGGTGGCTTCTCTTGTTGCGGAGCATGGGCTCTGGGTGTGCGGGCTTCAGTAGTGGTGGCTCATGGGCTTAGTTGCTCCATGGTATGTGGGATCTTCCCAGACCAGGGACTGAACCTGTGTCCTCTGCACTGGCAGGCAGATTCTCAACCACTGGACCACCAGGGAAGCCCCCTTCTCTATTCTTCTTTGGTGTTTCGGCAGGGAGGCATGTGAGATCTTAACTCCCTGACTAGGGAGACAGACTCATCTTTCATATCCCCAAAGGCTGTTATGGTATTTTTCTAGACATACACAATCTTTTCTCTACTGATGAATATGGCATTCCCTGGAAGGCAAATAAGACTATGCTAAGTTCTGTTTTCAGTATCCATTTTTTCCTCTTCTTGCAACAATTCACGAAGATACACTACAATAAATGTTATCTCAGGAAATACCCTTCGCCAAGAAACTTAACCTGGCCACAGGTCTCATGCTGATACTCCAGCTAAACAACTTCAGCAGCTATAGAATGTTGAAGCTAGATAGGACTTCCCCAAGCACTCATTTCCCACACACATACCCCTACCCTCATTACATAAAATGTGAGAGTTTGCCCAGATTAGACACTGTAGTCACAGGTCAGGGACGCAAGCCCAAGTCTCCTGGCTCCATTCAATTCCATTCAGTATAACAAACACCAAGTGAGCCCCTGGGAACTCAGCCAAGGGAAAGGAGTGGTGAAGGTTTTCTGGGAAGGGGCTCTGGGTCTAGGTGACTTCACTAGGTCAGGGCTCGGAGCCAGAGAATGTTCGATTGTTCCCAGGCTTCAGATAATCTGTCCCCATCTCCCACCCTCAACGGGTGTGTCCTGGGTAAACTGACCCTGTATAACACAAAACTAGATTAAATTCCTACAATTCGTGAGGCCAAGCTAAAGGTAGGAGCACACAGGAGGAGAATTTAACTTCAGTAAGAATTTTTCAACCAGCAAGCAGGATTAACATAGGTGGAGTTGGCAGGGTGTGAGTATTTGGGGCAATGGTCATAAACTAAGGCAATTTGCAAGTCTGAGAGTTAAATTTGAACCCCAGTTCTGCTGTTTGAGCAAATTCCCTTCACCTCCGTTAGCCTGTTTCTTGACCTATAAGATTGAGATAAACTATGTCTATGCAGGGACTTTCCTGGTGGTCCAGTGGCTAAAACTCCATGTTCCCAATGCAGAGTGCCTGGGTTCAATCTCTGGTCAGGGAACTAGATCCTACAGGTTACAACTAAATTTCCCGCATGTTGCAAGGAAGATTGAAGATCCAGTAAGCCACAGATAAGACCCAGGGCAGCCAAATAAATATATATTTAAAAAAAAATCTCCATGTAGACTGGTCGGCAAGATTAGACGAGATAATGCAGGAAATGTGTTTAGCATTAATGGTGGCTATTAGAATAACTGTTAACTGTATTCCAAGCACCTGACCAATTAATCCTCACAACAGCCCTGAGGGGTAAAGTTTTATTAGCCTGACCTGAAGCTTGGAGAAGTTAAAGACTTTACCCAGATTACTCAGTAGTCACCACAAAGGTATCAACCTTGATGCATGGCTGCAGCAGAAGGTATACATATCGAGGGCAGCAGAAAATGGTAAAGGAAATGTCAGATGTGCCTGACCCTGGAAGATGCAGTTGCCTCCTAGAAGCCCTGAGCACCTTATCTTGGAACTACACAATAATAGGTTGTTGGTTCATCTTCTTGGAGGTCATTCTGATCTTAGGTGGCAGCAGGAAAGACTCCCACTAGACTCAAATAAAATCCTTAAGGATGAGAACGTACACTAAGGAGCTAACAGAATGTTTCTCAAATTCAAATAATGAATGGGTGGGCCTCTGTTTAAACTTCTCACAGACTCACCCCAAAGTTGACTTAAATTATTTTAATACCACTTACATATTTATAAGCACAACACAGTATATATGCCTATGCTTATGGCTCTTCTACAACTCTAAACAAAGACATGTAGAAAATAAAACTATAAAACTTACAAAATTCAAATATGCACTTCAACTTAATGTGACTGAAGATGTTGTTTGGCGAAATTAAACTGCTATTTGAAACCTGACTGTGGCACAGTTCTTTTGTGCCTGGCACCCATTGCACTGTGTTACTATGGCATCTACCATCATGCTTCCCTGGTCAAACTCCTGGAAAATCTTTATCTTGACAGCTCACCAAGCCCCCATGTGACTTTCACTTTGCACAGAAACATCATTTCCAGTAAGTCCACCTCCCTATTTTCCTGGTCAGGCTACAATTCACGTAGCTCAATTGGGTATTAGAGCGATCACAAATATAAAGTGAATGCCAAAATGACAAGGCAGGTGGGGGTCTTTCAGCCAATTCAGAACACGTTTGTTTTAACTTGTCTGGATCACTGCCAAAATGAAATATAACATTTAGAAAATCTCAGAGACACATCTCAGGCTCCTAAAAATACATCTATTGGGCTCAAGGGGGTCCACAGACTCAGATCTGAGGCTCTGATCTAATCATTTCCAAAACTCTAGGATGTCTTTTCTTGAAGAACTATAAGGCAGAACACTCATCTCCTGGGATTGGTCATACATTTGTGCATTTGCTATTCTGCTGCTTCCCCCTTTATTTGCCTGGTGACCTTCTACTTGTCCCGTAAGTGGATTCTTCCTCTGGAAGCCCTACCTGGCCTCTGCAAGCTGTGTGAAACTTGCCTACTCTGCCTCTCTACCACACTGCCTACACACAGTCCCCAGGATCATAGCCCCTGCTGGTATGATGGTTTATTTACCCTTTTGCCTTGCTGCCACGTCATCCTTTCTATCCCTTAGACTGCAAGCTCAGAGCAGTCTGATCCATTTCTGGTCCATACTTCCCTGCACAGGGAACTAGATCCTACACGCTACAACGGAAAAACCCAGCACAATCAAATAATTTAAAAAAATTTTTTTGAAAGTATATCCTAGACTCATTGAATATTAAAGATAGAAGTGCACTATAGCTGAAGTACAGAAAGTGGAAATGACTTGCCCAGGTACCCAGCTAGGATGTGAAAGCATCAGGCCAGAAACCATGTGCTCTGATTCCTATTTCAGTGTTTCTGGGGACATTATTTATTTACCATTTTTTCATTTACTTATTTTTGGTTTGGACTGCCCTGGGGAAAAATTGTGACCCTTGTGACCTCACCTCCCTGTGACAGTGTTTTGGGAACAAACTGGATTCTCACGGTTCTCCCAATGGTGGCAAGGTGCCCATGTCAGGCAAGGTATTTTTCATAATGAAAAAGAAACAAAGACAGTGTCAGACCTCATTTGTAATTTCCCCATAGCAGCCAGAATCTAGAAATCTCTTTGTTCCTTTCTCAGCTTATTATGCTGCCCTTGTCCTTGGTAAAGTGGAGCAATAAGGTGGATTTGAAGGCTTAAAAAAAAAAAAAAATCTGTACTCTTTTGTTCATGTATGTATTCACTTAGAAAAGCATTTATTTTTGCCACATAGGCCAGTATGGACATCCTGAGATTCCCACCCAGCTTTCCTCCTTAATTTAGCTATCTCACTTCTCTCCCATGGCCACAAACACTAGTGTCATCCCTGACCTCCGGACATCCTCTTCCTTCCAGGCAGGGAGGCAGCCCGCCTCCTCATGCCTGGCCTTCCCAGCGAGCCATCCTGGCTTTGACCCCACAACCACCAGATCCTCGTTCAACATTTAATCACTTCCTCCCTTGACACCGGTTTCTCATTCCTTCATCCTGCCTCTTGGCCAAGGCCCGGAACCCAGGTGCAGAGAAATCCAGAAGCAGGGAAGAAAGAAACTCAGACACACAGATCACCTACTAGGTACGAGGGACCTGCTTTGTGTGTGTGTGTCTGACTTTTTTTACTCAGGATATCATTTATTTGTTTATTTTTATTATATATATAATATAAAATGTACCTTTTTAGCCATTTTTTAAAAGTATACAGTTCAGTGGCATTATTGCATTTACATGGTGGCATCACCACGATCCATTTCCAAAACATTTCCATCATCCCAAACTAAACCTCTGTACCCACTAATAATAATTACCAGGCCCCCTGCTCCCAGCCTCTGGTAACCACCGAACACTTTTATATAAACTATTTCATTCATTCCTCATATCCACCTTATGAGGTAGGTATTGATATCTCCATTCTTAACAACTGGGAAACCTGAGGCTTAGAGAAGTTAAGTAACTTACCCCAAGGTCACTCAGCTCATGAAAGTCCAGACTGAGAGTCAATTTCATCTGACCAGGCTCTTCCATTCTTTGGTGGGCTCCTTCTCAATCTATGAGAGAGTGAGGTGTGATGTGGAAAAAGTGGTCTTTGCCTTTTAAGAGCCTATTCCTTAAAGAAGAGCAAGTTTTGTCTGTCTACATGCGTGGTTCAACATGTGCAGAGGTTTCACAGTGAGTACGGCTGTGGTGCCGACAGCTGGGACTCTGTGTCACCATCCGTTCCTTCATTATTTCCTGGAAGATTTCATCACATCTACTGGGTCCAGAGAGCCACCAGACCCCATCCTGACCTGGAGGAGCTGACTTCCTAATACAGAAGGCAGGGATCTAAACAGAAGTGCAAAAGGCAGTGTGCTCTCCTCTACGTGGAGGGCCATGGAGGGTAGACAAGGAGCAAGGAGGCCTCCGGAGGAGGAGACATGTCAGCTGAGCCCTGAGAGATGAGGAGGAGGGCGGCCAGTGGAAAGATGAGCCCGGGTATTCCAGGCAGGGGTCCAGGAATAGAATGTCCTAGAACACAGAGGGATCAGGAAGCAGCACGGTGACAGGGGTCCTGGCTGGGAGGTGGACCTGGAAAGATAGGTGAGAACTGGATGATAAACACAAGGGAGTGTGGACTCAAGTCTGTTGGCAAGAGGGAGCCAACAATTTCCATCAGCAGCCCAGAACTCTGTTTTCAACTTCTATCCATTTACATAATATTGTGCTGATATTTCCACTTGGACATCTTTTTTTTTTTTTCTTGGCTGCGTCAGATCTTAGTTGTAGCACTCAGGCTTCCCCCTAGTTTTGGCCCACGGGCTGTCTAGTTGCGGCACAAGGGCTTAGTTCCCTGCGGCACGTGGCATCCCAGATCTTCAACCAGGAATCAAATCCAAGTCCTCTATGCCGGAAGGCAGATTATTAACCACTAGGCCACCAGTGAACTCCTTTACACTTGGATATCTTATAGTCATCTCTATATTTCCCCAAATGAACTCTGATTTACATGCTTCCTTGCTCAATCCCAAGAGCAGTGATACTAAAATATTTAGGGCACAAGCCCCCACAGGTCCCCAAGGTTTGGGATCAGTATCTTGAAGGCCATCACTGTACCAGGTATTAACTCTTTAGATACTGGAGAGTGGGAGGGTCTGAGGGTCCCAGAGGGAAGGCCAGCCAGTGGGACAGCAAAGGGCCTCCGAGCAGCAGTGCTTTTCGTGATGGGGTGGCCAGTACCAGTTGTATGCAACCCTGCCCCCACCAAACCTAACCCTCCTGTGCTTTCCTCATCTCATTAACAGCACCACCATCTGCCCAGGTACTCTCACTGGAAACCAAGGCAATATCCCTGGAGTCCAGGCCAAAAACACAATGGGACGCACACACTGTAAGTCTAAATATTTCAAAGTTATAAATCATGTTAAATCAGTTACTTATTAAGATGCAAAGTCTTCTTAACTATATCAAGGCATTTTTTTACACAAAATAAAATGCACACATTATAACGGTATGGTTTGAGGAGCTTTGACAAATATATTATGTAACCACCCTAATCACTCATGAATGTAGAATATACCCATTACCTCAGAAAGTTGCCTTATGCTCACTGACAGTCAATTTTCCCTCTGTTCCACTCCAGGCAATCACCCATCTAATTTATATCATCATTGTAAGCTTATTCCAGAACAATAGAAATGTCAGGATTCTTTTGCTCAAAAGCTATAGATTTTTGAGCAATGATTGAATGTTGACAAAAAGTCAAAGATGACTGAATTTAATGGTGTCCTATTGGTGGACAGTAAAATTCAATAAAAAGAAATACACAGCTCATGGATGATAACATAATTCATAAAAATTTTTCTTCCTTTCACTTCACAGAATCAGTAATTATGCATTGTCATCAACATTTTCAAATAATTTTGCTTAATTGACAATAAGGCCTAAAACTAGATAAACTTTGTTGAGTCAGTGTTTAAACATTTTTTTTACCTTATTAATATCCATTTAGAGAAACTTTTCAGTAGCAACTGAAATTGTCAACAAAATTCTTGGAACAATATTTTAGATTAAAAAATACACATCGTGAGTTTTATGTATTATGGTAAAATATTATGGGAATGCATAATAAGTTACATCAGTTTAGTTCATTTCAGTCACTCAGTCATGCCTGACTCTTTGCGACCCCATGGACTGCAGCACACCAGACCTCCGTGTCCATCACCAACTCCCGGACTTTACTCAAACTCGGGCCCATTGAGTCGGTGATCCCATCCAACCATCTCATCCTCTGTCGTCCCCTTCTCCTCCCACCTTCAAGCTTTCCTAGCATCAGGGTCTTTACAAATGAGGCAGCTGTTCACATCAGGTGGTCAAAGTATTGGAGTTTCAGCTTCAACATCAGTCCTTCCAATGAATATTCGGGACTGATTTCTTTTAGGATGGACTGGTTCGATCTCCTTGCAGTCCAAGGGACTCTCAAGTCTTCTCCAACACAACACTTCAAAAGCATCAATTCTTCAGCACTCTGCTTTCTTTATAGTCCAACACTCACATCCATACATGACTACTAGAAAAACCATAGCTTTGACTAGATGGACCTTTGTCGGCAAAGCAATGTCTCTGCTTTTTAATATACTCTCTAGTTTGGTCATAACTTTCCTTCCAAGGAGTAAGCGTATTTTAATTTCATGGTAGCAGTCACCATCTGCAGTGATTTTGGAGCCCAAGAAAATGAAGTCTCTCACTGTTTCCATTGTTTCCCCATCTATTTGCCATAAAGTGATGGGACTGGATTCCCTGATCTTAGTTTTCTGAATGTTGAGCTTTAAGCCAACTTTTCACTCTCCTCTTTCACTTTCATCAAGAGGCTCTTTAGTTCTTCCTCACTTTCTGCCATAAGGGTGGTGTCATCTGCATATCTGAGGTTATTGATATTTCTCCCTGCAACCTTGATTCCAGCTTGTGCTTCATCTAGCCCAGCATTTCACATGATGTATTCTGCATATAAATTATATAAGCAGGGTGACAATATACAGCCTTGACTAGTCCATTCCCAATTTGAAATCAGTCTGTTGTTCCATGTCCATTTCTAACTGTTGCTTCCTGACCTGCTTACAATCTAGGGAGGAAGGTCAGGTGGTCTGGTATTCCCTTCTCTTGAAGAATTTTCCACAGTTTATTGCAATCCACACAGTCAAAGGCTCTGGCATAGTCAATAAAACAGAGATAGATGTTTTTCTAGAACACTTGCTTTTTCGATGATCCATCAGATGTTGGCAATTTGATCTCTGGTTCCTCTGCCTTTTCTAAATCCAGCTTGAACATCTGGAAGTTCACAGTTCACGTACTGTTGAAGTCTGGCTTGGAGAATTTTGAGCATTACTTTATTAGCATGTGAGATGAGTGCAATTGTGTGGTAGTTTGAGCATTCTTTGGCATTGCCTTTCTTTGGGATTGGAATGAAAACTGACCTTTTCCAGTCCTGTGACCACTGCTGAGTTTTCCAAGTTTTCTGGCATGTTGAGTGCAGCACTTTCACAGCATCATCTTTTAGGATTTGAAATAGCTCAACTGGAATTCCATCACCTCCATTAACTTTGTTCGTAGTGATGCTTCCTTAGGCCCACTTGACTTTGCATTATGGGATGTCTGGCCTAGGTGAGTGATCATGCCATTGTGGTTATCTGGGTCATGAAGATCTTTTTTGTATAATTCTTCTTTATATTCTTGCCACCTCTTCTTAATACCTTCTGCTTCTGTTAGATCCATACCATTTCTGTCCTTTATTGTGCCCATCTTTGCATGAAATGTTCCCTTGGTACCTCTAATTTTATTGAAGAGATATCTAGTCTTTCCCATTCTATTGTTTTCCTCTATTTCTTTGCACACATCACAGAGGAAGGCTTTCTTATCTCTCCTTGCTATTCTTTGAAACTCTGCATTCAAATGGGTTTATCTTTCCTTTTCTCCTTTGCTTTTTGCTTCTCTTCTTTTCACAGCTATTTGTAAGGCTTCCTCAGACAGCCATTTTGCTTTTTTGCATTTCTTTTTCTTTGGGATGGTCTTGATCCCTGTCTCCTAGACAATGTCACGAACCTCCATGGATAGATCTTCAGGCACTCTGTCTATCAGGTCTAATCCCTTGAATCTATTTCTCACTTCCACTGTATTATTGTATGGGATTAGACCTGAATGGTCTAGTGGTTTTCCCCACTTTCTTCAGTTTAAGTCTGAATTTGGCAATAAGGAGTTCATGATCTGAGCCACGGTCAGCTCCTGGTCTTGTTTTTGCTGGTTGTATAGAACTTCTCCATCCTTGGCTGCAAAGAATATAATCAATCTGATATCGGTATTGACCATCTGGTGATGTCCATGTGTAGAGCTGTCTCTTGTGTTGTTGGAAGAGACTGTTTGTTATGACCAGTACGTTCTCTTGGCAAAACTCTTATTAGCCTTTGCCCTGCTTCATTCTGTACTCCAAGGCCAAATTTGCCTGTTACTCCAGGTATTTCTTGACTTCCTACTTTTTCATTCCTGTCCCCTATAATGAAAAGGGCCATGCTCGGTAAATCTTTAATCCAATTTTCCGTTGATGGGCGGGGTTGTGTTCCCTTCCTATTGTTTGGCCTGAGGCCAAATTACGGTAGGGGTAATGAAGACAATCCTGACCTCCTTCAAAAGGACTTGTGCTTTGCACTGTTGTATTCAGTGCCCCTGATCCTGCAGCAGGCCAGTGTTGACCCAAGCCTCTGCTGGAGATTCCTAGACACTGAAGGACAGAAACGGTATGGACCTAACAGAAGCAGAAGATATTAAGAAAAGGTGGCAAGAATGCACAGAAGAACTATACAAAAATGATCTTAATGACCCAGATAACCATGATGGTGTGATCACTCACCTAGAGCCAGACATCCTGGAGTGTGAAGTCAAGTGGGCCTTAGGGAGTATCACTACGAACAAAGCTAGTGGAGGTGATGGAATTCCAGCTGAGTTATTTTAAATCCTCAACGATGATGCTGTTAAATTGCTGCACTCAATATGCCAGCAAAATTGGAAAACTCAGGAGTAGCCACAGGACTGGAAAAGGTCAGTTTTCATTTCATTTGCAAAGAAAGGCAATGCCAAAGAATGTTCAAACTACTGCACATTTGCATTCATCTCACACACTAGCAAAGTAATGCTCAAAATTCTCCAAGCCAGGCTTCAACAGTTCATGAACCATGAACTTCCAGATTTTCAAGCTGTATTCAAAAAAGACAGAGGAACAAGAGATCAAATTGCCAGCATTCGTTGGATCATCAAAAAAGCAAGAGAGTTCCAGAAAAAAAATCTACTTCCGCTTTATTGACTACACCAATGCTTTTGACTCTGTGGATCATGATAAATGTGGAAAATTCTTCAAGAGATGGGAGTACCAGACCACCTGACCTGCCTCTTGAGAAATCTGTATGCAGGTCAAGAAGCACCAGTTAGAACTGGACATGTACAATGGCCTGGTTCCAAATTGGGAAAGGAGTACATCAAAGTTGTATATTGTCACTCTGCTTATTTAACTTCTATGCAGAGGGCATCATGCAAAATGGTGGGCTGGATGAAGCCCAAACTGGAGTCAAGATTGTTGGGAGAAATGTCAGTAGCCTCAGATATGCAGGTGACACCACCCTAATGGCAGAAAGTGAAGAGAAACTAAAGAACCTCTTGCTGAAGTCAAAGAGGAGGGTGAAAATGTTGGCTTAAAACTCAACATTCAGAAAACTAAGATCAAGGCATCTGGTCCCATCACTCATGGCAAATAGATGGGGAAACAATGGAAATAGTGGCAGACTTCATTTTCCTGGGCTCCAAAATCACTGCAGATGTTGACTGCAGACATGAAATTAAAAGACACTTGCTCCTTGGAAGAAAAGCTATGACCAACCTAGACAGTATATTAAAAAGCAGAGACATTACTTTGCCAACAAATGTCCATCTACTCAAAGCTATGGTTTTTCCAACAGTCATGTATGGATGTGAGAGTTGAACCAAAAAGAAGGCTGTGTGCCAAATAATTGATGCTTTTGAAGTGTGGTGTTGGAGAAGATTCAACCAGTCCATCCTAAGGGAAATCAGTTCTGAATATTCATTGGAAGGACTGATGCTGAAGCTGAAACTCCAATACTTTGGCCACTTGATTGGAAGAATGACTCATTGGAAAGGACCCTGATTCTGGGAAAGATTGAAGGCAGGAGAAGGGGATGACAGAGGATGAGATGGTTGGATGGCATCACCAACTTGATGGACATGAGTTTGAGCAAACTGTGAGTTTGTGATGGACAGGGAATCCTAGCATGCTGCAGTCCATGGGGTCTCAAAGAGTTGGACACAAATGAGTGACTAAACTAAACTGAGACCCAATGTTTCCCTTTATGGTCAAGATTGCTGGTAAAGGTCACTGTTAAAGGACATACAGCTAGTTATTCATCCATTTAATGAGCCGTTCATTCATTCTACAAATAGTGACAGCCTAAGAACTTACTTGACACCAGGTACTAGGCTAGGTGGGATCCAGTGATCAAACTGTACATTACCTACCACAAAGGAGCTCATGTTCTCAAATCAACAGTGATAGACACAGGACATGAACTCAGATCCCCAACTTCCCAGCCTAGCTCCTTCCAATTCATGCCAGGACCTTTCTCAGGCTAAAGCACTGAGTTCATCTTTTATAGGAACCAGGTCATTTGAGTTACTTTCCCCATCACATATTTATTTATTGACTACAGCTACTCTGGGACAGGGCCTTAAGTAATCCAACCTCTGATAGCCTGGAGCTATCTAAATGTTATGTTTGCTTTTAAACAGCACTGCCATTGATGACTCACAATGACTTTTGTAATCTGTTCTGAAACCTACCATTGTATATGTCTGTCCATACTATCTGGTCTCTTTCTTAATTTCTTGGCCCAGAGCCTGATTTTAGTTGTTATTCCTTGTCCCAGCTCCAATTCTCACTTCTTCCTTCCCAACCTCTGTGGACTAGTCCCATACACAAAAATTAATTGTAGATTAGGTCTATATAGTCAAAGTTATGGTTTTTCCAGTACGGTTGTGAGAGTTGGACCATGAAGAAGACTGAGCAACGAAGAACTGATGCTTTTGAATTGTGGTGCTGGACTATTGAGAGTCCCGTGGATTGCCAAGCGATCAAACCAGTCAATCCTAAAGGAAATCAACCCTGAATATTCTTTGGAAAGGCCAATGCTAAAGCTGAAGGTTCAGCATTTTGACTACCTAATGCAAAGAGCCGATTCATTGGAAAAGACCCTGGTACTGGGTAAGATTGAAGGCAGCAGGAGGAGGTGGCAGAGGATGAGATGGTTAGATAGCATCACTGACTCAATGGACATGAATTTGAGCAAACTCCAGGAGATAGTGGAGGACAGAAGAGCCTGGCATGCTGCAGTCCATGGAGTCTCAAAGAGTTGGACATGACCTAGTGACTGAACAGCAACAAATCCCCTACATAAGGATTAGTTGATAGTTAATGTTTAAGTGCCTGTACTCCCTTAGCTTCACAAATTGCATATGGAACCTGGCTACACACTTCTTGAGGGGCCACTTTCTTGTCTAGGAGTGGGGCTGGAACCAAGAAAGATCACATCACCCTGGGTTCCCTCTGTTGGTTAGTGGCTCCATCATCCTTGGACATCTTGCCCATTTTAACTGCTGAGCAGTATTTCATTGTATGAATATATCATACTGTATCAGTTCTCTTACAGGTAGACACCTGGGCTGTTCCCAATTTGGGAATATTATAAATAAAGTTGCCATGGACTTTGCTGTACAAATCTTTTTGTGGTATAAATGTTTTCATTTATCATGGGTAAATTCTTAGGAATAAAACTGGGTCATGGGATAGGTGTATATTTAATTTCACAAAAAATGCCAGACTTTTATTACAAGTGTTTATGCCATTTTACACTATCACAAGCAACATGTGAGAGTTCTGGTTACAACCTTGCCAACACTTGCTGTCTTTAGTCTTCTTAATTTTAGCCATTCTGGTGATGGCATAACAACTTTTCATTGTGGTTTTAATTTACATTTCCCTGATGACTAATGATGTTGAGCACAGAAACACAAGAAAAAGAAAACAGACAAATAATAAACAGAGAGAACAAACAAAATAAAGGGTCAGACTTAAGCCTTAATATGTCAGTAATCACATGCTGTGTGCTCAGTCATGTCCCACTCTTTGTGATCCTATAGACTACGTAGCCCACCAGGCTCCTCTGTCCATGGGATTTTTCAGGCAAGAATACTGGAGTGGGTTGCCATACCCTTCTCCAGGGGATCTCCCTGATCCAGGGATTGAACCTGGGTCTCCTGTGTTGACAGGCAGTCTTTTCCACCAAGCCACCTGGGAAACTCAATAATTACCTTAACCTAAATGACCTAAATAGACCAATTAAAAGACAGAGATTGGTTTAATGGGAAAAAAGCATAACCCAACTATATGCTGTCTATAACAAACTCACTTTACTATTTTTAAAAATATTTATTTGGCTGCACTGAGTCTTAGTTGCAGCATACAATATCTTTGATCTTTGTTGTAGCCTGTAGGATTTAGTTGTGGCATGCAAACCCTTAGTTGTGGTATGTGAGATCTAATTCCTTGACCAGAGATTGAACCCAGTCCCCCTGCAATGAGAGCACAGAGTCTTAGCCACTGGCCCACTAGGGGAGTCCCTAAACTCACTTTAAATAAAACAATAAAGGCAGATTAAAAGCAAAAGGATGGAAAGATAAAACATGCAAAATTAAAGGAAAGCGGGAGTGGCTAGAATAATATAAACTTCAGAGAGAAAAAATTATCAGAAACAATTACTTTATAAAGTGATAAAAAAGGTCAATTCATCAAGAATATATAGAAATCATAAACGGATATGCAATAAACAACAGAGCTAAAAAGCATGAAGCAAAAACTGATTAAACTTAAGGAAGAAATAGGTAAGTCCACAATTAGGTAAGTTGGAGACTAAAGTACCTTTCTCTGAACACTTGACAGAATAACTAGACAGAAAATCAGCAAGGATATAGAAGAACGCACCAGCACCACTGACTAACAGATTCTAAATAACATTTATAGGCCACTGCACCCAACAACAGCAGAATACACATCCTTTTAAATTGCCCACAGAACATATACCAAGATAGACCACATGCTGGACCTTAAATTTTTTTTTTTTTAAGAACTAGGATCAGGGGGACGGGGATGGGGAATACATGTAAATCCATGGCTAATTCATTTCAATGTATGACAAAAACCACTGCAATGATGTAAAGTAATTAGCCTCCAACTAATAAAAATAAATGAAAAAAAACAAACAAACAAACAAAAAAAGAACTAGGATCATTCCATCCACAATGGAATCAAATTAGAAACCAGAAAGATAACAGGAATACAACATACTTCAAAGTAATCCATGGGTTGAAGAAGTCTCAGGGAAATTTTTAAAAATATGTTGAACTGAATGAAAGCGAACATAGATCATATCCAACTTTGTAGGATACAGCTAAAGTCACACCGAGAGGGAAAAGTTTAGCACTAAATTTAGCACTGAATTCATACAGTAAAAAAGAGGAAAATAATCTCAAATCAATTATTTAAGCTCCCACTGAGAATACACAAGAAAAGAACCAAATAAAGCAAGCAGAAGGAAGGAAATAATAAAGATAAGAGCAGAAATAAATGAAATTGAAAACATAAAAACAATAGAAACAATAAAACAAAGAGCTGACTCTTTGGAAAAAGTAATAAAATTAACAACATCTAGCAAGACTCACAAATCAGAGAGAAGATACACTATAGACCATGTAAACATAAAAAGGATCACTAAGTGAATACCACAAACAACTCTACACACACAAATTTGACAACTTAGATAAAAGGGACTAATTCCTTGAAAAACACAAACTACTGCAACTCACCCAATATGAAATAGATAATTTGAATAGCTCTATAGCTATTGAGATAATAGAAGTTGTAGTTTTAAAACTCCCCCAAAGAAATTTCCAAATGGTTTCACAGAGAATTCTACCACACATTTAAAGAAGAATGAACTACAACCCAGATTACTGTACCCAGCAAGGATCTCATTCAGATATGAAGGAGAATTCAAAAGCTTTACAGACAAGCAAAAGCTGAGAGAATTCAGCACCACCAAACCAGCTCTTCAACAAATGCTAAAGGATCTTCTCTAGACAGGAAACACAGAAAGTTTGTATAAACACGAACCCAAAACAACAAAGTAAATGGCGATGGGACCGTACCTATCAATAATTACCTTAAATGTAAATGGCTTGAATGCCCCAACCAAAAGACAAAGACTGGCTGAATGGATACAAAAGCAAGACCCCTATATATGCTGTCTACAAGAGACCCACCTCAAAACAAGGGACACATACAGACTAAAAGTGATGGTCTGGAAAAAAATATTTCACGCAAACGGAGACCAAAAGAAAGCAGGAGTCGCAATATTCATATCAGATAAAATAGACTTTAAAATAAAGCCTGTGAAAAGGGACAAAGAAGGACACTACATAATGATCAAAGGATCAATCCAAGAAGATATAACAATTATAAGTATATATGCACCCAACATAGGAGCACCGCAATATGTAAGGCAAATGCTAACGAGTATGAAAGGAGAAATTAACAATAACACAATAATAGTGGGAGACTTTAATACCCCACTCACACCTATGGATAGATCAACTAAACAGAAAATTAACAAGGAAACAAACTTTAAATGACACAATGGACCAGCTAGATCTAATTGATATCTATAGGACATTTCACCCCAAAACAATCAATTTCACCTTTTTCTCAAGTGCACACAGAACCTTTTCCACAATAGATCACATCCTGGGCCATAAATCTAGCCTTGGTAAATTCAAAAAAATTGAAATCATTCCCGTCATCTTTTCTGACCACAATGCAATAAGATTAGATCTCAATTACAGGGGAAAAAACTATTAAAAATTCAAACATATGGAGGCTAAATAACATGCTTCTGAATAACCAACAAATCATAGAAGAAATCAAAAAAGAAATAAAAATATGCATAGAAATGAATGAAAATGAAAACACAACAACCCAAAACCTATGGGACACTGTAAAAGCAGTGCTAAGGGGAAGGGTCATAGCATTACAGGCTTACCTCAAGAAACAAGAATAAAGTCAAATAAATAACCTAACTCTACACCTAAAGCAACTAGAGAAGGAAGAAATGAAGAACCCCAGGGTTAGTAGAAGGAAAGAAATCTTAAAAATTAGGGCAGAAATAATGCAAAAGAAACAAAAGAGACCATAGCAAAAATCAACAAAGCTAAAATCTGGTTTTTTGAAAAGATAAACAAAATTGACAAACCGTTAGCAAGTCTCATTAAGAAACAAAGGGAGAAGAACCAAATCAACAAAATTAGAAATGAAAATGGAGAGATCACAACAGACAACACTGAAATACAAAGGATTATAAGAGACTACTACCAGCAGTTCTATGCCAATAAAACGGACAACTTGGAAGAAATGGACAAATTCTCAGAAAAGTATAACTTTCCAAAACTGAACCAGGAAGAAATAGAAGATCTTAACAGACCCATCACAAGCAAGGAAATCGAAATTGTAATCAGAAATCTTCCAGCAAACAAAAGCCCAGGACCAGATGGCTTCACAGCTAAATTCTACCAAAAATTTAGAGACGAGCTAACACCTATCTTACTCAAACTCTTCCAGAAAATTGCAGAAGAAGGTAAACTTCCAAACTCATTCTATGAGGCCACCATCACCCTAATTCCAAAACCAGACAAAGATGCCACAAAAAAACGAAAACTACAGGCCAATATCACTGATGAACATAGATGCAAAAATCCTTAACAAAATTCTAGCAAACAGAATCCAATAACATATTAAAAAAAATCATACATCATGACCAAGTGGGCTTTATCCCAGGAATGCAAGGATTCTTTAATATTCACAAATCAATCAATGTAATACACCACATTAACAAATTGAAAGATAAAAACCATATGATTATCTCAGGAGATGCATAAAAAGCCTTTGACAAAATTCAACATCCATTTATGATAAAAACTCTCCAGAAAGCAAGAATAGAAGGAACATACCTCAACATAATAAAAGCTATATATGACAAACCCACAGCAAACATTATCCTCAATGGTGAAAAATTGAAAGCATTTCCCCTAAAATCAGGAACAAGACAAGGGTGCCCACTCTCACCACTACTATTCAACATAGTTTTGGAAGTTTTGGCCACAGCAATCAGAGCAGAAAAAGAAATAAAAGGAATCCAGACAGGAAAAGAAGAAGTGAAACTCTCACTGTTTGCAGATGACATGATCCTCTACATAGAAAACCCTGAAGACTTTACCAGAAAATTACTAGAGATAATCAATGAAAAATCAACTTTTGAACTGTGGTGTTGGAGAAGACTCTTAAGAGTCCCCTGGACTGCAAGGAGATCCAACCAGTCCACGCTAAAGGAAATCAGTCCTAAATATTCATCGGAAGGACTGAAAGTTTCAGCTGAAGCTGATGCTGGGAAAGATTGAAGGCAGGAGAAGGGGACAACAGAGGATGAGGTGGTTGGATGGCATCACGGACTCGATGGACACGAGTTTGAGCAATTTTCTGGAGTTGGTGATGGACAGAGAAGCCTGGCTCGCTGCTGCCCATGGGGTCGCAAAGGGTCAGACACGACTCAGCGACTGAATTGAACTGAGCTTACGTTAGGTATCAAAACACTCAACAGCCAGTAACAAGCATTTAGGGGCGGAGGCTCCGAGTCCCCGCCCCTAGGCCCAGAAAGGAGGCGGGGCCCCGCAGACGCCGCGGCTGGCGAAATGCTGCTACCGGCTGTACGGCTGGTGTGGCTGAGTCAGGTGCCCTACGCTGAGTTGCTGGCGTTGCAGCAGCGCTGGCTGCGGCGGCTGCAGGCCGAGCCAGGGCCCGAGGCGGGTGCGCTTCTGCTCTGCGAGCCCGCGGGACCCGTGTATACCACCGGGTTGCGCGGAGGCCTGACGTCCGAGGAGACAGCGCGACTGCGGGCCTTGGGTGCCGAGGTGCGCCCCCTCGGCCGGGGCGGCCTAGCCACCTTCCACGGCCCGGGCCAGCTACTGTGCCACCCGGTACTCGATTTACGACCCCTCGGCCTGCGCCTGCGCACCCACGTGGCGGCGCTGGAGGCGTGCGCCGTGCGCCTGTGCGAGCTCCAGGGCCTGCCGGGCGCCCGCGCGCGGCCCCCACCCTACACCGGCGTTTGGCTGGGCGAGCGCAAGATCTGCGCGATCGGTGAGCGCCTCGGGGCGGGGCTTGGCGGGGCCGGACCAATGGTGGTGAGGGCAGAGCTCCGGGTGGGCGGGGTGTCACTGGCGCGGGCTTTGAATCGTCTGCCCACTGCCTTCAAGAGTTTCTAAGGCTCTCCTCACTGGTATCTTCAGAACCAGAAGGTCACGTCGGAGGTCACGTGGTTCAACACTCTCATTTTTAGAAATGGAGAGACAACGAGAAGTGAGTTGCCAGGTTACTTCACAATATCTGGACAATAAGGGTGAAAATTTTTTCATACTTTTTTTTTTTTAAAACAGTGGAATCTTTGTTAAAGGACCTTTCTGTAATGTCCATAGTAAGTGCAGCCACTGTGGAGCCACAGGCATCTCCTCTCATTTTGTCTCCCTCCCCTGATCTGTGGACAACCTTTTGGGTGCTCTAGAAACAGAATTGGAAAATCAGTGGTCTAGTCCAGTTTCTTCATCTCACTGAGGACCATCATGAAGCCTGGGGAGCGAGGGTGTCTATTCTAAGACCTGTTGATTTGCCTTGCAGGTGTCCGCTGTGGAAGGCACGTTACGTCCCACGGTCTGGCGCTGAACTGTTCTACGAACCTCACGTGGTTTGAGCACATTGTGCCCTGTGGGCTGGTTGGGACAGGCGTCACTTCCCTGAGTGAGGAGCTCCAGAGGCATGTCACTGTGGATGAAGTAATACCACGTTTCCTTGAGGCCTTTAAAGAGACCTACAAGTGCACATTGACCTCAGAAGACAGCCCCAGCTGAAAGGCGTTTATATTATCTCACCCTGGAGGTCTTACCTTGGAAAGCACCGCACCAGACTTGGAGTCACTGGAACCCAGATTCTAGAACTGGCCCTGTCATTCACACATCATGAGACTGTGGGCAGATCATGAGCTCTGGGCCCTTGGTTCCATATGTATATGGTTTATTTATATCTTCCCAACCTACCTAAGATATAAATATGAAAACATTGTGAAAAGTATACTATATGAATATAAGGCATTAGCACTACTATCGACACCCATTTCTCAGCTCAGAAAAACTCAGGTATCATAGGGTGTCATTTCTCAAATATTTCCTCAATACTGTATTTAATTGGGGGAAGTCTGGGCTCCAGTTCCTTTGCTTTTTGTAAGAATCATTTTTCAGGATCATCCAGGTGAAGGTGATGTAATGTGAATTTTTCACATTCTTAGGAGACCTGGGAGCTTTCTGCATAACAGGGAAAGGGAAAGGCTTCTTTAAAGAGTAATATGGGATTCTGTCTTCCTGGGTTGGATTCCTCAAGCCTGATGGCTTTTTTAGTTAGGTGACCTGAGCTAGGCTAAAGGCTAGGGGAAAGAGAATAATAATTTCTGACCCTGTACAAATGCCAAAAATAGAAGGTTTTTTAAAAAAAATATTAGATCTCTATAAAGGTTGTATGTTAATTATCTATAACAGGTCACCCCAAAGCTTAATGACTTAAAAGAATAAACATGTATTATCTCAAATACTGTGGTTTGGATATTTGGAAGACGCTTAGCTGAGTGGTTCTGGGTCAAGGTCTCTTCTGAGATGCAATCAAGATGTCAGGTGTTGGGGGACTTCCCTGGTTCTTCAGTGGTTAAGACTCCGTGCTGCCAATGCAGGGGCCACAGGTTCAACCCCTGGCTGGGGACCTAAGATCCCACATGCTGCACGGCTCAGCTAAAAGATTAAAAAAAAAAAAAAGAACAGATGTTAGGCAGGGCAGCTCTCATCTGAAGACTAAGGCTGTGGAATCAGCTTCCAAGATGATTGACTCACATGCTTGGTTAGTACTGGTTATTACCAGGAGGTCTTAATTCCTCTTCACTCTATGTTGTTGTTCAGTCGCTCAGTAGTATCTGATTCTTTGCAACCCCGTGGACTGCAGCACACCAGGCTTCCCTGTCCATCACCAACTTCCAGAGCTTGCTCAAACTCATGTCCATTGAGTCGATGATGCCATCCAACCATCTTGGCCTCTATTGCTCCCTTCTCCTGCCTTCAATCTTTCCCAGCATCAGGGTCTTTTCCAAGGAGTCAGATCTTTGCATCAGATGGCCAAAGTATTGGAGCTTTAGTTTCAGCATCAGTCCTTCCAATAAATATCTAGGATTGATTTTCTTTAGGACTGATTGGTTTCATCTCTTTGCATTCCAAGGGACTCTCAAGATTCTCCTCCAATACCACAGTTCAAAAGTATCAATTCTTTGGCACTCAACTTTCTTCATGGTCCAGCTCTCACATCCATACATGCTACTGGGAAAACCATAGCTTTGACCAGACGGACGTTTGCTGGCAATGTCTCTGCTTTTTAATAGGCTGTCTAGGTTGGTCATAGCTTTTCTTCCAAGGAACAAGTGTCTTTTAATTTCATGGCTGCAGTCACCATCTGCAGTGATTTTGGAGCCCAAAAAAATAAAGTCTCTCCATGTTTCCATTGTTTCCCCATCTATTTGCCATGAAGTGATGGAACCAGATGCCATGATCTTCATTTTTTGAATGTTGAACTTTAAGACTCTTAGTTCCTCTTCACTTTCTGCCATAAGGGGGGGTGTCATGTGCATATCTGAGGTTTTTGATATTTCTCCTGGCTATCTTGATTCCATTTTGTGCTTCATCCAGCCCGGCATTTCTCATGATGTCCTCTGCATAGAAGTTAAATAAGCAGGGTAACTATATGTAGCTTTGATGTACTCCTTTCCCAATTTGGAATCAGTCCATTGTTCCATGTTCTAACTGTTGCTTCTTGACCTCCATGCAGGTTTCTTAGGAGGCAGGTAAGGTGATCTGGTATCCCCATCTCTTTAAGAATTTCCCACAGTTTGTTGTGATCCACACAGTCAAAGGCTTTAGCATTGTCAATGAAGCAGATGTAGATGTTCTTCTGGAATTCTCTTGTTTTTCTATGATCCAACAGATGTTGGCAATTTGACCTCTGGTTCCTCTGCCCTTTCTAAATCCAGCTTGAATATCTGGAAGTTCATGGTTCACATACTCTTGAAGCCTGGCTTGGAGAATTTTGAGCATTATTTTGCTAGTGTGTGAGATGAGTGCAATTGTGCAGTAGTTTGAACATTCTTTGGCATTGCCTCTCTTTGGGATTGGAATGAAAACTGACCTTTTGCAGTCGTATGGCCACTGCTGAGTTTTCCAAATTTGCTGGCATATTGAGTGAAGCACTTTAACAGCATCATCTTTTAGGATTTGAAACAGGTCAGCTGGAATTTCATCACCTCCACTACCTTTGTTCATAGTGATGCTTCCTAAGGCCTACTTGACTTTGCACTCCAAGATGTCTGGCTGTAGGTGAGTGATCACACCATCGTCGTTAACTGGGTCATTAAGATCTCTTTTGTATAGTTTTTCTGTGTATTTTTACCACCTCTTCTTAATATCTTCTGCTTCTGTTAGGTCCATACCATTTCTGTCCTTTATTGTGCCTGTCTTTGTATGAAATATTCCCTTGGTATCTAATTTTATTGAAGAGATCTCTTGTCTTTCCCATTCTATTGTTTTCCTCTATTTGTTTACATTGGTCACTGAGGAAGGCTTTCTTATCTCTCCTTGATAATCTTTGTTTTTTGTTTTTTTTTAATAAAAAATTTTATTGGAGAAAAATAGAATCACCACGTACACAGGGAAAAGAGAACAAAAATTCAACTGATACAGAACTGAAAATCACAACTACCCAATGTTGTTTGTGATTACTTTTCAATTTCTTAAATGGCTTCCCTCAATTTTTTAAATAGCCTTGCCAATTTTCAGCTGAAATAGAATCAAGTTTTCAAAAAATTAAGAGCCTCAGCGAAGGGACCAGCTTTTAAGATAACAAAGGTGACACCAAGGGTCTTCTAATAGGACCAATTCTACCAAAAAATTTCTGAAGCACATAACTACTGAGTCTGGTAGAACAGTAGCTTAGAGACCATCAGGGATTAGTTAGAACACTGACTCAGATGGTCCAGTATGCAGAGCGGGCAAACAAAAAATCTGCATTTCCCTGTCAGATGAGTTCACATAAGAAAACCAACGAGGTGCTAAGAAAATACAGGCAATGGCTACTCAAAATAATTAAGAAGGCATTCTAAATACCATGTATTTTAGGCAACAGTGTGTAAAGTGATGCAATTAGAAAACAGACAACTTAAAAAAAAATATGGTCACAGGTCTTTGAGAACTCAAGAAAACAATCAATAACAAACACAAGAGCTGAAAGTCTTCTCAGCTGAGGGTTGAAAGTGAAAGTGAATGTGAAGTTGCTCAATCGTATCCGACTTTGCGATATGTGGACTTTGCGACCCCGTGGACTGTAGCCCACCAGGCTCCTCCGTCCATGGGATTCTCTGGGCAAGAATACTGGAGTGGGTTGCCATTTCCTTCTCCAGGCTTGATAATCTTTGAAACTCTGCATTTAGATGGGTATATCTTTCCTTTTCTCCTTTGCCTTTTTCTTCTCTTCTTTTCTCAGCTATTTCTAAGCCCCCCTCAGACAACCATTTTGCCTTTTTGCATTTCTTTTTCTTGGGGATGGTTTCACTTTTTAAGGCTGCTTGAATATTCTTATGGCATGGCAACTGGCTTTCCCCAGAGCAATTGATGCCAGAAAGAGACAAGGTAGAAGCCACAGTGTCTTTTATGACCCAGCATTGGAAGTCACACAGTCATTTCTGCAGTCTCCTAATATGTGAGCCCTATTTATTCAGTATGGAAGGGACTACACAAAGGTGATAGGAGGTGTAGATCATTAAGGGTCATCTTGGAGACTGGCCACCACAGGCAGTTAAGGTAGAAAGAGCCTTGAATAAGAAGTCAGGCAACCTCAGTTCTTGTCTGGCTCTGTAAAACAGTAACCAACGACATTCAAGATGGCAGTTGCTCCCTGCTGTTGATTGACGTGTACTGGAGGTGAGCCACCCAAGTGTTCATTTGTGCCACGACTAGTGAAGCCCTCACCCTTTAGAGCCCGTATTCCACAACAAGAGAAGCCAGCACCATGAGAAGCCTGCTCGCTGCAACTAGAGAAATCCCTTGCACAGCGATGGAGACCCAGAGCAATCATAAATAAATGAATAAATAGTTAAGATGGTAAATTTTAAAAATTCAAGAGTGGAGCTGCAGCTGGCTGCTGAGCAAAACCAGAACTTGTCGTCCTTAGGAACCCACATGGTCTCTTCTGTTCTCTGCCGTGCTTCCTGGTGTTTTCGCTTCATTCTGTCACTCCAGTCCAGCTTCCTCTGTTTCCCGGGCCATATGGTAGAAGATGGCTTCTGCTGCTGTTACCCGTGTATTTTGGAGTAGAGTCAAGGAAAATCCCCAGGTTTCCGGGTGCTAGAGGTAATGCTGGAACAGAGAACACTGGATGATGACCAAGTTTGGAGAGGATGATAACGAGTTTAGTTTTTGATGAATCAAGGTTGAGATACTTGTGGACGAGGCATGTGAAGAGGCCCAGTTGGGTCTGTGGATCCGGAGCACAGCTATCATGAGTGACAGTTTATGTCTGGAAGCCCAAAGAGAGAAGGGGAGGGCAGAGGGCTGATAAGTGTGAGGTGCAGGCCAAGGAGACCGAGACGCAGTCTAGGCAGAGATGTAGCACGGGACCCGGAATGAGACAATACGCCGATCTCATTCACTCTTCTGGCTGCAAAGCAAGACAGGTTTATTTTACAGATGAAAAAACTGGCTTGGGAGGCTAAGTGACTTCTACGAGGTCGTGCACTTAGGGGCAGAGTCAGTCCCTGGCTCCTCAGCTGGGTCTTTGCGCTCTCACACAGCTCTCTCTGAAGGGTGAGCAGGGAGAGCCAAGGAGGTCGCCGGGCCTGTGGAACTGGGTCAGGCCACTGCTGCGGGTTCCTGACTCTCCTTCCTTCCTGGTCAGAGCCCACCTCCGGTTTCCCACCGGGGCCCTTCCTCAAGGAAGGAAGCTCAGCATACGAAGGAGGGTAGTTAACACCCTGGCTTTCCCACCTCCAAAAAGTCTCTTCTTGTTTATTCAGAGTCTTTTCCTCACAAATAAACAAACTGTCCAGGGTCTGGTAAACGAGTGTTAAGTGCGAGGACGTGACCAACTGCAGTGACTTTTCCAGCATCTTGTTCCTCAGCGAGGCTGGCAGGAAACCAAACAGGACCTGCTCTGGCAGCGTGACCAGGTGCACCTCGCTTCATGAAAAAAGCCTCTTTCTGAAAACCTTTATGGAAATAAGATATTTACAATCAAAATGTGATTTTTTTTCACTAAATTGTAATTTACATATTATCACACCATATTATAATAACTATACAGTTTTAAAAAAATAAGAAAAATTTCACTCCCACCTAAAAAACATCCTTTCCATTTATGTGTGTTTCCAGTACTGGATCATAAGCCGACATCTTTTATTATTCTAGCCCATTATTCTGCCTTATAATTCTATTATTATAAAATGTTATGTGGATAAAATTTTGTATACTCTTTTAAACCAAGCATTTTCCCACATTGCCAGATAGTTTTTATATTTTTAATGTCTTAATCTTATTTTTATTTCTTTTAAAACAAATCTTCTAAAAAATATATCAGGAATGCATGCACATGGAATAAAGTTTAAAAGGTACAAGTAGGCTTTCCTTGTGGTTCAGTGGTTAAGGCTCCAAGTTCTCAATGCAGGGGGCACGGATTTGATCCCTGGTCAGGGAACTGAGATTCCCACATGCTGCATGGGCAGCCAGATAAGTAAAAGGTACAAAATGCTACTACTGAATTGTAAGTCTTACTCCTATCCCTTTTCCCTGTAAACCCAGGCCCTTTCCTAGAGGCTTAAATGAAGGTAAATGTCTCATTTTTATTCTTCACATGTATTTTATACATATCTAGGCATACATGCATTTTCACCTGGTAGCATATTATACACACATCCCTGTACTTTGGAGATTGCATCAGGTCAGTATATAAAGAACATCCTCATTTTAAAAATGACCATGGAGTATTCCATTCAGTGGATTTATCATGACTTATTTATCTAATCCCCCATTAACGATGTTTCAGTTCAGTTCAGTCACTCAGTCATGTCCGACTCTTTGCGACCCCATGAATCACAGCACATCAGGCCTCCCTGTCCATCACCAACTCCTGGAGTTTACCCAAACTCATGTCCATTGAGTCAGTGATGCCATCCAACAATCTCATCCTCTGTCGTCCCCTTCTCCTTCTGCCCCCAATCCCTCCCAGCATCAGGGTCTTTTCCAATGAATCAACTCTTCACATGAGGTGGCCAGAGTATTGGAGTTTCAGCTTCAGCATCAGTCCTTCCAATGAACACCCAGGACTGATCTCCTTTTAGATTATCACTAATTCTTTCTTTTACAACTAAAGCTACAGTGAGAATCCAGGACTTCCTTGGTGGTCCAATGGCTAAGACTCTGAGCTCCCAATGCAGGAGGCCTGGGTTTGATCCCTAGTTAGGGAACTAGCTCCCACATGCCACAGAAAAGATCTCGCATGCCACAATGAAGATCAGAGATGCCATGTGCCACAACTAAGACCTGGTGCAGCCAAATAAAAATAAGTGGATGTGTGTCTGTTTGTATATCTGCAGTTTGTAACACATGTGGTGAGCACAGAGTTTGCATTTCTAGAAGTGATTTTCTGAGTCAAAGGATATGTGCATTTTTATTAGATATTGTCATATTGCCTTCCATAAAACTTGCTAATTTATATCCCTATCAGCAATGTATAATGCCTGTTGTATTTGAATTTTAACTGTTTTAGCATCTTAGAGTTTTTCATCATTGAAGCTTTTTATCATAAAATCTTTCCAATGTACAGCAGTGAATCCCATGTACCCATAATTCAGGTAAAACAATCAACTCATGACCAGTCGTAGCTTATCTAAACCTGGGCCCATTTCCTGCCCTGTACCTGGATTATTGTGAAGCAAATCACAGATATCATATTATTTCATGAATAAATATTTCAGTATGTATTCTCAAAAGATAGGACTCAAAATATAACCACAATATATTAACACATATAAAAATATATCTTCAATATCAACAAATATTCAATTAATACTCATATTTCTCTCTCTTCACCCCTCCCTCTTCCTATAGGTGATTTGTTCAAACCAGAATTGAAACAAAGTCTGAGGTGGGATGGGGGACCGGGATGGGGAATACATGTAAATCCATGGCTAATTCATTTCAATGTATGACAAAAACCACTGCAATGATGTAAAGTAATTAGCCTCCAACTAATAAAAATAAATGAAAAAAAAAAAAAAAAAGAAAGTCTGCACACTGAATTTGGTTCATAAGGCTCATAAATGTCTCTTAAGTCTCCTTTCACCTATAGGTTCCTCCTCCCTTTTGAAAATCTTTTCCTCCTGTATTTCCTGAAGATTAAAAAGTAGATCCTGATATTTACTCTGATTCAGATATGATTTTTTTTTTCTTTTTTTAGCAAGCCTACTTCATAGGTGATGGTGTGTTTTTACATCAAGTGACACACAGGATCTGTTTTGGGGTTTAATTTTTTTTCCCTCTTTTCTGTGATGGCTAGACCCTAGATCTATTATTTTAGTGAAAGTGAAAGTCGCTCAGTTGTGTCTGACACTTTGAGACCCCATGGACTTTACAGTCCATGGAATTCTCCAGGCCAGAATACTGAAGTGGGTAGCCTTTCCCTCCTCCAGGAGATCTTCCCAACCCCCGATTCTATCATTCCTTCTTCATTTACCAGTAGGAATATGTCTATAGAACTGGCAGCTTCAGAAGAACTCAATATGACCTGTAGCATTAGTGTTATCAATATTAGCATTTTATTAGCTTATTGTTTTGTCCATTTTCATTAAAATGTGTACTTAAACACTGTATGAAAGAGTAGCTTTTACAGCTGCCTTGAAGTTTAAACTGAGTTTAAATTTGAAACATATTTAGATTATTAGCACTGAGTACTTCCTTTAAAAAGGGGGTTCATACATCATTCAAATTCAAGAGACACTAGTGTAAGGCTACAGTGTTACGTTTTTTCAATTTACCTAAACTGTGAGCTTTTTTAAGCCAAAGACTGTTCTTTGTTTTGTTTTGTCTTTGTATCCTAGCATGTGAAAGGAAACAGTGGTTCAATGACTTGTAATTATGAGGAATTCCCTGTAGACTCCCCTTCAGTCCTTCTGTTGACAGAGGACGTCAGTGTCTATTCTATGAAGCGGTCATCCCAGCCCCACTCACACAGCCCCAGATGTAGAGCATTCTTTATAGTTCTAATTGTTAGAAAGTTTCCTCATTCCAAACTGAAACCTTCCCCCAAGCGTCATAATTCTGCCCTCCTGCAAGTCCTCTTCTGAGAGCCCTTCTCCAGCCTCACCCGGCACCCCCGTTACTTGTTTCCAAGTCTGAGCCTGTCCAGACTGTGAGCTCCCCAGGCAGGGACTATAGCTGTATCACCCATGGCCCCTCAGGACCAGCCCAAGGCCTCACATGCAGATGCCCAGTAATGCCTGTTGAGTCAGCAGATGAGCTCTATCCTAAGAGCAGTCTCATCTTCTCATTACACATTTCTGATTTTTCTGCTCTTCATAAAATGTGACCTCCAGACTCTACCCCACTGCCCTCATCTCAACAGGCTCCACTTGGCTAACATGCCCTTAACCTGTGTTGCTTGAAGATAACACCCCTGGTGTGGTCTGGCCAGTGCATGGTGTGTTACTGGGGACATGGAGATATATCAGACTTGGTTACTGTCTTCAAGCAGTGTCACTGGGGACTGAGGACTTGAAGACACATCAGACATGACTCCTGTCTTCAAGGCGCTCACAGCTTTGTGGAGGAGACACACCAGTAAAGAAAGTTCACAGCAACCAGTTATAAGGACCATGAGAGAAGTTTGCATGGGTACTGTGGAACACAGAAGTGAGTAATCTTAACAGGGAACAGGGGAAGAAAAGGCTCAAGTGACTCCTAGGTTGTAAGTAAGAGAAAAATCTAGCTCTAACTCAATGAAAAACAGTATCCTAGATCTGGTAACTAAAGAGTCTGGGGATAGACATTAGCACAGATTCATCCCTGGGGTGGGAAATAGCAAGGCACTCCAGTATTCTTGCCTGGGAAATCCCGTGGACAGAGGAGGGAGCCGGTCAGGGTTTCTTCACCCTTTTCTTCACTTTCTTCACCTTATCTTTCACCCATTGCCCAGAGGAGACTGAAAAGGAATGGGAGGATCCCACCCTGACTGTTGCCACTGCCCCTGCTTGCTCATCCCACTTGCCCCGCCAAATGCTCACACACTTCTTCACCTATCAAGGGCCTCACCTCCTTGCTCTTGAGTTTCCATCTGGGTTGGTGCATAAAGAGGTGCCATAGGGTGGGAAGAGACGGAATGGAGGGAACGGAGGCGGGGGGGTTCCTACATGACATCACAGTCCTACCCTGGCTACCCTCCTTGGGTTCCAGTAAACCCATACCACCCTGGCTCTCCAAACCTAGCAATGCTTTCCCTCCTCACTGTTGCTACCAGACCTGCTTCCATTCCCTGTCAATTTCCTAAATCCGCCTTCATGCTCTCTTCAGAGTATCTAGCTGCAGGGTGCCATCTGACTCCTGCCAGAATGCTGACTTATACACAGCCCTGATTTGCAGAGACTGGACTAGGAGCATGCTATGCCCTGTGAGATGTTGGGTGCCGGCAAGGAGTTCCTGTTATTCAGCTCAATTTCACCCCTTTAGCTCAACCCACATGGGCACAGCGCTATACTAAGCACTAGGTTTCCAGCCATTACTTAATCATCACAGCAAATAATAAACCCACAAGGTTGTATTGCTGACTGTGTTTTGAGAAGAAGAAATTGGCTCAGATGAAGATTCGCCCAAGTTCATGCAGTTAGTTGAACTTTAAGTCTGGACTTCAAAGACCATACAATAAACAGCACTCCTATTGTAGGGGAAAGCATTTCTTTCTACTGACTTTATTCACAGAATATAGTGTATACATGGAACAGCAGGCAGACCATCTTGTTACAACAAAATGGGATCCTTCCTGAACACGGAGCATCAGTGACAAAAGCAGAGCCCAAAGATGCAAAAAGACCGATTCCTGAAAACATCATCTGAGCTTCTGTATCCAGCTATGCCTGAAGCTACACTTGTCAGGATATTAAAATTTTGTGCCATGTGCTCAGTCATGTCCAACTCTTTGCGGTCCCATGGATTGCAGGCTGCCAGTCTCTTCTGTACGTGGGATTTTTCAAGCAAGAATGCTGGAGTGGGTTGCCATTTCCTCCTCCAGTGGATCTTCCTGACCCAGGGATTAAATCAATGTCCCCTGCATCTCCTGCACTGGCAGGCAGATTCTTTACCACTTATGAGCTGATAAATTCCCTTTCCTACTTAAGTCAGTTTGCACTGGGTTTTCTGTCTATTACAGCTAAGATTCCTAATTGATACACCTACCTCCTCTATAAACTTTGGTCCTCACTGAACCCACATTCTTCTGCATTCACATAGCCCTTATTGTTTAAACCATTCAAAAGTCCATATTTACACAACCATGAGCACACGTGCTCTTTTAATTTTTTAAAAAAATTTTGCCCATGTTGCATGACTTGCAGGATCTTAGTTCCTTGACCAGGGATTGATCCTATGCCTTTGGCAATGAGAGCAAGGATTCCTAACCACTGGACTGCCAGGAAATTCCCAATAGTTATTCTTAATGAAACACTTTCTATGTGCCAGGTACCAGGTGAAGTGCTTTAAATATAATACCTTACTGTAATCCACACAACTGTAAGATGCAGTTGTTTTTATACCCATTCTACAGATTAGGGAAACTAAGACTCAGAGGGTACCCTTACAGCTGATTAAAAACTGGCAAGGCTAGGATTCAAACCCAGCTCCACTGGACCCCAGAAGCTGTGTTCTTCACCACTGTTCTACCTTGCTGTCCAGGACCTAGCTTGTGTGAGGGTGAAGTGAAGAGAAGAGGCCACTGAGATGTTCAGTCTCCTGACACCGCACCTTGCTCCACCTCCTCCAGAGCTCTTTTCACTGCTTTTTGCTGCCTGCAGAGGCAGGAGAATGGTTAAGCTCAGAAGGAGAAGACAGGGACTTCCCTGGTGGTCTAATGGCTAAGACTCCACAGTCCCAAAGCAGGGGGCCCAGGTTCAACCCCTGGTCAGGGAACTAGATCCAACACACTGCAACTAAAGATCCTGCTTGCTGAATCTAAGACCTGGTGCAGCTATATATATATATAGGGGAAGAGAAAAAGAATGAGAAGACAAGTGTTCTGCAGGTTAAACTGACAGGCCAAGGTGAGACAAGATTGCGGAAGCACAGACACAGGCTCCTGATGAGTAATGGAATAAAATAACTTGATGTGACGGTTAAACTTCCTCTGTGATTCATGCTGTATTTTCCTTGGTAACCCAGGCTTCTGAGACTGTTGACGGATATTGTCCATGTTCATCCTCCTTCCCAATGCTTGTCCCCCACCTCCTAGATAGACACTGAGTTATATCCTGGGTATTCCATGGTGAAAAAGACATACCTGGTCTGTGTTCTTACAGTGCTTACAATCTAAGCACTTACATTGTAAGTGCTTACAATCCTGCTACAATCTAGCAGGAAAGGCAGACCCCAAATCAGTACACAAAAGTGAAAATGATGAAGTCACTCAGTTGTGTTTGACTCTTTGCGACCCCATGGACTATAGTCCCCCAGGCTCCTCTGTCCATGGGATTCTCAGGCAAGAATACTAGGGTGGGTTGCCATTTCCTTCTCCAGGGGATCTTCCTGATCCAGGGATTGAACCCAGGTCTCCAGCACTGCAGGCAGATTATTTACTGTCTGAGCCATCAGTGAAGTCAAATCGGTACATAGATAAATAGAAAACTGGGTTGAGTCCTATGAACAAAACAAACAGGGCACTGCATGGATGATGGTTCCATTGACCAAGAGATAGAAGACTCAAGGGAGCCAAGGAAGAAGTCACAAGTTCCAGTCCCAAAATGTTATCCAAACAGAGACTTCAAGTAGGTAGTTACATATAAGAGTCTAGCATTCAGAGGAGAGAGGTCTGGTCAAGAGGTTGAAAGAGCATCAGCTCCTCTCAGGTTCTATCCCTTCCTGGAAGCTTTCCCTGATAACATAACTCTGAGTGATCTTTCTCTTCATTACTTTTATTCATTCATTTATCAACAAGTTCTCAGTAAGGTCTACTCTGTGCAGACTCCGTGTTAGCTTAGTACCCTTGAGGAGCTTATACTCTATGTGTGGAGTCAGTAATAAAGTAGGCAATTATAAGTGCTGTGTTCAAGGGAAGTGCAGGGGGCTGTAGGAGAATGGCCTTCTACATGAGCCAGGTCCGGCAGGAAGCAGATGGCCTTTTTGTGTCAGTAATTTGAGGAGGTCCTATTCAAACAGGTGGGCAGGGAGTAGGGAAACCACAAAATGTTTTGAAGTACCCTGGATCTTGAAACATTTGGACATCACTACCACTCAAGGCCTGAAGGGGAGCAGGAAGGAGGTGATAACAGGAATTCAGAGAAGAAAAGAATACTGAGATAGGACTGACTGACAGGAGCTGTGACCTTCACTTGAGGGATGCAGCAAGAACAACAGTAGCCATATATATCCCATCACTTTATGGCAAATAGATAGGGGAAAAGTGGAAACAGTGACAGACTTTATTTTCTGGGGCTCCAAAGTCACTGCAGACAGTGACTGCAGCCATGAAATTAAAAGACGCTTGCTCCTTGAAAGAAAAGCTATGACAGACCTAGACAGCGTGTTAAAAAGCAGAGACATCACTTTGCCTGACAGAGGTCCGTGTAGTCAAAGCTATAGTTTTTCCAGTAGTCATGTATGGATGTGAGAGCTGGACCATGAAGGCTGAACGCCAACGAATTGATGCTTTCAAATTGTGGTGTTGGAGAAGACTCTTGAGAGTCTCTTGAACTGTCAGAAGATCAAACCAGTCAATCCTAAAGGAAATAAACCCCGAATATTCATTGGAAGGACCGATGCTAAAGCAGAAGGTCTGGTATTTTGGCTACCTGATACGAAGAGCCAACTCATTGGAAAATACCCTGATGCTGGGAAAGACTGAGGGCAGAAGGAGAGGGGGACAACAGAGGATGAGATGGTTGGCTGGCATCACCGAGTCTATGGACATGAGTTTTAGAAGATTTCAGAAGATGGTGAAGGACAGGGAAGCCTGATATGCTGCAATCCATGGGGTCACAAAGCATTGGACATGACTTAGTGACTGAACAACAACATACATATAAATATATATGTGTTTGTGTGTGTGTGTGTATGTATGTATATATATAAATTTTTTATTTTTTGGCCACATGCAGGATCAAACCTGTGCCCCCTGCAGTGGAAGCATGGCTTCTTAACCACTGGACCACCACGAAAATCCCTATTTTTTAAAGTTAAGTGTTGATAGATGAGATGATGTTAGGTGTTATTAGAAAGCAAGGCAGGAAAGAGGGACTAGAATTTGTAAATAGGTGGTCAGGGAAGGCCTTGCTAGGAAGGTGGTATTTAAACAAAGACTTGAAGGAGGTGTATCTCTAGATGAGTCTTCAGGTGGCCCACTCCACTCCCTCACCCTCCCTGTTTTAAGGTCCAGGCCTTGTCCCCAACCTCTCTGGATTAGAGAGTTCCCTGAAAGTCCTCAGATTTGTCCAGAATAGGACTTCTGTTTCATTCTTCCTTTTCTCATCTAATAATAATGGAAGCTGCCATTTATTAAGCATGGGCATCATACTGTTGGCATGTTACACATTGGGTCATCCAAGCCTCATCGTAAGACTGAAAGTCACAGATGGGGAAATGAGGTAGTCTAGCCCACTTTCCATTGGCCCTTTGGCCAGCTGCTTTCCCTTACAGGGTTCCTGCCCCATCCTCACTCCAAAGGAAGTGGAAGATAGACCTAAAGTTTTGAAGAACTGAAAAAAGGAACAAAGCATGTACTTGATGTCTCCATTGGGCACAAGGACCGAAGGGTCCTTAGAAGGCAGTATTTGTTAAAATGTGAAAATATCCTAACACTCAGAGCTCAGGTCCCTTGGAGGCAATGAGCTCCTAGTCACTAGAGGTGTGCAAGAGAAGCTGATCAATCTGTTGTCAAAAATTAAGTCTGGCCCATTCCCCAGCCACCAGTTTCACACACCCCAAGGGCTGGGGGCATGTGCGTGACTCTCTGCCCAGTGAAGGGTGTGCCTCCCACAGCTAAGAGCCTCGGAGCCACTGCCCTCATTTTCTCTTGTTGTCTTGAATGTAGTCCAAGGGAGGTACCCTGCAACCAGCATGCTGAGTGCCAGGAAAGACCAGGAGATGGAATTGGAGGCACCATGTGCTATTTATGAAGGAGATGAAAAGTTTCCAGGAATTAAGTTCAGTTTCATTTCAGTACAGGATAGTAGAAAATGGTGATTCCAAAGCCTTTTTCACAGAGGTTTATTGGACAAAACAAATCCTCAAACACCTCCAGTCATATTTATGAACGCATCTTTTAATACCATATCATCAGGTATAAAGCAGAATTTATCAGCCAAGTTACAGGAAGCAGTGAATGTTAATCTCAGGACCACCGTGAACTACATGTTTGAATACACCAACAATAATAAAGAGCAGTTTATGGAGAATCACCTTCCCCATTAATTCTACCACATCCAAAAGCAATAACATCTTGGTTGAAAATCCTAACACAGCCCATCAAGTGAGGAAAAAAGATAAAGAAAAGAACGACTTTCAAAAGCCCAGAGGGAACTGCATCCAATCTCTTGGGATAAACTATAATGGAAAAGAATATAAAAAAGAATATACATATGTGCATAACTAAGTCACTTTGGTATACAGCTGAAATTAGCACAACATTATAAATCAAGTATACCTCAATTTAAAAAAAAAATAGTGAATAAAAAACAGAATTCCAGAAACATAAGTTAGCAGATAAAACAAACTATGAAGGAGAACTTCCTCAAGGATGGAATTGGATTGATATAGGAAGAAAAGTTATGACCAACCTAGACAGCATATGAAAAAGCAGAGACATTATTTTGCCAACAAAGGTCTGTCTAGTCAAAGCTATGGTTTTCCCAGTAGTCATGTATGGATGTGAGAGTTGGACTATAAAGAAAGCTGAGCACAGAAGAAATGATGCTTTTGAACTGTGGTGTTGGAGAAGACTCTTGAGAGTCCCTTGGACAGCAAGGAGATCCAACCAGTCCATCCTAAGGGAAATCAGTCCTGAATATTCATTGGAAGGACTGATGCTAAAGCTGAAATTCCAATACTTTGGCCACCTGAAGGGAAGAACTGACTCCTTGGAAAAGACCCTGATGCTGGGAAAGATTGAAGGTGGGAGGAGAAGGGGACGACAGAGGATGAGATGATTGGATGGCATCACCGACTCAATGGACATGAGTTTGAGTAAGCTCTGGGAGCTGGTGATGGACAGGGAGGCCAGGCGAGCTGCAGTTCATGGGGTCACAAATTGCTGAACACGACTGAGTGACTGAACTGAACTGAACTGAGTCAAACAAAACTGGCTCTGCAGATGATGAACGGCACTTGGAATTTGAGACATGGGAAGAGTATCCTTTAAAAAATAAACTGCTTTCAAAATCTTTTGTTACTCTTTTCTAGGACTGAAGTGTCTTTTTAGAAAACAGATTTTGTTGGTCTATTTCTCACATTAAAAATGTTTTAAGCTGAAAGTCACGTGGCTATCTGGTTGTATTAAATTATTTTCACAAACTTGCCTTAATAAAAGGTAAAAATGTTACTGATTGTATACTTTATGAAGCCATTTGAGCTTTGTAAATGACAGATATAGGGAATAATAATCAGTGTTAACTTATGTGATCTTAGTCTAGTGGATGTAATTTTTTCTAGAGAAATATAAAGCTCTTTTCAAACTCTCATCCCAGTGGAACAGAATAATGAGTGAACAATTAGCCCACAGCATGATGCATATTAATAGGCTCCTCATCTTAATAAAGTCTTTATCACTTCTTTCTCTTAATTACTGAAGCATAAATTGCTTCAGAGAAATTTAAACACTAGTATTTGTACTTTATACATAATATTCTCTTTGTAGTTCCTTTTTCTTTTCAAGGGCAAACTGCTCCTTTTTAATAAATGAGTTTGTTTATATTGATACTTTTCTCTTGGTTTGGGTCACAATGTTCAATTATGAGAACTTTCAATGGAATGTTGAACAGGAGAATATAAAAACAAATCTGCCAAATGCATCGGAAAGTATTTGAATAGAAGTGCTGGTTCCTATTTAAAATATTTCTCTTTGCTGCAGATAGATGGGAGTAAAAGATGCCTTAATACCTAATTTTTGCATTGTTAGAGACCATGATGTTAAGAAATTCCTATTTATCTGTTGTGTATTTTTAGTTGTTTGGTAACTGAGGTCTTCTAAATTTTGTAACATAAAACTACATTTCCAGTCTTGCTTCTTTTCAAGTATCCAAATGTATTTCTCAGGGACTTCCCTTGTGGTCCACTGATTAAGAATCCACCTGCCAATGCAGGGGAGGTGGGTCTGATCCCCGGTCTGGGAAGATTCCCACATACCTCAGAGCAACAAAGCCCATGCACCATACCTACAGGGCCCACACAAGGCAACTACTGAAGCCCATGTGCCTAGAGCCCATGCTCTGCAACAAGAGTAGCCACCACAATGAGAAACCCTCACATTGCAACTAGAGAAAGCCTGCGACATCAACAAGACCCAGTGCAGCCAAAACAAACAAACAAATACATTAAAAGTTTTAGAGAACCAGAAGAAAAAAACAAATGTATTTCTTAGTACCTTTGTAATAATAGATACAGAAGTCTCTCAAATGCTGAACTGTAGTATATACTTACTTTTAAAAAAATCATTCATAGGGGAAACTATTGGTGTAGGTTTACCAGGAAGGTTTTAATATGTATGTGTGATTCACAGGGATTCTGTATGTGCTCCCCAGCTAAAAAAACACATAGGATGATTCTAAGGCTGTGATTCCAAAATTTTATTAGGACAAGAAACAGTCCCTGTTTTCAAAGAACTCACAGCCTAGTAGATGAGGTAGACAAATAGTTACTTTTGATAACTGTAATAAATAGTCCTATAGATTAGATGCAAGGCCTTGGCAGGATGTGGGAAGGAAGGCTTACTGAGGCAGGGCTTGTTTCCTCAAGGCTGGTCTCAAGAACCACTTGCATCACAATCTTTCCGGAAGCTTTCTTAAAAAAAAGAAAAAGAAAAACAACTAATTTCTGGGCTCTATTCCAGATCTCCTGAATCAGAAACTCTGAAGTGGAACCCAAAAGTCTACTTCACTTAAAATAAGGGCCGGGGTGATTCTTAAGTAGGCTGAAATCTGAGACTGCCTGCTAAGGGATTTCTCCGAGAGATGATATACAGACTGAGAAAAAGAAGTATCTGGGTCAAAATATGAAACTACAGAAGTATGGTGTTTTGATGTATATTTTGTACAATTTTCTACAACATTCCCTCCATGGGATAGGCCTTTTTTGAATGATAGCACTTCTTAGATAGAATCTGAGGTTCTGTGATTGAGGGTATATGCCTCAGATGTCCTAGGACAGAGTTTTCTTTGCACAGGAGTCAGAGCTGACCTCAGTTTGTTAATAGCTATCCCAAGGCCATAGGCTGGCAAAGAGGTCTCTGATGCGGACTCCCCACAGAGTCCCTGAGAGTCTGCTCCCACCATCCACTCCATGGCCTTGGCCTCCTGGCTCTCATTTCCCAATTGCCCCTGGCTGCTTCATTTCTTTGGAACCTGCAGTGTCTGCAGTAAGGAAGCAATAGCTTGAGTGAGGGTCTAATGGCCAGAAAGCATATGGTGTGTGGGACAGGTAGCAGTGAGATGTGTCTGGACACCAGTTGTCTGCGTATGTGAGGGACTGCTGAGACTTGGAGACACTGGTTAAGGGGAGAGAGTGGCCTAGTGCATCTTGAGTCTGAGCTCCACCAGCGACTTCCTTGGTGAGCCTGGGCTCACCCTTTCCTAAGCTGGACCCCTTCCCCAAACTGTATCCTGTCTGGAAAAGAGGGTTTGTGTTAGAATCAGATGATTCTCCAGTGACCATCTGGGTTTAGTATTTTGGATTCTTAGATCTCTGATGCTAACCATCACCCTGTGAAGAATGCATGCAAGAATTGTACCCATTTTACTCCGAGGAAGTCGCGGCTCAGTGAGGAGCAGTGACTTGTCCACCGCCACACAATCACGGAGGAGTAAAGTCGGATTCCACCACCACCGGGCTCTCTGCCTCCTCAGACCCGGCAAGCTGACGTGAAGCAAGAAAACAGTCGGTCTCTGGTCCAGGAAGCAGGCGCTGCAGGGGACGGAAGGGTCGGAACCCACAGAGCTGTGAGGCCAAGCAGCTGGGCGGAGGTGCCCAAAGCCAGCTTGGGGAGGAGAAGTGGGTGGGTTAGGGGCCGGGCGGGGCTGGGGGTGGGGACGCCCGGGGGAAGGGAAAAGGCAGCAGAGCGCGGGTCGGAGCGCGAAGCCGAGGGGGCGCAGGCAGTGCTCGGCGCGGACTGCGAGCCGAGGGGCTGGAGGAGTGCCTTGGGGCGCAGTGCGGGGCACCCGCGAGCCCAGGGCGTAGAGTCCAACAGACTGCGCTCCTGGGAGCCTTACAGATGGGCAGGTAAGACGCTCTCGCCAGGTCGGGAAGGCCCAGCAGACGCCAGGGATAGAAATGAGCGATCCGACCGCCTCCCTGGAGGCCGGCGACCCGACCTTGGGGGCGGCTCGGGTACAGACCCCTCCTCTCTAGGACCCAGCCACAGGGATCCCGGGGCGCACGTGGCGAGGCTGGGCCCCTGGCACGCCTTGCCCGGAAACCTGGGGTTTGGGGTCAGCACCCACAGGCCCGGGGAGGGCGGCACCAAAGCTCCTTCCACATCCACAGATGTGCGAGCGAACACCTGCGGCTCCGCCGCGAGCGCACACGCGCGTCTTCTCGCCCGGCGGGAGCCGCTTGCTCTACGGGTGGACTTGCCAGCTCGCCACTTCATTGTGTCTCTCGTCCTAGGTGCCCCAGTCCCGGGAAAAGCCTTGGGGGCCCCCTTAGCCATATTCTACCGCTAGTAACATAGGTCTAGGCTGGGAGTCTGGAGACTTGCCTTCTAGTTTACGGGTCGTGTGAAGCTGTGCCCATCTCCCACCTACCTGCTCTATGCTTTGTGCCTTCTCTTCTTGGGTCACCACCTGTAAGGTGAGCCGCCCGGTCCCGTTGCCCATGTACTCCACTTGGCCTGTGGGGAAGAGGGACTGGACCCGGGAGTCTCTGGTGTAGAAAGTACAGGAGTTTAGACCCTTGTGTGAGGATTCATGGAGCAGTATCGCCTGATATCCCCTCTTCCCACTTATCAACAGTTTGCCTATGAGAAAATTGAGGTCCAAGAGGAGATGGCTTGCCCAGGGTCACAGACAGAAGTAGAACTCAATTCTCCTCACTCCTAGCTCAGGGCTGACTCCACTTCAGCAAGTTGTTGCTGTTGTTCAGTCACTAAGTCGTGTCCAACTTTTTTGCGACCTCTTGGACTGGAGCCTGCCAGGCTCCTCTGAGTGGGATTTTCCGGGCAAGAATACTGGAGTGAAGAATATCCTTCTCCAGGGGAATCTTCCCTAAGCAGGGATTGAACCTGTGTCTCCTGCAGTGCCAGCCAGGCTCTTTACCACTGAGTCACCAGGGAAGCCCCTTCAGCTACAAGCTGCATTGTAGATGTGTCAGCTGCTCCTTATCTTCTGGTATCCAACCAGTTGTTGGCTCTAAGTGGGGGAGAGCCATACTGGAGGCAAGGAAACTGCTTTCAGATTTTCTTGATTCCTTGAGATAATAACAAACAACCTTCATTCCTTTCTCACTCCACACTTTGCAAAACACATTTTACCTATAAACTGAATAGGTGAACGCTCCAAATTCCTACTAAGAGGGTAGCAAGACAAGAAAGCCCATCTTACTGATGGGGAGAATGAGGTCCAGAGTGAAGAAATGACTTAACCAAGACACACGGCTAGACACACCTGCAAAACAGGACAGGTCTCTTGACTTCAATTCCATTGTGTTCTCTATCACCAGCAGGACTACAGAATAGTACCCCTAAATGGAGAGAGATTACAGGGCTGATCAGAAAGGATGAGAAACAAGAAAGTTACTCTTTATTTCTGAAAGAGGTAAGTGTATCTGGGAATCAAGAATAATAAAGAACCTCCTGGCTTCCTCTGAGGGTAAGAGGAGGAAGGGAGGGGAGAGGAGACATAGAGTTGGCTGTTCTTGGTAATACTGGGGGGCAGGGTGGGGGAGGTAGATAGAGAAACAGAAAAGGAAACAGTGACCGGCTGCCCAGTAATTCTAATGTTTATATGATATGTTGCAATTTCTTTTTTTGTTTTCTAAATATTTATTTATTTGACTGTACCAGGTCTTAGTTGCAGCAAGTGGGAACTCTTAGTTTTGACATATGGGATCCAGTTCCCCTATCAGGTATCCATCTGGGGCCACCGGCATTGAAAGTATTTAGTCTTAGCCACCGGACCACCAGGGAAGTCCCTGCAGTTTCTAAAAAGCTTTCCCCCCATGGTGTCTCTCCAAATTGCCATGTGAGGCAAGTTGGGGGGTGGGTAACTATACCCATCTCATAGATGAGATTCAGAGGAAATAAATGCAGTGCTCAAGGTCAGCCGGGATTGGAACCATGAAAGGCACACTTGAAAGGCAAGATTAGAGGCTGGGAGACTGGGATTTGGACTGTGTGTGTGCAGCAGGTGGGTGTGTGTAGCCACACCCCGGGTAGGTACACAGGGAAGAGGGTTGCAAAGCCGCTGCTGGTGTTCCAGGCCAATAATGTTTGCCCTTTGGATTGAATAGGGTTCAGGTGCAGGGAAATCTGTGCTTCCAAAGGTGGCTGAGAATGCTTCCTCCCCGACCTCACTTCCCCACCTGACCAAAATGGTGTCTTTTCTTTGAGCTTCCCCTGCCCATGACCAAAAGGAATCTGTTTCGGCCTGCCCTTGAAGTTGCTTTGTAAGTGCTTTCATGAATGCGTATTTGTGTGTGCAGGAGGGACTAGTCTAATAAGAAGAGATATTTATCCCTCTGTTCTTGAGTGCCTACTATAAAGAAACTTTGATGCACAGGTCCCTCCTCTCACCCCTCCCAGCTCACAGTTTAGCATATGTATCTCTATCTGTTTATATTTATATAGATATACACACCCAATGTCAGTACAGTATAGTGCTCTATTAGGATTTTATGCAAAGCCCTTCAGGAACAGACAAGAGGAAGAGACTTAACTGGCTAGGGAGTGGAGAAGAGGATGTCTCAGGAGAGGGTCTACCAAGGTGACATTGGAGCTGGGTCTTGAAGGATGTGTAGGAGTTCGCCAGGCAGATAAAAAGAGGATGGGCATTTCTGCCTCAGCAAGCAGCATGAGCAAAAGCAAGAGAGGGCAAAATGCAAGGAATGTTTGGAGAATGGCCTGTAGCTCAGTATCATGGGGCATGGGCAATAGGGAGAGACATGGTGAGATGAGGCTGGAGGCAGGGTCATATCTAAAGGAGCTTGAATGATAATCAGCAGAGGTTAAACTGTCTTATGGTAACAGAATTTATAGTGAAAAGATACGGCAATAACTGTTTTTGGTCCCAGTTCCTAGGCTGTGAGACCTTGAGCAAGTGACTTCCTCTCGGGGGCGGGGGTTTGGGGGAGAGTATATGGTTTTTCCCACTGGTTGAATGAGGGGGTTATACCAGTGACATGATTGTTAAGTTCCCTTCCAGCTCAGATTCTATTTCTTTGTTTCCGTCTAACTATATGTTAAGCTTCCTTTCACGCCAGCCCATGGTGGTGACAAGACCACCAGGCGGGCCAGAGGCAAAATTTGCAGTCCCGGGAGTTATCCTTGGATTCCCTACCTGCTTTATGTGACCCCTTTCTCCTGCCTTTCTACCACACTTCCAAGCACTTCAGACATTCTTGAAGGGTAGCTGAAACAGAGCAGTAGGGAAACCAAAAAACCAACAGTGGAGTTTTACTTCTGCCCAGAGAAACCTGAAAGAAAACCTCACTAAGATACCCAGTTTATCCTTCAGGTCACAGCTTTTTGCCTCACTCCCAAGAAAGAGGTCAGCTTTGGGTAAACCTGTTAATGTGCAGGAAAGAGTAGCACCAGGGTGTGGAGGAAGAGGGTGCACTTGGTTTGTATGGGGGAGCAGAAGTACATCTGGAGCAGAAAGGACCATGGGAAAGACTGTAAAGGAAGATTAAGTGTTAGTCGCTCAGTCGTGTCTGACTCTTTGTGACCTCATGGACTGAAGCCCGCCAGGCTCCTCTGTCCATGGAATTCTCCAGGCAAGAATACTGGGGTGGGTAGTTATTCCCTTCTCCAGGGGATCTTTCCGACCCAGGGATCGAACCTTGGTCTCCTCCGTTGCAGACAGATTCTTTACCATCTGGGCCGCCAGAGAGGGTTAACTTCTCCCAAAGTCACCAACTTCTGCCTTGATTGGACCCTCAGTTACGACTGGTGAGAGGGACTTCTCTTGTGGTCCAGTGGTTAAGACTCCACGCTTTATTGCAGGGGGTGCAGGTTCTATCCCCAGTAGGGTTACTAAGATCCCACATGCCAGGTGGTATGACCAAAAAGAAAAGACTCATGAGAGTCTGTAATGCAGGAAAAAGCAGTAGTGGTGGACTTATAGGATATGATGCCCCAGGACACGAGGAGCCTGTGTTTGGTGGGAAATACAACTCAGATGCCAGAAGACATTGCCATTTGTAGTGGAAAGAGCACCTACACAGCACCCCCAAAGATGTGGGTTCTCATCCGAGCTCTGCCATTTACCAACCATGTCATTTTGGACAAGTCACTTCCCCTGTCTGACCTTTAGTTTTCTCAGCTACAAAATGGAAGGACTGACTGAGGATCTAGATTCTAAATGGTCTTTAGAATCTCTTTTCAGTCACTGTTCATCTTCCTTCTTGATTATTTCCTGCTTCAGTCAAGGACTTTCAGGGCAGAAGCTCTGTCTGAACAGCTTCATAATCAGAGATTATTTTGAAGAGGGGAGCCAAGGAGCTCAGAGAGGGGAACGGAATGCCCCATGTTGCCAGTTGCCAATCCCTGCCTTGGGACCCGGAGGCAGGTCACAGAGAACCAAGCTGTCCCTTTAAGAGCTCTCTGCCTCTCCTGAAGCCACAGGATGCCCTTGCACACAGGCCCTCCCTCCCACTTCAACTTAGCTTCTAAAGACAGGCAACTATGACTCTTTTGTGCCCTCCATCAGAACCACAAATATCCAACCAGTTTGTCCAGAGAGAAGCTGGAAGAAAGTCTGAGGAATGAATGGTTTTGTGAACCTTTACTTTCTTCACTGAACCCCACCTCAGAGCCCACCCTGTCCTCCATGCTTTCCCCCTAACCCCACTTTCTAACACAGAGTCTGTCTTTCTCAGGCTAGATCTCACTGGCAGGTGAGCTATAAAGAGGAAAAATGAACAAGTCAACAGATTTGGCCTTCAGTTTATCTGGGCTGGAATATTAAATGTAACAGTCCTGGGACTCTGAAGAATCTTAATCTTGGAGGAAGAAGTCTGCAGTCTTCTCTATCTTGTCATCTGCGGGACTCTAGAGAACCCCCTAAATTCTCTCCCACCAGCCTACCCAGTCTCCCAAATCTCACAGTGTGGTTTTATGGTATCGTCATGGGATGTTAAAGCTGACTGAGACCTTACAGGATCACACAGTAAAATCCCTTCATTTTACAGATACACACAGGAGCTGGGGCCCAGAAAAGGGAAGTCACATACCCAAAGTCATACAGGTAGCAGCTGAACCAAGACAGCTCTTTGATTTTCATTTCTTTCACTGTAAAATGAAGAAGGTTAGACTAGATGGACTCTGAAGGCCCTGCCAGCCTCTGCTCTGCACAAATAAAACCACCACCACATCTGTGGAGTGTCTAGTGCCATGCACTCCCTCATTTTCTCCTTTAATCTTCACAACAAAGCTATCCTACAGTGTTGATGTCATGCCTGTGTTTATATCCAGTCTATCCACTTAGGCAGATTGGTAACATGATTTTTTCCTATGTAAAACAGCAACCCAATTCTGGCTGCCATTCTGCCACTCACATCATTTCCTTGGGTCTCAGGCGCTTTCAGCCTTTTAAACACTCCTGACGAGGTGTCAGTACTCTGGGGGAAAGGGAATGTTTTGATTTATTTATTAGACTGCATCAGGTCTTCACTGTGGCACTAGGGATCTCTTTTGTGTCATAGAGGCTCTTTCACTGTGGCACCTGGACGCTCTAGTTGTGGCACACAGGCTCAGTTGTCGCATCAAGTGGGCTTAGCTGCTCTGAGGCATGTGGGATCTTAGTTCCCTAACCAGGGATCAAACCCACATCCCTTGCATTGCAGGGTGGATTTTTAAACACTGGACCAGGGAAGTCCCATAAGGGGATGTTTTAGACTGCACTCTTAGCTGATCCCTGAGCAGCAGCTCGTATTGAACTGAGGTTTCTCATGAAGTCACCCAGTTGAGACATTGTGAACCTGGTGTTGGGGGACAGCAATCGGGGGTCCCTTGGCCATGGCACAGTTCCCTTAACTACAATCCTAGGCTGGCCTGATCCTGCTGCTGCAGGAAGGGGAGGGGAAGTGGGAGGGAGTTATCATCCACAGTAAAGTTACTGCACAATTCTTGGGGCTTGGCCTTAGGCGATCCACCCTGGTTCTGAGGGTTTTTTTTCCTGTGTGTCTAGTTCCTTCCTTTTCTGTCTCCCAGCCCCACCAGGTCTGGGCCTTACCAGCTTCCAAAGTCCATGTGTTGCAGGAAAGGGGACCCCTTCCAGGACCCGAAACTGGGCTCTTGTCTAACACTCAGAAATGAATTGTCCGAGGAGATACATCTGCTGACAAAGCAAGAGATTTTATTGGGAAAGGGCACCTGGAGGGTCAGGGAACCCAGGAGAACAGCTCTGTCACATGGCTCGCAGTCTTGGGTTTTATGGTGATGGGATTAGTTTCCGGGTTGTCCTTAGCCAATCATTCTGACTCAGAACCCTTCCTGGTGGTGCATGTCTTGTTCAGCCAACATGGATGCCAGAGAGAAGGATTCTGGGAGGTGGTCGGACAGGTGGTGTCTTCTTTTGACCTTTCCTGAACTCTTCCCGTTGGTGGAGGCTTGTTAGTTCCGTGTTCCTTACCAGGATCTCCTGTCCTAAAACAACTCATGCAAATGGTTACTATGGTGCCTGGCCAGGGTGGGCGGTTCCAGTCAGTGTGCTGCCCCTTACACACGCTGAGACCTCAGATGTGTCCAGGGATGTCCTGAAGAGGCTGAGCAGCTAAGGAGCCTTGGGACACCCACAGGGAGATTCCTGGAGCTGACAAGGAGCCAGTGAATTTGCTTGCTGTTCCGTGAGCCTTCCCGGGGGAGGTGGCCCTCCACCTGCCCTGTCCAAACCCCCTCACAAGGATATCTAAGAGAAGTGGTGACAGTATCTGCTCTGGGAAGGAAACCTGGGCCACTGGGAACAGAGAGACTGCATTTTCATTGTGCATACTGCTTCTGTTTTTCATCATGTATACGTATTTACTTCATAAAAACAACAAGTAGATTTTCATTTTAATGAAAGCCATAGTCTTTTTTTTTAACTAAAATGTGTTTTAAAAATCCTCTTCACCATAATAAATGTATATGCTCAAGCAAGCTTGAAGAGGGGGCAGAGAAGAGATAATAATCTTCTTCTTCTTTCTAATTAATGAAATTTTTAATATGGTTTTAAAAAAAGCAATGTAAGTGTTAGCATCTCAACCATTTTTAATGGCACATCTCAGTAGCATTCATTGTTTTGCAACAGATCTCTAGATCTTTTCATCTTGCAAAACTGAAACTCTACCCATTGAACCACAATTCCTGGTGATAATCTTTTTTGATAGATGAGGAAACTGCAGCGCAAACAGGGCAAGAAACTTATTTTACTCAAAGTGAATTCTTCTAGCATTTATGCCATCTGTCTGCTGTCTGCCTATAAAACTATCTGAGGCCCCTTCTTCCTGCAACCATTACACTAGCTATCCCCTCCCTCAAGTGCCCCTCACATCCTCCATCTGTCCCTGCCCCCACCTTGTCATCCCCTCCAACTCAGCTCAGGTCTCAGCATCTTGAACCTAGATTATTTCACTTGTCACATGGCTCCTTGCCTCCATTCTTGCCCCTTTCACTCCCGCACTCCACATGGCAGCCAGAGAGTCCTTTCCAAGTACAGATCTGATCATTTAACCCCACCTTTAAAATGTCATTCTGTGGTTCTTCTCCACTTACACGATATAGTTCCAACTCTGCAGTCTGGTACTCAAGGCCCTCACTGATCTGGTTTGGACCAGCATCTCCATCCCATATCTTATCCTTCCAGGCATATTACACTCTTTTTGCTACTTTCCTTTCTTCAAAACATGCTTTCTTGTTATCATGCCTCTATCCCTCTCATTCTTCCCCTTGCCTCCTCTACTTCCAAAATATTCTTCAAGGTCCAGCTCAAATTCTTCCATTGCTGTGAACACTCTCCAAGCACTGATCAGAATTCACCCCTTCTTCCTTTAAGCCCCAGTAGCTCCTAGGTTGTCTCCCACATTAAGAACTGGCGATGTGCCCGGAGTATAGGGACTGGCCTCCTGGAGATCCCAGGATGAGGCTCCCAATAGTGAGCCCCTTTAGTGATGACTGGCCAGATGATTCATTGAGCCATTGATTTCATTGTGCTGCTTCTGCTTTCCATTAGCCCATATGAAGAAAGAGGAAGGCACAAATTTCTTGCCTGATAAGTGGGATAGTACATAAGAACCTATGCCTCCCAGATCTTAACTCTTCCCCTCCTCCATCCAGACAAGTTTGTCCAAGTTCTAGATGGCAGAGGGCCCCAAACGCCTTGCACCAAGTGTGGGCCAGTCCTGGGTTATTGCTGTACTACTTAGATTCTTCCTCCCAACGTCTACATTCATAGCATTGTTCACGAATATTTATTATGAACATAGCTAACTGTCAACTTTTCTGGGGAAAAGACCTTATGGTTAATATTCAAGTGTGTTAACTTTGATTGGTTCACTCAGTTCGGTGAACCCTGAATGCTTGGCATGTGAAAATTCCAAAGTGGCCATTTTTACTGAAGACCACCAAGGGAAGGAGAGCTAAGGTAGTCCTCTCAACTGGACTCAACTATGGTGGGAGAGACCATAGCCTTGCTGACCAGGAGCATGTGGCTGCTGATAACCCTTGTCAGTAACAAGAGGACAGCCTCTCATTGCCTCATATGTATGTGCTAGGGCAAAGGGAAGGCTGTGATGATAAAGCTTGTGGATTATGGTGGGAGTGCACAAAGGCTTCCTGAAGGAAGTGAGTGTGGAGCCTTGTTTAAAAGGAATGACATGTGTTTTTCCAGAGACTAGAATGCAAGGCTGTCTTTGGCAGTTTTTCTAAGCTGTAAACTAAAGATATCTGAGAATAAGGAAAAGGAACATCTATTATCACCCATTATGTGCCATGTACACACACAGTGATCTTGTTTTGGAAGGCAGAGTAGTGGAGGTGGCCAATGTCTTTTTTCTCTGAGATAGGTAAAACCCCAAACCAGACTGAGTGCTCCTTTCACTCCACTCCCCTCAGGCCCAGTGTCTGCAATGGTTTCAGCCCCTCCCTGCTTCCCCAGCCACCTCTTTTCTGACAGAATTTCTGCTCAGTAGCTATGAATACCTAGAGTGGGACCTAGGATGCTTTAGCGGTCAAAAGACCCAGTGTCTGCTTCTCGAGGTAGGGGGAAATCTAAACCATCCCCAAACATCTTCTGCATGGTGTCTGTGGAGCATAAAAAAGAACGGAGCTGTGGTAGAGTTCTGAGGCATGTCTTCTCACTGTGCTACGTGGTCCTGCCCAGAGCTGGCATGGAGCCTAGAGGAGCTCTGAGCTGGTCATCAAAGGGCAGGGCTCTGCCTCGGCTCTACCTCCAATATTCTCTGTGATCATGGACAAGCCACCTGGTCTCTCTGGGCCTCAGGTTCCTTGTGTGTAAAATGGAAAGAATTATAACGTTAAATAATTCCTAAGGTCCTTCTGGCCTAAAGCTCAGTGACTTGTAGAATCCCCAGAAAAGGATAGATCAGCATGGTTATAATGCTCAAGGAAAACTTCCTTCCGCAGGTATTTATTGAGCACCTACTGAGTGCTGTCACGAGTGCTCATATATAGCAGTGGATAAAACAGACACAGCGGGACTTCCCTGGTGGTCCAGTGGCTAAGAGTCCATGCTCCCAATGCAAGGGGCGTGGGTTCAATCTAGGGAACTAGATCCCACAAGCTGCAACTATGAGTTCACATGCCACAACTAAAGATCCCACATGCCACAACGAAGGCCCAGCAGAATCAAATAAATAATTTATTTTTAAACAATAAAAAAACCAAACAGACACAGTCCCTAACTTCCTCGGGCTTGCAGTCTAGTGGAGAAGATAGGTAAACAAGTAGTTAGAATAAACTGTGAGGCAGGGATTTTAGCTGGGGTCTGAAGAAATGGTAGGGTCACTCAGGCTTTAAGTAACAGAAACCATCTTCTCTCTTTTCTGTCACTGCCAGAGCATTCTCCGATTCTTCCTCCACCTCAATCCCTGTTGCTATGGAGACCATCAATGGGACTGAGACCTGGTATGAGAGCCTGCACGCTGTGCTGAAGGCTTTAAATGCCACTCTTCACAGCAACTTGCTCTGCCGGCCAGGGCCAGACAACCTGACTGAGGAGAAGCGGGCCAGCCCGCCTGGCCGCAATGATAACTCCTACATGTACATCCTCTTCGTCATGTTCCTCTTTGCTGCCACTGTGGGCAGTCTCATCCTCGGATACACCCGCTCCCGCAAAGTGGACAAGCGCAGTGACCCCTATCACGTGTACATCAAGAACCGTGTGTCTATGCTCTGATGCTAAGAAGCCAGGGATGGCAGAAGATCAAGATACCTGAGGATTATCTTCTGGGGACTCCAGAACTCAGCTGTGGGCCATATCCAGCCTCTGTGTCCTTATCTGTAAGGTTAACAAGAAACAGTGCTAAAGGAGTTCATTGTCAGGGTGGGAGGAGATCTGGCAGACCTGGGCCTTGTGGATAAAGGACTTTTCCCAGCAAAGATAGCCGTTCTAGCCAGTGGGAGCCATGTGAACAAATACATAGACATAGCAGATGGTAACGATAACACTATATGCAAAACAGAAAAAGAGACTCAGATGTATAGAACAGACTTGTGGACTCTGGGAGAAGGTGAGGGTGGGATGTTTCAAGAGAACAGCATCGAAACATGTATATTATCTAGGGTGAAACAGATCACCAGCCCAGGTTGGGTGCATGAGACAAGTGCTCGGGCCTGGTGCACTGGGAAGACCCAGAGGGATCGGGTGGAGAGGGAGGTGGGAGGGGGGACCGGGATGGGGAATACATGTAAATCCATGGCTAATTCATTTCAATGTATGACAAAAACCACTGCAATGATGTAAAGTAATTAGCCTCCAACTAATAAAAATAAATGGAAAAAAAAAAAATGAGTGGCCTAGTGGCCAGAGTGTTGGGGGCTAGGGGCTCGAGGAAGGAGAAGAGGAAGTCATAGCAAAGGGAAATGAGATAGGAAAATACCCCGAGGACACAGTTTTTTGATGTATTATCTTCAACAGCCATGAGAGGCGGTGATATTATCCCATATCACAGATAGGAAATCTAAATTATGCTGCTTTTTCATAGTTGTTCACATTTTATGTTTTTCAGCCCATTCAACATTTGTGATGTTACCCCCCTGTGAGGGAAGCAGAGCAAATGTTCTTCTGCCCATTTGGGCCAGAGTGGTGCCATGACTGGAACCCAGGATCTCTGGTCTCTTCGCCTAGTGCTTTGCAAAACTCTGTGCTACCTAAGAGTGGATCTAGGCCTGAAATTTACATAATTCTAGGGGGTCCTCCTTAAGAAAAATAATTTTCAAATATCTTATTTTTGCAAATATTCCAAAAACATATTGGCATATTAATACATTGTTAGGTCCTCTCCTAAGACCTTAAGAAGGAGCCATGCGAGTACAGAACCCTAAATGTCAAGCCTCATTAGCTCCATGGTTCATGTACCCTTCCAGCCATGTCCCCCTGTCCTTCCCAGTCCCATCGCCAGTCCTGGGGACTTCACTACCTCTAAGGCAGCTTCTAACATTTTGGTTGAATTCTGTGGGAAATTTTCTGATACCAAGTTGAAATCTTGCTTCTAGAAAATTATTATTATACCTGGAAGATATCATACTAAAAGAAGCAGGTACCTGATTCAGTGGAAAGAGAACCAGCCCTGATTCTGCTACCAGTGTGGTATATGATCTGGCTAGATACTTTTCTGACTCTTGTCCTTCTTCAGAACCGTGAAATAGAAGGAAAATTGAAATAGTTGAAAGTCTCTAAGAGCTCGATCAGATCTGACATTCTAGGTTTCATGTACATTGATTTGAACCATATAAAACTGCTGTGCTTGTAGATAAAAAAAAAAACAGCTGAATATTAGTAGTTTCACGTGGTTCAGCTGAATACATCAAATGTGGCAAGCTACAAATCCCAGACTGGAACCTTCCACTCTTCTGTTTCATTTCTGTTTTTAAGGGATCTCTATGGGGTCTCCAGAAAGCCCTGTCAAAGCATACATATTTGTGTATAGCAAACACTTTGAAAGAATATTTTAATAGCATTTATCACTGAAGAGGAGGATTATGGATGATTTTCCCTTTCTACTTTAAAATTTTATGTAATATTTGATTTATTTGACCATAAGTATGTTTCTTATATGATAAGGTCAGGGGTGGGGGAGGGAGCTACTTCCACTTTGAAAAAATAAATACCTATGTGTTCCTTGAATGGAGGATCACAGAACATCTCTGCTCCCTTGAGCAGTTAGTTATGTTGATTCCGTGCGAATTCATGTGCTCAAGCCTTTCCTCATATCTTCTCGAGGGAGAAGGTGGAGACCTGATTAAGAAGATGTGATGTAAGAGTGTACAACAGACTTGGAAGTCTACAGCTGGATGGGACTTTGGTGACCATCCAGTCCAAACGCCCAAATAACATACAGAATCCCATTAAGTATGAGAATGAAAATCAAGTGGTGGATGCTATCTAGATCCATCATGGATTTTGGCAAATGAGATTGAGTAGATGTAGAAGAGCCACATGGAGAAGGCGATGGCACCCCACTCCAGTACTCTTGCCTGGAAAATCCCATGGATGGAGGAGCCTGGTGGGCTGCAGTCCATGGGGTCGCAAAGAGTCAGATACGACTGAGCAACTTCACTTTCACTTTTCACTTTCATGCATTGGAGAAGGAAATGGCAACCCACTCCAGTGTTCTTGCCTGGAGAATCCCAGGGACAGGGGAGCCTGGTGGGCTGCCGTCTATGGGGTCACACAGAGTCAGACACGACTGAAGCGACTTAGCAGCAGCAGCAGAGGAGCCACAGAAAGGTAGGATTTGAACTGGACTTTGAAACAGGACAGATCTCAGTGAACAGAGTGAATGAAAGGAACAAAACAAGGAAGCTTGGAGGCAGAAATGTGGCGAGACCACCCCCCTGAAAAGAGCAAGGTCAGATGGATGTTGGATGGAGCAGGAAGCAGCCCAGAGTGGCTGCCTTGGGAGTTCAGTGTCCCCATCGATGGGGGAGACTCCCCTTCACACCCCTGGAGAAGGAAATGGCAACCCACTCTGGTACTCTTGCCTGGAAAATCCCATGGACAGAGGAGCTTGACAGGCTGAGTCCATTGGGTTGCAAAGAGTTGGACACAACTGAGCACATACACATGCCCCTTCACACAGTCCTTATAACTCACAGGGCTTAATAATAAACTAATACAAATGCTTTTGAATGCAAGTTACATAAATCCAATGTGCATTAGCATAAGCACAATAGAGGATTTACTGAGAGGAATATGAGGTAGTCACCAGTTCAAAAGAGAAGCTATAGACACTAGGGCAATTCCAGGGATCTTGGGGCCTGGAACTACTTAATTGTGTGGATTTACAAAGTAGGAGCTCAATAAACCTCACTGTGCACACCCACGATTGGAGTAAACCTAGAAATCTAGGACTTTGAGGTATAATTTAAGCATTCTAATATTTTATGATGTAGGTACACCCTGGCCCTCCCCACAGCTCTCTCTCACTAGCTATCCCACTACCTCCTTCAGCCCATGTGGTCTTTTTGACTGTACTCGTTCTGCTCCCTGCTGGCCAGATCCCAGCACATCACCTCCAGCCTTCAAAGCAAAACTTGGATAATCACATAGTGGCTACTATGTGCCATGGACTCATCTAGGCACACTTGAAATACATAAGGAAACGAAGATCAAAGAAATCCCTGCCCTAATACTTAAGAGAACTTAGGACTTAGGATACTGACTGTGGCCTAAACATTTTAAAGACATTAACTCATTTAGCTGTTAAAACCTTCATAATATTTGTGGGGCTTCCCAGGTGGCACAGTGGTGAAGAATCTGCCTGCCAATGCAGGAGATGCAAGAAACATGGGTTCGATCCGTGAGTCAGGAAGATCCCCTGGAGGAGGGGAAATGGCAACCCACTCCAGTATTCTTGCCAGGAGAATCCCATGTTCAGAGGAGCCTGGTGGGCTACAGTCTATGGGATCACAAAGATTTGGTCATGATTTAGCGACTCAGCATGCAGAACATCCCTATATAGTAGGTATTACAGCTACTTCAATAGAGCCCATTTGTTCATTCAGCCCCTCAGCCCATTTTCAGCACCATAGCATACCCAGCCCAGAGCATGGGTCTGAACAGTCCTCAGAGATGAATGGGAAAATGCTTTGGGAAGATGACAGCAGAATATTGACACCAGTAGACTAAAGTTGGGTTCCCTAGAAGCAGAGTCTGAGACAAGGATTTTCTGCGGAAGCACTTTTGGGGGTAAACAGGCAATGGAAAGAGTGAAGTAGAAAAGAAAGGGAACAAGACAAACACAGTGTGTGTCAGGTCACATCTAGCCCGGGCCTGATCCACAGGAACTGGAGCATAAACCACATGGCAGAATTACACCCACTTGAGGCAAGAGGGGCGGGGTGTTATGCCTCATGTCAGTCAGTCACTGGCTGTGAGCCACCCTGGTGGGGAGGGGGATGAGAGGAGGGTTACAAGGAGGTTCCATCAGCTGAGATCAGGTCTCTGGAGAAGAGTGGTACCTGTGAGCAATTGCAGCCTAGAGCAGTTGGCTTGGTTGGAGATTTGCAACAGCCTAGTTCCTCAGGAAGGTGCAAAGCTTAATTTTCATCACAGGATCAGTCTCATCTTTTGTGACTGTTTCTACCCCATGTCACTCGTCATTGACTGCTGGATGATAGAGGGGGCATGTAACCTCCCACAGGTGCTTACATCTGTCTGAGACCCAAACCCTGGAGAAAGGGCAGCTCTGAGCTGATGGCAGCCAACACTCATGGCAGCTGGCGCTGCATGGGGGTTCCGTCAGCATCCACAGCAGCTGTGTTGGTGGGGAAATGGAAGCAGAAGCAGACAGTGGCATCTTGGGATCTCCTTCTGGTTTAACAGCCAAGAAGCACGCACTGAATGAAGAACAAAACAGGATAACACCAAAAAGAACCAAGTGGGAAACAATAGAGTTAAGTATCAGAAAATGTAGGGAAAAGATATTAAATGTGATGATCAAGAAGAGGGAGAGAGACATATTCATGAGAGGTTTCCTGGAGACAGGATTTGATTAGAAGCTCTAGTGTGTATGGTCCAAGGCAGCATTCCAAGTAGGTGGATGGCTGTCCTCACTACGGTCATTTAGGGACTTGGGATGATGCCTGCCATTCTCAGCATGTAGCTTCCAAGTTTACTCTGTAGAAGCACTTACAGTTAGTGAGGAGAGAGAAAGAACAGAATTCAAGGGCCAGAGATTTACTCTTAAGCCAGCAAGGCCAAAGCTGCCCGTATCCCATCTGCTCACATCTCTTGACAAGGGTTCGGTAACATAGACAAAACTGGCTGCAAGGGGAGCTGGCAAGTGATGTTCCTGTCTGGGCAGTCACGTCCCAGTCAAACCTCAATTACTGTGGAAGAAAGAATGGATTTTGTGGACAGCTAGTGTTCTTTACTCCATCCTCCTCACTTTCCCCAGGACAGGTCATGATCAAAAAAGGTATAGTCCTGGACTTCCCTGATAGTTGAAGAGTTAAGACTGTGCTCCCACTTCAGGGGGCATGGGTTCAATCCCTGGCCCAGGAAGTTCCACATGCCGTGTAGAAGGAAAAAAGAAAGAAAACGTTCAGTCCTGCCAAGAAGGAAGAAATGTTGTTTACTCTGATTCGATCATGTTTTCTGAGGGGCCCAGGTGGGAGCCTTGTAGGTCTAACTAAGCATGTCCTGGGAGTGTGACTTTTGCATTGGTGAGTCTGGTCTCTACTGGCATTGGAGTGGTAATAACCAAGATATTTGTTTAGGCAAAGGGGAAATAGAAAAAGTAAGGCTTTCAGCCAGCTTTGTGTAGGATAAAGAATCCTCTTTCAGGTGCCACTAAGAAACCAAGAACATGATCTGCCTGGATGAAATCAGAGAACCTATCTGTGATTAAACTGTGACAGAGAACCAGGTCTGGGAGCAGGAAAGAGAGAAATTTAGGCAACAGGAAAGAAAATGGAAAGAAAAACTAATATTTGATGAGCAGCCTATATCTGCCAGGCACTGTGCTGGGAAACTCTCGAGGTGATTATTTTTTTAACCCATTTTATAGATTAAGTAACAGAAGTTCAGAGGTGAAATAGCTTGTTTACTATTCACCTAATTGTTATGTAGTGCTGTCTAGATTTTAACACAGACCTGCCTGAATTCAAAGCCCATGTTTTCCCCACTATAGCTGGTCCCTTTGAAAGTGACATTAGATCTTTTCTTGAGACTTGTGGTGGTGATTTAGCTGCTTAGTTGTGTCTGACTCTTGCGACCCCGTGGACTATAGCCTGCCAGGCTCCTCTGCCCATAGGATTTTTAGAATAAACATTCCTAATCTCCCAGCAGATTCTGTGGCTGGCCTCTCTGCTCCCCTTCCTGGCTCTAGTAGAGAGCAGCCAGGATCTTGTCCTCACCTAACTCCTTCTACATCCAAGCAAGATGATTCAAAGTACAAAGAGGGCACTGTCAGAGTGCTTATGGGGATTAATAAGCCAACTGGGACAGCTTTTGGGTGAGAGTCCTTCAGTCCCTCCAGCGCTGACTCAACACTGGGGACAAGAGAAGAGACCAGCCACAGAATCTGCTTGGAGGTTAAATCTCATGAAAAGGTCTAACGTGAATCATTGGTGACCCTCCCTCAGTTGGAGAGAGGATGAGATTATTTAAGTACATTTCAAAAGATCTCTATTGGACAGCTACAGGCTTACTTCTGCTCTTGGTTTATCATTCATTCATTCAGGAAATATATTAAGTACCAAGATGTTAGGCAATGTGTTTGGCAAAAGAATACAGCAAATGTGAAAGGCACAGACTCTTTGTGGGCAAGGATTAGCTTACCCACTTCAGGTTTTCTATCTATAAAACTCTTCTGTTTCTATTAAGTTCTACTTTGAACTCCCTTCCTCTGCACAGGTCAAGGCTTCTTCCACTCATGTTATGGCCCTGCTTACAATTCTTTGATAATTTTTACCACATTATACTCTCCAGGCATGTCTTTTCCCCACCCAGAAACACTGCAAAGGTGAAAGCAGGGACCAGGTCTAATGCATCTTTCTACCCTCATCAACTAGGCTAAGGCTTGGCACAAAGTGTGTTCTCCATAAATATTAGTGAAAAGAATCATCATGATTATGAGTATTGTGCTACATCTCACACATGTGTATGTGTATGATGCATCCAAACTTTCAAGACATTTCCATCTCCATTCTTTCATTTGGTTTAGAGAGTTTGGTCTGGTGGATTCCATGGATGTGAGAACACCTTCTAAAATATGAATGGTAAGGATTGTTGTGAACCATATTGAATATGACTAGCCCTGAGGCCAGGATACTTTAGGTAACATACTTAAGGTCATGCAGCAGGAGACTGTGCTAGAATCTGTGTCTCATGACATCTGTTTCTGAACTTCTCCTCCCTCATCAGGGGTCACTGACAAAAGAAAGAAACAGACACAGTACTCAGGAACCCCCTAAATTGCAAACTCCCAGGAGTGGAGATAGTGGTGCTCTGCCCAGATCTTTGGGGCCAATGCACCCATCATCCAGCTGCTGAGAACATGGGCTCCTGACAGCTCACAGCTGCAGCCCTCACTGTGCATTTTCCTTGGCACAGGGAACTATTTCATCCAAGGCTATGACCCCTCCTGGGGAGCAACTCATGACCAGTGACAGGCTGATGCAAGGATACAAAGATCTGGTTCCACTGTATCAGTTTGGGACAACTCTGAGGAGCCAACTCAGCTTCAGAACTCCAAAGAGGATCAGCTGAGGTTTCAGTTGCAACCACGATATGGGTTATCTTCTCCTTCTGCCCACTCTGGCTTCCTCACTTCCTCATTGATGTGTCTCCCAAGAGCACTCTCCAAAAGACCTGCAAGCCACTCTCCACCTTAGTCTATTTCCCAGGGAATTGATCTCTCCCTCAAGAACTCTTCCCTGGCACTGAGCCTGTTCCAAAGAACTGAGATGATAGAATATAGATGGAGACAGTTAGTGGTTCTAGCAAATCCAAATTGAAGACAAAGCAGTTGGTAAGAGACTGGCAGTGTAGGAAAAGGCAAGTTAAGGTCCCTGAATAAGAACTGGCCACTAGAGGGCCCAGCACTACACTTCTATAGCTCTGCTACTGCTGCTGCTGCTGCTAAATGGCTTACTACTATAGAGCAAAATTCTAATTTTGCCCTTGACTTAGCAGACACCACCTAACTGTCTACACTAGGGGGGAAACTGCTAGTCCAATGCTTCCTTCTCTTTTATCTATGCCATGCACATCAGTGTCCTAGCCTGTTCCAATACCCTGTCACCATCTATACCATTACATATAAATATGTTCCCATAAATCAAAGCTTCCAAAACCTATGTTTTTCCCACCCACTGCTCTCATTGTTCCCATGGGGTTCCAAAGTTCAGAAATATGGAATTCCAAACAGTTGACTGTTGTAGTACTTATCCAGAAATGGAGAGAATCAGCAACATAACCTGTCTAGTCCTGTCACACCCCCTTCCCCATCCTGCTTCCTCAGTTTACAGTAAAGACACACAGGATTACACATGAATCATAGTGGCCAAGGGAGAAAGGTGTCACGGGAGTCTTCACAGAACATGAAAAAGTTTGAGAACATTGTGCATGAATTAATGATTAGTTAATTAAATCAATGATTTTTTTTTTCCTGTGTGGACTTAGTGAAAAGATTTAAAAATTTTTTCTCTATATCCCTTATGGAAGGACAGTTAGTCCTTTGTAGGCTGGGAGGCTTTCTCTGAGGAATGGGGAGGGAGGGTCTCTATTTAGAGGTCTCTATTTCCAATATATACATTTTTTTAATGTGTTCTTTTTTTAATTGAATAAATTATTTAAAGTCTGTAGTGCTTTTTACAATTTCCACAAGTTCCACACACATAATTTCACGTAATCTCATAAAAACTTTTTCCCCTGACTCCTATATTACCCTTCCCCCTTCCTTCTCCCCGCTGGTAGCCACGAGTTTGCTCTCTAAATCTGTGAGTCTGCTTCTCGTTTGCTTGATTCACTAGTTTCCAACATATACATTCTTAAAGGGACACAGCTGGGTTGTCTGGGTGGAGGAAAGCTCTGAAGATTAAAGGGGAGCAAGCTTGGGGTCTACACAGGCAGGAGGATGGAGGGGACATGAACCTGGCTCTCTTCCAGTGTCTCTGGCAGAGGTGACTACAAGCACACCTGGGGAATGAACACTAAGCCATGGCTTTGGGAGCCATACAGGAGTTCTTGGTGACTTGGTTTAGAACAGAACAATCAGATGCTTCGAGCAACTGGGCGAGATACATCTGACTTGGAAAAATGAGCCACAACTTCAATGGACCGAAGATAGTTCCCCAGGTTTTCTAGATTGGGTAAGCCCTGCGGGTGTTTGTTTTTTTTTTTAATCCCCATAAAAGTTCTGATACTGAATGTCCCACCAACCTGGTAGGTGAGGCTGAAGTTAAATTTGATTTGAATTACAAAAAGTAAAATTTAATTCAATTCAGAAAGAAAGTAACTACATCTAATGTCTTTGCATTTGCTATTGAACAAGTTAAATAGGTTCCAATATTTGGAACTTTAATGTGTGTTGGTCACACAGTCATGTCCAACTCTTTGTGACCTCATGGACAATAGCCCACCAGGCTCCTCTGTCCATGGGATTCTCCAGGCAAGAATACTGGAGTGGGTATTTCCTTCTCCAGGGGATCTTCCCAACCCAGGGATCGAACCCTGGTCTCCCACATATCATGGAGCTCTGATATCACAATAGTAAATCTAGCCTGGGTAGGTTAATAAAAGAATAGGAATAATGTTTGGAGAGACTATTGTGTGTTAGGCAATGCATTGTTGCACAGCAGTCCCCAACCTTTTTGGCACCAGGAACTGGTTTCGTGGAAGACAATTTTTTAACAGATCAAGGTGGTGGGGGTGGTTTCAGGATGATTCAACTGCATTACATTTATTATCCACTTTGTTTCTATTATTATTATATCACCTCCACCTCAGCTTATTAGGCATTAAATCCTGGAGGACCCCTGATATTACATTTAACCCTCACACTATACCGATGAGGTAGGCTGAAACCAAGAAAACTTAACTGGGTCAACCCCAGGTCACATGGTTAGTAAATGGCAGAATCAGGTTTGCTGGACTCCGCTTCTATCTAGCTTCTATAGTCACACATTCCCCATCATCTAGCCAAGCATTCACAGACATCTAGTCCATTTCTCACTAATTCATTTAGCCAGATAGTCACTTAGACAGTGAGTGGTATCAATATGGTTATTCTGTTATTTGAACAGTAAGATAGATCTAGTAGTAGCTTGAAGAACAAAAGAATCTTAGAATTATAGAATATCTGCCCTGATAGCTGGTCTTGTGAGAAGAGAAAAATCTTTAGAGCCCAGTGGACTTGCTTGGAATCCTAGTGCTGCTCTTCACTCCCTATGTGATCTTGAGCAATTTATTTCACCTCATTCATTCTCAGTTTCCATATCTGTATATGACAAATACTAATACACATATATTAGACTGATGTAAAGATGAGAGATATAATCTGTCTCATACACATATATACATGCACACAGAACAAGCTACAAAATTTGCTACATTTTTAATGAGAGCCAGTGCAAAATGAAAATGCAAAACCCCTTGTTTAAAAATTTAGAATTTCAAAGGACTTCCTGGTGGTCCAAGGTTAAGAGTCTGCCTCCCAATGCAGGGGATGCAGGTTTGATCCCTGGTCAGGGAACTGGGACCCCACATGTAGAGGAGCAGCTGGCCCTACATGCTGCAACTCCTGAAGCCCGTGTGCTCTGGAGCTTGTGCGCTGCAACTGCTGAGCCCATGTGACACAACCAGAGAGCCTGCACTGCAGCAAAAGCTTCCGCATGATTTAATGAACATGCCACAACTAAGACCTGATGTAGCCAAATAAACGGATAAATGAATGAAGAAAGAATTTCAAGATGATGATAGCAGATTTTACCAAGCATGAGGCCCCTCTAAGGACCCTGGTGGCATGTCAGTGCCTGGCACAGAGTACATGTGCAATACATGGTAGTCCTTTTTACTCTCTAGATTATTGATTGCAACACTCTCCTTTTGCAGCTGAGGAAACTAAAGTCCAAAGAAGATGAAAAATGCAAGTTAACAGCGGAGCCAGGACCACAATCCAGACCTCCTCTCTTCCCAGTGAGTAGTCTTCACCTCAGCATTTCCCAAGTGTTCTCTGTACAGTAATAATAGATACTCCGTGAATAAAAGTTTCCATCCACAAGCAAGTCTGCAAAACACTGGTTAAGGGTAAGGAGACATCTTTTGCAGAGCTCTTCAAGACTTTTCTATGAGCGACATGAATCTCCATGACAAAGATATAAAATGGAACATCCTCCCACCACCCATAGCCACTGTATGGGTATGGAATACTTTCTCAGGAGCATGCTAAATATCTCTTAGAATGTTTTCTTATACATTGCTGCAGGGCAGTGGAAGTTTCCATGGATTTTGATCTTGGGGGTGTGGTTGTTCTTATTCTAAATTAGAAGTAAACATATTCCTTCCATTAGGCCTTTCTGTCCACATCTCTGCCTCAGCTGACTTGTGAGCCTGAGGATATAAAAATAATGAAAACCAGACTCTAAAAAGAACATATTTATTTAGAGTCACCTAATTGCATCCAAAAGGCAGATCCATTCTGCCTCTCTCCCAGGAGTACGAATATAGAGAAAAAACATACACCATGACCCCTGAATTCTTTCCATTCTGGGTAATTTGCTCACAGCTTCCACATCACAAAATATCAGTTATAGTCCCTGGTGAAAGCACATAGGAGGCCAGGAATGCACGATTCTCATGTTAGCTCTTCTTCTATTAGCTTCTGGACCTAGACTGATTCATTCATCTGCAGAGTGAAGGACAGGGAAGCCTGGTGTGCTGTAGTTCATGGGGTCACAGAGTAGGACACGACTTGGCTACTGAACAACAACAACAATCCTCTTATTCTTATTGAAAACCCTCTTGCATCAAGTTAACCTCTAAGAGGCTACCGTACACTTATATTTTGTCTGTAGCACTCCTCCCCCTGGGTCCTTGAGTATGTCTTTGGGTCACAGTTGGAGAACCAGCAGATTAAGTGATATCCACAGTCCCTTTCAGTTCTGATAATCTATAATTCAAGTTTGTATGTAGTTTTGCAAGCTATTGCCTCCACTTGTTAATAAAGGACCCTAGCTCCTTGAGAAATGCATCTTTTAATTTCTAGGAGGCCCAAAGAGTGATTCTCACTCACTGGGTTGTGAGATGCCAGGTGATGCTAACTCTTCCTGAGTCCCCAGTCTACAGAATCCATTATATGAATTGTGCAGAGGAGAGAACACTTCTCTCCCAACATTGTGCTACATGAGTTTTCAGTAGGTACTCTTAATGCCTTTTGAAGGGGCTTCCCTGGTGTTTTAGCTGGTAAAGAGTCTGCTTGCATTACAGGAGACCCAGGTTTGATCCCTGGGTTGGGAAGATCCCCTGGAGAAGGGAATGGGTTTCCTGGGAAATCCCACAGACAGAGGAGCCTGGTGGGCTGCAATCCATGGGTCACAAAGAGTCAGACATGACTGAGCAACTAAGCATGCATGCCTTTTTGACTTGCAGAGTTTTTAGCGAAGCAGCTCTTCTATAATTTGCTGATTACTCCTCACCACCATCCCCCTTCATAAATTACTAAGCATGAACCAATGGGTAGGGACAGGGCTGCAGTGAGGCCAGGAAGCAAATGTGAGTGATCAACCTAGTACAGATTGAACTTTGACTCACTTCTGTTTGATTCTGACGATTCTGTTGCTGGACTCAATTGCCTAACTCCTTGCTTTTTTTAGGATAAGTTCTTGCCCAAAGAGACCTAAGGTCTTCATGAGAAGTAGACTTTGTGAATTGGGCCCACTAAGGTGAAAGTGCCTGTTTGGGTCCTCTGGGAAGCAAGATGTCAAGATGAAGCAAGAAATGCAAGAGACTTACTAGGAGAAAATATCTAGGAATGATAAAGAGGAGAAGGAGGAGGAGGTGGGAGAGCCATAAACTGCAATGCAAGAGTGATGCCTTTGAAAGGAAAGGGAGAAGGAAGGAGGCTTGGGCAGGAAAAGCCTCAGACTGATGCAGCTCTGAGACAGTCTGAGCCAGGCCTATCAAATGCCACAGAACAAGACTGACCACTGGAGGAACCCCCATGTTAGGCAGGAATGGCTTGGTTCTAGCATGTCTGCAGTGCTCATTGACAGAGAGAAGGAGAAGGAGAGATGACTGTGGTATAAACACAGCAATACACTGTGAAGGTGTTACAGCCAGAGGCTGTCAGTTAACAGCACTCTTCCCAGCAGGCTCTCAATGTGGGAGATCTGAGCAGGGTACTCCCCATTCCTGCCACACTAGGCATGTACACACCTGTGTGAATTCAAAAAGTGAATACAATTTAAGCTTAAGCTTAGGCACATTTGACATACTTATTACAAATATTTATTGAGCCTATGAAAAGTATTACACTAGGCACTATAGCAGCCCTACCCTCTCCAGTGGAATGACTGAGTCTGAGAAGGTTTCAGATATCCTGGTAAGTTTTTTATTACCATTATTGTCAACATAAGGTATGTTTTATTTTCCTGAGCTCCAAAATCACTGTGGACAGTGACTGCAGCCACAAAATTAAAAGATGCTTGCTCCTTGAAAGAAAAGCTGTGACAAATCTAGATAATATATTAAAAAGCAGAGACATCACATTGCCAACAAAGGTCTGTATAGTCAAAGCTATGCTTTTTCCAGTAGTCATGTATGGATTTAAGAGCTGGACCATAAAGAAGGCTGAGTGCTGAAGAATTGATGCTTTTGAACTGTGGTGCTAGAGAAGACTGAGAGTCCCTTGGACTGCAAGGAGATTAAACCAGTCAATTCTAAAGGAAATCAATCCTGAATATTCACTGAAAGAACTTGTGCTGAAGCTGAAGCTGAAGCTCCAATACTTTGGCCATCTGATACGAAGAGACAACTCATTGGAAAAGACCCTGATGCTGGGAAAGATTGAAGGCAGGAGGAGAAAGGGACGACAGAGGATGAGATGGTTGGATGGCATCATGAACTAAATGGACATGAGTTGAGTCAACTCAGGGAGACAGTGAAGGATAGAGAAACCTGGCATGCTGCAGTCCATGGGGTTGCAAAGAGCTGGACATGAATTAGAGACTGAACAACAGCAAGGCATGTTTTACTAGTCTCCATTGTAAGTGGTGCTAGCAGTAAAGAACGCTCTTGCTAATGCAAGAGACATGAGAGACATGGGTTTGAGCCCTGGGTCATGAAGATCCTCTGGAGGAGGAAAGAGCAACGCAATCCAGTATTCTTGCCTGGAGAATCCCATGGACTGAGGAGCCTGGTAGGCTACGGTCTATAGTGTCTCAAAGAGTCAGACACAAATGAAGCGACTTAGCACACACTGTGTACTAATACTGGGTGAAGCTTAATACAACAAAGAAAAATCCTTAGGAAGCTCAAGATAAGGTTCCAGTATAATATCCCTCCCCCTTAGGGAGCTCAGAGGAGACTTTTGAAGATTTCTTTCATGCCAATCACCAGATATACCAAGGAGGAAGGAACCTTTTAGTAGAATTGACCTTGGAGTTTACCAGAGAGACCTTGAAACTGATCTGGCAGCCAACCGGATGGCACAAGCGCTTGCTCCACCCCCAGGACCATGTCAGCCAAGAGTCAGGATTTGCTGAGAGGCAGGCCCAGCACCTGTTGTAGCTCCTGGATCAGAGTCAAATTTCGGAGGGAAAAGGGGGAAAAGAGGAAAGAACTGGGAAAGAGGGATTTGTAGTGGGAAGAGATAAGACAGCAGGCTTTTCAGAAGCATGCCAGAATTCATCTCAACCTCACCACTTGGCAAAAGAGATAGTGTCTGTGGCAGAAAGAATACTGAGCATGACACCCAAGCTCTGCCTCTAACTCCCTGGCTGACCTTTGTCACTCAATGCCCCCGTGGGTCTGTGCTCCTTGGCTATAATCTGCAGAGCTAGGCCAGACGCTCCTTAAAGTTCTTCCTGTTTGAACACCCTAACATTCTTCCCCCCACCCCAGAATGGATTTTTACTGTATCTACCAACAAAATGAACCAAATACTATTTTTCATTTTAATCTCACAGCTTTTTGATACTTAAAAAAATTTTAATTAGAGGATAATTACTTTAAAATATTGTCTTGGTTTCTGCCATACATTAACATGAATCTGCCATGGGTATATATATGTCCCCTCCTTCTTTAACCACCCTCCCACCTCTCTCCCACCTAAACAGACATTTTTTCCAGAGAAGACATACAGATGGCTAATAAACACATGAACAGATGAACAGCCTAACATTATAACAGCTTCCAGAAAACAATCCTGGAAGAATCTGCAGAGAGGCATGAAAAAGTGGGGGTGTGGGATGAAAAGAATTTCCAGTGAACTCAGGAATGATATAATATAACATAATGAAACATACTATAACAAGCATTATGATAGGTAGCAGAATGTAGGAATGGGGGCCAGTAAAAATCTCTAAAGTTGAGTTCAGTTCTTGATCAAGACATTCAGGACATCCAAATATGACTCTACCTTTATATAGAGGTACAGTTGATCCAGGGAGGAAAATATTTCCCCCTGTCAGCTGGTTCTAAAAGAGCTGAGATTCATAAACATTTCATCAATATATGAACCTTCACTACTATTAAAACAAAGAGAAAGCACTGTCCCTGTCCTTTGCTGAACACTTCTCCAGTTTTCTCTTATAAAAACGAACCATTTCTACTCCCCTTTCAGTCTACATTTTCTGTTTGTTTTCATACAAATAAGAACGCTGGGGGAGGAGAGCATACTGTGAGATTTTTCACCAGGCCTAACATTTTAGGATTCTAAGAACAGGATTCCATGCTCCCTTCTCATCTATCTTTCTTACTGAGCTAAGAAAACACCACAGTTAAAAAACAAAAACAAAAAACCTGCAGTCCAAGGAATGGCATAATTAGCAGCCAGTCAGGAGAAGGCTCCAGGCCTTCGGATACCATACCTTCCAGGCTAGCCCCACCCAGAGAGGATCAGGTTTTCTCTTGGGGTTTCTTCCCTTTTGAATTAAGCACGACTGAAGGCTGCAGTCCAGAAACACAAACCTTAAACCTAGTCTCCGGTAGACAAACAGCTCTGAGGAGATTGTATGACCCGCAGGGATAGAGTGCTCTGGGGCCAGGAGACCAGGCTGTGGTGAAGGGAAAAGGTGTCCATGGGGATGCAAGAGCAGCCGTGGGAGGACTGAGTTACCTAAATAAATAATGGTGTGTTTGGCAGCAGACCCAATTTATGCCTGGGCCTCCAGGTAGGGAGTCTGCTAACTCACTGTTAGCCTTTGGGTCTCAGCTTAAATCGTATTTCCTTGGGAAGCAGGGTGCCTCACAAGGTTGTGCAGGTTGCACCCTGCACATACCTAGGATGTGTCACAGTATAGATATTATAGATTTACATATTTTTATGACAATTTTCCAGCAGTTGGTTATCAAGTGTTTTGAGGAAAGGCAACTTGCTTTGCTGATTCATAAAATGGTGCCACATGGGCTGGCAGTGATCCTTCTGAGAAGCCTCTCCTAACTCCACTCAGGTTCAGTGCCCCTCTTATCAGCTGCAGAAGGACCCTGTGCTTCCCCTACCATCACATCGACCACACTTTATTCTAAATGCCTGTTTACTGGTCTTTTCCATTCTGGATGATCAGCTTTGTGCAGGCAGAGTCTGTGTCTTGTCCAACAGTGTACCCTGCACTGACAAGGGTACTTGACCTACTTCAGGCTCTATGGTATTTGGTGAATGAATGAGCAACATATTCTGAGCCAGCCCAATGCTCTTGCCCAAGTGGACAGAGAGCCTGGCATAGTAGAAAGAGTCCTAGCCACATCTTGGGTTCAAGACCTTGCTCTTCTTCTCCTAAATTATGTGATTTTGGGCAAGTCATGCTGTGACTTTACCCCAGTGTCCTTGATGCAGAGTAGGGATAATCCTGCCTTGCCCTGTCCACCTCAAAGTGTCATTGTGAAGGACAATTTAAACTTCCACTTGGCAAACTAGAAAAATAGATGAAACAACATGTGAAGTAAACAGCTGTTCCAGGGAAGCTGGACCTTTGAGAAGCCCAGGACCAAGAGTAGCCTTGTATCTGGACACAGAGGCCTCCAAGAGAAAACTCAGGATTTCTGGGTCAGACAGTACTTTTTCAGTTGCTAGGAACAGAAACCCAAAAATGTTAAAAGGCAAACGTATTACTTCATATAACAAGGGGAAAGTTGTAGCTGGGCCTCCAGGACAATGGAAATAGACACAACGATGCCGCAAGGTAGACAGCCTTTTTGTTCTCCCCTTTATCCTTTCCCTCACCCCCCACCCCCACCCCCAACATCTGTCTGCCTCTTGTTTCCACCTACCTACTACAGATGGGCTCACTCAACATAGCAAGGGACATGGCTACCTGTAGTTTCTGGCTCCATCTCACAGTTTTGCCATCTGAGAGGGTTGTTGCTATTTAGTTGCAAGTCAGATCGGATTTTTTGTGGCCCCATGGACTGTAGCTCACCAGGCTCCTCTGTCCGTGGGATTTCCCAGGCAAGAATACTGGAGTGGCTTGCCATTTCCTTCTCCAGGGATCTTCCCGACCCAGGGATTGAACCCACATCTACTTGGCAGGTGGATTCTTTACCACTGAACCACCAGGGAAGCCCAACTGAGGGAAGTCTCTCTGAGAGGCACTGAGACCCTTCTCTTAATTCCAGTTTGCAGAATCTCCCTTTGCCCTGGCTTGAGTGACGTATCCAACTCTACACCAACGGTGAGGGACATGATCTCTGGCCCCCACTGGAACCACATGACTAGGGTGGGGCAATCAATGTTCCAATAAAAGGGAGGTTACTGTTCCAAGAAAAATGGGGGGATGCCAGGCAGACAAAATAATAAATGTGGTCCATCTCCGTTTTCTAAAAGAATTCCCACACTGAGACACGAAATGCTACATTTGCAATCAATTAGCTTTGGTTTGGGTTCTGCTCCTCTAGACTCATTTTATCAAATGAGTTCCCTATAACAGAAGGAGGCGAGCAGAAGGATGGGCAACAAAGTAAAATCAGAGTGTGATTTCCTCTGCAAACCTTCAGTGGATAATGAAACACCAACCACAAATCTAGAAATGTTTGTGTCCTTTTTAGAAATGGTATCTACTGACCTCACCTGCTCAACATCAGACCCTAAAATCCTCTGGACTTTGGCCAGGTTGTGGATCAAGAGATGATTTTACTGAGCAGAATACTATTCATCCAGTCTGACCGCTTTCACTTTCTGTCCTACAGCAGAACAGAGACAAGACCACCCTCTTTCTCATTGTAAATAGTCCAAACCACACAACTCACAGATGGAGAAACCAGTCTCTGAGTGGGAATATTTCTTATCCAACCTCACATATTAAAAGGGGGTTAATGGCCACATCAAGAGCAGATGCCATGTCATCTGACACTAGTTTTTCCCATGGGGCCACCCTTTGTTTTTCTGCACACTTACATCCCGAAAAATGAGCTAGCCCTTCATCTCACTTTCTTCCCATTCTCTCTGGATCACCTACTGGGCTACTTTCTCTAGGTCAGTTTTACTGTATTACTGTTTAGTTACCTCTAGGTCCCAGTCAGCTGACTATTGCCTTATTCTCAGCTGTCAGAAATGAGAGATTTCCCCATCAAATACACAATATTCTCTTCACTACTCTTCAACATAAATCCACTATTTAAGCAAACCAGTCTTGACTCCTGGCAGAATTTCAGGCATCAACTTGTTCACTCATGTTTATCTCTCAGATATCCATTTAGATTACTTTATTTTGGAAGTGTAATATTTTTTATTTGGTCTGTCTCCCTTGGCTGAGTCAGGAGTACCTTCTACAAGCACCATTAGTGCCCCATACTTCCTCCAACAAAACATTTATAATATCACCCTGGACAGTAATTTCCTGCTTATTTTATCTCTGTTCTCTACTGTAACTTCTGTGAGCACAGAGACTAGTCATTTCTGTTTCCCTGTACCATTGTTTTCCCCAAGACCTAAGCAAAGAGCGCAGTGCATAACAAATGTTGCATAAATATTTATTGAATGGATGACCAGAACTCTGACTCCATGGTTTCTAATTAATGTCACAGTAGTGATCAAATGACAAAAGATGTGAATATTAATACTTTACAGTTGAACACGTTATATGAAGGACTTATTATGTCAAAAGAACTCATTAAGCTGGCTATCACTATAATAAAAACCTTCTTTGCTTCTGATACGGAGATACAAAAAAAAATTCAATGTTTCATCCACATAAGTTTCTAAGACTCTTAAACGTCTGAAAGGGCCCTGCTACTGCCATAGGTAAAGATCATCACCAGTGTCAAATGCTGCCTTTGTGACATTATCCTGACCTCAAGGGCAGGCTGGACTCCCTGCCCCTGGTCTCTTCCTCAATCTACTTGGTATTCCTGTACTGAGTGTTCACTGCAAGTCAGTTCCTAAATTTTCACTTGCTTTATCTCATTTAATTCTTACAACAGCCCTAGGAAGAAAGTTATATTTTTATTTCCTTTTAACGATGGGAATACCAAGACACAGGGAGGTTATACGATTTATGCAAAGACACAGAGCTACCACCTGGAGTATTCAAACCCAGATCTTGTTCTTAATTGCTATAAGACCCTTCTTTCTAATAGTTCATGGACAACAATCTTCCATCTTTCTTAGAATGGCCTCCCCCTGTTATCTAAACACACCTAAGGCCAACCAGCTAGGAATTGAGGTAGATTAAGTATGGCCACAAATTCTTTTCAGTTCCTTTTCCAACTCTATGCATCTAGAATGTAATTCTATTAAGAATATGAAGAAGCCTGGTAGACTATCTTATTGAATAATCCTGTGGTTCAGACAATAAAGAATCTGCCTGCAATGCGGGAGACCCAGGTTTGATCCCTGAGTCAGGAAGATCACTTGGAGAAGGAAATGGCAACCCATTCCAGTATTCTTGCCTGGAGAATCCCATGGACAGAGGAGACTGGCGGGCTACAGTCCCTGGGTCGCAAAGAGTCAGACACGACTGTGCTACTAACACTATGCTATGCTACGCTATCTCTGACAAAGAGTGGTACGTATCATGGAAAGAATACTAGCTTTGGAACAAGGAAGACCTAAAGTCAAAACTTCACTGTCTTTGTTACCTATGGTTGTGTCACAAACCACTCCATAACTTAGCATTTAGAAAAACAGCAATTTTTTATTTCTCACAATTATGTGAATCAGCTGGGCAGTTCCTCTGAGGGTTTCACTTGAACTCATTCATGGATTAGCAATTAGTGGGATGGAATGTTCATCATGGCCTCATGTCTGGCTTTGTTGGGGTGCCTGCCACATGGCTATTCATCTTCCAGAAGGCTAGACCAGTTTCCATAAATGGTGGTGTTGGTGAGAGAAACTGAAAAGAATTTGTGGCCGTACTTGATCTACCTTAATTCCTAGCTCTTTGGCCTTAGGCAATTTATTTCTCCTGAGATCAGCTTCCTTCTCTGGGAAATTGTGAAAGTAATCCCAATTGTCTCAGGTTCTAATAAATATATAAGATAATATATGTCAAGTACCTAGGAAACTACCTGCCATTAAACAACTGTTTATGCACTGTTATTTTCACTTGCTCTAAGTCTTACAGTTACTCAACATTTCTAGTGTCTGGAGTGAATGCTTCCTCCCACTCCCCATCATCTCTGCAGTCTGCTTAAATCCTATACTTCAATCAAAACCCAGTTCTGGTCTCATCGTCACAAAAATTTCCAAAGTCAGTAGGCTTCAATAATTCTCCATATTAGGAAATTCCAAAGTTCTATTTATAAATTAAATGTTCCCAGCCTTTCCTCATCCCTACAGAAAAAAATAGATAAATTACATGTGAAAGAATTTATTGTTGTGCACAATTTGTAACTTCTGGCTAGTTGGATATAATTCTACCTCTTTTCCCCCAACTGAAGAAAGTATACTGAAATGTTGATAGAAATGTCTTTATTGTCCTAATTTATTTTATAAAGGTAAATTGTTTGCAAAATTTGCTCCGTTATTAGCAACAATTTAGTAAATCACTCATTTGGCACTAAATATGCTGCTGCTGCTGCTGCTGCTAAGTCACTTCAGTCGTGTCTGACACTGTGCGACCCATAGACATCAGCCCACCAGGCTCCCGTCCCTGGGATTCTCCAGGCAAGAACACTGGAGTGGGTTGCCATTTCCTTCTCCAGTGCATGAAAGTGAAAAGTGAAAGTGAAGTTGCTCAGTCGACTCTTAGCGACCCCATGGACTGCAGCCTACCAGGCTCCTCCGTCCATGGGATTTTCCAGGCAAGAGTACTGGAGTGGGGTGCCATTGCCTTCTCCATATGCCTCTTTATTTTTAAATCTTTTTAAAGATATGTTCTGTCCTCTAACTAGGTTAAAAACACTAATAAAAGCAAAGACCTTGATACATATACATATACCTATATAAATATGTGCATATATATATATATATATATATATATATATTTAATTTATCTTGTGGTTCTATCAAAGTGAACTGAACGTACTACAAAGGCAATACATATATCCCAAACCCTTCGAGAATGTGTCGAGAATGAGCATGAAGCCGCTTGGACAGTGAGAAAGAAAATTGGATTTAGAAGCACAGGTTCCAGGCTTATGTGCTGGATTCTGGACCAAGAAGTACCTATTTATTTCTTAAACTTCTATGTTATAAAACAAGAAAAATTGGATGAATAGAGTGGGGGCCCTTGGGCATTCAAAACTCACTGTCTTAGGCCAACAATTCTCAAAGATCGGAGGGGAGGCCTTTTTAATCAAAATACACAGGACTGATCCTTCCCTCCTCTTGCTCATTGATGTACTGTTGGATGGGAAGCAACAGAGAAAGATATATTTGGGAAATAGTCTCCTGCTGAGAACCACTATAGTATTAGACTCAGATTAATCAGTGTAGTTAGCTCCAACAGCTTTGTGCAATGGTAGGGAGAAACAATCTTTCTATATCAGTTCAGTTCACTTCAGTCACTCAGTCGTGTCCGACTCTCTGAGACCCCATGGACGGCAGCATGCCAGGCCTCCCTGTCCATCACCAACTCCCAGAGTTTACTCAAACTCATGATCATTGAGCCAGTGATGCCATAAAACCATCACATCCTCTGTCGTCACCTTCTCCTCCCACCTTCAATCTTTCCCAGCATCAGGGTCGTTGCAAATGAAGCAGCTCTTCACATGAGGTGGCCGAAGTATTGGAGTTTCAGCTTCAACATCAGTCCTTCCAATGGACACTCAGAACTGATCTCCTTTAGGATGGACAGGTTGGCTCTCCTTGCAGTCTAAGGGACTCTCAAGAGTCTTCTCCAACAGTACAGTTCAAAAGCATCAATTCTTCAGCGCTCAACTCTCACATCCATTCATGACTATTGGAAAAACCATAGCCTTGACGAGACTGACCTTTGTCGGCAAAGTAATGTCTCTGCTTTTTAATATGCTATCTAGGTTGGTCATAACTTTCCTTCCAAGGAGAAAGCGTTTTTTAATTTCATGGCTACAGTCACTATCTGCAGTGATTTTGGAGCCCCCCAAAATAAAGTCAGCCACTGTTTCCATTGTTTCCATGTCTATTTGCCATGAAGTGATGGGACTGGATGCCATGATCTTAGTTTTCTGAATGTTGAGTTTTAAGCCAACTTTTTCACTCTCCTCTTTCACTTTCATCAAGAGGCTCTTTAGTTCTTCTTCACTTTCTGTCATAAGGTTGGTGTCATCTGCGTATTTGAGGTTATTGATATTTCTCCTGGTAATCTTGATTCCAGCTTGTGCTTCATCCAGCCCAGTGTTTCTCATGATGTACTCTGCATATAAGTTAAATAATAGGCGATAATATACAGCCTTGATGTCCTCCTTTGCCTATTTATAACCAGTCTATTGTTCCATGTCCAATTCTAACTGTTGCTTCCTGACCTGCATACAGATTTCTCAAGAGGAAAGTCAGGTGGTCTGGTATTCCCTTATCTTGAAGAATTTTCCACAGTTTGTTGTTAATCCACACAGTCACAGGCTTTGGCATAGTCAATAAAGAAGAAATAGATGTTTTTCTGGAACACTCTTGCTTTTTCGATGATCCAGCAGGTGTTGGCAATTTGATCTCTGGTTCCCCTGCCTTTTCTAAAACCAGCTTGAACATCTGGAAGTTCATGGTTCACATATTGTTTAAGCCTGGCTTGGAGAATTTTGAGCATTACTTTGCTAGTGTGTGAGATGAATGCAAATGTGCAGTAGTTTGAACATTCTTTGGCATTGCCTTTCTTTGGGATTGGAATGAAAACTGACCTTTTCCAGTCCTGTGACCACTGCTGAGTTTTCTAAATTTGCTGGCATATTGAGTGCAGCACTTTTACAGCATCATCTTTTAGGATTTGAAACAGCTTGACTGGAATTCCATCACCTCCACTAGCTTTGTTTGTAGTGATGCTCCCTAAGGCCCACTTGACTTCACATTCCGGGATGTCTGGCTCTAGGTGAATGATCACACCATCATGATTATCTGGATCACGAAGATCTTTTTTGTACAGTTCTTCTGTGTATTCTTGCCACCTCTTCTTAATATCTTATGCTTCTGTTAGGTCCGTACCATTTCTGTTCTTTATTGAGCCCATCTTTACATGAATGTTCCCTTGGTATCTCTAATTTTCTTGAAGAGATCTCTAGTCTTTCCCATTCTGTTGTTTTCCTCTATTTCTTTGCACTGATCACTGAGGAAGGCTTTCTTATCTCTCCTTGCTATTCTTTGGAACTCTACATTCAAATGGGTATATCTTTCCTTTTCTCCTTTGCTTTTCACTTTCCTTCTTTTCACAGCTATTTGTAAGGCCTCCTCAGACAGCCATTTTGCTTTTTTGCATTTCTTTTTCTTGGGGATCGTCTTGATCCCTGTCTCCTGTACAATGTCATGAACCTCCTTGTATCATGACTACTCTGATTATTAAGAGCTATTTTTATTCAACTGAAACCAGTAGCTTTTTTTTCAAAGAAGAGTTACCAACTCCAGGAGACTGAAGAGGGAAGCACAGAGATTCATAAGTGTCCCAAGCTCTCTACAGTCTACTTACAGAACCCACTTGGCCAAATTCTAAGCATTACCTTCAATTCTTTCTCTCTTGTCGTGGCCAACTCCTAAAAGCCCTTGTATTGAAAAGAGTTTGCATAATGCCTAGAAGATAGCACAGTAAATGTTTGCTGCTTCTTCAGTTATGTAGAGGGACTACTCTCTCTGTAATAATTCATGTTAGCAATTTGTTATGGTGGTGGTGGTGTCGCTCAGTTGTGTCCAACTATTTGCTGCCCCATAGACTGTAGCCCACTAGGTTTCTCTGTCCATGGAATTTTCTAGGCAAGAATACAGGAGTCTGTTGCCATTTCCTCCTCCAAGGAATCTTCCCAACCCAGGGATTGAACCTGAGTCTCCCACATCACAGGCAGATTCTTTGTCATTTGAGCTACCAGGGAAGCCCCAACAATTTGTTTTGGTTATATTTATATCCAGCACAGTAGGAGATACCAGAACGTGCTTAATAAACGTTTTTGGATTGACTAGAATGACCAGTACATCTTGGTTTTTTTCCAAGACAGTCAGGGGAACCCTCTAATTTAATAACACTCTGGATCTTAGTAGCTGAGAGAAAAGTCTCTAATGAAAAGGGAAGAAGATGAAACCTTAGGGAAGTTGTAAGCAATTTAGCATTACTGAGTCAGGTGGGAATGTTTCATTTGCCCTCTAAAGAGAGCAGCATGATCTCCAGGGTATGGCAAGAACAAAGCTGCTGCTAATAAAAAGCCTTCACATTTGTTTAGCCCTTTATATTCGGTTACAAAGTGCTTTCATAGTGCTCATCTCACTTGAGCCCCCAACAACCTTGTTAGGTAGATGTTATTTATCTTAATTTTATAGAAGCAGAAACTAAATCCTAGATGGCTTATGCTACATACCCAAAGTCACACAAATAGGAAATGCAGCAGAGCTAAGACTACTCCAAGGTTTTCCTCATTGGATTAATTAGGGCTTTTTCAAGATGAGAAAGAAATTTAACATGCAATAGTTTAAGCAGGAAATAGTTTAGAAAGCTAGTATTGTATAAAAGATATGTGATTATTGCTCCAATATCTATTCCCTTTCCTCTTGATATCTCCCCTGTTTGTTGTTCATTCTCTGTTCTCTCCCTCCATCCCTACTGTGAAGCCCACGCGCTTTGGGGAAAACCGACCCACCCCTGCCAGACTCAGAGAGGAGCTTATGCTCAAGTTTAAACTGATCTGCATAATCCCACCTCCTGGCCACAGTTATCAGTCCAAAAATGAGCATGTGACAGACAATATATGGACCAATGAGAAGCAAGGAGACGTTTGCTAAGAGTTTTGGGGAATTTAATGAGAAAGTATATGGAAGGAAATGTCTTCCATCGGATGTGAGGGGAATGGACACAACTTCCTTTTTACTATGTAGAAAACCAGCCTTAGAACAAAGATGTCAATGTGGATAGCAAACAGGGTCTTTAGTAACATTACTAAACTACTAGATCAACTATTTCGGAAGCCCAATATATCTCTGGACTTAGGAGTTTCATAAGCCATGAGCTATCTTGGTATACTTCATAGCAAGTAATAGAAAACTCGACTCAAATTGGCATAGACACTCAGTGGCTTCTTGTTACTTGCCTGTTTGCCATGGAGTCTACTAAGGTAACTGAAGAAATGGAAGGAAGAGCTGCAGAAACAAGTGCTCCAGGGACTGAAATTCAAATCTTGGCAGCATCAGGACTTTCCCTCTTCATCTGGTACTTTCATTCTCTCTCATTCTCTTCTACTTGAGGCATGCCTGTTCCACTATATGGCAAATAAATGATCACCTGCCACCTCAGGGTATCAGAGAGAGTGCTGACAGGAAAGAGAGGCCTTTCGGTTTGAGTCATGAAGAGAGTACAAAGAGATTGCATACAAAAATATGGGCAGAAATACCACAAAGGACAATGTAGTGCCCCAGGCTCCAAACAGCCTGGTGGGGAGATGTCACCTCTCCAAAGCCTGACCGGATATGGAGGTAACAGTTACTGGAATCAGAGACCAAAAAGCTGTGTGAAGAGGGTCACCTGACAGGAGTTGTGCCAAGGGATAAATCAGACTGAGTTCCAACCTATATCTCCTCCTTCCTCTAGTTAGCTGCTGGTGTTGTCCCTTGCCCAAACAGACTGGAAGTGGGAGAAGGAACCCTGTGGATGAACTCCATACAGGTCAACCCCATGAGGCAGAGTGAGCTGTGGAAGGGTGGAGGATTTAGAGGGGCATTTGGGTGGCTCAGACAGTAAAGAATTTGTCTGCAATGTGGGAGACCCAGGTTTCATCCCTGGGTCAGGAAGATCCCCTGGAGAAGGAAATAGCAACCCACTCCAGTATTCTTGCCTGGAGAATTCCATGGACAGTACAGTCCACCTTGTCAAAAAGAGTCGGACACAACTGAGCGACTAACACTTTCACTTTCATGGAAGAATCCAGTGCACTAAAGTTAGCAGCCTCTGCCGAGTAAGAGCATTACTTTTCCACATCATCTGAATGTCAACACGTAAATAATTCCTTACTCTCAACAAATACTCTATAGAGTTGACCTTGGAAGAGTATATCAGGGAGAAGTTTATTATAAAACATAAATATTACCATGAGTGGGCAGAATGTTTAGATCTTACTTGATTTTCCACTGACCTTTTTAATATATGACATAAAATAAAAGGCTAGGCTATTATAAATCATCTCAGATCACTGTAGCAGTTTTATGATGGCAATCATGTCATTTCTTAGTAGTAGTACCACTAGATTAGAGCGTTATTTTTACTACTGTTAAAACAAGGTATTATTATTAAATTATAGCCTAATGGTTATAAATTGGATGTTTGCTCATAACAGCAAAACTGAAAACAACCTAAACTTTCTTGTTATATGCTTACAATGGAGTATTAATCAGGAATGAAAATAAAGTGACAAGAAAACTTTAGTAACACAGAAAATCCTAAAAGATAACATAGATTATTAAAATCTTTTTATAAGAATAAAAAATAAGTAAAACAAGCAGTGTATGATAAAAAATAATACACCCCCTCCCCTGAAGTAATAATAAAAACAAAATCAGGAAGGTGGTAATCTAGGGGAATCTAGCTTCTTCTAAGGGAGAAGCTAGAGGTTGGGATAGGAGTGGAGAACACAGAAAGATGTAAGTTATTTGTTGTTAACTTGGATGGTAGATTCATGGATGTTTATTTATTAGTACAGATAAAAAAAATTGAAAAGAAATACATGAATAATAGGTCTCTGCACTGGACCAGTGATGAAATTGTATGATAAACCAAGGATCGTGTTTAATCCAATACTCTCTTTACCAAGAATAGTGTTCACAGCAGCTTTATTTGCAATAAAGAACCTGAAAATAAACCAAACATCCAACCCAAATAACACCAACTAAAGTAATGAAAGGTTAAAGAAAACCTGTACCTCCATACAGTGGAATACTACTCAGCAAAAAAAAAAAAAAAAAAAAAAAAAACTGGAGGGAGGGGCGGGGAACTAGTGATAAACATAATAACCTGGATATCAAAGGCATTATGCTTAATGATAAAAGCTAATTTAAAAAGGCTATTTACTGCATGACTCCATTTAATAACATTCTCAAAATGACAAAGCTATAGACATGGCAAACAAAGTGGTTGCCAGAAGCTTGACAAGGTGGGGTAGGAATATTAATGGGTAGCGCCGGGGAGTTCCTTTATAGTTATGAAACAGTTTTACATATTGAATGTGGTGATGGTTTCACAAATATACATATGGCCTAAAATTGCACAGAGCTATACACACACACACACACACACACAGAGTATTTTTAAAGATACAGTATTCTATGCATGTGGGCTTCCCTGGTAGCTCAGCTGGTAAAGAATTGACTGCAATGCAGGAGACCCTAGTTTGATTCCTGGGTCAGGAAGATCCCCTGGATAAGGGATTGGCTACCTACTCCAGTATTCTTGGGCTTCCCTGGCGGCTCAGATGGTAAAGAATCCACCTAAAATGGGGGAGACCTGGGTTCAATCCCTGGGTTGGGAAGATTCCCTGGAGGACAGCATGGCAACCCACTCCAGTATTCCTGCAGGCATGATGGTACAGACACGTGAATGAACAAAAAAGATCAATGGGATGGAAAACAGATCAGTTAGAGACCCCAAAACATAGATATTTGTTTCAGTCAATGACAAAAAGATGGATTATCTAATAAAAATTATCTGCCCTAAATAGGTCAAAGATATGTATAAGTAAAAAATAAAAAAAGAAAAAGAATTAAAGTGCTAGGAGAAAGCTTGAGATAATTTTTCTTAAAATAATCAAGGAGAAACTCTGAAAGCATAAAGTAAAATACTTACATAGATGACTACATCAGAATTTAAATAATACAATAAAGTCAAAAGATAAATGACAAGATGGAGAAAATGCTTGCAAAACATGTGACAAAGAAAATTGATCTTGATATATAAAGAGTTCTTACAGTAAGAGAGAACCAATAAAAAATGGAAAAAAACACAAACAGAAGTTAATATCAAGCTAAAAAATGGCTGCAAAATATATATATGCGTAATCTCATTCATAATTTTAAAGATATAAATTAAAATAAAAGATATTTTTAAAAGTTGATATTGATTGTATTGGCCAAGGTTTAAGGGGAGAAGAAAATGAACTAACTGACACCTTAGAAGTCCAGAAAACTTAAACCTTAAACCTTACAAGTAAGTATCATTTCATTCATATGTTTATTCATTCAACAACTCACAATACGTAGCATTTACATGTGTCAGGTATTTTTTTACACTGAATGTGCAGCAGTGAATAAAATAGATTAAAAAAAATAATAATAACCCTGCCCTCGTGAAGCTCACATTCATTCTGGGAAGGAATGGAGAGGCATGCTGGGAGCAAGCTTTGGGGGAAGAGAGGAGCCAGATGTGAGAAACAGGAATAAACTTGACCTATTTTACACCTCTATGTATGAATCTTCTCTCTCAACTGTCTAGCAATAGCCTAACTATCTATAACAGGGTTCATCTCTAATGAATCTTGCTGCCTTCCTGACTGCTTCCCACCCACCCCATGTTGTAAAAAATATTTTAAAAAATTATAAACCAGTATATAATGTAGTGTTATTTTTACATTTCCTGCAATGTGTACAATTGTGCTGTGGACATATCAGATGTCAGGTAATTACTAAATGAATTTTTGTCAAAGGCAGCATGTAGAATATGTAAGCAGTAGAGCTGTCACAAGAGAAAGCAGATGGCTTGCAGAGAACAGAACAGATGACCAGGCTGCTGCTTCAAAAGGTAATTAGCCTCCAACTAATAAAAATAAATGGAAAAAAAAAAGGCAAAGAATACCTCATATTAACTGTGCAATAAATGTGAATCATCAGTACTGTGTCAGCACATATGACATCATTTTTAGTAGGTCACAGTGTAGCTAAAAGAAGTAATTAAATACAGTAAAGGCAGTCTAACATGCACATACATCTTTTTCTTTTTTCTTTAATTAAAGTATAGTTGATTTACAATGTTGTATAGTTTCAGGTATACAGCAAATTGATTCAGTTATGCATTTATCTATCTACTCTTTCAGATTCCTTTCCACTATATGTTAATACAAGATATTGAAATATAGCTCCCTGTGCTAGACAGTAGGTCATTGTTGTTTATATATCTTGTATACAGTAGTTTGTATCTGTTAATCCCAAACTCCTAATTTATCGTTCCCCATCTTTTCCCTTTGGTAGCCATAAATTTGTTTTTTGTGTGTGAGTCTATTTCTGTTTCGTAAATAAGTTCATTTGTATTATTTCTTCTTTTTAAATTTTTTCCTTTTTTAAATTGAAGTATAGTTTGTATCAATTTTTAAAAAATTCTACATATAAGTGATAGCATATGATATTGTCTTTATCTGATTGACTTCACTTAGTGTGCTAATCTCTAGGTCTATCCATGTTGCTATAAATGGCACTGTTTGATTCTTTTTGAGGGCTGAGCAATATTGACGGCTGTGTGTATATATACACACACAAAACATCTTCTTTATCCATTCATCTGTCAGTGGACATTAGGTTGCTTGGCTATTGTAAATAGTGCTGCTATGAACATTAAGGTGCATGTATCTTTTCAAATTAGAGTTTTCATCTTTTCCAGATATATGCCCAGGAATGGGATTACTGGATCACGTGGTAACTCTATTTTTAGTTTTTAAAGAAACCTCCATACTGTTCTCTACGCTGGCTGTGGCAATTTACATCCCCACCAACAGTGTAGGAGGGTTCCCTTTTTTCCACACCCTCTTCAGCAGTTATTTGTAGACTTTTTGATAATGGCCATTCTGACCTATGTGAGGTGATACTTCATTGCAGTTTCAATTTGCATTTCTCTGACAATTAGTAACGTTGAGCTTTTCAGCTTATGCATTTTTTGTTTGTCTATTTGAAAACAAATATTAATAGCTAACCTGGTGGCTCAGTGGTAAAGAACCTGCCTACAACTCAGGAGCCGCAGGAGACGTGGGTTCGATTCCTGGGTCGGGAAGATCCCCTGGAAGAGGGCGTGGCAACCCACTCCTGTATTCTTGCCTGGAGAATACCATGGACAGAAGAGCCTGGCAGGTTATGGTCCATAGGGTTGCAAAGAGTCAGACATAACTGAAGTGACTTAGCACAGCATTAATATCCAAGGCTATAAATAAAATGAAAATACACATAATTAATAGCTAAGTAAAAACTATAAGGTCAAAGAATTGCTTTTTAGGCTCTTCATCACCCTAACTTTAACTAGCTACAGCTCTTTTGAAGTAGAGCCTATTTAGCCTTTTTGAAATAGAATATATTCCCTCGTGCTACTATTATAAAGCTGGAACACAACATCCTTGCCTTAGCATGTCATAAAAGCCACTTCTTTTGTGTATACTTATAATTCAAGCAGGCAGTAAAGAGAGATTGCAGAACATTCAGGAGTAAAAACTGAGAACAAATAGGAAAGAAACAATAAAAAGCCGGAATCATACTGCTCAAATGACGTGGTACTGGGGCCTTAACGAATGCACTTTTCAAAGATTACACACCACCAAACTCCCTCTTCACTAACAGGAGGCCAGGGAGATAGAGGAAGCAACACAAAAGGCAGATTTACAATAAAAACGTGACATGATTCAAATAAGTGATTCATTATGGAAGAGTTCCTGAGGGTCAAATGACTCATCAATTTTAAGCCGTAAAAATTTCTAATTCCTATTTTGGGGAATAAGCACTTACTCTATCCCTACTTGGCATCAATATTGCAACAAACAAAAAGGCATGAGTAAAAAATTATTTTTAAAATATAAAAAGTTTTAAAATGAAAAACAAGGGAGAGGTTCTGCATCTGTGATGGACAGAAATCAGAATCAGTTCTGAAACAGTTCCTGCGGCAGCTGAAGCCCAAGAGGTGGCTGTGCCCGTCACAGAAGTGGACAGAATGAATTGCCAAGAATGGCATCCTGTGTGAGCTCCAGCCTTTACCAATGTGTACCGAATCAGGTCAGGTCCAAATTAGGCCGTGTCCAACTTGGAAACAGCAGCCTTCTTCTAAGTTAGTCTCAGCTTGCCAGTTGCCAGTACCGATCCCCCGTGTCCCTGAAGTGGATGATGTTCCCCCACACACCTTGGCTGATCCCATGAGTTAGGGAATTGCTAACTTCCGCACTTTGGAAAGGACTTAGCAAGGTCAGCTGCTGCTACTATACCATCAAGTTCCTTCCCTGAGGGCACCTCAGCAAGACAGCCTCAAGCTGTATTCTTGTCAAGTTGTATTCTTCTGCTCAAGATGTCTTGATAATGGGGAGTGGGGCTGGGGGGGAGGGATTTTTATTTAGCTATTTAATAGATACATTGTCATTGTGTTAGTGCCTGGCTGATGAACTGGGTAGATCAGGCACTCATATCCTGTGGTGGATTAAGGCACAGAATCTGTGGCAGGACAGAGCGAGGGACGATGTGGCTACACAAGAATTTTCTAGTCCACTGCGTCTAGGTTTTCCATGTCTTACTCAAGCACTCTGCATTGTAATTTTACTCAGCATCATGCCTGTCTTCCCTATAAAATGACATAAAAATGCTCAGCAGTCACATCCACATAGCTCCCAGCTCTTAGTGTGTTGGTCACTCAGCCGTGTCCAACTCTTTGTGATCCCATGGACTGTAGCCCACCAGGTTCCTCTGTCCATGGAATTTTCCAGGCAAGAATACTGGAGTGGGTTGCCATTCCCTTCTCCAGGAGAAATTCCCAATCCAGGAATCGAATCCAGGTCTCCCGCATTGCTCAGCAGAGACACATCCACATAGCCCCCAGCTCTTATGTTCCCCAATCTAAATCCATGTTTCTACACCTGTCCCAACTCTCCCTCCTACTCAGTCCAGCAGTCAAGCAATCTTTCTCCCTGATGAGTTCTCCAGTTGTCATAGTAACCAAGACACGTGCAAAGAAAGAATCAGGTAGCAAGTGTAGATAGAAAATTTGAGCTATTCCCAGGTGACAGGCTAAGGCCACTTCATTTCTTTTTATCTTGAATGCATGTAATAAATAAACTACAGTCTGTGTGGTTGGTTTTAACTGTTAAACTTGACTAGCTAAAGAAAGGAGGTGGAGGGGGGCGGTGAAGACTAGCTCAACCTATTTTTTTAGAAGCTTTTTTTCCCCTTAATTTACTTGGCTGCCTCTGGTGTAGTTGCAACACTCTAGAGATCATTGTGTCCTGTGGGATCGTCCATATCCCCTGCATCGCAAGGTGGATTCTTAATCACTGAACCACCAGGGAGGTCCCTCTCAATCTATTTTAAAGAGGCTTGTTGCCAACCTTTAAGGTAGCTTTCTTTAACTACTTCAGGTTTTAAAGACCTCATGAAAAAACTTCAAATGGACTCACCAGTGAAATTAATGAATTCCACTCCAGACAAATAATATTCCATCTCTTGATGATAAAGAGTGCTTTAAGTGAAAGCAAGTAGTCTATAGTATTCCATCCTAGCTTACTTTGCTTTAAGATCAAACATAGAAACAATTTCTCTAAGTATTCCATAAGTCCATATCATAGGGAGAAAGGACGGCTCTTGGGACAGATGTTATGCCAAATATTTGAAAAAAAAGCTTTCATGAGGTCAATTATTATTTCCTCTAATGTAAAAGTCCATACACCAAAAAAAAAAAAAAAAAAAAGAACACTTGCTAATCTCTACATTAACTTGTCTCTCTCTTGAGGACCCTGTGGAAAATATATGACGTTTTGATGTCTTCCTCCCCCAGGAAATGTTGATGTTACTGTTCATTCAAGAGCTTAGGATTGTATATCCTCTGCCTCTTGCTCTCTTTTATGTCTGTCTCTCTCTCCTTATTGCTACTTTTCCTGCCTTTAGCAGATATTGTTGAAGCTTTTCCATATGCCACTTCTTCCTTTTCTCATGCCATCAGACCTCCACTTGTAAGCAGATTCCATCTTCCTGCCCCAGCTCTCCAGTTTTCTGCCTATGCCAGGAGTGAAGGATGGTGATCCAAAGCATTCATGTGGTCTCATTCTCCTTGCCAGGGGCTGATTAGGCATGTATCTAATTTGGGCAATTAGATATGAGTAGAAAGCTGCCAAGGACCTCTGGAAAGGGTTTCTCAGGCTAATAAAACGATATACACAGTCCTCTCTTGCTCTTAGACATTATTGGATTCAGATGTGACAACTGGAAATAAATTAGTCCCTTAGAACTGTGAGGATAGGAGTAACACACTGAGGATGGCAGAGTTCTGAGCCACTGAATGAATCAACCCTGTTGTGGTCCCAGTGCAGAAATTGTAGTTATGGGAAATAGTACATTCCTCTGAGGTCATAACCAGTTAAGGTTTGTTGTTAACATCCTAACAAAATTTCTCACAAGTTTCCCATGGATAGCTAAGAAATGAACACACATTATCAAATTCTATTCAGTTTGTAATAACCATTCAGTTCAGTTGCTCAGTCATGTCAGACTCTTTGCAACCCCACGGACAGCAGCATGCCAGGCTTCCCTGCCCATCACCAACTCCCAGAACTTGCTCAAACTCATGTTCATCAAGTCAGTGATGCCATCCAATCATCTCATCCTCTGTGTCCCCTTCTTCTCCCGCCTTCAATCTTTCCCAGCATTAGGGTCTTTTCCAATGAGTCAGTTCTTTGTATCAGGTGGCCAAAGTATTGGAGCTTCAGCTTCAGCATCAGTCCTTCCAATGAATAGTCAGGACTGATTTCCTTTAGGATTGACTGGTTTGATCTCCTTGCAGTCCAAGGGACTCTCAAGAGTCTTCTCCAACACCACACTTCAAAAGCATCAATTCTTCAGCACTCAGCTTTCTTTATGGTCCAACTCTCCCATCCATACATGACTACTAGAAAAACCGTAGCTTTGACTATATGGAACTTTGTTGGTAAAACAATGTTTCTGCTTTTTAATATGGTGTCTAGGTTTGTCAGAGCTTTTCTTCCAAGGAGCAAACATCTTTTACTTTCATGGCTGCAGTCACCATCTGCAGTGATTTTGAAGCCCAAGACATTAAAGTCTGTCACTGTTTCCATTGTTTTCCCATTTATTTGCCAGGAAGTGATGGGACTGGATAACCATTACTGTTTGAACAATTAACACCAGACTAAAACTGACAATGGCTAAAGTTGCACACGGTAAAATTTGTTGTTTTTAGAGAATAAAATCAAAGGATTTATCTATCTCATTTTTTCTATTTTGGAAAAATTCAATATAATTCAAAAGAACAGGAACTAGTATAATGAAGTACCATGTACTTATCACTTAAGGGCAACAACTGTCAACTCAAGGTCAATTCTGTTTTATTTATACTCACACCTACTCGCCTCACTTCTAGAATGCGCGAGTATGTGCTAAGCTGCTTCAGTCATGCCTGACTCTTTACAACCCTATGGAGAGTAGACTGCCAGGCTCCTCTGTCCATGGGATTCTCCAGGCAAGAATACTGGAGTGGGTTGCCATGTCCTCCTCCAGGGGATCTTCCCAACCCAGGGATGGAATCCGTGTCTCTTTTGTCTCCTGCATTGGCAGGCAGGTTCTTTACCACTAGCACCACCTGGGAAGTGCCCATCTCTGGAATTCAGTTCAGTTCAGTTCAGTCACTCAGTCATGTCTGTCTCTTTGCAACCCCATGAACCGCAGCACGTCAGGCCTCCCTGTCCATCACCAACTCCTTGAGTTTACCCAAACTCATGTCCATTGAGTCGGTGATGCCATCCAACAACTCATCCTCTGTTGTCCCCTTCTCCTCCTGCCCTCAATCTTTCCCAGCATCAGGGTCTTTTCAAATGAGTCAGCTCTTCACATCAGGTGGCCAAAGTATTGGAGTTTCAGCTTCAACATCAGTCCTTCCAATGAACCCTTAGGATGGACTGGTTGGATCTCCTTGCAGTTATTTTGAAGGAAATCTGGAGACCTCATATTGTTTCATTGAGAAATACCTCTAAGATTAACAATTTTGTTCAAGATATATGGACTTAGATAACAGAAAGAGCATTATCATACCTAAAAATGAATGACTCATTTCCACCAGTCATTTTATTTTATTTTTTGGCTGTGCCACATGGCTTATAGGATCTTAGTTCCCTGACCAGGGATCAAACCCACATCCCCTGCATTGAAAGGCAGATTCTTAACCACTGCTCTACCAGGGAAGTCCCTGAATAACTTATTATTACCATTATATACCCTGTCAATATTAAAATTTCCCAAGCTGTTTCATACTCTTCTCTCTCTCTCTCTATATATATATATACACACACACACACATACATATATAGTGGTGTAATTTCCAACATTTCATGTATAATTTTAATTTTGTTCATTTCCTTTACAGTTGAGTGCCTTGACTCCTTTAAGTTGTTTCATAATTTTGATGGCCAATTTATTTAAATCAGGATCAAACAAGTTACACAGATTGGATTTGAATGACAAGTTTCTTAAATTTGTTTTAATCTACAGTTTTGCCTTTCCCTGTTTTTCCCTTGTAATTTATTTGCTTCTCAAAAAAATAGCATTTAAAATATCAATACCAGAAAAATTAGATTTTGTGGAAAAAATGACCACAAAAGAAAATGCACAAAGGCAGAGGTTATGGAAACATTTGACATGTATAAAAACTTATCAATGAATCAAATCTTTGTTGTAAAATGTAAAGGGAAAATAATTTATTTTAAAACAATTTTAGACAAGATAAAAATAAGAGGGAAAACTAGGAAGAAATAGTATAAAATTATAAAATTTATAAAATATAAAATTTATCATGCCAATAAATTAATTTGATAGAATTTACTCCATAAAATATTTTCTTAATGAAAATTCATCATATTAACCTAATTCTGATGAGATTCTTTACTCTCAAAATGCCTTCATGGTTGAAATAGTGGGTTAAAATAGTAATAAAATAATGGAATCAGAATACTTAATATTTGTCTATGAGATATCCAAGTGAAAATACTTGATAGGATTGGGAGGCCAGAAGAGAGACTAAGGCTTGTGTCCTTAGTTGACAAACATGATCAATTAATTCATGATTGAAGCCATAGGAACATAAAAAAAAAACACCCAGGATAAATGTGAAAATTAAGGGCTTGAAAGAGAACATGGATTTACATAATGAACTGATAGAAGAAAAGCCAGCAATGAAGACAGCAAAAAATGTCATAAATTGTAGAGGAAAAAAGTAGGAGAATGTTATGTTTTGAATGCTATGGCAGCCTAAAGAATGTACCTCCAGACTTCCAACCATAGGGAAGGTAACTGATCAGGGTTCTGTTGCTGTGTTTGCCACAGAACCATGCTAGGCATTGATCTAGATGTTGTCTAAATCATGCTGATATGCTCATTAACTTTCCAGAAAACATGTTATAGTTTCTAAGAGGTTAAGATGATAAACCCCTAATTATACATTAGATAGTTTGTAGATCATCAAGGTCTCGAGCCTCTATTTGCCACTTTTGCTAAATACCTACTGAATACCCATTCTTCTTTTTCCTTATCATTAGAAATTTGAGTTCCCAGGAGTGGCCAGGTGACATACTTCTAACCAATGAGATGTAAGGGGAAAGTCTACTGGGTAGGGGTCATGGGAAAACAACTGCTTTTCCTGTATTAAAAGAAGATGGGTGGGCAAACTTGACTGACGTACACTTTAAGTCCTTTACCTTTCACTCCTCTTCTTATCTAGAATTCAGATACAATGATAAGGTGGCTTAGTGATCTTTTAAAACCAGTCTCTTTTTTTAAAGAGCAATTCTAGGTTCACAGTAAAATTAAGTGAAAGAGTTGGACACGAAGATACACCAATTTCCCCAATACCCTGCCTCCATACACACATAGTCAGCCTCTCCAACTATCCACATCCCCCACCAGAGTAATAATTTGTTACAACTGATGAACTTACATTGGCACATGTTACTCACCTAAAGTCTATAGTTTACATTACCTTTTACTCTTGGGGTTATATACTCTATGAGTTTGGACAAACGCATTGTGACCTATATCCACTGCTACAGTATCATATGGAATAGTTTCACTGCCCTACAAATCCTTTGTTCTCTCATTCCTCTCTCCTCACTAACTCCTAGCAAACTATAGTCTTTTTACTGTCTCCATAGTTCTGCATTTTGGAATCATACAATATTAGCTTTCTCAGGGTGGGTTCTTTTGGCTTAAGTTTCCTCCATGTCTTCTTATGGGTTGATAGTTCATTTCTCAGCAGGGAATAAGAGAGTTGACTCTTGGACAACACAGATTTGAATTGTCAGGGTATGTTTATATTGTACATATAATTTTATATTTTATATATATATATTTTATATTATATATACTTATATTATATATATATATATATATATATATATATATAGCTTTGATTAGAAGGACCTTTGTTGGCAAAGTGAACAGTATGAAATCCAGGAGGTAGAAATGCAAATATAGCGGGCCAACTATGGAGTTCAAGCATCTGTGGATTTTGGTAACTGTGTTTAGTCCTGGAACCAATCCCCTATGAATATCGTGGGGCAAATGTACTATGTGGTCCAGATGATACAAGTGTTTTTATCCATTCACCTACTAAAGGACATCTTGGTTGCTTCTAAGTTTTGGCAATTACGAATAAAGCTACTATAAACATCCATGTGCAGGTTTTTGTGTAGGTATTCGTTTTCACCTCCTTTGGGTAAATACCAGGGAGTATAATTGCTGGACTTGATGGTAAGCGTATGTTAGTTTCATGAGATACCACCAAAACTATCTTGCAAAACAGCTGTACTATTTTGCATTCCTAACAGCAATGAATGAGAATTCCTGTTGCTCCACATCCTTGTCAGCATTTGGTATTGTCAGTGTTCTGAATCTTGGCCGTTCTAATATACGTGTAGCGGTATCTCATTGTTGTTTTAATTTGCATTTTCATGATGACAAATTATGTGGAACATCTTTTCATTTGCTTGCTATCTGTGTATCTTCTTTGGTGAAATGTCTGTTAAGCTCTTTGGCCAATTTTTTTTGGGGGGTTCATTTTTTAAATTGGATTGTCATTTTCCTATTGTTGAATTTTAAGAATTCATTGTATATTTCAAATAATAGTCCTTTATCACTATGTCTTTTACAATTATTTTCTCCCAGTCTGTATGTTTTCTTTTCATTCTCTTAACAGTGTCTTCACAGAGCAGAGATTTTTAATTTTAATGAAGTTCAGCTTACCAATTCTTTCCTTTAAGGATTGTGCCTTTGCTGTTATATCTAGAAAGCCATCACCAAACCAAGGTCATCTGTCATGGCAAGGTGTAGAGGTAAAGGACGTGTTCTGAAGTCCTCAGACTAGGTTGCTGTTGTTTAGTTGCTCAGTTGTGTTTGACTCTTTTGCGACCCTGTGGACTGTAGCCTGCCAGGCTCCTCTGTCCAGGGGATTTTCCAGGCAACAATACTGGAATGGGTTGCCATTTCCTTCTTCAGGGGCTCTTTCTGACCCAAGGATCAAACCTGTATCTCCTTCTCCAAAAATCTTAAACTAAGTCCTCAACTTATTAGATATTACTTTTCTATTGTGAGATAATAAGATCTACCCAATAGACATTATTAGATATTGTTACAGGTTTATAGCTGCAGGCGCGGGAATTCAGAAAGAATGTCCTTTTTGTTGTGCTTATTACTTCAGTGGTAGTTTTTCCATGGCAGTATGATAAAAGAGGCTTGATACTTGTCATTTTGATCTTTCAACATCCAAATATTCTTCTTATGGTTGCTGTGGAGAAGGATGGAGGGAAGGGATAGTTAGGGAGTTTGGAATGGACATGTACACACTGCTATATTTAAAATGGATAGTCACCAAGGACCTTCTGTGTAACATATGGAATCCTGCTCAATGTTATGTAGCAGACTGGATGGGAGGGGAGTTTGGCAGACAATGGATACATGTATATATATGGTTGAATCCTTTTGTTGTTCACCTGAAACTGTCATAACACTGTTAACTGACTCTACCCCAACACAAAATAAAAAGTTTTTTTAAAAAATAGTGAGACTTGTCTTATTTTATTAATTTTGCTTAAAATGCCAAATCCCCATTGCCTAACTCCTATGTACTCTCCAGTTCCAAGTTATGTTATAAAATGAAACCATTTATATCTGTTTAAAAGAGAAAGTATTTAGGAATATTCTTAAGACTTATAAGACCTCTACACTGAAAACTATATAACCTTGTTGGGAGAAATTAAAGAAACCTTTTAAAAATAAAGAGACACATCATTTTCATGGATTGGAAAACTCAGTATTGTTCAAATAACTATCCCCAAATTGATGTAGAGATTTAACACAATTCCAACCATAATCTCAGTAGGCTTTTTTTGGGTAGAAATTTACAAGCTTGCTCTAAAAATTACATGGAAATGCAAAGGACCTAGAAAACTCAAAAAATATTGAAAAATCAGGACAAAGTTGGAGGACTCAGGCTACCTGTTTTCAAATTTTACTATGCATAGCTATTACTTCTCTTAGGATACCTTCCATGGCCCTTCCAGTCTGTTAATTGTTTCTCTTCTGTTCTTCTGTACAATTCTGGACTACCATCATTAAAGCACTTACCACAGTGCATTTCAAGGATATATTATTTGCTTATGTTCCCCACCTTAGGTTTCATAATGGCATAGAGCAGAATCTTTCTGGTTTATCACTGACTCTGCACCACCTGCAGAAGGGTGCCTGTATGCTACAAACATGCAAGTATTTACTGCATTAAGTTGTGCTTAAATAATTTTTATTAAAAAGTTAATATTTTAAAAGAAAATTCATAAAGATCATCTTTTGCTTGAGAACTATTTATACAACTGGCCAAGATTAGTTTATCTGGCTCAATTTTTTTTTTAATTTACTTTAATTTTATTTTTTTCCATTTGTTTTTATTAGTCGGAGGCTAATTACTTTACATCATTGCAGTGGTTTTTGTCATACATTGAAATGAATTAGCCATGGATTTACATGTATTCCCCATCCCGGTCCCCCCTCCCACCTCCCTCTCCACCTGATCCCTCTGGCTCAATTTTAAAAGACAGTAATATTACCATAGGGCTTCCCAGGTGGCGCTAGTGGTAAAGAACCTGCCTGCCAATGTAGGAAATGTAAGAGACGTGGGTTCAATCCCTGGGTCGGGAAGATCTCCTGGAGGAGGTCATGGCAACCCACTCCAGTATTCTTTCCTGGAGAATCCTATGGACATAGGAGCCTGGCGGGCTATGGTCCATAGGGTCACAAAGAGTCCAACATGACTGAAGCAACTTAGCGTGCATACAAGCACAATATTACCATGAAAGAAATAAATAGATTAAGATCATGCAACTCAACTGAAAAAATTATATCAAACATTTGGAAATTAAATGTCCTAAGCATGTACAACATATTGCTCAATAATTGTACTCCCAAGAAGCTAGATGTATGAAATAATAAAAGGCAAAAACAGCTTTAAGAACAAAATGTTCATTGCTATTGTTATTTATTATAGAAAAAATGTACACAAGCTAAGAGTCACACAAAACGAGATTCATTTAAAAAAAAATAATATGGCAGATCAACTTGATGTAATATTTTACAGCCAAAAGATGATTATCAAAATAATATAATAGCTCTTAAAATGTTTTTTTAATTAACCTTCCTGCTATAACTAGATAACAAAGCTCAATTAATATTTTTCACTTTATTTTAAATCATGGGAGAAAGGTGACAAGCCAACAAGAAATTACCAGGCCAAAAGTAAAGGAAAAAGAGAGGTAACAGTTGAAATGTGGCTTTTTTCCTGAAAGCATTTGTCAATCCTTAAAATTTTGAACCTGAAATTAGAAAGCCTTTTGGGCAAGAAATACAGAAAATAAAGCTTAGAGCCTACAAAAGGCTGAGAGTCTCAGGAGAAACTTGTCACAACATGTTGGGACTTCACACCCAGAGTAAATATAAACTAGGAGGAAAATATCTTACACAGAATGACACCCTAAGTAGGGTAGCAAGAGTACCAGAGAATTATAAGCCTTAATATAGTTGAACTCAGGAACTTAGCAGAAGCAAATACAAATCCTCTCTAGATAAAAGTACCTTCCTTGCAAGTCTAAACTTATTCGCACAAATAGTTGGTCAAATATAATGCCCAACACAAACACAAAACTCACAAAGAAACCAGACTCTATAACTAGGCAAAGGAAACAAATTCACAAAGATTTTAGATACTGAACAACAATGCTGACTATAGATAAAGGAAAACACAAATTTGGAGATCTCTGTAGAGAATAAGAAATCACAAAAAGGGCTATAATAAGTTTGTAAAAGAATCTAAAAGAATTCTAGAAATAAAACATACAGTAACTGAAATTAAAACCCCAAAGGTGTGGGTGAACACTTTCAGGTACTAAGATGGTGGCACACCCTGCAAGGGAATGGAAGCTCCCCACCACCCCATTCCACCCAAACTTTGACCTGTGCATCTCTTCCATTTGGCTGTTCCTGGAGGAGGAGAAGGCCATGTGAAGGCAGGAACAGAGGTTGGAGTAATGCAGCCATAAGCTAAGGAACACTTAGAGCCACCAGAAGCTGAAAGTGGCAAGGAAGGATTCTCCCCTAGGGCCTTCAGAGAGAGCATCCTCTTAAAGACACTTCAACTTGGACTTCAGGCTTTCAAATTCTGACACAATAAATGTCTGTTGTTTCAAGACAAAAACAAATACACACATGCCCCCAAAGTCAAATCCCTGCTCTAAAGTTATAGCTTGCAGCCTTGGCTACACATTGGAAACACCTGGCAGAGGTTAAAACAAAAAACAAGCAAGCAAAAATCCACTTGTTACCATGCTTCAACTCAGATTACTTGAATTAGAATCTTAAGGGGTAAGGCCCAGGAGTCAGTTCCTTAAAATGCTATGTATTCAAGTTTGGGATCCATTACTCTGAATCAGGAATGGGTAAATGGTGGCTCAAAGGCCGAATCTGGTCTGCCACTTGTTTCCGTAAATAAAGTTTTATTGGAATTCACATACACAAAACCCAAAACCCACCCAGTTTAGTAGATCGCATGCTGATGAAAAGAGAATTTTCAAATTAGAAAAAGAAAAACAATAAAGATCAGACAGCTGGATCATCGAAAAAGCAAGAGAGTTCCAGAAAAAACATCTATTTCTGCTTTACTGACTACGCCAAAGCCTTCAACTGTGTGGATCACAATAAACTGTGGAAAATTCTGAAAGAGATGGGAATACCAGACCACCTGATCTGCCTCTTGAGAAACCTGTATGCAGGTCAGGAAGCAACAGTTAGAACTGGACATGGAACAACAGACTGGTTCCAAATAGGAAAAGGAGGACATCAAGGCTGTATATTGTCACCCTGTTTATTTAACTTATATGCAGAGTACATCATGAGAAATGCTGGGCTGGATGAAGCACAAGCTGGAATCAAGATTGCCAGGAGAAATATCAATAACCTCAGCTATGCAGATGACACCACCCTTATGGCAGAAAGTAAAGAGGAACTAAAAAGCCTCTTGAGAGTGAGAGGAGAGTGAAAAAGTTGGTTTAGAGCTCAACATTCAGAAAACTAAGATCATGGCATCTGGTCCCATCACCTCATGGGAAATAGATGGGGAGAAAGTGGAAACAGTGTCAGACTTTATTTTGGGGGGCTCCAAAATCACTGCAGAAGGTAATTTCAGCCATGAAATTAAAAGACGCTTACTCCTTGGAAGGAAAGTTATGACCAACCTAGACAGCATATTAAAAAGCAGAGACATTACTTTGCCAACAAAGGTCCATCTAGTCAAGGTTGTGGTTTTTCCAGTGGTCATGTATGGATGTGAGAGTTGGACTGTGAAGAACGCTGAGCACCGAAGAATTGATGCTTTTGAACTGTGGTGTTGGAGAAGACTCTTGAGAGTCCCTTGGACTGCAAGGAGATCCAACTAGTCCATCCTAAAGGAGATCAGTCCTGGGTGTTCATTGGAAGGACTGATGCTGAAGCTGAAACTCCAATACTTTGGCCACCTCATGCGAAGAGCTGACTCTTTGGAAAAGACCCGATGCTGGGAGAGATTGGGGGCAGGAGGAGAAGGGGATGACAGAGGACGAGATGGCTGGATGGCATCACCGACTCGATGGGCATGAGTTTGAGTAAACTCCGGGAGTTGGTGATGGACAGGGAGGCCTGATGTGCTGCGATTCATGGGGTCGCAAAGAGTCGGACACGACTGAGTGACTGAACTGAACTGAACGAAGTAGGGAATAGAAAATCAATGGAGAAAATCAACAAAATAAAAACTCAGTTCTTTGAAGACAGAAGCAAAATGGACAAATTTAGTGAGACTAACCAAGGGGAAAACAAAAGAAAACACAAAAAACAAACGAAAAAGACTCAAAGTAGTAGAATCAGAAATGAAAGAAGGGATATTACCACTGAATTTACAGACAAAAATGGGGATTATAAAGGAACACTATAAACAATTTTATGCCTACAAATTAGATAACCTTGATAAAATGGACAAAATCCTACAAAGACCCAAACTACTGATATAGAGTCAAGAAGAAATAGATAAATGAATAGATCTAATAAAAAATGGAGAGATTGAGTCAATAATTAGAAAACTACCCACAAAGCCCAAACCTGGATGGCTGCACCACTAAATTCCACTAAAAGTTTAAAAAAGAATAAATGCCAATTCTTCACAAACTCCTCTAAAAATTAGAAGAGGACAGAACAGTTCTTAACTCATTGCACTAGGCCAGTATTACCCTGATACCAAAGCCAGAAAAACATATCACAAGACAACTATGGACCAATATCTATTATTGTTGTTGTTTAGTCACTAAGTCATGTCCAACACTTTGTAACTTCATGGACTATAGCCCACCAGGCTCCTCTGTCCATGGAATTTCCCAGGCAAGAATACTGGAGTGGGTTGGCATTTCCTTGTCCAGGAGATCTTCCCAACCCAGGGATCAAATCCTCATCTCTTGCATTGCAGGTAGATGCTTTCCCACTGAGCCACCAGGGAAGCCAAGTATCTATTATGAATGTGGTCAAATTAATACTCAACAAAATACTAACAAACCAAATGCAGAAACATATAAGAACAATGATATACCACCACCAAGTAGGATGCACTTGCAATGAATTATCATGAAATGAAATTAACGGACTTCCCTCGTGGTCCAGTGGTTAAGAATCCGCTTTGCAATGCAAGGGATGTGGGTTTGATCCCTAGTTGGGGAACTAAGATCCCACATGCCTTTGAGCTACTAAGCACGTGAACCCCAACTATTGTGTCTGTGTACCACAATTAGAGAGTTCATGGGCTGCAACAAAATATCCCCATGACACAATGAGGATCCCATGGGCCGCAACTAACACTTGGTGCAGCCAAATTAATTAACTTAAAAAGAGAAAAAATGACATTAAGAAAACAACTTCATTTACAATTGCGTCCAGAAGAATAAAGTATTCAGGAATATATTTAATGAAAGAAGTACAAAAATTATACTCTGAAAGCTACAAAACACTGTTGAAAGATATTAGAGAAGGCTTATAATTGGAAAAATAACACATGTTCATAGATCAGAAGATTGAACCTTGTTAAGACAATAATATTCCCCGATCTGATCTATAGATTCAATGCAATCCCACTCCCATCTGGCTTTTTTGTAAAAATTGGCAAGCTCCTTGTAAAATTTGAATGGACTTGTAAGGGACCTAGAATAGTCGAATAGTCTTGAGAAGGAAAAACAAAGTGGGAGTCATACTTCCAGATTTTAATTTTTTAATTTTTATTTTATATCACACTGTAGGTGATTTACAATGTTGTATTAGTTTCAGGTGTACAGCAAAATGATTCAGCTATACATATACCTATTCTTTTTCAGATTCTTTTCCTATGTAAATTATTACAAAATACTGAGTAGAGTTCACTGTATTATACAGTAGGTCCTTGTTGATTATCTAGTTTATACATAGTAGTGTATATGTGTTAATCCCAACCTCCTAATTTATCCTTCTTGATTTCAAATCTTACAACAAAGTAGCAGTAATTTAGACATTGTGGTACTAGCACAAGGACAGACATAAAGATGAATGGACTAGAACTGAGAGTCCAGAAAAAAACCCATATGTCTACAGTCAACCAACTTTCAACAAGAATGTCAAAACCATCCAAGAAGGAAAGAATAGTCTTTTCAACAAATGGTCCTGGGACAAATGAATAGCCATATTCAAAAGAAAGAAGTTATATCCCTTCCTAATATCATATATAAAAATTAACTGAAAAGGTGAAAGTGAAAGTGTTAGTTGCTCAGTTGTGTCTGACTCTAGGCAACTTTATCCACGGAATTCTCCAGGCAAGAATACTGGAGTGGGTTGCCATTCTCTTCTCCAGGGAATCTTCCCGACCCAGGGATCAACATGGGTCTCTTGCATTGCATGCAGATTCTTTACCATGTGAGCCTCCAGGGAAGCCAAGGACCTAAAAGTAAGAGCTAGAACTATAAAACGCTTAGCAGAAAATAAAGGGTAACTCTCCATAACCTAAGATTTGGCAAAGGATTCTTAGATATGATACCAAAATTATGAGCAACAAAAGAAAAAATAAACTGGACTTCTCCAAGACAAAAAACTTCTGTTCTTCAAAGAGTATCAAAAAGAATATGGAGAATTCCCTGGGAGTCCAGTGGTCAGGACTCTGAGGTCTCACTGCCAAGGTCTCAGTTTCAATTCCTGGTCGGGGAACTAAGATTCCACCAGTCATTGCCAATATATAAATAGGGATACTTAAAAATACATGTCTGAAAAGACAACCCCCAGATGAAGGGGCATATTTGCAAATCATATATCTGATTTGGCTCAGGGGCTATGTTCAGAAACATAAAGAAAACCTACAACTCAATAATTAAACAATTTAAAAAATGGGCAAAAGATCTGACTAGCCATTTCTCCCAAAAAGACAAATGGCCAACAAATACACAAAAAGACACTAAATCTGTTTAGTCTATAGGGAAATGCAAAAAAAAAAAAAAAAAACCCACAATGAGAATCCACTTCACAGTCACTGAAATGTCTAGTACCAAACTGAGATATTAACAAGTGTTGGAAAATCTATGGAGAAACTGGAACCCAAATACACTGCTGGTGGTAAGGTAAATGGTGCAGTTACTGTGGGAGACAGTCTGACTGTTTCTCATGTTTCTTAAATGATTAAACATAGAAGTTAGCACATGATCCGGTAAATTCATTCTTAGGTATATGCCAAAGGGAAATGAAAGCATTCTACACAAAAACTACATAAATGTTTATAGCAGCATTATTCATAATAGCCAAAAGGCAGCAATATGTCCATCAGTGGATAAATACATCAATAAAATATAGTAAACCTATATTATGGAATATTATTCAATTACAAAAAGGAATGAAACACTGATACATCTACAACATAGATAAACTTTGAAAACATTAGGCTAAGTGAAAGAAGTCAGTCACAAAAGACCCCATGTTCTCTGATTCTATTTATATGAAATGTTCAGAACAAGGAAACCAATACAGAAAGTAGATTAGTGATTGCTTAGGTCTGGGAGTGGGAGACAGGGCAACAGGATATAGCTCAAGGTAGTAAAAATGTTCCAAAATTTACTGTAGGGATGTTCGTGAATAAAACAAAAACAAAAAAACACATAAAATTGTGTACATTAAATAGGTAAATTGTTTGGCATGTGAACTATATCTCAATAAAGGTGTTTTAAAATCTGTAATGAGACACATCCTCAGGGGCCACTTCTACACTTCCATAAATCTAATAGGAAGTGCCTCCTTAGATTTTGCACCCTAGGTTCTTTGCCTTGCTCCATCCTAATCCGGTGTGTGCTCTGTATCTTTCCCCTTATACAAAGAAAACCACTTCTTATTTGTTGTTGTTGTATCCCTTGTCTTAGCAGAGGTTTTACGTAAAGGAGCTAAAAGAAGAAAGTTGGTGCAAGATACTCATTTCCTTTCCTTCCTTTTTTTTTTTTTCTTTGAATACAGCATTCACGAGAATTTATGACAAGCATTTTCGGGAACAATAAGAAAATATTTCTCTTTTCAGAGTGATCACAAGCAGAATGATAGATTTCTTCCAATTTTAAAGTTTTAACACAGGAGGGTACAAGACCTGAGCTCCGCTTGGTGGGGGTGTTTCAAGGAATTGGTAGGATTTAGAAGGGATGGCCATGTGCCTAGACAGAAGCTTTGGGGTTTGTAGCCTCAGTCAAGTTTCCAGGCCATACTTGAATGGTACACAAGGAGAAAGCTGTCAGACTTCAAGACCACTATGACCCTGGACAATATCGATGTTAGCAGAAACCTTGATGATCTAGAGCTATCTGCTCTTCCTCTTTCCCCAGTATCATTTAAAGCCTGGGCTGGAGATGGGAGACTCTGATATCGATGAAAATTTAATTTCTTGCTACCCTAACCAAAAGAGAGCTTTGAGTTAAAAAATCAGAGTTAAAAAAATTAAATTTTTTAAAACTATAAATAAAGGGTGTATATTAGGACCAAGAGAGATATTCTCTTCCATAACCACAGAGTTGTCACATTTAGCAAATAAAAATACAGGATACTGAGCAAATTCCAACAGAACTGAAAGCTTCTGAGCTTCCCTGACTAGGAAAACTATTATACACCCTCTTCTGGACACACTTAGATACTGTTCTTGGATTTGATGAGTTCTGGGTCCTCTTGGTTACCCTTCAAATCCTAAGCAACAAGTTGGAGATGTTGGGCACAGTTTCTGGTAACTAGTTTATGTCTGTCATGATCTTGCTGATAAAAATGGGGACTAGTTGATTCTGGTATTGAATTAAAACTTGCATTTCTCCCATCCTTTATACTTGCCCTATACAGTTTCACCTCTTGAAAGTTCTGTTGACTCAGTAGTGTTTCTCAGAATTGAATTAGGGTTGTCTTATAAAAACCACTGCTTAATCACATTTAATATATATACAAATCATCATTGGATCTTGTTAAAATGCAGATTCTGATTCAATAGAATTGGGATGGGCCTTGAAACTTTTTATTTCTTATTAAGCTCCCAGAGGACTAACAGACTGGTCCTCCTATCACACTTTGAGTAGCAGGATTATGACCACTTACGTCACAATCAATAGGTATTTGTTAAATATGCAAGTACCTAGGCCCTATCCCAATGTACTGATTCAGAGTCTCTGGGGCACTGTCCCAGAGGACAAACTCCTAGGGAGACCCTGCCCTCTACCGTTTTCTCTACTTACTAATTTTTTGTCCTTTAAAGCCCATTGCTAGTCCCTTCTGCCACTTGATGCTCTTACCGACTACCTCACACTCTTAAATTCTTAACAGTTGTCTACTGCAAGCACTTGGTGTTTATCATGAGCTCTTTTCTTGTATACATATGGTCTTCCCAGACAGATTTCATTCTTATTTTCACTTTTTTTATTTTTTTAAATGAACAATTTTATTATATACTTTCTCTTAGCCTCAGCCCCTAGCATAAAACTTCACAGACAGTACATGTTTACTTAACGTTCATCATAGACAATAATAGTGATGATAGCGAATGATGAATTTTTCTCCAGGACTCATGTGTATTTCCCAGGCCTAATATGAATAAAAGAACCTGCTGATTCTGTAAAGGAAATACTTAACTGACTAGCAAAAACTGTAATTCACAACTATGGCACACTATTTTTCAGGGATGGGTACTACAATCCTTTTATACCTTGGTATTTGGAATTTTATTATGGTAAATGACATTTTTAAAGGAAAGTAATTCTCTGAATTTATTATATCTTTTATCTGTGAACCTCCAAGTATTTTAAAGCCATTTAAGTTACTGCAGCCAAGGTGTAAATACTATTACACTCTCCTTGCAAAAAACTTACGAGAGAAAGAGTCACTTGGTTAAAATCATAGAGCCACTGTTTAAGAAGCTACACCAAGAGACTCAGGAGCAGCTGTGTGTGACAGGCAAGCACTTGCCAGCATCTCCCACACCTGTTTTGTGACTTGAAAGGTGAACATTCTGTAGAAGAGAAGAGGACAAAATAAGGAGAAATTTAAGACTATTTCTTTTCAATCTTTCTCCTTGCTCCATATTCCTATTGCCAGTGCTCTTTGCACGCTAACGCTAATTCATTCTTGTTAAATGCTGACACATCTTCCCTCTTTCACAACTTGGTTGTTTTTTTTTTCCCCCGGTTATCTTGTTCTCCCTACCTCCTAGTCCACTGTAGCAGCAGAGCAAAATGATCTGCCACCTGAGACTGAAATGAGGTTGGGTTGCTCGTTCGACTACTTTTGAATTCCGCCTCTTTGAAAGAGTCAGTTCACTCAGAGGCAGCTTCCTCTTTGTGCGTAAAATGAGAATGGATCACCTCCTTTTCACTCCGTCACACGATGGTTTAGACCACAGAAGGCGATTCGTAAACTGTAAAGCACTGAATATATATCAGCTATGCCCTTCCTGCACCTGCCCTTGTTTAATCTAATTGAAGCCCAGGGACAAAACTGCAGTGGCCCTAACGCGGACTGGGCGTTTCTATAGGGAACAGCCTAGAGGTGTAGCTTTTTTCCTTTGAGAAAACGCAGGGCAAGGAGCTGCTGGGAGTTGTAGTCTGCGGTGGTCTTTACAAGCCTCGAGGGGGAGAGAAAAAAAAAGAACTACAACTCCCGTGACGCCATGCGGGGCCAGCCCTCGCACTCTTCCGCCAGGCGCGCTCCCCAAGACGAAACAGGAGGGGCTCTTCGCGCGCCATGGGGATTCACAAAAGCGAGCTCTGAGACGGGCGCGTTGTGGTGGATATGGCGTCTGATGCAGAAAAGGAGACGCGTGGGGGTGGGTGGGGATTGTAACAAGAACAAGACACGTGTAAAAAGGCAAATTAAGAAATAAAATGGTCCTGTCCCTATTCCTCACCCTGCAGCAGGGTACTAACTCGCGCCGCTGGGAAGGTGTCGGGAGCGCGCTTCCCGGCTCGCGCCTCGAGTCCCGGGAGCTTAAATCGGCTGGGAAGGGGCGGGGCCAGAGGCGCGAGGGCGGGGCCTAAAGCTGCGAGGGCGGCGGTAGCGGCGGCGGCCACGACCCAGACATCTGGGACTGTTTTTGTTCTCTGGAGGTGGGACCGCCTCAGTCCGTTCGCCCAGAGAGACCAGGAGCTCGTCTAGTGGGAAGTAGGCGCCCGCGTCCCTCCTCTCTCCTGTTTCCTCAAAGCTGCGGCAGGACCTGGCACAAAAGTCCTGCGGTTGGTCTCCGATGCCTTTCAGTGAGGAGGGGGCGTCGAGATCCCGGTGAGCGCACGTCAAGCTCCTCCAGCTCTGTGTCTTGGCTGGATCCCCAGTCACGCACCCCAGACTGGCTGCCATGACTGAAAACGCAGAGGGGGACCTGAACTCCAACCTGCTCCACGCCCCCTATCACACTGGGGACCCTCAGCTAGACACAGCCATCGGGCAGTGGCTCCGTTGGGATAAGGTGGGTACCTGGTCGGCAGGGCATCCTCCCCCTCCTCCTGCACGCCCTCCCACACCGTGTACGCCCTTGCCCGTCCCCACCTGGTGCTCGGCAGGCTGTGGGGGGAGATGGCTCAGGCCATGCGGCGGGAGCTAGCGGAGCTGGGCGTTGCCACCCACCTATGCCTGGGCTGCCTCCCTGGGGCCATCTGAGCTGGGAAAGGACGCCTGTAGTCGCTTCCTTTTGCAAGGCGAGAAATTGCTACCTTCCTTCCTCCTCCCCCCGTCCCGCCCCCCTTCAAGTGTATATCGTGTCTCTTTTCTCCAAAAAAAAAAAAAAAAAATCATCATGATTATAAGTTATACCCTTACTAGAGAGATTTCCTTTCCCCTTTCTTCTCCCTTGACTTCCTTCTCTGCAAATCTGAAAGTGGGTGTTCTTTGTTTTTTTTCCACCTTCTGGGACGATATCTAACCACTGTCTGCTTTAGCGCTGGTCCTTTAGCGCTTTACCTTACGTCGCTAGGTAGTCGCTGGTCTTTTATCGCTCCCGCTCCCGTGTATTCTCTAATAACACCTTTTGCTCTTGAGAAAGATAAGGGTTCTCTTTTTTCCGCTGTCCAGAAGTTATTTTCTGAAGGTGTCCTCTTCCAAAAATCATGTTTTCCAGGTTTCATGCGATGATACAGACTTGTATATTCCTCCTCTGTTCCCCGACCCGTACTCTCTCCAAATTGTTGCGGTGTTTTCATCTTACGGAGGCATAGGGGATGGATATATGAGAGCTAGAATTAAAATGCAGCCATCTCACTTGTAAAAGAGGCCCTTAGCTCCAAAAGAGGAAGATGATCCAAGCTTTCGCTTTGTCGAGGATATTAAATGCATTTGTTGAAGTAGAGACGGCAACGTATTTTAAATAGAATTAATAATACTGAATAAAAGAATTAATGTGGTCATATGTGAAATCATGTTATTCAGCTTCCTAAAGGATTATTAGCCTTCTGAAGAGGTTTTATTTTCACTTTGTTCAGTCATTCATGCATTCAGCAAAAAATATCAATTGAGCATTGGGTAATGTTTCGGGGCCTGTTGGGTCCAGGGTATGCTAGTGGTGAGGAGGCTAGAAAGGGTTCCTACCCTCAAAAAGCCATCAGTCAGCAAATAAGGAAGACCAACAAATAAGCAATGACTTGTTTAGTATTACGTGGTCATATGTATCTTGGACATTCTGATTCTTCCTCTGGAGTCTAAACCAGTGCATTTCAAACTCTTGAAGTTCATGCAGAGCCCCTGGAGATCTTTAAATGCATATTGTGATTTATGAAGCCTGGGGTGTGGTGTGAGATTCTGCTTCATAATGAACTCCCAAGTGATACCAATGCTGCTGGTCTGTGGACCACACTTTGGGTGCAAGGCTCCAGAATGTTCTGAATGAGCTACTAGAGAGCTAACACCCTTTTTGTAGGATTTGCCCATTTATACAAAAAATACATATGTACACACACCTTTTTCAGTCATATGCAAAATCTGTGGTATCCCATTGATTACAAGGATGTGAAAAATGCAAATAACTTTAAATCCATTTTGCCAGTTTTTATTATTGCCTGCTGTGAATATAGTTCTTTGTTGTGAAAGGATACAAAAGAAGTGAAGATTTACAAATTACTCTTCTGTTTTTGGTTCATTAGGGAGGAGGAAGCCTAGTAGGAAAAAAAAGCTAAGGCTTAGCATACTGTGAAATGATATATACTGTAAACTGATCATATATATCTCTTCGGCAGAGAAATCTAAATTACAAATGAATGTTATCTTTATAGGTTTAATATAGTTAATTGCTATTGTTTAAAGCCATCTGCTGTCAGTAAAGAAATGTGATTTTACTTGTGTCTCTGTGAAGTGAAAGGAAGATGTATGATATTCAAAGACACTTGTAGAATTCCAATACAATTAAACTTACTGATAACTATTATGTGTGTCAAAGCCTTTGGCCCTTCAACAATAGGAGTTTGTTTCATTGTCACGGGTGAAATCTTTCGTTCTATTTAGGTGCCAATTTTGACTATACTTTTCCTAATGGATCTCTTGACTTGATTATTTTTAAAAATATTGGCTGAGTGAATTAAGATTATTTGTCCATGCTGTACCTAGATATTGTTGGGTATACTGAAATGTGAAAAGATTATGAAATACATATACATGTAAAAAGATAATGCTGGGATGGTGTTGGTGGCAATTTAATGGTTTATAGGCAGTCAGGTTTTATAGGAGGTTTAAAAGTAAGTGACCTGTGGACTGGGATAGTCAAGGAAGATAATATGAAGATGGGATACATATAAAAAGAATGGGGAGAGCCCTCACCAAAAGTGGAAGAGAAATTAATTTATATTTAAAGGGCCTTCTATATACAAGGTACGGACTGAAAACCTGTGGGAGACACAAAGATTAATTAGATATGGATCATATCTTCAAAGAACATAGAAGGGAATATAAAACAAAAGCTTACAAATATAATACAGGGAGCAAGTAACAAGTGCTTTTAACAGATTTAAATAAGTTTAATAATTATTTAATAAAAATAATATTTACTTAACCAATTCCTCTCTAAATGGGAAAAATGCTTTTAATTAGTAAGGAAAGATACATGTATTGTAGATTGATAGTATAGGTAAGCTAGGCTATGGTATCCCAGGGCACTGAAATGTGGAGTGCAGAAATGTGAAACAATAGTTTGGATTTACAACATTTATTGCATTACATGTTGGTGATGACATGTGTGGTCTTCCAGCATAGAGAAAGTGAGGTAATACCTGATTAATACCTATTTATTTTTTATAGTGGAAAAAAGAACCTACCAAATGCCCTGATCCTTGATGACTCTGGTGAGATACATAGTACTAAGTCATAAGTTGAACTAAAAGCCATTTGTTACTTGCCCAGGTCACCAGTATTGCTAGTTTTAGTCATGGTGGGTGGTGTTCTTTGAAATTTCTTCATAAAACAGGTGTTATCTGTGCTAAACCCTTCAGAATTAGTTAAAATTTAGACTTGTCAGCATTGAGAGGAGGAATATTCCAAGTAGAGATAAAAACAGTAATGTGTGTACTTAGAAAATTTGTTTCTGCAGTAGCTTAGGGTACATAGAAACTGTTGGAAAGGCATGTAGACCAGGTCATAGAAAGGCATTAGTATGTGGTTAGTGGCCTTGAGTAAAGGTATATGAAAATGTTGAAATAAAAATAGTGCAATAAGACAGGGTGTTTATTGGGGAGGTCCCAGGTACCCCTTGCTGTTGTTATGGAGTGACATTCTTCTGCTCTGTTTACTCTAGTCCAGGATCTGACCCTTGGTTCTTATGCCTTCAGACTAATTTGTTAGTCTCTCTTGCCTCAGGATGGACTCAGGCTGCTCAAGGTCACAGTAACTGATGTCAGAATTCAGAAAGCTGTTTTATTAATTTATGGTACAGATGTAATATAGATGAATTTGTCTCAGTCAGGCCATTTTCTCGATGCACCATAAGGGAAGTGAAAGAATCTGAAGATTTGCAGTGATTATGAAATCAAATCACAAGGAGTCAGAAATATGGCATAAATGTTTAACAGCATTAGCCTATAATAAGTAAATGCATCCATCTCTCTGATAGAACTGTCCTACCACTGGAATCCAAAAAGTCTGTGGATCAAAGTGTTCCTCCTCCAGCCAATGCACAGATGATGCTGCTACAGTGCTCCCCACTTCTATCTTTTAGAGCTAAGGCCCCCACTTCCTTCCTAATACTTTCATACATTCTATCAAATTACAGACAAGTCTTGCTGGCTAAAAGTTAGGTTCTCTATAAATATGACAACTCTCTCCTGTTTTTGATATACTGTAAATTTTACCATTTTTGAAAACAGTCTTATCAAAGACTTTAAGCCCTGTCCAAGTTTGGGTGTGTAAATGTGGGTAGGGAGTGGGATGGGACCCCGGGCAGAGCCGCTCAGCCAGCTGTAGTGGCAACAACTATATACGTATTGACAGCAGTGTGGAGGCAGGAATTGGCCATGGCATTTTGAAAAATAATGAATAGAGTACTGTGGTCTCTGAAGGTAGGTTTATGTTGAGAAAGAGTAGAATGTAAAGATAGATTAATTAGGTTACGGTTATGAAATGCCTGAATATAGAAATAAAAGACTTCATCCTAAAGTCAGTAATTTTTGAACATCTAGCAATGAAAGTTTTTAAGCAAAATGTAGCCCGCATTTCTTTAAAAGTGGTGAATGGATTTCCTTTTAAATCATCATCATGTGATGGAAAACACACCCATGCAGCACCTCTACAGAGGTTGTCTAGTCCAGTTTCATTGTGCAGAGACCCAAAGAAGTGGAAATTATCAGTGGTGGTGGATAGAACGTGAATCAGAACTTGAATCTGCCACCTAGTTCAATATAGTTTTTATAATGGTTTAGTCACTAAGTCGTGTCTGACTCTTGTGACCCCCACGGACTGCCAGGCTCCTTTGTCTATCGGATTCTCCAGGCAAGAATACTGGAGTGGGTTGCTATTTTTTTCTCCATTTTTTTTATAATACTAAGCTATATTACATTTTTTGTTAACCTTTTTCTAATACTTTACATAATTTGGCATTTGATCAATGAAGAATACTTATCACCTTGTTAATTTTGGAAAATATTAGTGGTTATTACTTGAATTTATTTGTGTTGTGTTTCAAACCTTGATGATCTAAATAATTTGATATTCACAGCAACCCTGTATGGTAGGCAGGTTAGGTGTGAAAGTGAAGTCGCTCAGTCATGTCCGACTCTTTGCGACCCCATGGACTATAGTCTATCAGGCTCCTCCGTCCATGGGATTTTCCAGGCAGTAGTACTGGAGTGGGGTGCCATTTCCTTCTCCAAGGTTAGGTGTAGTTATCCCCAATTTCACAACTAAAGAAACTTAGTTTCAGACAAGGAAAATGACCTGCTCAAGGACATATGGCTTTTAAGTGGTAGACTTGGAACTAAACCTGGGATATCTGATCTTTACTCTAGCTTTCTTATCACTGTACTAGACTCTGTAACTGGAATGTTTAATAGATGTTAGTGACATCATAAAGCAAGTTTCAAGGACCTCATTAAAACCATTTTATTGGTTTTTATAAAAGCTGAAGTAGACCATAATATTCTGCAGAATAAATTGCCATGGATTTTTTTTTTAAAGAGCTGAATTTGCTGCTTAACAGTTGCTTTGGTTTCCTTGGCAACAACATTCTCCCTCTGTCCAAGACATTTAGTATGTAGAAATAAGGGTTTGGAGAGATATATATATATGTGTGTGTGTGTGTGTATAATATATATGTAAGTATGTGTGTGTATATATGTGTGTATGTATACACACACACACACATTTATTTTTTCCTTTTATATATTTCCAAATTTCTTACCTTTGCTCTTTAGTTTCTACAATTTTATTTTTAAATTAATTTTTATTATTTCAAAGAAATACATGCTTATGGTTTTTTAAAAATAGTAAAAAGAGATTATAATAGAAAGCAGTGTTCCTACTTGCCTGTTCTCATCCTCAGTTTGCTCCTTAGAACCCATTTTTGACTTCTTAGTTATTGTCATGACCATAAAAGCTAGTACCACTATTCCTTGATTTATTTTACATATTATCTGTAAGATACATGCTGTGAAAAATGATTGCTCACTCACACTGTTCTCTGTCCTGACTAAATTACATTATGCCATTAGTTATTCTTTTGAAAACTTAAATAGTTAGTGCTAACAAAGTCTCCAGGACCATAAGCCCATCTCACAAACACAGAGCTCCCGATTAGCCATTCTCTTTGAGAAGAGATTAGCAGAAAACATGCCTATGTATTAAAAACCAGAGAAAACCCAAACCAGCTTCCAAGAAAAATTGGTGGATATCAATGACTTACCAAGGATCAAATTATGTAAAGAAAACAAGCAGCATGAAGAGTAAAAACAAAGCAACAGACCCAGAAAAGAACCAAGGTAAGGGAACATAACAACTTAAAATCAATTTTAAAAGGTAATTATTCTATCAAATAAAGAAAGATGCTATGTAAAAGGAACAGGAAAGAAGAATGAGCTCTTGGAAGTTAGGGGGGCAAAAAACTGAATCCCTCCACCCCCTGCCAAATGCAGTAGAAAATATAAAAGTTTAAGTTGAAGAAACCTATAGCAAAAGGAAATAGAAAATATGAGAGAAGCTGACAAGAAGGAACCACCCCAGGAGTCCATTGTCAAGAAATCACAGATAACAAATGTGCACTAGTTCGACACTGGGCTTTAAAGAAATGTATCTTAAAAAAGAATTCTATGTCTGTGCCTTAAAAGAGAGCTGGAAGATGTTAATGATAATGATGAAGATGGCATGTTATTTCTGGCAACAGCAACTTCAAAAAGAAGAAAAGCAGTTAACCACAGATGGAAGAAAGGGAGGAAGGGGAGGAGGGAGGGCAGGGAGGAAGGAAGGCAGACATACTTGAATAAGCAAGTTATGGTTCAAAAGTGAAGCAAACTGAAATAGGGTGTGGTTTTTGAAGAATTAATTGGTGGAGCTTAAGGGAAAAAAAAAATCCATTTTATCTCAGCACCTTCAGGCGACTCAAGGTGAGCCTGGAAAGATGAAATTTTATCCCGGGGTCTGTCGTGAACAATATGTAGATAATCTTAACCTCATACTTGCAGTATTTTCAGTTTTGAGGATCAATCTGAAGACAAAACAGAAAATTTTAATTTTTATTGTGGTTAAAAACATATAAAATTTACTGTCTTCACTGTTTTTAAGTGTGCAGTTAAATAGCATTAATCAGATTCTCATTTTTATGAAACAGATCTCCAGAACGTTTTTGTCTTGTGAATCTGAAACTCTATACTCATTAAAGAAGTCCCCTTACCTCCATTCCCTCTAGCCCCAAAACAGTGTTAACAACAGGGGAAAGAGGTCGGGTAGGAGGGTCTGAGAGAACTCCCTGTACCACCTGTTCAATTTTTTGTAAACCCAAAGTTTTTCTAAAAATTCAAGTCTTTGATTAAAAAAATAATACTTGAAAGGGAAAGGATTCTTATTTGAAAGCACCCTCTTCTTTTCCATCTGAAAATGTCAAAATAGGTAGACTGACTACTTCTTCCTTTTATTTAGGGTCTTCTTTGCCCTGTTTCTTCTTTCAAAAAAGATTTTTGTTTAGTTCCTTTATGTTTTCTACAAGGCCATTAGAAGTCTGTTTGGTATTATCTTTAATCTAGAATTATTTTTTCCCCATCTCTTCCTTTCCTCCTATTTGAAAAATCAGAGAGCCAAGAGAAGCTAACGAAAAGGAATTTGTCTTTGTTTGGCTCTTCCAGATTATACTTACAAAAGTGAAAGTGTTAGTTGCTCTGTAGTGTCTGACTCTTTACAAACCCATGGACTGCAGGCCACCAGGCTCCTCTGTCCATGGGGTTTCCCAGGTAAGAATACTGGAGTGGGTTGCCATTTCCTCCTCCCCGGGTATCTTCCCGACCCAGGGATTGAACCCAGATCTCTCACATTGCAGGCAGATTCTTTGCCATCTGAGCCACCAGGGAAGTCACGGGAAAGTAGTAGTTGTTAGTCATGTCTGACTCTGCGACCCCTGGACAGACTGTAGCCGACCAGGCTCCTCTGTCCTCGGACTTCTCCAGGCAAGAATACTGGAGTGGGTAACCATTCCCTTCTCTAGGGAGTATTCCTGACCAAGGGATTGAACCCAGGTCTCCCACATTGCAGGCAAATTCTTTACTGTCTGAGCCATGACTGGGACTGCCACAACAAGAGAAGCCTATGCTTATAAGATACATTAAATTAACCAAAGAATGTAAATGTTATTAAATTCCACTAACTTAGATTTTCATGGTTTCTCCCTGGACAGTCTAAATTTGATTTATCTATCCTTGTGGGAAGACAGTGTGTTTTGCTTATTTAGTTATTTTTATTTATTTCATATGTCTGTTCTATATTTTAGAAACACTTTTTCACCCAAATAAAAGGTTGGGTAGTAATTTAGTGTAGATTTTGCTAAAGGAGTATTTTTTTCCATTAGTTACTCTATGCATTATTGCTAATTAGTACTGAAGCTGCTGCCCTCTGGTGTTGGGAGTTAATGAAGAAAATGATTAATGCTGATGGAAAGGATACAGATAGTGTATCCAGGCTTGCATAGGATCTCTTATACCAAGTAATTTAATGAGCACTATATCTTACCAAAAAAAACTATGAAAATGGTCTTATTGAATGCTCAAAAGAGTATGAAAATTATAATGTAAATGAAAAATACTGTGCTTCTTAGATGCAAAGTCATCTTAGCTTTCAGCTCAGCAGACTTTGTTAGAAAATCTTTTCAGTGTAAATGGTAGTTTTGTGGTTTCTGCTTCAGAATTTTCTCATGTAATTTTCCCTCTGAAATATTTCATTATTTATTGTGGGTAAAAACTATCAAAAACCTAAATGCCCACCAATCAGAGAAAGGATACATAAGCTAGAACTCTGCAGAAGTTGAAAACCTATCAGGGAAATTAAACTGAACAGGGGACATGCAATAACAATGAAGAGATTTTTTAAATTGAGGTATAGTTGGTATACAATGTTATATGTCACGTGTACAGCATAGTCATTCAAAATTTTTACAAATTATATTCCATTTGAAGTTATAAAACATTGGCTCTATTTCCTGTGATGTACAATGTATCCTTGTAGTTTATTTTATACATAGTTGTACCTCTTAGTCACCTACCTCTATTTTGCCCCTCCTTACTTTCCTCTCCCCATGGGTTTTTCTCTGTATCTGTGAGTCTGTTTCTGTTTTGTTATATTCATTCATTTTATTTTCTGTATTCCACATATAAATGATCACATACAGTATTTGTCTTTCTCAGTCTTATTTTATTAAACACAATACCCTCCAGGTCCATCCATGTTGTTGAAAATGGCAAAATTTCATTATTTTTTATGGGTAAGTACTTTTGCATTGTGTGTGTATGTGTGTATTACATCTTTATCCGTTCACCTGTTAATGGACACTTCCATAGCTTGGGTATTGGAAATCCTGCTGCTATGAACATTCAGTTCAGTTCAATTGCTCAGTCATGTCCAACTCTTCATGACCTCATGGACTGCAGCATGCTAGGCTTCCCTGGCCTTCACCAACTCCTGAAGTTTACTCAAACTCATGTCCATCGAGTCGGTGATGCCATCCAACCATTTCATCCTCTATCGTCCCCTTCTCTTCCCACCTTGAATCTTTCCCAGCATCAGGGTCTTTTACAATGACGCAGTTCTTCACATCAGGTGGCCAAAGTATTGAAGCTTCAGCCTCAGTCCTTCTCATGAATATTCAGTACTGATTCCTCTAGGATTGACTGGTCTTCCACTGTTTGCCCATCTATTTGCCATGAAGTGATGGGACCGGATGCCATAATCTTAATTTTCTGAATGTTGATCTTTAAGCCAACTTTGTCACTCTCTTCTTTCACTTTCATCAAGAGGCTCTTTACTTCTTCTTCACTTTCTGCCATAAGGGTGGTGTCATCTGCATGTCTGAGGTTATTGATATTTCTCCCAGCAATCTTGATTCCAGCCCAGCGTTTCTCATGATGTACTCTGCATATAAGTTAACTAATCAGAGTGATAACATACAGCCTTGGAGTATTCCTTTTCCTATTTGGAACCAGTCTGTTGTTCCATGTCCAGTTCTAAATGTTGCTTCCTATCCTGCATACAGGTTTTTCAAAAGGCAGGTCAGGTTGGTCTGGTATTCCCATCTCCTTCAGAATTTTCCAGTTTATTGTGGTCCACACAGTCAAAGGCTTTGGCATAGTCAATAAAGTAGAAATAGATGTTTTTCTGGAACTCTCTTGCTTTTTTGATGATCCAACAGATGTTGGCAATTTGATCTCTGGCTCATCTGCCTTTTCTGAAACCAGCTTGAACATCTGGAAGTTCATGATTCACATATTGCTGAAGCCTGGCTTGGAGAATTTTAAGCATTACTTTACTAGCATGTGAAATGAGTGCAATTGTGCAGTAGTTTTAGCATTCTTTGGCATTGCCTTTCTTAGGGTTTGGAATGAAAACTGACCTTTTCCAGTCCTGTGGCCACTACTGAGTTTTCCAAATTTGCTGGCATATTGAGTGCAGCACTTTCACAGCATCATCTTTCAGGATTTGAAATAGCTCAACTGGAATTCCATCACCTCCACTAGCTTTGTTCGTCGTGATGCTTCCTAAGGCCCACTTGACTTCACATTCCAGGATGTCTGGCTCTAGGTGAGTGTGAGTGATCACACCATCATGGTTATCTGGGTCGTGAAGATCTTTTTTGTACAGTTCTGTCTGTTCTTGCCACTGCTTCTTAATGTCTTATGTTTCTGTTAGGTCCATACCATTTCTGTCTTTTATTGAGCCCATCTTTGCGTGAAATGTTCCCTTGGTATCTCTAATTTTCTTGAAGAGATCTCTAGTCTTTCCCATTGTTGTTTTCCTCTATTTCTTTGCATTGATCGCTGAGGAAGGCTTTCTTGTCTCCTTGCTATGCTTTGGAACTCTGCATTCAAATGGGTATATCTTTCCTTTTCTCCTTTGCTTTTCGCTTCTCTTCTTTTCACAGCTATTTGTAAGGCCTCCTCAGACAGCCATTTTGCTTTTTTGCATTTCTTTTTTGTGGGATAGTCTTGACTGCTGTTTCCTGTACAATGTCACGAACCTCTGTCCATAGTTCATCAGGCACTCTGTCTATCAGATCTAATCCCTTAAATCTATTTCTCACTTCCACTGTATAGTCATAAGGGATTTGATTTAGGTCATACCTGAATGGTCTACTGGTTTTCCCCAGTTTCTTCAATTTAAGTCTGAATTTGGCAATAAGGATTTCATGATCTGAGCCACAGTCAACTCCTGGTCTTGTTTTTGCTGACTATAGAGCTTCTCCATCTTTGGCTGCAAAGAATATAATCAAGCTGATTTCAGTGTTGACCATCTGGTGATGTCCATGTGTAGAGTCTTCTCTTGTGTTGGGGTTCAATTTGTGTCAGATGCTTTTTCTGCATCTACTGAGAAAATCATGTTTAGTTGTTTTTTTTTTAATTAAAACTTTATTTTTTAAGCAGTTTTAGGTTCACAGCACAATTGAAGGTAAAGTACAGAGAGATATTTCTCATATTCCCCCTACCCTCATTCATGGATAGCTTCCCTCATTATCAACATCCCCCACCAGTGTGGCACGCTTGTTAGAATCGATAAATCTACACTGACACATATTAATCACCCAAAATCCATTGTTTCCAGTATGCTGTTGGGTTTCACCCCACAGACCTTCATGCCTGGTATTTGCCTAGCCTCAAGACTGAAGAAAGAGCTCACAGTCAGCAACAGAGACATCAGTGATTTAATGGACAGGGGCATCGAACATGTCTGAAGCAAGGCCTTGAGCAACACCCCATCATGTATGGCAGATGGCATGCCAGTAGTCTTAGTTATTGGGGAAGGCAGTGTGGGAATTTACCAGTTACAAAGGAAATTGATGTCAGGTTGGCACATCAGTTACCAGGGAAACCAGCAGAGTAGCATCACTGCCCCTTTGATAAACTATCATATTGGAGCTGTTCTGATCTGGAGATTAGAGCAATCACTAGCTGGAGCTGGGGGCAAGTATGTCTCTGTGATTAAGAAGGAAGGTTAATCATTTGAGTAGAGTGTAGGTGAAGCAGGGACTGATTGAATAGGGTGTATTCAGAGAGGAAGAGAACAGCCATCTTGGACAGCCTTATTATACATATGTTTTATTCTTGGTAGTGTAGATTGTATGGGAGTAGTGTAGATTGTATGGGTTTGGATAAATGTGTAATGATCTGTGTCTACCATTATATTATCATACAGAATAATTTCACTATCCTAAGAATCCTCTCTCTCTGCTTAGTTGTGTCCGACTCTTTGTGACCCCATGGACTGTAGCCCACCAGGTTTCTCTGTCCATGGGATTTTCCAGGCAAGAATACTGGAGTGGGTTGCCATTTCCTCCTTCAGGGCATCTTCCTGACCCAGGGATCGAACATGCATCTCCTGCATTGGCAGGTGGACTCTTTACAACTGAACCACCTGGGAAACCCCACAAATCCTTTATGTTCCACCTGTTCGTCACTTCCTCAACCCTCAACCTCTGGCAACCACTGATCCTTTTAGTTTCCACAGTTTTCCCTTTTCCAGAATGTCACATAGTGGGAATCACACAGTATTTAGCCTTTTCAGATTGGCTTCTTTCACTTAGTAATATGCTTTTAAGTTTCCTCCATGTCTTTTCATGGCTTGAGAGCTCATTTCTTTTTGTCACTGAAAAGTAGTCCATTGTCTGGATGTACCATAACATTAAACAGTTTTTTTACTTTGTGATATCATGAATTACAGTGATTTTTGAATGTTGATTCAACTGATATTCCTCAGATAAATACTACTTGGTTGTAATGTATTATTCTTTTTATATATTTTGGTAAGAATCTTTTTGTATATTTGTTAGATTTTTGTATTAGGATTATGCTGGCCTTGTAAAATTAATTGAAATGTTCCCTGCTTTATTTTCTGAAAACCTTTTTGTATGATGGTATTATTTTTTCTTTAAATGTTTGATAAAATTTGACACCTAACCTATCTGGGCCTGAAGCTTTTTGAGAACAAATACAATTTCTTTAATAGATATTGGACTTTGGGGATTTTGTTTCATTAGTTTCAATTTTGGAAAATTAACTTTCCTCAGTTTATTTAGAGTTAATATTATACCGCTTATTGTAAGTTCTTGCAACAGTGTTGGCCCATCTTTTATCATCAATACCACCTCCATCCTTTATCATTTGTATCACTTTTTATAAAAGTGTTATAGTTTTTGCTTTAGTCAATCCTCTGCATTTTAAAGACATTAAGAAGAAAAAACAGTCTGTTTATATTTATCCAGCTTTCTACTATATCCAGTGCTCTTTGTTCTTTCCCCAAAATTCAAGTTTCCAGTTGATATTCCTCCCCTTCAACTTAAAGAATTTCCTTTAGCCTTTATTATAAGACAGATTCACTGGCAATGAATTCTTTTAGTGTTCTTTATACATATGTTAGATTTCTTGGTATTGTCTTGGATAGATCTCTGAGACTCTATAAATTTATTTTTATCTTTTTCTCTTTGTATTTCAGAATAGATCATTTCTATTGATCTGTCTTCTAGTTCATGGACCCTTTCATGTCCATTCTGCTATTAAGACCATTCAGTGAATTTTTAATCTCAGATATTGTATTTTTCAGTTCTAAAATTTCCGTCTGGTTCTTTTCTATAGTTTCTATTTCTTCTGTGAGATGTCTTATCTTTTCCTGCATTTTTCCAAGAGCATTTTTCTTTAAGTCACTGATAATAGCTCTATTAAAATCCTTGTTGGCTAATTCTGACATCTGGATATGTTAGCGTTGGTCACCACTAATTATCTCTGCTCTTGAGAATGCATCGTGTTTCTATAATTCTTCATTTGTCTTGTAATTATGGATTGCATCATGAACATGATGAGTGTTATATTGTGGAGAGCCTAGAATCTGTTTTTCCCCTGGAGAGTGTTTATTTTGTTTATTTTATTATGTAATTAACTTGGTTGAACTCAGACTGTACACTCTGTTTCCTGAGAGGCTTCTCACATCTCAATTTGTTTTTTTATCCTTCAGTTCAGTCAGCTTGGTCGTGTCTGACTCTTTGCGACCCCATGAAACGCAGCACGCCAGGCCTCCCTGTCCATCACCAACTCCCGGAGTTCACCCAAACCCATGTCCATTGAGTCGGTGATGCCATCCAGCCATCTCATCCTCTGTCGTCCCCTTCTCCTGCCCTCAATCTTTCCCAGCATCAGGGTCTTTTCAAATGAGTCAGCTCTTCACATCAGGTGGCCAAAGTAATAGAGTTTCTTAGCTGATATCTGTCCCACACTTATGTAGTAGAGGAGTCAGCTAGAGTTTTGGTAGAGTTTATGGACAGAATGTGGGGCTCTTCCTTTCCAATCTCTCCTTTCTTGGATGTGCACTCCAGTGGGCATGGTTGCCCTGAATCCTGTGCTCTTGTTTCTTCGGGGCATAAGGACCGTAGGATTTCCATTGGTATTTCAGCCACTGCACAAGGCTCTGACTACTGTCTGTTCTCAAAAACCATAAAAACAGGAAACTCATCTGTGCTGGTTCCTTCTCCTAAGTGTTAACTCCCTTTTAGAATCAAATCTGTATTTATTCACTCTCTTGGACTTTAAGGTCTTGTGGATTTTGTTTTTGTTTCTTTGTTTTTTATTTAGTCTAAGAGGTTACAGTTGTTATCTGTGGGAAGGTCAGATATGGTTGGAATTTACTTGGCCATACAGGAAACAGATGGTACATGATATTTTTTATGCCATTTAAAATTATTTCTTTCTGTTCGCTGTTATAGAGAAATACAGTTGTCTTTTGAACATTGACCTTGTATCAAAAAAACTCTTACTATATTCTAGTAATTCTAAAAATTATTTATTCCCTTAGATTTTTTAATGTGCCCAATCATTTCATCTGAAAATTATGTGAGTTTTATTTCTTCTCTTTTCTCGTACTTTTTGTTTGTTTTTCTTGCTTTATGGGTTTGGCTAGGACTGTAGGATTTTCTGTCTTGCCACCCCATCCCACCCTGCCTTCCTCCTTCTCTTTCTCCTCCTCCTTATAGCTTGCCATTATCAGATTCAGGAAGTTCCTTTCTATTCCTTATGTGCTGAAAGTTGAAAATTTAAACTTATATGTATCTTCAGGTTTTGTTCCCTAGAAGCAAAGAGGAATTTCTGTGCAAATGATTTATAATAGGAATGCTCTCAGGAGAAACCTATAAAGGAGTGAGGGAATCAGGATAGGGAAAGAAAAGAACTAAGCAATGATATAATTTCAGGTGAAGTTTGATTAATCAAGTTTAATCAGCTTGATTCTATGCTTTCTGAAGTGTTAGTTGCACAATAGAGTTATACTTCTGCACCAAATATCATTAGCTGTTGGCCATGAGGGAAAGGTGTGTATAACTCTCAGGTCTTTGCATAAGCTGGTTCCAGTCATCCCAAGGAAGTTCTCCAGAGAATGTTGCATGTGTGAACTCATAGCAGTAGTACCTATAGCTGCTAGAAATGGACACAACCATCCAGTTAAGAGGATCTCTGGAGAATCTTAATGGGATCTTAGCACACATATCCTGAGTTTTTCTATATTCCTTGTTTGCTAAGATTTTATCGTATGTAGTAAGTGTTTTACTTTGTTAGGTACTTTCTCTGTATCTGTATCTGTTCAGATTGTCATTTTTCTTTTTAAACCTGTCAATGTTGTGGATAACCTTGATTCATTTTCAAATATTATACAAACATTATACTCTGGCATAAAAACACATTGTCATGATTTATTATTCTTTTTATATATTGCTGGATTTGGTTTGATAGATTTTACTTAGGATTTTTGCACCTTTGTTCATTGGTGAGGTCAGACAGTGATTTTTTCTTTCTGATGATATGTCTGTTGTATCTAGGTTAAGCTAGACACAGGAAAAGAATTGATGGATGTACACTCTTTTATCTTCTCTGGAAGAATTCTTTTAAGATTTGAATGATTTATTTCTTAAATATACTTTGGAACTTGCCAATGAAGTCAACTGGGGCTGGAGCTCTCTTTGTGGGTACATTTTATGATTTAATCTCTTGCATGTTTATAATTCTAATCAGGTTTTTTCCCTTGAACAAAATTGTCTATTTGTCTAAAATTTCAAATTAGAGTTTTTGTCTTTTCCAGAAAAGTGGGATTTTGTATACCAGAGAGTGAAATTGCTGGATCATATGGGTTTATTTTAGTTTTTTAAGGAACCTCCATACTGTTCTCCATCATGTCTGCACCAATTTACATTCCCACCAACAGTGTAGGAGGGTTCCCCTTTCTCCACATCCTTTTCAGAATTTATTACTTGAGGACTTTTTGGTGACGGCCATTCTGAATAGTGTGAGATGATACTTCACTGTAGTTTTGATTTGCATTTCTCTAGTGTTTAGAGGTGTTGAGCGTCTTTTCATGTGTCTGTTGGCCGTCTGTATGTCTTCTTTGGAGAAATGTCTATTGAGATCCTCTGCCCACTTTTTTTTTATTGTGTTTTTACTTGTTTTGATTACAAATATTTTTTTCCTCAATTTGTCTTTTGGATCTATTTATGTAATTTTTATCATGCAGAACAAAGTTATAATTTTATTGACAGATAGTACTTGGAAGACATGTGACACTTAACATTTTCTGTTTGTTGAACATCTTAAAGTGTTTCTGATGTTTGTCCAATTTGGTTTTTGTTTTGAGAAATAATTGATGTACATCGCTGTATAAGTTTAAGGTGTACAGGACTTGCCTGGTGGTCCAGTGCTTGAGTCCATGCTTCCGCTGCAGGGGGCACAGGTTTAATTCTGGTTGGGGAACTAAAATCCCACATGTCTCAGCGATATACGGCATGATGGTTTGATTTACATATATTGTGAAATGATTACCACAGTAGGTTTAGTTAACATCCATCATCTCATATAGATAAAAGAGTATTTCTGATTTTTTAAAAGCTATTTTAAATAATGCTGAGAGCACTGTTTTGCATAAAGCTTTTTTCCTCTGGTTTATTTCTGTAGCATATGTAAAGATGACATATACATGAGATAGAGCTATTTAATTTTTGACCATAGACCATTAGTCAGACCATAATTGTAGCATGATTTCAGAAGAATATGAAAGTTGGGCTTTATTAAAAAAGAAAAAATCTTATTATTTCCTTTGTTGATAGTTTTCATTCTGATGGGAAAGTTTTTCTTGATTGTTAGTAGTATTTTTACTGCTTCAAAATATATATTAAACATCAGGCCATGAATCTTTTTCTGGTACAAATTGAATTAAGTATAGTTACAGAATCTCAATTGACAGGATTCTAGATGTCATCTTGTTTAAGCTCCTACTCAGAATTAAAATGTCTAAAATATCCCTAATAGGTAACTTCATTGTCAGAATATCCCTGGTATAGGGGACTCTTGTCTTACTTGAGAGCTAGATTCTAAAGTCAATAAATAATGAAAATTTCATAAAGTAAAAAATTACTCTTGGAAACTCTTAAATTGCCTATGAACTATAGAATATGTGACTTCAAGTATCTATCTTTATACAGTAACATATAATAATAATAATGTATATAGTAGTTCAGGCTTCCCTAGTGGCTCAGTGGTAAAGAATCCACCTGCTAGTGCAGGAGACACAGGTTTGATCCCTGGGTTGGGAAGATCCCTTGGAGAAAGGTATGGCAACCCACTCCACTTGGCTGTGAAATGCCATGGACAGAGGAATCTGGTGGGTTACACTCCATGCGGTTGCAGAAGAGCTGGACACGACTGAGCGACTAAACAACAACATATAGTAATTCACTATATATATATATATATATATATATATATATATATAAAATGAAGCACATGCACAAAATATAATTTTTAGCAATGCTTTGGGAGGTAGGGCTAAGTACATATAGTTGACTATGTGTAAGTTAAGTGTACATGAAACTAATGTAGTACAATATTGTATAGTAGAAGGACTTCTGGGCCTGGTAATGGCTTCCCTGGTAGCTCAGCTGATAAAGAATCCGCCTGCAATGCAAGAGACCTGGGTTCGATGCCTAGGTTGGCAAGATCCCCTGGAGAAAGGAACAACTACCCACCAGTATTCTGGCCTGGAAAAACCATGGACTGTAGTCCATGGGGTTGCACAGAGTCAGATATGACTCAGCGACTTTCACTTTCAACAACAGATGAGGTGATCTGTACAGCTTTCCTCTAACAGCTAAAAAAGATAGGTGAAGTATCGATTTATAGGTGTTGAGGACTCAATAGATTACCCAGGAACTTTCAGTTCAATATCTGAAAGAAGGTAGAAATTGAGAGAGGTTGAGTTTAGCATTTAGGGCCATTTTTGACCTGTACTCATTTACTGATCCAGGATGGGCAGCCAAGAGGTTTAGGAGTCTGTTTTTGTTAGCCTTGCCAGGATACAGGGACCAGTATTAGAATTTAGAGCCTACCATGGGTGGGGACCCTGAGAATACTTCGGCTTTAGGGCTTCCTTATAAGCACTGGTGAACTCGAACTAAACATCCTGCCCAGAATCTGCATGCAGCTCTGATCATTTAGAGCCTGAAAAGTGAGTTAAGGTAAACCCAGATTACTAGTGTCTTCGGGTGCCTGGGAGAATAAAAAAAAAAGAAACTTCCCTAGAGGGAAGTACTTTAATCCCGTTTCAAATTATTCCTACTAATAGTATTTCAAATGTAATACTCAATACAAAGATAACCAGACACACAAGAAAACAAGTCAACATGCACAAGAACCTAAGAACCAACAGATAATAAAAGGGTCTTCTCATACTGCTCTTATCAAATGCAGACTTTAAAATTACTATGCTTGTCAACTTCCCAATTAAAAATTGGGCAGAGAAATGAAAATGATACTAAAAAAGACACAGTAAATTTTAAAATAAATTATGGATTTGAAAAATTGCAGTAGCCAAAATCAAGAATTCAGTGAATGAATTTAAGAACATTTTTAAAAGATTTGAAGAGAGAATTACTAAACTAGAACATGGAAAATACATAGAATGAAGGATGGATTGACCAAAGGATGGAGAGGAAAATAAAGGAGAATGTAAGACTTAAGAACATACAGTGAAAAAGTTCTAGTTTAGTTCAGTTGCTCACTCATGTCTAACTCTTTGCAACCCCATGGACTGCAGCACACCAGGCCTCCCTGTCCATCACCAACTCCCAGAGCCTACTCAGACTCATGTCCATCAAGTCAGTGATGCCATCCAACCATCTCATCCTCTGTCGTCCCCTTCTCCTCCCACCTTCAATCTTTCCCAGCATCAGGGTCTTCTCCAATGAAGCAGTTCTTCATGTCAGGTGGCCAACATATAGGAGTTTCAGCTTCAGCATCCATTTTCCAATTAATATTCAGGACTGATTTCCTTTAGGATGGACTGGTTGGATCTCCTTGCAGTCCAAGGGACTGTCAAGAGTCTTCTCCAACACCACAGTTCAAAAGCATCAGTTCTTTGGCGCTCAGCTTTCTTATAGTCCAGCTCTTCCATCCATACATGACTACTGGAAAAACCATAGCTTTGACTAGATGTTTAGAATCAAACCCCATACCCTCCAGAGATGTTCAGAGGGCTCAAACAAAACCTTGTGTGGAAAAGTTCTAACACACATATAATTGAAATCTCTTAAGAAGAGGGAAAAAAATAAACTAGAAACAATATTTGAAGAGATAATAGCTGTGAAGTTTCCTAAGCTGGTGAATGACACAAATCCACAGATAAAAGAGTTTGGGGTTAATTTGTATTGTCTAAACTTTTCCCTCCGATTATATGATCCTTCTGTATAAGGAAATAAAGAAATTTAAAGGTTAATCACCACTAAAAAAGAATAGTCTGTTTCTTCTTAGTTTTATTTTTCTGTGTATTTGTATGTATCCATTTTATAAATCTGGAATCATGTTGCACATGGGGTATATATACTTTTCCCCTTAATATATCATAAATTTTTCCTATATCCTAGAATTCTAAAGTGATTTTCAGTATACTATTCTAATGTACTATTACATCATACTTTTTATTTAACCAGTTTTCTATTGGATATATAGTTTGCTTATAATTATTTTTGTTATTGACATAATAACAAATTTTATATCTTCATGATTAAATTTTAACATGCATCAATGATTTTTTTCCCCTTAGTATACATTTCTAAAAATACTGGATCAAAGGCTATTTAATATTTAAGCTATTTATAACATTGGTAAATTGTCATCTGAGATATATCAACTTATAGCAATAGAATGGGAGAGACTAGAGATCTCTTCAAGAAAATTAGAGATACCAAGGGAACATTTCATGCAAAGATGAGCACAATAAAGGACAGAAATGGTATGGACGTAACAGAAGCAGAAGATATTAAGAAGAGGTGGCAAGAATACACAGAAGAGCTGTACAAAAAAGATCTTCACAACCCAGATAACCACGATGATGTGATTACTTACCTAGAGGCAGACATCGTGGAATGCAAAGTCAAGTGGGCCTTACAAAGCATCACTAGGAACAAAGCTAGTAGAAGTGATGGAATTCCAGATCCCAAAAGATGATGCTGTGAAAGTGTTGCACTCAATATGCCAGCAAATCTAGAAAACTCAGCAGTGGCCACAGGACTGGGAAAGGTCAGTTTTCATTCCAATCCCAAAGAAAGGCAATGCCAAAGAATGCTCAAACTACTGCACAATTGCACTCATATCACATGCTGGTAAAGTAATGCTCAGAATTCTCCAAGCCAGGCTTCAGCAGTACATGAACCATGAACTTCCACATGTTAAGCTGGATTTAGAAAAGGCAGAGGAACCAGAGATCAAATTGCCAACATCTGTTGGATCATCGAAAAAGCGAGAGTTCCAGAAAAACATCTGCTTTATTGACTACACCAAAGCCTTTGACTGTGTGCGTCACAACAAACTGGAAAATTCTTCGAGAGATGGGAATACCAGACCTCCTGACCTGCCTCCTGAGAAATCTGTATGCAGGTTAGGAAGCAACATTTAGAACTGGACATGGAACAATAGACTGGTCCAAATTGGGAAAGGGGTACATCAAGGCTGTATGTTGTCACCCTGCTTATTTAACTTATATGCAGAGTACATCATGAAAGACGCTGGGCTGGATGAAGCACAAGCTGGAATCAGGATTGCTGGGAGAAATATCAATAACCTCAGACATGCAGATGACACCCTTATGGCAGAAAGAGAACTAAAGAGCCTCTTGATGAAAGTGAAGGAGGAGAGTGAAAAAGTAGGCTTAAAGCTCAACATTTAGAAAACTAAGATCATGGCATCCGGTCCCATCACTTCATGGCAAATAGATGGGAAAACAATGGAAACAGTGACAGACTTTATTTTTGGGGGTTCCAAAATCACTGCAGATGGTGACTGCAATCATGAAATTAAAAGACGTTTGCTCCTTGGAAGAAAAGCTATGACCAACCTAGACAGCATATTAAAAAGCAGAGACATTACTTTGTCAACAAAGGTCCGTCTAGTCAAACCTATAGTCTTCCAGTAGTCTTGTTTGGATATGAGAGTTGGATTATAAAGAAAGCTGAGTGCCAAAGAATTGATGCTTTTGAACTGTGGTGTTGGAGAAGACTCTTGCGAGTCCCTTGGACTGCAAGGAGACCCAACCAGTCCATCCTAAACGAGATCAGTCCTGGGTGTTCATTGGAAGGACTGATGCTGAAGCTGAAACTCCAATACTTTGGCCACTTGATGTGAAGAACCAACTCACTGGAAAGGACCCTGAGACTGGAAGAGATTTAAGGCAGGAGGAGAAGGGGACAACAGAGGATGAAATGGTTGGATGGCATCACTGACTCGACAGACATGAGTTTGAATAGGCTCCGGGAGTTGGTGTTGGACACGGAAGTCTAGCGTCCTGTAGTCCAGGACTTCAAGAGTCGGACAAGACTGAGTGAACTAAGTGTAATCCCTGTATGAAAGATCGTATTTTTCATATGTATATTTTCCATCATATGTATGAATGTTATATTGCTCTGTATAATTTTTTGGTATCCTATGCATTTTTATTTTTTGTATCATATATACATATCCCATCTCACATGCTGTACCTTTGGTGTACCTTATTTGAAAGGTAGGATCTTTAGTTCCTCCCTGACACCTGGGGAGACTTTTATAACAGTGTCCAGAAATACAGAACAGGGGAAGTGAAGCTTCCTGACTTTCTTTTTTGTTGTTGTTTTTTAGTATTTATTATTTATTTATTTGGCCTTCCCATGTGGCACTAGTGGTAAAGAACTCACCTGCCAACACAGGAGACACAAGAGACATGGGTTCAATCCCTGGGTCAGGAAGATCCCCTGGAGAAGGAAGTGGCAATGCACTCCGGTATTCTTGCCTGGGAAATCCCATGGACAGAGGAGCCTGGTGGGTTAGAGTTCATGGGGTCGCAAAGAGTCAGACGTGACTGAGTGACTGAGCGCAGCAGGTTTATTTAGTTGGCTTCACCTGATTTTTAGCTGTAGCATGTGGGATCTCTAGTTGCAGCATGAGAACTCTTAGTTACAGCTTGTGGGATCTAGTTCCCCGACCAGGGATTGAACTCAGGTCCCCTGCATTGGAAGTGTGAAGTCTTAGCCACTGGAGCACTAGGGAAGTCCTTGAAGCTTCCTGACTTCCAAGGCTAGATCATAAAAGGTAATGTAACTTCCCCCTGGCTTGCTTGTTCTTGAGATACTTGCCCTTGGAGCCATGTCACATATGGTGACCTCTATAAATAGGCAGTTGACAGCCCCAGCTAGCCCCATCCTGACTGTGCCCTTTCTGAATTCATGACCCACAGAAACTATGAGAAATAAATGACTATTGATTAAGCCACTAAGTTTGGAGTGGTTTGTTACCCCTGCCGTTGTAATTAATATACCCTCCCTTCCCAACACTGGGCTTACAATTTTGAAAACTCTTAATAAAATTTCTAAGTGAAAAATGGTATCTTACTTCAATTTTTATTTCCTTGATTACTGGGAAGAAGCTATTGGTTAGGGAAGTAATAGTTGGCATGCAAGCTATAGATATCATTTCAAACTTAATAAAATGCTGAAGTCATTATCTCTGTACCCTCAACTTGATCCTTACCCTTTTCCCTCCAATTTCTACTCATATTTCAGTTCAGATATTACTTCTTCCAGTTAACTTTCCCTGGCTCTGCTCTCTATCTTTCAATCCATTCTGGGTTAGAGGCTTATCTTATGTGCTCCTATAGAACCCTGTTACTTACTCCTATTTTAATACTTTTTATATTTGATGGGGTAATTGCCCTTTTACTTATTGTTATGCTTCAGTAGATCTTGAGCTTTACAAGAGCAGAGACACTATCTTCTTGTTCCCTATAGCGTTTGCTGTGCCTAGCATATAGTGTGTGCTTAAAAAAGGAGATATTTTTAATTAATTCGACAAACATTTGAATGTCTACTGGGTACCAGGTTCTGTTCTTGATAGTAAAGATACAGTAATAATTAAAACAAAGTAATATTTTGATTGATCTCAAGTAGTATATATTTGTGATTTAATTTAACCTCAGAGATAACATGAAATTATTTTTCCAAAGGCCTTTATCTTAAAAAATATATCCACTTAATTAGAAAATTCATTTCAATTGGGAATTCTGTTTGATTGCATGGTTACTTAAACCTGTTCTGATATTTTCTTTCTCTAATATTTATGTTTCCTGAAAGAACATGGCTATTTTACCACTTTATGATTCTGAGTCAACACATCTTCTGTGTACAAGATACAGGTTCGCTACTATGGGAGATACAAGGTTGTTGAAAATATGGTCACTGCTATCAACTATGAAGGTACCACCATTATGTAGTTGGGCTTCCCTGGTGGTAAAGAATCCACCTGCCAATGCAGAGAGCTGTGTTCATCTCTAGGTTGGGGAGATTCCCCTGGAGAAAGAAATGGCAACCCACTCCAGTATTCTTGCCTGAGAAATCCCATGGACAGAGGAGCCTGGCAGGCTACGGTCCATGGGGTGGCAAAAAGTCGGACACAGCTTAGCTGAGCACATGCCACTATTATGTAAGTGATTACTCTTTTTAAGGAAATTTCTACCATCTGTTAACTTTCAATATTAATACTTACTATTGAGTGACATTGCACTTGGGATTGTAGCAAAAATATAAAGCATAGTTATTTTCCCCATACTGTTTGCAAAATAAAGACTTTGATGAATGTTGGTTTAATGTATTAATGGCAAGAATGCTTAGATAGGTAGGAGAAGGAGAAATGATAGGGGATGGAATTCAGTGTATTGAAAAACTACTTTATTGGGAGTCAAAAAGGCTCTACCTTATTTCACATCAGGACGCAACCATCACCTACTGTATTAGGGTACAGTCAAAGCTGTGTAGCAAAGAGTAAAATGTAATGGTTCAAAGCAGAGAGAAGATAATTTCTCTCATAACCTTCAGAGGTCAGTGGCTGACCAGGGCTGGTGGAGGGGACCTATGCCATCCTCAAAATGTGATTGCCACTACTGATCCAAAATGGCTTCAAACTGTGGGAAGAAGAATAAGATTTAGGAGAGTGTACACTTAATCCTTTTCAGGGAAAGACCTGAAAATGGAACATATCATTCCCACTTTCATGTCATTGGCCAGAGTTTAGTCACATAGTCATACTTATCTGTAAGGTAGACTGCAGTATAGCCCTTAGCCAGGCTCCCGTGAAGTACCCAACTGTATGATTAAAGGAGAGAGAAATAATGGGAGGCATCTAGTAATTGGGTGCTATTACCAATCTGGGATCCTCAGATTGCTGACTTAACTGTCAACCTTGTAAAACACCTTGGGAAACTTATATATGTGTCTGTTTATCATCCATTTGAAATACTAAGTTCTTTTTGTTTTTGACTGAAATTAGGAGTGTATATGGTAGTACTTGAGGAGGGCATGGCATCCCACTCCAGTATTCTTGCCTGGAGAATTCCCATGGAGAGAAGAGCCTGGCGGGCTATAGTCCATGTGGTCGCAAAGAGTCAGACACAACTGAGCAACTAAGCACATGGTAGTACTTAAGATATGTTTAATTTTTAGCAATTGTCAATTGTCCTTGATTTAAATTTTTTAAATAAACTGATGTATTTTGTTGGACAAAAATATTTCCAAGGATGAATTTCATTGGAAAAACAATTAAATAGAGAGCAATGAAGAAGTTAAACTATTGACTAGATTCCAAAGTGAATCTAACAATCAAAATGTTAGGGTTTGAAGGGATCTTTTCTTTCTTCTTTTTTTAAAAAAAAAATGCATATAGAGAAGCTATATACCACAATGAGGTCTTTTCAGATTAAATTCCAACCCCTTTTCAGATTAAATTTCAACCCCTAAATTGTACTGATGAGCTTCAGAGAGAAGGGAACTGTCCGAGGGCTCATAGTTTATTCAATAAAAGAGACTGAGCAAAGAACTCAAGGCTTCTAAGTTTTAGTCTGTTAGAGAAACTGACAACAATATGGAAAGAGGAAGCTCAGCCAGGATACTGCATAAGCCCTGAAGATACAGAGTGAAGTAATTTTTTTCAGTCTGCCACCAAAAAAAAGTTTTGAGTGGTATGTGATATTCCTCTGTGAATACTAAACTAGGGCAGGTTAACTGTAGTAGCAAATACTCCAAAATTTGTTGCATATTTGTGAGGTAGGAGGTAGAGGGGAATTTTGCTCTGTGAATCATTTATTCCATCTTGATGCTACATACTCCTGTAAGTCCTTGGAACTCTCTCTGTTTTGTGGGTTGATGGGGAAAGAGGATGGGGAGGGGGCGGAGGTGGCTGGTGGTAAGGGAGTGTTTAATGGCCTAGATTGACACACATCTCTTTTACTCAGATCTGTTGACCAAAACTCTGTCACATGGTCTCGTGTAACTCTAAGGGAGGCTGGAAAATATATTCTATCTGTGTGCCCAGGAAGAAGAGCAGAACATCATTCCTATTTCTTACAAGGGAGAATACTAGAGTAAATTTATCTGTTCAAAGTACTAGTAATAGATGCTACTGACTAGAGATTTAATATAGTCCCTCACATGAACTCTTACTGTAGAGCTTGAAAAGATAATCTAAAAAGTTATCACACTCTACCGAGAATATAAGGTCTAGGAGGAGGTCAGGTGATTTGTTCCAGGTTATCTAGCTAACCAATTGCAGACTCAAGATCAGAACCACTCTTCCTAGAATCATAAGGTCTGTGGTCTCTTTATTAACCCTGCAATAACCTCCTGAACTAGTTGACCAACAGTTGGGTTCTTCATTTGTCAAAAAAGGTGCGATGTATCAATAAATAAAACAGCAACTATTCAAAATGTTTTATTTTGATTATCTTATATGAGAAATATTTTTATTTCTTTATAGAGATATATATTACTATGTCACTGAATGGTCAACTTCAACTCAGCATATGTGCTTTGTGATAAAAAAAACCCAAGAGTTTAAAAAAAAGACTGTTTATGTAATCTTAAGTTTTGAAATAAACTGATTGTTTTTATATTTCACACTAATCTTGGCATAATCAATATTATACTTAAGCAGTAACAATGTATTTTTTAAATTTATTTTCTACTTTTAGAGTAGTTAGCATCTTTATTTACTGGATATGATTTTTATGTTCATTTAGTGATTATTATTCAGATTTTATTAAGCCAGTTGTTATTAAGTAAATATAATTTTTTATGATAAGTGTAGTCATTCAACTTTTTCCCTAAACCAATTTAGTTTACATTTATTTCCATACTTTTTTAAAGATGGAGAAATTAAAGTTAGAATTACACCAAGATTAAAAGAAAAAAAATTATTGCTTTAACAAGAGTATATTTTGGACTCAGTCAGGAAGCATCTGGTTTGGAAAACATGTCTGCTTCAGGACTCTACACTTGGATCTCCAAGCTGGCTGACCCTCAGAAGTAAATGTCAGTTGCACTCACCCTTCAGATTTTCAGATTGCAGTTTCCAATTTTAACTTGTCTAGAAATAAACTAGAAAAAAAATAAATTTTTTTCTCTGATAGTTAATATAAAGCTGATGTTTACTGTTTAGACACTCATCTCTATCAGAAATATTTAAAAGTGTTATTTACAGTTTTGTAATTTTAAATATATTTGAGTTACTAAAAAATCAGTTTTATATATTGTCTCCTGTTTAGATGCTTAACAATATTAATATTTGGAATTGTTAATATATCTATTCTTTCTTCAGATTACAGGTTTCCTAAGAACCAAGAATTACATTAGAACTGGTTGTGATGTATAACAGAAAATACTTTTAGGCTTTATTCTAGTGATTGTGCAATTAAATATTAGGAAGTGTACTCAGTAACCTAATAGCATTAATGTCTGGTGATCATTTTTGTATTTATATAGCTATAATAGGAATATTGTTTGCTTCATAGCTGGAGTTAATTATTGTTAGAAGTATTATTAACATGCCCTACATAATTATTTTGTTTATAGTGAGATGGTACAGGCTTTAGAAATAGAGGAAAACAATAGAATGAGAAAGACTAGCGATCTCTTCAAGAAAAGCAGAGCTACCAAGGGAACATTTCATGCAAAGGTGGGCTCAATAAAGGACAGAAATGGTAGGGACCTAACAGAAGCAGAAGATATTAAGAAGAGGTGGCAAGAATACACAGAAGAACTGTACAAAAAAGATCTTCACAACCCAGATAACCACAATGGTGTGATCACTCACCTAGAGCCAGACATCCTGGAATGTGAAATCAAGTGGGCTTTAGAAAGCATCACTATAAACAAAGCTAGTGGAGGTGATGAAATTCCAGTTGAGCTATTTCAAATCCTAAAAGATGATACTGTGAAAGTGTTGCACTCAATATGCCAGCAAATTTGGAAAACTCAGCAGTGGCCACAGGACTGGAAAAAGTCAGTTTTCATTCCAATCCCAAAGAAAGGCAATGCCAAAGAATACTCAAACTACCGCACAACTGCACTTATCTCACACGATAGCAAAGTAATGCTCAAAATTCTCCAGGCCATGCTTTAGCAATACGTGGACCGTGAACTTCCAGATGGTCAAGGTGGATTTAGAAAAGGCAAAGGAACCAGAGATCAAATTGCCAACATCCGCTCGATCATCGAAAAAGCAAGAGTTCCAGGAAAACATCTGCTTTATTGACTACACCAAAGCCTTTGACTGTGTGGATCACAACAAACTGTGGAAAATTCTTAAAGAGATGGCAGTACCATACCACCTGACCTGCCTCTTGAGAAATCTGTATGCTGGTCAGGAAGCAACAGTTAGAACTGGACATGAAACAACAGACTGGTTCCACATCGGAAAAGGAGTACATCAAGGCTATATATTGTCACCCTGCTTATTTAGCTTTTATGCAGAGTACATCATGAGAAATGCTGGGCTGGATGAAGCACAAGCTGGAATCAAGATTGCTTGGAGAAATATCAATAACCTCAGATATGCAGATGACATCACCCTAATGGCAGAACGTGAAGAACTGAAAAGCCTCTTGATGAAAGAGGAGAGTGAAAAAGTTGGCTTAAAACTCAACATTTAGAAAACTAAGATCATGGCATTCCGTCCCATCACTTCATGGCAAATAGATGAGGAAACAATGGAAACAGTGACAGACTTTATTTTGGGGGGCTCCAAAATCACTGCAGATGGTGACTGCAGTCATGAAATAAAAAGACACTTGCTAAAAAAAAAAAAAAAAAAGACGCTTGCTCCTTGGAAGAAAAGCTATGACCAACCTAGACAGCATATTAAAAAGCAGAGACATTACTTTACCAACACAGGTCTGTCTAGTCAAAGCTATGGTTTTTCCAGTAGTCATGTATGAATGTGAGAGTTGGACTATAAAGAAAGCTGAGCACCAAAGAATTGATGCTTTTGAACTGTGGTGTTGGAGAAGACTCTTGACAGTCCGCTGGACTGCAAGGAGATCCAACCAGTCCATCCTAAAGGAAATCAGTCCTGAATATTCATTGGAAGGACTGATGCTGAAGCTGAAACTCTAATACTTTGGCCACCTGATGCGAAGAAGCAACTCAGAAAAGACTCTGATGCTGGGAAAGATTGAAGGTGGGAGGAAAAGGGGATGACAGAGGATGAGATGATTGGATGACATCACTGACTCAATGGAAATGAGTTTGAGTAGGCTCTGGGAGTTGGTGATGGACAGGGAGGCCTGGCGTCCTGCAATCCATGGGGTCGCAAAGAGTCAGACACGACTAAGCAACTCAACTGAACTGAACAGGCTTTAAAGCCAGATCAACCTGGATTCAGATCCTGTCTAGACCGACAAAATTAGCTCAGTGTTATGAGGCTCCCTTTCTAAATCTTAATCTCTTCATCAATATGATGGTAATAATACTACTAGCAGTAAGATACTGCAATGAATATTCTTGTATGAATGAATCTTGTTCATTTGAACATATGACTGTGGACAGAGAAATCTATGGGCCAAAAGGCATGTGCAGTTTGATATTGATAATTGCTGCAAAATCTCTCTAAAAAGACTATCCTAATTTCAGTGTGACTAACTGTATGGTACTGCCTTGTACCCTGTATAGTACTGGAGTTTTTTAGTCTTTTCATTTTTGTTTTTCTTATACCTATTTTTAAATGTTAATCCTCTTCAAATCTCTTTGACCTCTGTATCAAATTTGGTGGTATAATACAGACATTGGAATAATATATAGTAGCCCAGATAATTTTATTGTTTAGATTTTTCTCTTAATAGCTGTTCATATTTTAATAGTAACTCTGTTAGTTTGTGCCATATATGAAATAGAGACTCCTTAAGTCAAGAAATGCTCATACTCTTTCTCTCTCTCTCTCTCTCTCTCTATATATATATATATATATATGTATATATACATACATTTTTATCATCCATCTAGTTTAAGCAGGTTACAATTTCAGTTAATCAAAATTTCCATGTCTTCTCATTAATTTTTGGCATGTATCCCAATAACTTTAATTTTCACCATTATTAGAATACTTTTTTGTTTAAATTATATGGTAACATGATTTTATTTCTCTATAAGTGCAAATATACTCTAATATTTAGTATCTTCCATACATCTTGGCTTATCATTCTGAATATTCATTATCATTATATAGACTGTAGATATAGACAATCTAAGAAGTTAGTAAGGAATGAATCCATAGTATGTATGGTAATGGAAGAGAGAAGTTATGGTTTACCTTATTTTCTTATTTTTGACTCTTTCTCCTAAAAATAAAATACTGGAAAATTCCATTTAAGTTTTATTCTTATTTATAATTACATTTCAATTCAAAACTTGCTACTGACTTGCGAAGCCCTATTTTCAGTTATAGGCATCCTGAACTTTATGAAAATAACTTGAAGTATGTGCTAATGAAATAGGTATCCTAAAATGAAGATGTTGGCAAGTCTTGCTTCACAAGCCAAGTTTGAACTGAACTTTCATTCTCATTCTTAAACAAGTCCACATTTAAACTTAAGATCTTTTTATGGTCAGTTTTTGCTATAGATAAATTGAACAGTTTTCTGTGATTTTAAAGAGCAGTAAGGTTTATCTGCGACTTCCCAGTTGGTGCAGTGATAAAGAATCCACCTGCCAATGCAGGAAATGCAAGAGACATGGGTTCAGTCTCTGGGTGGGGAAGATCCCCTGGATGAATAAATGGCAACCCATTCCAGTATTCTTGCCTGGAAAACCGCATGGACAGAGGAACCTGGCAGGGTATAGTCTATGGGGTGTCAAAGAGTTGGACATGACTGAGTACATACACACGCACACACACAAGGCTTATCTGATCATTTTGAATTATAGATGTTTAGGAAGTATTTAATAGGCATGTTGTGATAACATTTATTTAATAGCTCCCACATTTCTTTTAAAACTTAACATAGTTGGTAATAATTGATATCATTTTTGACTAAGTTTTATTTTGGGTCCATAGCTCTTAAGGTTGTCAGTTTGTTAAAAATTTCTTAAATATAGTATTTAAAAAATATGATTAGAGATATATAAACCATATATATCTGGGTCTGGCCACTTTGGGGACTCAGTAAATAGCAGGTGTTTTTTTATTACTCTTGTTGTTCAGTTGCTCAGTCATGTCCAACTCTTTGCAACCCCATGGACTGCAGCATGCCAGGCTTCCCTATATACTAATATTATTAAGTAGCATTGTGGAATTTATAGTGAATGCAGAACCTTGTAATATATGAATAAAACTTATTGGCTCCTCAGAAGGGCTTCCTATTAGGACTCTACTTGTGATTCTGATTAAGTTTTAATGCATTTTTTTTAATAGAATCCAAAAACAAAAGAGCAAATTGAAAATCTGTTAAGGAATGGGATGAACAAGGAGCTGCGAGATAGGCTTTGTTGCCGAATGACTTTTGGAACTGCAGGACTTCGTTCTGCTATGGGGGCAGGATTTTGCTATATTAATGATCTTACAGTAATACAATCAACACAGGTAAGTATTATTGTTATATGTGTACTTTATTGCTGTTTTTTGCTTTATAAATTAGGTTTTTTTAAAAAAAATAGTAAAAAAGCTTTATATCTAGCAAGATACTTTCTTACAAATGAAAAATGTAATATAAATTCTGACCTTTGGTCTTACATAAGACTCGTCTTAGAGGTCATCTATGTATCTTTAGGGTCACAGACTGATGTTCTGGTTATTTTAGTTGCCATCATCAACTTCTTGACAGTATTACTTCGCATTTCAAACCAGGAAATGGTTATTGACATTTTCATTTAATACAAAGAAGCACACTTAGATAGAAGATGACCTATTTTGTCATGTGGCCACTGATACAGGTTAACCAGAATATTTGGAAATTTTAGTTGAAAATATTTCTGTTTAACATGGCTTTCCATATAATTTGAGAGTTAAGACAGTGTTGATATGATTCAATTTGTTTTATTTCTCCCCATTTTTATGCAATTTATTCTAGAAACCATTCTCTTGCTAGTGAATCATCTTTAACTGTTTCAGGGAGCTCCACTTTGGAGACTAAAATACATTTAGCATGTACTAAAAATCGTCCTAAACTACAGAATTAGATATAATTCTAATCAATACTGGCGAACAATAAATCTTATTCTGAGGAAATTCTTTAAATTCAGTGGCTAATGCAGGGGTTTGGGAGCAAACAATGACAAGATGACTGAATAGTAGGATACTTGCTGGCTCCTGTCCCCATCCCCTTTCTTTTCCTGATAAAGAAATGCTTCAGTTAGATCTTTTTTATATGTTGGGCTTCCTCATAAGATTTCATTTTGATTGAAGACTCCTTGACTTTACAAAAAGGAGTGGAGGAGGTGTTTGAAAATCAGTTTCTACAGAAGAGCAAATTTTTACAGGAGCTAGGATTCCAATATGTGAAGTAGAAAAGCCAGATTGAATCTGATTCTTAAACTCTAGCTATTTTTCAAGAACCTAGGTATAGTGGGATAAGATAAGATGGATTTTTACACCAAAGTATAAGATTCTGTGAGATTTTAGGAGAGCAGCATCATTAGAAACAAATAAGTTGGTCAGTTTGGTCTATATTGCATGTGTGAGTGCATGTGCACACACAGACACACTCACTCGTAAGAAGTAGGTTGGGAAGAATAATTATACTTGAAAGAACTGTGAAAGAAGGGTCTAGAAGTCACTGGAATCTCATTTGGTACTGGCACCATAGTTACTTAGCAATGCCTGCCGTATCATAGGTCTTCATTAAATTAGTATAACATCGTGAATGAATGGCCTTGGGCAAGTCATTAAATAGAGCTTCAATCTTATTTGTCTCCTCTTTTTTGGAAGAGATGTTGAACAAGAGACAAAAATAAAACTGGTATCTGCATTTCTTTCTTTTTGGGGTTATTGTGAGGATTAAATGTGGCAACATTCGAGAAAGTAGTTTTAAAAGTGTTAGTTTTGTATAGTTGAAAGTGTTTATTAAAGTTAGCATATCATTCATAAAATAGTTAAATGGCTTTGGCTTAGTGTGGTGTTTTCAATATTAAATACTTTATTCCACTTTTTGTCTCCTTTGGTGCAAATTTTCCTTGTTTATAAGATTTTCTTTGTGATTTTAAAACTAAGGAATGGGATCAGCCATCTTAAGAAATATTCTAATGAAGGTTTATATTGCTGATTTTAAATGTTTATGTCATAAATAGATCAACTCTTATGGTTAGCTTCAATCTTATGATTTAGTAAGACCTAAAATGGTCAAACTTCCATTCTCTAGAGCCTTAATGCAAACAGCAATTTCTTTTGGTTCTTCAAACAGTTTTTTTTTTTTTTTTTAGCATACTGACTTTCATGTCCCATCATTTTTTCCCTAATATTTTATGCATTGTATTAGATTTAACAGTTACTTGATATTTCTGTGTATCAAATGTGTCCAAAACTTCAGGAAACGGATGTTTGTCATCTCAGATTTGAGGATTGAAGATTGTTGCTCTCATGTAGGTGAACATGGGCAAAATGAGGAGGCCAGTTCCCTGGGAGCCAATTAGCTGCACACCACACATAAAAAGCATAGACTTTAAGTCACTGAAAATGTAGGCATTACTCAGGAATTAATCTTTTCTGTTTATCTGCTTCAGGGGATGTACAAATACCTTGAGAGATGTTTCTCAGACTTCAAGCAAAGAGGTTTTGTAGTTGGGTATGACACCCGGGGTCAAGTAACTAGCAGCTGCAGCAGCCAGAGGTACAGTATTAATTGTTTCAGAGATTAAGCTAGATTGGAATAAAATCTGAAAAAAAAATTTATGCCCAGTAATAGGAGTTCTGAAACAGGAAACTGTCCAAAAAATGTGATCACATGCTGGTGTTTATTTAGAGCTGAAACGTAAGCATTTCAAAGGTAACCTTTGGTTTTTACAGAAAAGAGTGAATTTTTAAATATTTAAAGTTAGTATTTAGAATGACATCATAGATTATCTTATGATTTTATTATTTTGGCAAAGGCACTGGGTAGCAATATTATGTAAGTTGTATTCTCTCATTATAGTCCCATTTTATTAGATTTAGCATATTTTCACACATAGATAATCATGATCTAGTGATACTTTTTTTAGGGGGTAAATAGGTATATTGTGTTTATCAAAGTCTCTGGTTTCACTTTCTTCCATGTTTTTTGCCTTTTGCAAAAGGCAAATTTTATTTCTTAGTAAAATAGCCACCAAAAGCTGAATCAGGAAGGAGGAGGAAATTAAAATGTCAATTCTGTTCCTTGTTAAAGTTCCTTTTAAAAAATCTTGTTTATTAACATTTTAAAGTTGGAGCATGAAGCTTAAATAACTAGTGATTATAAGAATTGGCTAGATTAGATTGCTGTATATTCAGAACAATTGTAATGTATTTATTTTGTGGGAGGTTGGTTTTTTTAAGTATGGTAAGCTAAGGACCAAGTGAAATCTCTGTCCCTTTTTCAGGCTTGCTAAGCTCACTGCTGCAGTCTTACTGGCCAAAGATGTTCCTGTGTATCTTTTTTCAAGATATGTTCCTACACCTTTCGTAGTAAGTGTGTTATATCATTTATCATACAGATTGCTGCTCTTGAAAAAGTATTTCTTAAATCAAACAGGGTTCAAATCTTTGTCATGCATAAAGTTCTATATTAAATGATACAAAGGACCTAACGAAAACAAATATTGCTCTGACTTTATTTTCATTCAACACACATGTGTTGAACCACCTAAGAATTTGATCTATAACAAGTTGATAAGTCTACAGTCATGGCAGGATATTTTAATATTCTTTCAGAAACAGATTTATTAAGCAGGCAAAAATTACTATAAAACACTCACTTGTTTTATTTCTTCTTTAAAAATTCAAGAGTGTGAACCGTGTTTGCTTCTTGTCATTTAACTTAACAATGCTGCTGCTGCTGCTCAGTCGCTTCAGTCGTGTCCGACTCTGTGTGACCCTATCAGCCCTCCAGGCTCCCCCATCCCTGGGATTCTCCAGGCAAGAACACTGGAGTGGGTTGCCATTTCCTTCTCCAATGCATGAAAGTGGAAAGTGAAAGTGAAGGCGCTCAGTCGTGTCCAACTCTTAGCGACCCCATGGACTGCAGCCTACCAGGCTCCTCCGTCCATGGGATTCTCCAGGCAAGAGTACTGGAGTGGGGTGCCATTGCCTTCTCCTAACTTAACGATGAGTGTGGATCTTTTCTATGCCTTGGTGAATTATCAAATTCCCTTCCAAGTCTGGATTAACTTTCCACGTTTTATCTTTTGCACATTCAATGTCATAAAATCTTTTTGAGAATTCTTTTTTTGCCAGTATCACTTACTCTAGGACAATCTCATCGTTTTCATCACAACCACATCCTTAACTTATATCCATACATTCACCTTCACTAAGCTGGTCTGATTGCCTATCTAGAGTCTCTTGAATGACAGCAGTGTCAATGTTCCCAGTTATTTTTCTGTAACTCCATTTATGATTGATTCAAATGTTACCTCCACCATTATCACTTTTTGCTTCTTTGCTGCACTTTCATTTTGCTGGCCATTTCCTAATTTCCGTCATCCAGTTTTGCAAAACTGTGACATGAGCTATCTCTGGGAGCTAAAGAGGCAACACAGCTATATGTTTTGCTGTCTGTGCAATAGTTCACAGATGCACAGTGACCACCAGTGACATGATCACTTACTAATCATGATGCATCTCATATATACATAGTTGTTTCAGACTGAAGAGCTAGGAGCCAAGTTTTTACTTGATATAGTTACAGCATAGGCAACTGAAATTTGAGCATGTTTTTGGGAGACTGCTATTATTTACTTAAACATGGTATCAGAAATTTATGTGTATTGGAACTTTACAAACAAGGACTGTCTGGATTTTAAAATGAGCAGCAATGAAAACACTAAGTAGGAAAAAAACTATGAGATATAACTAAAGCTCTACTTAAAGGGAAATTTATAGTCTTGATGAATATATTAGGAAAAAAAATTTTAAGTAATAAACTAAGATTTTAATTTAGTATGTTAGGATAAAAACAGAATAAATCCAAATAAAATTTAAAAAATAATGATACAAGGAAAAATCAGCTAAATAGAAAATAAAGAAAAGGAGGGAATCAACAAAAGCAAGAGTTGGCTTTCTGAAGAGACAAATAGTAAAATAGACCTTTTGGCAAGGCTGCTGAAGAAAAAAAGAGAAAAAACAATCCCTGGTGGCTCAGATGGTAAAGAATCTTCCTGCAAGGTGGGAGACCTGGGTTCGATCCCTGGGTTGGGAAGATCCCCTGGAGGAAGGCATGGCAACCCACTCGAGTATTCTTGCCTGGAGAATCCCCATGGACAGAGGAGCCTTGTGGGCTACAGTCCATGGGGTCGCAAAGAGTTGGACATGACTGAGTGACTAAGAACAGATTAAGAAAACCACAGTATTCTGAACGTGATGCAAATAAATGTGAAACCTAGGAGAACTGGCCAATTTTCTTGAATGATTAATACATCAAACCTGATAAGAAATAGAAAACCTGAACAGACCTGTAGTCATTAAAGAAATTGAACTGATTTTTATTAATTTTCTCAAAATAAAAATGTCAGGTCTATATGATTTTGTTGGCAAGTGTTACCAATTGTTAGATGATTAGATAATGTCTCCATAATCTGTTACTAGTGATTTATTGGACATATACGGAGTGGATCAAAGAATTAAGGAATTTTTAAACAATTAGCTCTAATGAATGACAGAAATCAAGGAGGGCCCAGATATGTTGAACATTTTTGTAGGAGTCTGCCTCTGGGTTACCATTTCCAACTGTAACTATGTGTTGGCCTTCCTCTCTTATTTCAAGTGGATCTGCTCTGGCTGCTAGGGAAGTTGTTTTTGGCACTCTTTATCACCATGTCTTTGAGTCAGAGGAAATCTACTTACAGCAAAAACATCTTGGAGAAGAATTGGGTCTTATGAGCCAGTCTCTGAGTTAAATCATCAAAGGAATAGGTTACTGTAGTCAGATCAGTGTCACGTGCCCATTCCCCCATGGCCAGGAGGAGAGAAGCTGAATGTGATGGTAGAATGGAGGAACATCTTAGGCAAATAATAACTGTGATGAAAAAGGGAAATTCAACCTGGGAATTAACTTTGGGAGAAATGGTAAATTGATTTTTATATGCTATAGAGGCCACAGAGTGTATGTAAAGATCTTCAAATCAAAAGGCAAGAGACCTATGTTTCATGCTTATGTAATTCTCCCTTATGATTACCTAATATTGAATAAGCAGTATACAGTGTGTAAAATATGGTAGATTAGATGATTTCTAAATTTACTTCCAAGTCTAATATTTTATGCTTAGATTTCCCTCTCATATCTCCAGAGTCTGGTGGAATATCTGGCATATAGTAGGTATTTGTTAAATATTTCTTAAAGGAACAAAATAATTATAAGACTAAGTTAAATGAGACTGGGGAAAAAAGCATTCAGTCTAACAGTTAGGTGGTTACTGATGACCTAATAGGTGGCTTTAGTTATATCCCACATAGTGAACCTGGAGTTGATTATTAAGGTTTTAGGCTATTTATATCTTAATGTCTTTTCCAGTTATTTAGTCAAAGTTATTCTTGTGTCAAATATATGAGTAGCTAGAAAACAGAATTACAGTATTATTGTTTTTTTAGCCATATGCAGTCCAGGAACTCAAAGCAGTTGCAGGTGTGATGATTACAGCGTCTCACAACCGCAAAGAAGACAATGGATACAAGGTAAACCTTGGACTCTTCATCTTTGGTTATTTCATAGTTCTTATTTTATTTAAATAATACGTGCTGAGTATATTTTCTACAATGGGAAGCAGGGTTAAGACATTGGAAACAGAAAGATAAAAACACTGAGGCTGCCCCTCAGAGAATGGCTTCCCAGGTAGCTCAGTGGGTTAAGAATCTGCCTGCAATGCAGGAGACACAGGAGATGTGGATTCGATTCCTGGGTTGGGGAGATCACCTGGAGAAGGTCAGGGCAACCCACTCCAGTATTCTTGCCTGGAGAATCCCATGGACAGAGAAACCTGGTGGGCTACAGCCCACAGGGTCAGAAAGAGTCGGACACAATTGAAGTTACTGAGTACCACCACCACTCAAAGAATGTGTATCCTTACTGGCCCTTATTACATCTCAATGTGTATTATTATCCTTTATATACTTATGTACTATTACAAAAGTCTCTTCAGTGGTCTTTTTACTTCTGATATCTTACTGCCCTTGATTTCCCTAGCCCATCCCAAATCATCCTCTCTACCATTTCAGAGATAAAATCATTTTGTACCAAGAACTTGAAGAATGAGTGGTAGTTTGAAGGAAGAGAGCTGGAGGGATGGTACTTTGACCTCATTCTCCTCCTTCCCCTCCAGTCTTCTGCCGGGACTCCATACTGGCCACAGGATCTGTTTGACATGTCAGGCTTCATGGCAGAAAGTGGGGTGGGGAAGGGTGAAGAGTGCTCAGAAGGGGCATACAGAAGATACAGCAGTGTTGAACCAGCGTTTGGGGCTCCTGGCTCATGAGTCTATGATCTTATATTTCTTTTTCTTCTTGTGTAGGCAGAGACTCCAGGCACACTGAGCTCTGGTTTACTGGGGAAAAGTATATTTTATACTAATCTAAGATTTTGACCCTTGCCAGCTAAGTGGGGAATATTACCATTTACAGAAGCAGTGAAGAAGCCTAATTCATTAGTTTGGGACATAATTAAGTTTGAGGGATTTGTGGGTCAGTCAAACAGCAGCAACCTGTAGGCAGTTGAATATGGAGATCTGTTGTTCAGAGGAGAAATTTGGGATCACTGTACATATTATGTTAGAGCATTTAAGAATATTTGGAAGTTCTTTATTTGGATAGGCAGCCCAGAAACAGTGTAGGTTAGAAAAAGAGGTCAAGAATGGATCCCTAGGGAATATCAACTTCAAATGAAGGGAGAAAGAAGAGAATCTAGAGTCAGGACAAAGACAGGAAGAGACTGATGTTACAAAACCAAAGGGGTAAGAGAGTAGCAAGGAGGGAGCAGTCAATTGTCAAAGAAAGTAAAGAACCCAGATCTGTCCTCTGATCATCAGACTCCTACATCCAGTTGCCAACCTGATATCCATTGGGATGCCTAACATGTCTCAAAATTAGTATCTCTAGAACAGAGGCCTTGATTCTCCCACAACCTGCCGTATGCACACTCAAATGTGTTCCTCCACGCTCGGTCGAACAGGACTACCATTCCTGATAGAGGAGGACCGGTCTTCGGCCAAGGGTATACGAGTAGCTGTGCTCCCCTGCTAGAACCTCCAAACAAGCTTTCAAATGTGTTCCTCCCCAAGTCTTACCCATCTCTATAAATTCACACTACCACCCACCCAAGCAAAAACCAAAATTCATTCTTGATTACTCCCTTTCCTTCACTCCAGACATTTAATTTTCTAACAGAATTTGTAGACAAATTCTGCATGCAAAATCTATGTAGAATATGTTTACTTCTGCCCATGTCTTCTACCTCCACGGTTCTAAACCATTGTCTTTGCCTGAACAACATCATCCTAGCTGGTCTCTTCCCTGCTTCCATTGTTCTTCCCTGCAGTCCATTTTCCACCAAGCAGCCAGAGGATCTTTTAAAATACAAACACGTCATGTTAGCTTTCCTGCTAAATCCAATCTCCTTACCTTGGGGCTTATAGGACTCTGTCTCCTGCCTGCCTCTTCTACCTCATTCCATTCAGTCCTCTTCTGTGCTCACTGTGTCCCGGTCACACTGAAGCTTCTTTCCATTCTCCCAGTTCCTCCAGTATACCAAACCCTTTCTTGCTCTGAGTATTTTGTTTGTTCCTCTGCTTGGATTGCTCTTCACCAGATCTCACAGACTTGCTTATTTTCATCCTTAAGTTTCCTGCCCAGATGTTGCTTCCTTGAAGAGACCTTCCTTGGCCACCTTATCCGAAATGGCTTCCCTCAATGATCTTCTCTTCATTTTATTTATTTTCTGCACAGAGCTTGTCACTATCTATAGTTACCTGCTTTCTTTATAATGAATTACCTTGTTTGTTTGTTGACTTGTTTGTTTGATCTTCCTCCCCCGCTAATTCCCCAATATAAGCTCATGGGTGGTGGGACACTGTTTTGATATTTATTGTTATTAAACATACTTGTCACAGAGTAGACCCGCAAATATTTTTTTTCTTAAAGTATAAGCACAAGGTAAAAAGTATAAAAGTTAAACATTATAAAAAGTTAAACAATAAAGAATATTTTTCCCACCTCTTTTCCTGAGCATCCCTTTTCAGAAGCAAATATTGTTTCTGGTTTTAGTTTCCTTCCAGAGGTAGTCTATGCCTGTGTAATCATATGAGTAGTATTGGTCAGTCCCTCTTTTTTCCCTCATAAACGTCAGGGTATTATTTATAGTGTTCTGTACCTTGTTTTTTTCACACAACAGTGTGAAATAGTCTTAGAGACCATTCTCTACATTAGTTGATCTATAAATAGGTTTGCCTCATTCATTTTTAAAAACCTATATGGATGAGTCATAATTTATTTAACCAATCCTTATTGATAAACATTTTGTTTCTAATCTGCTACTGCTTACACACAGTGCTACAATGAATATTTTTCTATATACATCTTTGTTCATATACACAAGTAGATTTATAGAGTCATTATAGAATAGTGGTTAAGAGTGTTATGGACTGGGTTTGAATCTTACCTCCACCACTCAGAAGCTTTGTAACCTAAGATAAATTACTTACTTTTTCTATGCTTTGGTTTCCCCATCTGTAAACTGAGAGTAATAATAGAACCAGTATTTTAGGGCAAGAGTTAGGATTAAGAGAGACAGTGTATGAAAAATGCTTGTATAGTATCTGGCTCTGATAAATACTCGAGAAATGTTACCTGTTGTTTTATTCTTATTCTCTGTAGCTGCACTGTCCAATCTGATAGCCAACAGCCACCTATGATTACCCAACACTTAAAGTATGACTAGTCTGAATTGAGATGTGCTGTAAATGTAAAATACACACCAGATTTCGAAGACAGTACAAAAAAGGCATGTGAAGTATGTGGTTTACATTGTGGCTCACGTTATATTTCTATGGCCCTGCTGAGCTATAGAATAAGTTTCTAGATGTGAAACTTCAGAGTCAAAGGAACTATGAAATAAAGTTTGTCATTCTTTATTCAAGGTGGTTGTTCCAACTGCTACTCTCACCGGCAATATAGGAGGGTCTTTATCCCACACTGTCCATTATTGTTTGTCAAACCTTTTCATCTTTGCCAGTCAGATATGTGGAAATGTTATCTTGAATCTGTACCTGTCTTGTGAGTGAGGTTGAGCATCTTTTCATACATTTATAAGATATTTGTGTTCCCTTTCCTGAAAAGTCTATTAAAGGCTTTACTCATTTTTGTCTTTGGTAGTTGCTCTTTGCTCTTTTCCTTGTAGATTTGTGAAAACTCCAAAGTAGTGCTTAGTCATCTGTCTTTCAGGTATTTCTCCACATATTATTGTTTACCTTTTGACTATTTTTCCATGCATGTTATTATGGTATTTTTCTCCATCTGGAAAAATTATTTTGGCATTTCATTGGTATGATATTTCACTTGTACATTACTTTAGAGAGCTTCAGTATTTTTGTAATTTTTGAGTCTCTTTATTCAAGAACAGAATGTATTCTTCCAAGACTTCTTTTAGACCCTTTAGTAGCATTTTAAAGATTTTTTATCTTTCACATTTCTTTTTAAGTTTATTCCTGGGTTTATTTTTTTGCACAGATTTCTCTGTTACTGTATCAGGGAGGGATGCTTTCTGCTACAGGTTCAGAAAACCCATAAAAGTGGCTAAAGTTGATAGGAGTTAATTTTTCTCACAACAAAAAATCCAGAAGTATGTGGCAGCTGGTGTGGTTCTATAGCTCATTGTTGTTGGACCTAGCATCCCTGCAGTTTTGTTTTGGCCTTTTCTTCAAGTGCTCATTGTATAAGCGGTGCTGTACCTCTAGGCATCACATTCACATACAAGGCAAGAAGAAAGGCAGGGAGAAAGGCCAAGATTATTTTTCTCATGTTAAATAAATTTTCATGGAGAGCTTTCAGGGCTCATGAACAGGATCTTGTTGGTTGCTTGGAATGTGGGAGCATCCGTTCAACTGGATTTTTGGTTCTGTTTTTTAAATTTCTGCAGGAACCTCAGGAGTTTCACCAACTGGGAGCAATTTTTATGTTACTGTAGACCTCAGATTTGAAATATTTTAATCACCCAGAACTTAAGAAGAGAGACATGCTACCTTACCATCTTTCAGTAATAGTGGGCAGAGCTTTTTCTGTTCTATATTTCCACAAGAAATAGTAGACTTTATTTGGTGTGACATAAATCTAGTTTAATTTATAGCTGAAAAATAAATTCTTCTTTATCATATAACAGAACCACTTTATAATGCTAAAATTTCATAGTATCAAGTTTTTTTCATGGTTTCTTAGATCTTCTTTAGTATATAGTTATAGATCTAAGATTATGATTGGATGCTATGATATATACATATTTTAGCAATGTCATAATGGTGCCCTGATTATACTTTACTTGTATTGTTATTAAAATGTACTTCTAAATGAGAAAATAATATAGAATCATTTTGTTGAAAAGTCCCTATGGAATCATTACCATCAATATCCTTAGGTATTTATTAAGTTAGTCCAGCGTTGACATTTTCTACTTGACTAATTTGGTGTGCTTCTTTGTAAAGTCAAATATCCCTGTTGTAGCTAAGAAAACATATGGCCAACATTTCAAGTGCTTATAGCTGTGTTTACCTATCTTCTAGGTTTATTGGGAAAATGGTGCTCAGATCACATCTCCTCATGATAAAGAAATTCTGAAATGTATAGAAGAATGTGTGGAACCCTGGAATGGTTCTTGGAATGATAATTTAGTGGATACCAGCCCACTAAAGAGAGATCCTTTGCAGGACATTTGTAGGAGATACATGGATGATCTGAAAAAGATCTGTTTTTACAGGTATCCAAGAGGGAATGTAGGGTAATATTACCTTACCATAAGATTAACAAATAACAGAAAAAATAAGGATAAAAATATGTTGGCTATTCATTATAGTAAAATTATAGGTAAATAATACAGTTCATAGTAGTCAAAAAGTAGAAATAACCCAAATATTCAAATATTCATCAATAGTTAAATGGCTAGAAATATATTTTTAGTATATCCATACAATGAAATATTATTCAGCAGTAAAAAAGAAGTACTGTTGCATACTACAATGTGGATGAATTTTAAAAATAGGCTAAGTGAAGGAAGCTAGTCACAAAGGACCACATATTATACGGTTATATTGATATGAAACGTCTAGTGTAGACAAATCTATATAGAAACAAAGTATATTAGTGGTTGCCTGTGGCTGGGAAAAATGGGAGGGTTAGGGTGTGGTGGCTTTGGGGTATGGAGTTTTTTGGGGGGTAATTAGAATTTTCTAAAATTTATTATGGTAATGGTTGAACAACTCTGTGAATATAGTGAAAACCATTGAATTGTGTACTTTAGGATGAATTTATAGTATATTGATGGGTTTCCCTGGTGTCTCAGATGGTAAAGAATTCACCTGTAATGCAAGAGACCTGGGATCAATCTCTAGGTCAGGAAGATTCCCTGGAGAAGGGAATGGCTACCCACTCCTGTATCCTTGCCTGGAGAATTCCATGGACAGGGGAGCCTGATAGGCTACAGTCCATAGGGTCACAAAGAGTCAGACACGACTTAGCCACTAACACTTTTAAACTACTTTTTAACTACTACTAATTACCTCTTAATAAAGTTGTTAAAAATTATAACTCAATATATGTATTCACTGTATATAAGGAAATTTCCTCTAAAATTTTACTTTTCCTTACCAATTTCCATGTTCCTATAACTATTCCATAAATAGCTAACGCTTTTCAGAGAACATTGTGGTTTGTTGAGTGTAGTTTTCCTATCCTGACAAAATAGATTTTAGCCTTTTCTCAAGATTATTTTAATTATACCACAAGTAATGAGTTTTATGACATTGATTGAATGATATTTTCCTTTACAGGGAATTAAACTCAAAGACCACCTTGAAATTTGTACATACATCTTTTCATGGAGTCGGACATGACTATGTACAATTGGCTTTCCAAGTATTTGGTTTTAAGCCTCCAATTCCAGTACCAGAACAAAAAGATCCTGATCCAGACTTTTCTACTGTTAAATGCCCAAATCCTGAAGAAGGAGAATCTGTGCTGGTATGTTTTTTCTGTATTTAAATTATGATTTAGTATATTAAAGTTTATCATGTGGATAGGACTCTAACAATTCAAAGATTACTTACAGAAGCAAAAACTACTTTAGCTTACATCTTTTAAATTGTATTAGAGCCATATATTCTGTTTTGTTTGAAATCTCTATGGTGGATTTCCCTACTTCCTAGTCTTATTTTAAATTTAGCCAAACTAGATTAGCAGATGCAAACTATTACATATGGAATGGATAAACAACAAGGTCCTACAATATAGCACAGGGAACTATATTCAATATCCTATGATAAACCATAGTGGAAAAGAATATGAAAAAGAATGAATATATATGTGTGTACCTGAACCATTTTACTGTACAGCAGGCATCAACACAACCTTGTAAATCAACTATACTTCTGTGAAATAAAGTTAAAAAAATTAGCCAAACTATATTCCTTCTAAAATTCATTATCACTAACATAGTGCATACATTTAGGAAAATGAACATTGAATTTAACATCTTCAATGTAATTCAGCTTTTTGGGTCACTATTCAGGAACTTTCTTTGAGACTGGCAGAGAAAGAAAATGCCCGGATAGTGCTGGCTACAGATCCTGATGCTGACCGACTGGCAGTGGCAGAACTTCAGAAGTAAGTAGAAACTGTTATTTGACTAAAATCTTAAACTTTGAAAAGCAGGTTTTGATTTTAAGTCTTACAGGCTCATTGGAAATAATTTTTTAAAAAGTGAAAAGAAATCTCCTGTAAGCCCACTATCCAGAGATAACCACCTAGGTTGATATTTTGACATTTCCTTCCTGTTTTCTTCATTCAAATATTCAAGATGTATTTGTTTTTTATAAAATTGTGGTCATCCATATATATATTAATACTTTTGTGTCTTATTTTCCACATAATATTGTACTATTAGCATTTTTCTCTATCTTTAAATATTATTTAAAATATTAATTTTTAAACTAGTGTAGTATCTCAACAGATTGCTTTATGAATGTAATCATTTCCTAATCATGGTTCTTTGGGTTGTTGTGTATTTTTGCCATTATAATGTCATGAAAAATGTGCTTACATAAAAAGGACACCATATTATAACTTTTTTCTCTTCAAGTAAGAAAATACAAGTAACAGTGTCATAGCTTTTCAAAGTACATTGCTGCCATTCCTACCCTAAGCTCACCCTGAGTTAGAAAAGTAATAGTAAATGTTTTCTGAAAAATCCCATAGAGTCATTTTTAGGTTTTCCTTTGTGAAGGATGGTAATTTGTAGGTCCTGGGGTCAAGAAGTTTTAATGAGAAGTTGCAAAGATCTTGACTTGAATTTTCATTCTCTCTACAGTGGTGTTTGGAAAGTGTTCACAGGGAATGAGTTGGCAGCCTTGTTTGGGTGGTGGATGTTTGATTGCTGGAAGAAAAGTAAATCAAGAAATGCTGATGTGAAGAACATTTATATGTTAGCCACCACAGTCTCTTCCAAAATTTTGAAGGCAATTGCACTAAAAGAAGGATTTCACTTTGAGGTAAGAATAGGTAATATCTATGTGCTCCTTTTCTAAACCTGTAAGCTAAAGCCATCTCCCTACCAAAGTTAACTTTTATTGATTTCATTTCTAATTCCCTCTTTTCAAATGCTGTTAACACCTAAATAAGAGATTAAGTCTTTTTGATAGTTTGGAGACCTTGAGCCAAATTCATCCTATATGTGAGTTTCTGAAACTAAGATAAACATTCTTACAAATTGCATTAATGCTTATTTTTCCATACAACAGTATCTGGCTTTCTTACCAAGAAAATCTGGCTCCCAGTGGCCTCATAAATAACATAAACTCCACTCCAAAAAAAATGTAGGTTTCGTTCAGTCTTAAGAAACTTTTAAATTAAAAAAAAAAAAGAAAAGAAAAGAAACTTTAAGTAGTCTCCTAAATTACAAATTAAGACCCAGTGATCTACATCCAAAAAACGTAATGATTCTCTCCCAACACAGATCATTAACCTTTGTGAACCTCGGGCAGTTAAACTGACCTCTTTTATAGCTACTGGGACTAATGCCAATTAAGTTGCTTTTCCTCTGCCCACTTTGCCAAATATCAGTGAAAAAGTCACCTCTGGGCGTTTTTCTTGAGCCACAGTCAAGCTATAGGTCTTAACACTAATAGGCTAACTAAAAGAAAATGATACCTTTCTTAATGAAATAGAACTTTCAATCTCTGGCTTTCTAAATTGCAAATAGCAAAATAGAGGAAATGGAAAATTCATTCAAACCTAAAATTCTGAATTACTATTGTTGTTCAGTCACTCAGTCATATCCAGCTCTTTGCGACCCCATGCACTGCAGCACGCCAGGCTTCTCTGTCCTTTATTATCTCCCAGAGTTTGCTCAAACTCATGTTCATTGAGTCAGTGGTGCTATCCCAACCATCTCATCCTCTATTGCCCCCTTTTCCTCCTGTTGTCAATCTTTCCCAGCATCAGGGTCTTTTCCTTGTAGCAAGAAAACGCATAATGAGCACAAAAGAGAAAAAACATGCTTCTAAAGACCAATATTATATATGTGCTTTCTTGTTTGTATTACAGGAAGTGGTGCTGCAGAGATTTGGGGCTTTTTTTTTTTTTTCTCAGTGAAGAGGTGGAGAGGTGAATGAGAAATCTTAAATTAGTAAGAGAGCTCTAGAGTCGCTGTGTATCACATACTCTTTCTAACTCTAAAGCAGTTCATGTCTTTAAAATGAACACTAGCTCATCAGATGAAAAGTCCAAATCTAATTATCAAAGAAAAACCTACTAACTTTCCTGATGGTTTTATTTGGGCCATGGTGTTATGGTAAAAGTATACTTGGTTCAAGTATATGTTGTAATAATGTTGAAAGTGCGTTGTTAACAAGCTTTATGGCCTTCGGTTACTCAGAGGGACTACATTACAACCTTCATAGGCACTTTTACATTTAGTGCTTATAATGCAACTTAAAGAGCTATTTCTGAGAAGTGATATTGAATCCTGGCTCTCTCATATGCTGGGTACTCTTGGGCAAATTTACTGAACCTCTGAGCCTCTGTTTCAGTAACAGAGTTTTTGTGATCATTGAAAAAGATAATGATGTAAAGCAACTATTACAGTGCTTGGTAAATAGTGTATGATCATAATATATGTGTGGATTTATGGTACTTTGTGACTATATACATCGCCACTTATTGGATTATATTTGGTGAATTATATCACTATTATTATGCTCGATAAATAGCAGGTCATCAGTCGTGGCAGTGTATATATCCATGCACTTTATGACTGTATGTTTACCACTATATAAATCTTTGTAGACTGAAGACCATAACAGAAAATCATTATCGACGTGTTATGTGCATTTAGTGATGGACTTTTCTCTAATATATATATTTTTTGAGACAGTCACTTAACTAGAGTGGCCTCTTCTGCATTTCAGGAAACATTACCAGGTTTTAAATGGATTGGAAGTAGGATAAAAGACCTCCTGGAAAATGGGAAAGAAGTCCTTTTTTCATTTGAAGAGTCTATAGGTATGTAATAAATATTAAAATATTTGAAATATGAATGAGAGCACTTTTTTCAAATATAGTAATTCTGTAGAGAGGAATTTTTGTCATCTGGTTTTACATTTTGAGTTATAAAAACTATCAAGAACTCAGAAATGTGTAAGTACATTTCTCATCAGAAAAAAAAAACCCTTAAAGGTCCCTTACATATGTTCAGTATCAGTGGGTTTCCTTTATTACCAGGCTTTTAAATGCATTGATCCTTCTGAAGAAATATGAAACTATTGAAATTATGCGCAGGCTTATATTTTCCTCCTTTTTAAAGGTGTTTTTTAATTCTTAGGTTTTCTGTGTGGAACTTCAGTTTTGGATAAAGATGGTGTGAGTGCAGCCGTTGTTGTTGCTGAGATGGCATCGTACCTGGAAACCATGAACATAACATTGAAACAGCAACTGATTAACGTTTATGAAAAGTAAGTTCTACTATTTGGAATTTCATGCTCTAATTTCTTTGGTGCTACTTTTAACTTTATAAACTTATTTTGAGGAATAGTCATTCCTTTTTAAAAAGTACTAATATTAATAAAAAAAAAAGAATAAAAAGTATTAATATTGTCCGCATGAAGAACTGCCACTATCTGCTTAACACAATAATAGGCTTATCTGTAATTTGTACTTTTCTAAAAAGTGACTTGAAATCTGATTTTAATACTTTAAATCTTTGTACAGATATGGTTATCATATTTCAAAAACTTCATATTTCTTATGTTATGATCCAACTACCATCAAAAGTATATTTGAAAGGCTTCGCAATTTTGATTCTCCAAAAGAATACCCAAAGTTTTGTGGGACATTTGCTATATTGCACGTACGAGATATTACCACTGGATATGACAGCAGCCAGCCTAATAAGAAATCAGTAAGTACCTATATTTTAAAGTTTTTAACAATTTGTAATAATTCATACTACAGTAAAATGGAAGGTCAAGCCTGTGAGTTTCTTAAAATTTAGGATCCTTGTTTTTCTCCAGAGCAGTTGTAAGTTCACTAACTGGCTCTGACTCTCACCCATCCTGTCCTCATCACTCCCCAAGGGTATAGTATACCCTGAGGGTGGGGAATGGGAAGGAGGATGAGACACAGAATGAGGGAGGGAGGGTGGGAGGGAGAGAAAAAATGTGATAATGCTGAATAATGTTGAAAAATTTTTAAGTCTAAAAGCCTATAATTTCATCATATGATACTGCTTTTATGTGGAATCTAAAAAATTAAACAAATGAACTTATTTACAAAACAGAAACAGACTCACAGACATAGAAAACAAACTTTTGCTTACAAAAGGAGAAAAGGGATGGGGGATTAAGTGGGAGTTTGGAGTTAAAGGTGGCTCAGTTGGTAAAGAGTCCACCTGCAACGCCGGAGACCTGGATTCGATCCCTGGGTCAGGAAGATCCCTTGGAGAAGGAAATGGCAACCCACTCCAGTATTCTTGCCTGGAGAATTCCATGGACAGAGGAGCCTGCTGGGCCACAGTCCATGGGATTACAAAGAGTCAGACATGACTAAGTCACTAACTTTCTTTGGAGTTAAAATATACACACATTAAATAAATGACCAACATGGACCTACTTCGTAGTATGAACTATACTCAGTATCTTGTATTAACTTATAATGGAAAAGAATCTAAAAAAGAATATATATTGCTGTACACCTGAAACTAACACAACACTATAAATCAACTATATTTCAATTAAAATTTTAAAAATTAAATTAAATTTTTAAAAGATGAATGTTTTACTAATCATCTTAGCACCTAAAAAAATAAATGAATAAATAAATAAATGCCTATAATTTCAAAACTATGTGCCTTTCTAGTTTTAGCTTCCCTTTCAATCTTATTCCCTATGAATGAGTGGCTTCCTAGGTGGCTCAGTGGTATCCCTTTTTAACCTTATTTTCTATACCTCCAGCCAAATGGGATAACATACATATACTTCTTATATATAAACATTAAAAAATTATTTTTCTATTTTTGCTCAAGCTTTTTCCTTAGTCCACTTTTTCTTCCTACTGCTGCAGATTCACACTTTAGCCATTATTTAAGACTTCATGCAGATGTCACCTCCTCCATATACGCTCCAGGTCTCATAATCAGATATCTTCCTCCTGAGGTTTCTTTTTATATTGTGCCTTCCTCTGTTCACTTATCACTTTGTATGTCATGTTACCATTGTCTTGTGCATGGCAGATTCATTTCTAATATACCTTTATGCCTCTCAAAGCTCTTGCCTACACAGTAGGTGCTCAACTAACATTTAAATGCCATAGATTGCTGATTATATTTATTTTGTTATTATTATGATTGTTATTATTAACCTAAATTTCCATGTATAATGGTCTGATATTGTCTCAAGAGTCTAGGAGCATAATATATTTTGGAAAATCTGCAGCCTCTTATGTAGAATACTACCCATATTCCCTTTGTGTATTTTCATCTAGTCAACCAAAATTGGTTCTTCTTTGTTGTTATTCTGTCTGTATGCACGTATGTTTTTCTGTGTTTATAAACTACTTGAAAAGAAGAACCAAATGTTTTCCTTCTTTTTATTTCTCTAGTGTTGCTATGGTTAGAATAGCTCTTGGTATGATGCTTTTCCCCTCTTGACTCCCTTTAAAGTTTATGATATTTGTTATTCAAAGTGCTTTCCTATCTATTCTCCACTGATGCTTACAACAGATTTTGTAAGGCTTGTAGTATGGATATTTGTTAATCCCCTGGGGTCACATAGTGACTGTCAAAGACTTCCTGAGTTCTTTCTTCTCCAACTTCAGATTGACATTCATCTGTGTGTTCAACAGGCATTTATCACAACCCTTCTGTGCTATACCGAGAAGAGAGTAATGACAAAGACACTGTAGGAGTCTAGTAGGGAAACAGTCAAGTAAACTGATTACAAAATGATTAGGGGGTGCCTAAGAGTGCCATGAAAGAGCATAGGAAAGACCCTTACTCGGATTTGAGGGGCTCATGCAGGACTCTGCAGAGGACTTTGTGAGCTGAGTTCTAGAGTTTGGGTAGGAGTTATCCAGATGTAGAAGGAACAGAGAATGTTTGAGGCAAAGGGAGCAGTAAGCACTACGTCTGGAGGTGAGAAGTCATGTTTTCTTTCAAGGAACCGCAAGAAGTTCTCTACAGCAGTAGCACGGGGTGCAGGGAAGGATGGCGTGTACGGTGAGTGGGTCAGAGAGGGGTGAGAAGATCAATTAGTATGCCGTTTCAGTAACGGAGATGAGAGACGACAGGAGCCTGAATGTAATATGGTAGCAGTAGTGAAGGAGAGAGCCTGACAAAGTTGAGTTAAATACAGGGTAGAATAACCAGGACTTGCTAGTTGATGGTCAGTGAGTGGAACAGAGGGAAGGAAGGTTTCTGTCTTGAGCAGCTAGTAGTACCACTCACGGAGAGGACCAGGCTCAGGACCCCTGAGGAAAGGCTCCACCGTCAACTCCTCCACCCCAGTACAACCCCCATAGTTCCCTCGAGATCCCTTCACAGATTTGTGAAGGTTTGTGGTGCAGGAAGAGTACCTGTGTTAATCTATATATTTGTCAGTAAAACTTCATTCTTGTTTGATTTTTAGGTAATTATATATATTTGCACCCCAGTGGATTTATTTTGCCTGCCCTCTAGGATGTGTGCACTCTGCTTTGGAGACTGTTGAAAAACTATCTGTGAAAGTGTCTTGAAATTGTGAAGCACTTTGCAAAAGTAGAGGTAGTTTGGACTTTGGGACAGATAGGCCAGGTTTCAATTTCTTGCTCTGCCACTTAGCTGATTACCTTGAACAGGTTGTTTACCCTCTTTGAACCTTGTCTGTAAATTGTCAGTAATATTTACTTTGTAGGATTATTGTTGAGGCCTGGAGATCATGTGTATAAGGTATATAGTCCAATGCTTCTACAATTATAAATAGTCAGTAAATGGTACAGTTATGAATTATTATGAATGTAATCTTTTGTATTTTAAAATTCTTTAAAATATTTTAAAAATTTTAATTGCAGTTAAAAAAAAAAAAATGCAGGGGCTTCCCAGGTATCTTAGTAGTAAAGAATCTGCTGCCAGTGCAGGAGCCACAGGAGACATAGGTTTGATCCCTGAGTCAGGAAGATCCCCTGGAGGAGGAAATGGCAACCCACGCCAGTGTTCTTGCCCAGATAACATCATGGACAGAGGAGCCTAGCAGTCCGTAGGGTCGCCAAGAGCTGGAAACTACTGAATGACTGAGCATGCAAAAAAAAAAAAAAAAAACCCATAAAATTATCATCGTAATCATTTTTAAGAGTTCAGTAATGTTAATAATCACATTGTTGTGTAACAGATCTCCAGAACTACTTCATCTTGCTAAACTGAAACTCTGTACCCATTAAATAAGTCTCCATTTCCCCCTCCCTCTAACCCTTGGCAACTGCCTTGCTACTTTCTCTTTCTATGAGTTTTACTGCTTTACACACCTCATATAAGTGAAATGTATTTTACAACTCTTGAAAATGAGAAAGGTACCAAGTGTAACTGAACCTTTGTTGCAATTCTGCCTAGGTGCTGCCTGTAAGTAAAAGCAGCCAAATGATTACATTTACTTTTCAAAATGGCTGTGTTGCTACTCTTCGGACTAGTGGAACAGAACCAAAGATAAAGTATTATGCAGAGATGTGCGCATCACCAGACCAGAGGTAGGAATCAACTTTTAAAATATTATGTATGTATAAAAGCTTTATTTATTTCAGAACTGATTTCACTTTGCTGTACCACAGAAGCTAACACAACATTGTATAGCAATGTACTCCAGTAACCATTAACTAAAAAATGCTTTATTAAGAGATGTAATTCACATACCCAATAGCTCACCCATTTAAAGTGCACAGTACAGTGGTTTTTAGTATATTCAGAGTTGTGGAAACATCACTATAGTCGATTTTATTTTATTATTATTTTTTTTTATAGTTGATTTTAGAACATTTTCATCACATCAGAAAGAAAGCCCCTTTCAATGAGCCATCACTCCCTTTTCTCCTTCTTCCCAGCCCTAGGCAACCACCAGTCTGCTACTTGTCACTATAGATTTTCTTATTCTGGACATTTCATATAAATGGAATCACATAATATGTGGTCCTTTGTGACTGGCATCTTTTATTTAGCATAATGTTTTCAAGTTTCATCCATGTTAGCATGAATCAGTACCTTATTCCTTTTTTAGAAATTTTGTTTTCATGGCCCAGTGATATGCCAATGTATAGATACACCATATTTTTAATCTGTTTATTAGAGGAGGGACATTTAGGTTATTTCCATATTTTGGCTGTTATGAATAATGGTAGTCTGAATGTTTGTGTTCAAGTTTCTGGGTGGTCATATATTTTCTTTTAACTTGGGTATATATCAAACTTACATAAGGAAAACTGCCGGGCCATATGGTAGTTCTATGTTTAACTTTTTGAGGAACTGCCAGACTCTTTTCCAAAAAAACTGCATTATTTGGGAACTGAATCTTAATTTTTTAGTGAATTTATGTTCCTGGGAAGACTCTTTAAAGCTTGAACTATTTAGGCTAAGCATAAAGAAATGACCAACAAATAATTTATTCATTGCTAAATATTCATTTTCTACATTTAATATGATTTGATTTAATATGCTGAATTAATATCCTTTTAAGAGAGTATAAATTGTGATAACTTGACTTTAATAACATTTAGAGGGTATTTAAACTTATGAGTAGTATCTCCTATAATGTTGTCGTTGGTCAATACCTATTGGGGAAGGAGATTGTTTTTGGAATTGCCTTCAGAGCAATGTACATTAATTATTTAGTATTTCTCTAAACCTTTGTGTTTAAGAGTAGATTTTATTTCCTTTGGGGGAAGAAAATGACCTCCTGAAGTCATTCAGAGCAGAGTTTAAAGTAAAGCAAATTTAAAAAGAAAAAAAAGTAAAGCAAATTGAACAGTGCTATCTTTGGTTTAAAATGAAGCGCGATTATTAACATAATAAAAATTAAATTTGTTGTGTAGCTTGTAAAATGACGGTGAAGGCAGTTTTAAGAAGACTTCTGAAAAGAGAGATTTTTGGGGTAATGGCAGCTCTTCAGGTGATAACAGAAGGGAATACTTGGTATTTTTTTAAACATCTTACATTTTTAGTTACACTTCTTTCTTTACTTCCTAAAAGATATGCTGTATCATCCCATAATAATGTATAAGAGGTATGCGTCGAAGTATTTCAGGAAGCCAGTTTATCTTAATACCTGGTATTGGTGTTCTGAGCCATTTAAATTGCCTGCTTTAGGAGCAGTCTTTAGATATACTCAAACTCATCCATGTTTCATGTACCAAGGACCTCCTTTTAATGCAGTTCAATTTCAGTTTGTGAGAATGGTGTTTTCTGTGAGTGTGATTCCCCTCTTTCCACTTTTGGTCTTGTTTTGTTTTACCCGAGTGAATTTCTCTCTTGTTTACCAGTTACTTAATCATCCCATGAAGTATATGCACTCTTAAAAAGTTTACAACAATTTAAGCACATTTTAAGGCTATGGAAATAAAGAATTTCAAAACTCTTAACCTTTTTCCTCAGTGACACTGCCTTACTCGAAGAGGAATTGAAGAAACTGATTGATGCTTTGATTGAGAATTTTCTTGAGCCCAGTAAAAATGGACTGACCTGGCGTTCTGTTTAGCATTCACCAGAACATCGTTGCTTTGCCCCGGTCCATGGAGCAGAGCAACCAAGAACCCCATGCATTGAACTCGGGTTAGCATTCTCTCTGTGTGTCATCTGGCCAAGTATCTTTTTCCTTTATTTTCTTTCTTTTTGGTTGGCTAGCTAAACAAACTGTATAAATATGAAATGGCTAGAAAGAAATGATTCAAATTTTTTCATAATCCTGAACAAAAGTCATTACATTAAAAGTATTATGGTAACACGTCATTCTTCCTTCAACAGAAACGAAATACAAATGTGAGTTTTCTTATTACAGTGTGATTAAGCTTAGTTATCTATTCTTGTGATTGTGTATAGCACAGTTTTTCTTAAAGGAAGATAAATGTTGTATAATTGTAGAGTTAGTTAAGGAGATGAATCCATAAGATTGGCAAGAAAGTGACACTGCTCCCAGAATACTGTGGAAAAGTGCCATTGTTACATTGCAGGTATTAACTTACAAATGAGAGTATCTGAAATAGGATATTTAGCATTTCTAGGTTAGAACAGGTGTTACAATTTGTAGTTTCAGCACCTCTGTTTCAGGTGCTCTTGGTGCAGTGTAAATTTATTGTATTTATTTAAAATTCTAACATTTACCGAACATAAAACAATAGTGGCAACATTCCTAGTGGCTTGGTTCTTTCTCAGTGCCTGTTCAAGGCATGGTTTGAATTGAAAGTGTTCTTCCACTGAGTATAATTTAACCAGTTTTAATTTTAATTTGCAGACAGTTAAAGAAAGTCTTCCAAACTATATAGGTATTTCTCCTCTATTTAAAATAGATTGTTGATTTAAAAATCTTATGAATGTAAGTAAAAACCTTAATAAAAACAGGCTCAGTATAACTAGCTAAGGATCTTTATGTTAGAATTGTGTCGGTTATCACAGCCTCTAAGTAAAGAAAACTACTGGAACTAAGAAAGGAGCTATGAATTTTTAATTTAAAAGTCTGACATTGAAATTACATTTTTACAAGAATATTTGTTTCTTTATCACATGAAGTAGTGCTCATTTTACAAGAAATAAAACATCAAGATTTTAGATCTTACAAAACAAGCTACATGTTTTAAAACTGAAGTCCAGTTTATCCTAACATCTTGCTGACTTCTGTAGAGTTTTTTATCATGAGTACTATTTATCTCTTTTAGTGGGAGAAAATTTTTTGGGAGGGGAACATCACTTTTGGTTGATTCTGCATCTCTAAAAAAGAGTTAATAGAGAAGTGTTGTTTAATCTTCTTAAAGTGTATTCTGTCCTGTATTGCTCACAGAGTACTTAGCACACGTGGTATAGTTGAGTCAACAATCATGGGGCCTTGGATGTACATAATTATACTAAACAAATTGCCTGTGGGAGATAACTGGTATGAGAGAATTTATTTCCTAGAAAAATAATAATATAAAATTAGACTAGAATATTTATTGAATCATGATTTGATTTATTGCAGTTATCAGCTAATATTTGACTCCAGATAATCCAAATGTGATTTTCAAATTACTGTATTGCCACTATTGTTCATTTGTTCCTTCCTTACTTTCTTATAGCTGAATCTTGTGTGACTGTAGATAATAGAGCTAAATGTAGAGTACTATTCCTGAATGAGTTTGTTTCCAAAGGCTTTGCACTAAAGAAGAAATGTGTAGAATGTTTTGCTTGTTTGCTTTTAGGAATGTAGATTGTCATTTAGGAAATGGCCTATATTCTACAAAGTGGTATGAACAATGCTATATATATATATATATATATATATATATATATATGAAAAATGATGTATATTCTGTTTTAGTATCTGTGTTTCAGTGACTGAAGAACAAAGTGGAGCTAAAATGATACAATAGCTCATTCATAATCACTAAAGCCATGCTTGTCATTCTACTATAAAGAGAACAGTTTTGAATGCAACAATATAATGCAACAAGAGTCATCTTAATCAAGGTGAAAAGTCATTAAGGCTTGGATTCTTATGTCAAAAATTTAAATATCCAAAGTTAAAATTAAAATTTTACAAATGTTCTCAAAGAGTATAGATTGAAGGAATTATTTGATTCTAGCCAAGCTCCTGAGCGTGATATTTAACAGGAGCTTGACATGGTAGGTGTATACGTGTCTAACAAAATTAATTCAGTGGCCCAAGACAACCAAGAAAAACAGAAGTACTGGCCAGTAGGGCTCAGCCTTAGGGTCTACATTATCTTTTTCTTTATGAACAGTATCATGGAAATGAGTGCCTTCTCATTAAGTGTGTAGATCAAAACTGATATTTTCTAGAGCTTTGGGGAAAAGAAAAAAATTAATCAGGCAAGCTTAAAGCACTGGAAATAAACAGTAGAAATAAACAATAGAAAAGTGGCAGAGTAAATGGCACTCAGTAAAGTGCACAGAAAATGCTTCATGTGAAGAGCAAACTTACCACCTGAAAGGTGGGAAATGAACTGGCTGTGGGCAAGTTGTTTACTTGTTATGATGAGCAGATAGTGATGCTTTGTCTCCTTTTATTAGTGACTGCTAAGAAGCAGCAAAGGAGGCCTTTGAGGAGGTAAGAAAAGTACCCTCATAGGATTCAGTTCCTGTTAGGATGTTGTGTTTTCGGATCACATGGAAACTGGAGAGGGGAGAATATAACAGAAATAAAAAGGAATGAAATATAGATTGATAAATAAGACCTATAAGAAAAAGCACAAAAGATTAAGATCACTTAACTCTGGAGGGGAGGAAGTTGTTGAGATAGTTTAGTAACTCTTGAGTTATTATTTAAATCTTTTATTGAAGAACTCAAGAAGTAATATGACAGACTGCTCTCCATCTCCAGCAGGGACAGTTTAAGAGGGAATAAGGATTTTTTTTAATACAATTAAACATTTTAGTATTATGGCATATGCTAAAAAGCTGTTTAACAATTTTTTAAAGTTCCTTCATTGAAATCTCAGGTTGGAACAAAGATGATACCATAAAGAGCATTGAAAGTAACATTTGAGTTTCACTTCATATCTGGAAGAATTTAGCTCACAAGATAGTTTTTGTATATGTTGAGTAGTAGATGCATGAGTTCAGTCTTTATTCACTGTATAAAGACCTGCTTAATTAAACCTGTAAATTAAGTGTGACTTGAACACAATTCCGTTCATCTTGAAGAATGTATAGGATATTTGAGGAGTTTGTGTTAAATATAAATTATTATTACTTGGATGTTGTAACTTCAGCAGACAGAAAGGTTCTAAGAGAGTGGATGCTTTGGAATATCTATATAGGGAATAGACCTCCTATTTCTCAAGCAAGTTGCTTCTGGAATTGATGCAACAAAGATACTAGCTGAAGTTTAATGGAGAAATTGTTCTACAAACTGCTGCTATTGGTGTTTCTCTCAGATGTTTTCCATTGATGTTTGTGATGCTTGAAAAATCCAAATTCTGCTTGGATAAATGTGTTTTATGCCTTTTTCTCTCTACCTCCCTCTTTCCCTAGGTGCCCTTCCACATTCTGTTACTGTGAAAAACTGTTGCCCTGTTACCTCACTTATAAGAAATCTTAACTGTATTCATTCAGAATGCTTTAAACTTATTCCTAAGCTGTTTTTGTTTATGGACTTTTGGTTATTTTGTTATTACTGTGAGAATATTTAAGACATTGTAAGAAGTAATTTTAAATCTATTGCATAATCTTTTTTGGTCTGCTTGGATACTACTGTATTTTAATTTATTACGGCATTTTACAATTCACTTGTTTTCTGAGATTGTTCTAGAGACTGATGAAGAAATACTCATACTAACCAAAATCAATGGTCAATTGATCTGGCATTTTACTTCAGGTTTCCTTGTACTTTGGGCATCCAAAGCACAAGATCTGAGGAAATAAATTTTTTTTTACATTTGTCCCTCAAACCACCTTACCATAAACCGTGAATCTAAGTGGAAAGGAGGGAATATCTCATCGTTGGACTCTTTACACAGCCTAAATTTACTCCTAGTTGGAAACAAGTTAGTGTTTTCTGTTGGTTACTTTAAAATATTCACCATACTATTAAATTCATTAAGACATATCTTCTCTTTGTTAATTCAAGACTGTGTACTTAAAAAAGAGAACATAGAAGAATGACTGAAGTGACCAAGATAAGGGCAAAGTGGCATATCTTTAAAGTTTGCTTCTCGAATTTTTCCACCAGCATAATCCTAAAGCAGAGGAGCATGAATGTTTTGGGGGAAGGGGCCTGAGAGCAAAATCAGAAGCAGCCGGCACTCAAAATTTTGTGTTCTGTCTTGAAAATGTGATTTTTGCATTCTCCGTAATAAAACTGTTTTAGTGAAAAATGATACCTTCAGTCTTCGTGGAAATTGATGCCACCAGAAAGAGGCACCGTGTTTATCATGTGGGCTCTCAGTTTTCTCCCCCGTCCCCTGCCTCAATTGCTATATACCCCTCAGGGGACACACACTGACTCTAGTGTGACACATATACATAGGACATACATAAGATACTCCCTTTAGAAGGTGACCTTTGAAGGTATTAATGCCAAATTGAAGTGACCTGAAACAGTTTTAGTAGCACTGAACCTTATAATATAATCCAAGGCGTTTACCAGTTTGTTCTCCTTAATTATTAGCATCCCTTGACTGTGAAGGAGCACCTGACTCTCAGCTCCCTGAGAGCAGGGATCATGGTTTATTATTTTTCATATCCACACCACCCACCACCTGTTATAGAGTACTTAGTTGGTGAAAATAGGAACTATGGAATTTTATTCTAAAGAAACAAATAGTTTAGGCAATCAAAAATATTACTTTTCTGATTCAGCTTTTAAAACAGTTCTCAATACTGATATGTACACTAATGTTTATTAAGCATGCACACTCTTAAATACTCTGTTTCTTTGGAGAGAGCAGAGCATATTCCTATTTTGGAATTGTATGTAATGCCTACTCTTTTACACTCAAAGCAAGATGTTGGCCAAGAAGGTTAAGAAAGTGTCTGTGTTAGTGCTGTTATAAGCCTACTAATGCTGCCTTCCAAGTGAGTCACAACGAATTGGATACTGTTTGATAAATTTTTGTCCAGTGTATGATTCATCATATATCTGAAGAGAGCCACCCAAACAAGATTTGCACCTGTATGTGACTAGGCCTTGTGTTATAGGCTGAAACAAACTCTCTGTATATTCATTGAATATGCCAGATAAAATATATGCAGTTAAGAGTTAATTATTTTTCTGTATACCAGTAGTTCAAAATTGTACCCTTGTTTTAATAGTTTCTGTCAACATCTTCTCATTTTTCCTTACAGACTACCAGGGTGTATCATAATTACTGCCTATGAGAATTTGCACTTTAAGTATTTGTGTGCGTGGCTTTAGCCAAATGAAGTGTTATCAGTAATAAACAGGTCTCTTCATAGGCATAAGTTTCTGTGTAATTTTTATTATCTTAGATATTATGTAGTTTATAAAGTTTGCTATCCAAACTGAACATGTTTTTGAAATATATTCATGATATACCCTAGAAACTACTTTGACCCTAAATGAGTAGTATAGCTCATTACTAAGTAAATATTTGGCTGGTTAGCCAAAAGTCCCAGAAGAAAGAACTAATACTAAACCTTTTTCCACCTTATTTTTCACCTTCTCTCCTTTAATTGACCTAATTTGTCTGCCCATGCTAGCATCAACATAATAAAAAGTTAAAGGTTTAGAAGTCCCTCAAAGAAGTAACTATGTATCTGTGATAGAGTGGTGGTCATGCAGTTAGTTTCCAGGGTTGTTAGGACTCTGGGGTCCTGGTCTCCACTGCCTGCTTCCTGTGATCAGGTTCAAAGGTAAGATGAGTGACAGTAACATTCTACAAGATCATTTTATCACCTTCCTTGTATATTCTGAAAACCATGCTAACCCCAGCCTTACCTTTTCCTCTATTTTATTGTTGTTTAAACAAGTAAACAATATGGAAAATTTAAGTAGTATTATTACCTGTCTCTGTAGTCTCCACAGGCATAGCCTTTTCACTACATTATATTGCCTAGAACAGTGCATGGCACATAGAAGGTATCCAGTAATATTTACTGGTTGAATGAACCCATCTCACATTTCTGCATGCAGAAGAAAAGCCCTGAATTCTGCTTTGATTCCACACATGCACAGGGTTGCATGTGATGAGAAATATGCAGCAGTGATTCCACCCCGTTTAGAGATTTACAAACCCATTAATCAATATCTCATTCAGGCACCACCTACTTCTCACTACCTCTGGGTCATCTCTGCCCATATCCTGTTGAAATCTCAAGCTAAGCATTTTCTTTCCACTTTCCTGGCCCCATATTTTCCTGGCTTAAAACCTCCAAGTCGTCTTTGATTTATCGTGCCACAGGATATGTACTAATGGACAAGTTATTTTTTTTTAATTGGAGTACTATATTAGTTGATTCACAATGTTGTTAGGTTCTGGTATGCAGCAAAGTGATTCAGGTGTGTGTGTGTATTTGTATATGTGTGTGTGTGTGTGTGTGTGTGTATTTTCTTTTTCATGTTCTTTTCCACTTTGGTTTATTACAAGATGTTGAATATAGTGCCCTGTGCTGTACAGTGGGCCCTCGTTGTTTATCTGTTTTATTCATTGTATCTGCTAATCCCAAACTCCTGATTTATCCCTTCCCTCACCCCTCTCCCCCTTTGGTAACCAATTAGTTTCTTCTCTATGTCTGTGAACCAGTTTCCATTTTTATAAATCAGTTCATTTGCATCATTTTTTAGATTCCACATAGAAGTGATATCATGTGATACTTGCCTTTGACTTCACTTAGTGTGATAATCTCTAGGTCCATCTACGTTGCTCCAAATGGCATTATTTCATCCTTTTTAATGGCTGAGTAATATTCCATTTTATATACATATCACATCTTCCATGGATATTTAGGTTGTTCCCATGTCTTGGCCGTTGTAAATCATGCTGCTATGAACGTTAGGGTGCATGTATCTTTTTGAATTAGTTTTCTCCGGATATATGCCCAGAAGTAGGATTGCTGAATCATATGGCAACCCTATTTTTAGTTTTTTGAGAAACCTCCAGACTGTTTTCCATAATGATTGCGCCAATTTACATTCCCATCAACAGTGTAGGAGGTTCCTTTTTCTTCACACCCCCTCCAGCATTTATTATTTGTAGACTTTTTGAGGATGACTGTTTTGCCCAGCGTGGGGTAATACTTCATTGTAGTTTTGATTTGTATTTCTCTAATAATTAGCAATGGAGAGCATATTTTCTTGTGCCTATTGGCCACCTGTGTTTGACAAGTTCTTTAACATCCTCTGAAGGTAAGGACAAGTCCATTGGCCTGAGACCCACCTAACACAGGGACCAAGAAGCTAATTTAACCTGAAATAGCAATAGGACTGTTATCATCCCCAAGGGAGAATTCATGTGTATTTAGATGGAGATGTTTTAGAGGAGGGATTATAATAAAAAGGCTTCCCTGATAGCTCAGTTGGTCAAGAATCCGCCTACAATGCAGGAGACCCTGGTTGAATTCCTGGGTTGGGAAGAACTGCTGGGGAAGGGATAGGCTACCCACTCCAGCATTCTCAGGCTTCCCTTGTGGCTCAGCTGGTAAAGAATCGGCCTGCAGTGCAAGAGACCTGGGTTCGATCCCTGGGTTGGGAAGATCCCCTGGAGAAGGGAAAGGCTACCCATTCCAGTATTCTGGTCTGGAGAATTCCATGGACTGTATAGTCCATGGGGTCACAAAGAGTCAGACACAACTGAGTGACTTTCACTATAATAAAAATGTTTATTTATTCTCCATCTTTCCTCTCTCGTCTTCCCCAAACTAGCACTTCTTCATTCCTGTTAGTGATATGACCATTCTTCTGTTTATCTTTATTTCCCTCTCTTTACCTCTGGTTCTAATCATTAAATAGACCAGTCTTGCATGTGATTTGCTTTAGATTATGTCTTTGACCTTTATCTCTCTGCTTCATTCATTCATTTTATAAATATTTGTTGACCCAGAAATCTGTAGGAACCAAGAGCAGTGCAGAAGGCTAAGAAGTAGGAAAAAAGACACAGCAACCATGTTACTGCGGGAACAGCACGTTCAAAACACTGTTCCCACTGCCCCACACCACCAGATCACCTGTATTTATTCTTGATGTCTTTGAATTCAAAGCACCTGAAGAGAAGGCCTCAGTGGCCTGGCCTCTTGTCACATGCCCTGCCTCCTGGTTGATACTAAATCCTGGTAATGGAAGGATTTGACCCCTCAGCTTTCTTCTGAATGGTAGCAGGAGACAGCGAGCTGCAGTTACCCTTCCGTCAAGACACAATGACAGGAGGTTAACTCACCAGTTGAAAATTGTGGTGCAGACCAAAGGTGACAATTGAGTACAGTGCCAGACAGAGTATTGGAGAATAAGTAAAAGCTCGGGCACAGGAAGAGGAGGGACATCTTGAGCACAGAACCCAGCACAAGCATGCACAGAACCATGCGCACTTCAGTACCGCCATGTTGGGAGCAGGGATGTGAGCGGAGATTGGGGAGAGGGCCTGCATGCTGTGCTGCAGAACTTAGACTTCAGTCAGTAACTAATGAGAGGCATGGGGGGGTTTAAGCAGAAAGTCTCCAAGAGGTGATGGTGGGGGCAGGGAAAGTATGAGGGAATCCACCACTGGAAAGAAGCTTGAAGGTCATCTTATCCAATCTAATAATTTTCTACCATATGACTACCAAATGGGATAAAGAATTGAACTTCTCCAGTGACAACTTGCCAAGACAAGTTATTCTCTTTGAAAGAAACACTAGTAGAGAGTTTTTATTATGTTCAACTGAAATCTGCCTCCCGCAGCTTCTATTCTTTGGTTGCACTTGGAAACTCAATGTTATCCAAAAATCTGTTTCCTTGTCACTTGAAGGCTTTTCCCCTCAGTCTGAATATGCATAATTCAGTAACTGTTCCATGTGTGACCTGATTTTTAGATCCCCTTCACCTTCCTAATCACCCCATAGACAATTTACTGAGAGCTGGGTCCAACATTAATATAATACCATATGGATTCTAGCCTGCCAGGCTCCTCTGTCCATGGAATTCTCCAAACAAGAATACTTGAGTGGGTACCATTCCCTTGTCCAGGGGATCTTCCAGACTAAGGGATCAAACACGGGTCACCAAATCCTGTGCAGACAGATTCTTTACCGTCTGAGCATCAGGGAAGCCCCCATAATACTATCTATCTATCTATCTATCTATATTTAATATATAAAATTCATAACTATATAAAATATAATTATAATAAATATATTTATATTTTAATATAAATTTTGTTTTGTTTATATAAAAATATAAATTTTATGATAAATATAAACATATCAATTTAATGTATAAAATTTAATATATAAATAATATTAATATATATGCCAGCCCAGAGTAGAAAAAGGTGAGATTTCTAATATGGGAGCAGCACAACAGGTGTCAGGAAGAGGGCTCTGGCCTACAGCACACTCTTTTGTTGCAGGAAGGGAGACCCCTTCCAGGACCCGAGAATGGGCTTTTGTCTAACAGTTGGAAATGAGTTGTCTGATGAGACACACAAGCTGACAAAGCAAAAAACTTTACTGGGAAGAGGCGCCTGGACAGAGAGCAGGTTAAGGGAAAGAGGGAGGTCTGCTCTGCCATGTGACTTGCAGTCCTGGGTTTTATGATGATGGGCTTAGTTTCTGGGTTGCATCTGGCCAATTATTCTGACTTAGGGTCCTTCCCGGTGGCACATGCATTACTCAGCCAAGATGGATGCCAGCGAGAAGGATTCTAGGAGGTGCTAGGACACGTGGCATCTCCTTTTGACCTTTCCTGAACTCTTTCAGTTGGTGGTGGCTTATTAGTTCCATGTTCCTTACTAGGACCTTCTGTCATAAAATAACTCAGGCAAATAGTTACTATGGTGCCTGGCCAGGTTGGGCGGCTTCAGTCAGTGTGTTTCCCCTAACACTTTGACATCTTTTGCTTTATGAACCACTGGTCTCTTAATCCTCAACTCAAGCATCATCTCTTCCAAAAAGCCTTTCCTGGGAACTTCCCTGGTGATCCAGCAGTTGGGACTTTGCCTTCCAATGCAGAGGGTGTGGGTTTGATCCCTGGTCAGAGAGCTAACATGCCTCTCAGTCAAAAAACCAAGACATATAACAGAAGCAATGTTGTAACAAATCCAATAAAGACTTTAAAAATGGTCCACACCAAAAAAATCTTAAAAAAAGAAAAGGCCTTTCCTGCCTGCCACCCACCCCCACCCCACCAACCACAGTGGGCAGGGCCCCACTCCATCTGCCAGAACCCCCTTTGTTACAGCACTTCCCACGCCACGAGGAAATGGTTTCTGAGTGTGTCAGATGCTCCCAGTGGATTGTGAGCTCCCCAAGGGCTGGAATTGGCTGACTCAGTGCAGTTCCCCAGAGCCCAGAACTGAGACAAGTGGATAACGAGCCCTCGGGTGGAGAAAAATGTTCAGCTGAAGTGAACTGAATTGGCATTTAAGCTGCATTACAAGGGTAAGTAAGCTGTGAATAAGGGGATGAGGTGTCCTTGGTCTATGAATAAATTCAACTTAAAGCAAAGAACATCTATGGGTGACAACTGGGAGACAGGGAGACTTGAGACTTGCTGGAGGACTTCCTGCCAGACTGGCTGCGGCAAAGTCATGAGTTGAAGTTGGAAGGGTGGGTAGAGACCAACCTGAGGCTAAATTAGGAAAGTTGGAGTAGGGAAACAGTAGGAGAGTGGGCAGGGAGCAGGGCAGAAAAAAATAGTAACTGGATTAGAGTTTTTTTTCAGCTGTTTGCTATTCCCACATCTGCATGCTTCCCCCTAGTGGACAGGGATCAGAACCTCTGCCTTGGAAGGAACGCAAATTCTTTACAGTTAGGAAAGTCTGAGGGTCAGGTTGGGGATCAACTTGAGTCCACAGAGTGGATTCCTGCAGAACCCAAGTCATCTTCTTCCCCCTGCTCTCCTTCCCCATGACCTGAGGGTGCCTGGTTAATATTCATTCAGTGAATCTTAGTCTTCAGCCAGAAGGAGTCCGTTCTGCTTGTATTCAGAGAAAACTAAGGTCCAGAGAGTAGTGATCCTTTGATTTACAAAGCAGTTCAGGACAAATCTGGGACTAATTCTCAGGTCTCCCAACTGGCAGTCCCTTTCTCCTTCTGTATAAATATTTAGTAACCAGAGCTTTCCAGGTGGCTCAGATAGTAAAGAATATTCCTGCAATGCAGGAGACCCAGGTTTGATCCCTAGATCTGGAAGATCCCCTGGAGAAGGGAATGGCTACCCACTCCAGTATTCTTGCCTAGAGAATTCCATGGACAAGAAGCCTGGTGGGCTACAGTCCATGGGATTGCAAAGAGTTGGACACGACTGAGCGACTAACACTTTCACTTTCAACCTACCAGGAGCAGGACCCTGAACAAAAAGTTGGTAAGACGTAACCCACATATTTAAAAAGACAAAAACAATTACAATGCAATAGAATTGCAGTAGTAAAAGTAAGTATAGAATGCTGCAGGAATAGAGGGCTATCTTTGCTGGATCCAGGAAGGGCTCTAAACAATTGCTGGGAGCCTTGAAAGAATAGCTGCTGCTGCTAAGTCGCTTCAGTCGTGTCTGACTGTGCGACCCCATAGACGGCAGCCCACCAGGCTCCCCTGTCCCTGGGATTCTCCAGGCAAGAATACTGGAGTGGGTTGCCATTTCCTTCTCCATGAAAGAATAGCTAGAGGTAGAGAAAAGAGGAAAGACCTTGCAGACACAGGAGACAACAAGAAGAAAGCAGGAAGAAGCATCCTGCAGAGGCTGGAAAAGAGGTTTCTGATCTCAACCAATGGCATAGATTTTACACACTTTTTCTGGGTGAAATGTCTGAAGTTCCAACTATCACTCTGAAATTGGTCACCTACATAGAAGTCTATGTGTTTAGGCCAGACCTTTCTAAGCTTCAGAGCCACACAGGATTTCAAGAAAAAGAGCTGACACATGCTCTTGAGGCATCTTGAGGCTTAATAGTGCCACTGCTTCATTCCATAGGCCAAGAATGTCACAAGGCCACTTCAGATTTAAGGAATGGAGAAATAGTCTCCATCTTTTGATGGGAAGAACAGCAGGGTCACAACTCAAAGAGTATGGATTCAAGGAGGATTGAAAAATTGTGACCCTTTTTTAATCCACCACAATATGTACTTTGTGACTGTAATTGTTCACATTCCTTCCACAGGCAAAATATGCTTACCTTCATTTCAGAACCCCTAAAGGTCTCTTGCTGTTATGTCATCAGGCTGTAAGTCTAGGATCTTATCATCTACATCAGGTTTGTAGGTGACTTGATGAATGTTGTTCTTTCTGATCTTGATACCTATGAATTTAAAAGACAGCAGACATTTCCATTCAAGAAGGAAAAGCGTGAGAGATACATAATCATCCTTCAACAGAGGCAGTTCTGGACTCCACGTTGACAAAATTTGTCAGGTCCCCTCTCCTGAGAGAGGGCATATTCCTTGCTGAGGCCTAAATTCTGCTCCCTGGGAGTAATTCCCAGTCTATTGATCTCTGGGCTTCTTGCTCTGCCCCCTGGACTATGCTTTGTCCATCACCTTCCTTGGCTACTTCTGAAGAAGTGGCTCATATTGCCAGCTGAGTGGCAATTCGAATTATTTAAGTCCCTTTTAATACAGGTTGGTGATACTCTCACATGTGTAGCCAATTTAATATTTTTGTGGGTCTTCTATGTATCTGATTGTAGTCTACTCCATACTCCAAATGCCACATTCATGCAATTGTTTTTGAGACATCTCTCAACTTTATCATTGCTATTTTGGCATTAGGTTTCTGTGGATATTGCTTTTAAGATTTCAAGAAGTCTTTTTGTCTAGGAGTCTACTAGACATCACTTTAATTCTCTCAAAGGTCTTTACAAAGTGTGTTACAGCCACACCTTTGGTGTGATTCACATCTCTAGGCTATATTTCCCTGTAAGAATTCTTCACTGGCTAGAGAGCCTCAAGATGAAGTTTTATTTTTTAAGGTAGTAAGTTCTGGCCCTCTCTCTTCTCTCTAAATTCATGTTTCAAGCAGGCCAGTTCTTTCTTTAACTCATACCTCTCTTCCTATTATAAGGTTATCACACCCAGCTGGGAGCACCCAACTGACACTACGTTCTCCCTAGAAATTTCCTTAGTTGGATCAAAATTTTAGTATTTTCCCCCATCATCCCTTAGTTACCACAGGCAACAGTTTTGCCAATTGTTTTGCCACTATAAAATACAGATTACCGTTTTTCTAGCCAGTCACAATTTCCTCATCATTTTCCCAGATTTCACTGTTTACTTGCCAGTTTTCCAATCTCCACCCATCCCTGATCCCAAAGCCAATGCCATGAATTTTGGGACTTTTTTTAAAAAGCAGCATTTCAGACACCAGTTCTGTAACAGTCAACTTTTGCTGCAAAACAAACTACCCACAACTTTAGTGACTTAAAACAATTATTTATATATCTCACAGTTCTGCAGTTTGGACTGGGATCAGCAGGCTGGTTCTTCTGGTCTTAGATGGGTTCACTTATCAGATGGAGGTCAGCTGCCAAGTCACCTGGGTGCTGGTTAGCTCAGGATGGTCTCAGCTGGGTCAGCCAAGCTCTGCCACACTCCAGCAGGCGAGCCCAGACATGTTCACATGTGTGCCTGCATGGGGTTCCGAAAGACAGGACTGAAACATGCAAGGCCTCTTGAGGCCTAGGCTCAAAGCTGACACATTGTCCCTTTTGTTGTATTTCATTGGCTAAAGAAAATAGTAAGGGGAAATTGACTCCTTAATGGAGGGAGATGCAAGCTCACACCACCAAGGGTGTGGATACAGGGAGGAATAAGGATCATGGCTGTCTTTATAGTCTACTTTGCCTTCTCAGAGGCCACCCTCCTCTTGAATTTTTTGTGTCCTTCCTTTCCAAATTTTTCAATTTATGTATGTGTACATATATACATGCACACACATGGTATTATTTTGTCAGTTTTCAGTTCAGTTCAGTCGCTCAGTCATGTCCGACTCTTTGCAACCCCATGGACTGCAGCACGCCAGGCCTCACTGTCCATCACCAACTCCTGGAGTTTACTCAAACTCATGTCCATTGAGTCGGTGATGCCATCCAACCATCTCATCCTCCGTCGTCCTCTTCTTTGACTTTAAATGAATAGCTTAATATATACTAAAGAATTTATGTAACCTAAGTATAAAATATAAAGAAGATAATACTTTTGTAGCTACCACTCAGAGAAAGAAATGGAATTTTACCCATACATTTAAAGCTTCCCATGTACACCTACCTCCTAACTAAACATTTATTTCTCACCTGGATTATGCAGCAGCTTCCTAATTGGTCTTTATACCTGTGACCTTGCCTCCTCCAATCAGTTCTACCCATTATAGTCAGAATTATCTTTAAAAAACAAAAATCTATTTGCATCATTCCTCTATTTAAAACTGTTCAGTTGCTTCCCATTGACCCTAGTATAAAAGTAAACTTAGAGTAGGCCCTTCATCATTTGGCTCCTGCTTTTACTTCATGCCTCTTTTATACCATGCATCCCTCCATGTGCTGTGTTTTTTCTCAAAACTGTTCATTGGTTTTTAGCCAGTTCCTTGGCTAAAAGGGAGGTTCCGTGCACCTCCCCTGCATGGCCTATATCACCATTGCTCTTGACTGTTCACTTGTCTGTCTCTCATACTTGCTGTAAGGACTCTGAGGACAGGGAAGTCATCTGGCTCCTCCGCTGCATTGCTGGTTACCAGGAGCAGCACCTGGCACAACCGATGCTCAGTAATGGTTAAATGAATGAATGGATGAGTGAGTGGTAGGCTATGGGGACAAAGACACACTCCACAAAAAGCTAGTCCCTAGTCTAGGGGCTTTCCTGGGGGCACAGTGGATAAGAATCCACCTGCCAGTGCAGGGGACACGGGTTCAGTCCCCAGTCCAGGAAGATTCCACATGCCATGAGCAACTAAGCCTGTGAGCCGCAACTACTGAGCCTGCACACTCTAGACCCCGCATGCTGTAACTACTGAGCCCATGTACTGCAACTACCGAAGCCCGCGTGCCTGGAGCTGTGCCTACCAACAGGAGAAGCCACTGTAGTAAGAAGCCCTTACACAGCAACAAAGAGGAGGCCCCACTCACAACAACTAGAAAAGCCCGTGCAAAGCAGCAAAGACCCAGCAGGGCCATAAATAAATAAATAAAGCTCCTAGTCTATTGGAGAAGAGACACATACACTGAGAAATTAATCTTGTTTCTAAGCAAACACCAAGTGTTTAACAAGGATTATGGGTTTGAGTTGGCTTCTAAATTTCACCAGGGGGCGCTATAGGAATGCCTCAGGTTTCTATAAAAGAGCGGGTAGGATCTTTTCAAGGAAATACGATTTTCAGAGATAGTAGTGGTTGTTTTGTGTTAGAATAAACTCCCTATTCTGTCCATTTGGAAGAGCTATAACTGAGCCATCTGCAAATGTGAAGGACTGGAGTAACTTCTCTTGGTGTCCATTTTATACCTGTAGTGGTTCTGCAACTTGGAATCACAAGAGCTTTGAAAAACATGATTTAATTTATCTTCCACACCAACTACTAGAAGCCAAAATAGGGGTTGTTGTTATTATTTTCATCTTAAAAGATGATAACTCTAAGGCTCAAGAGGTGAAGTAATTTTCCCAAGGAGTCACAGCTGGTAAATACCCAAGCAGGGACTTGAATCTGTCTTCCAAATTCAAATGTATTCATTTACGAAAAATAGTATGTATTGAGTTCACAGCTCTGGAAAAGATGATAGGGCTACAGAAGCCTGACCTCCAAATCCAATGTCTTAGAAAACAAGACTGTCAGAGCTGGAACTTTGGAAATCATCTAAGGAAGTGTTCTCAAACGTGCACAAGAATCACCTCATGAGCCTGTTAAAAATGAGTCCTAGACTTTGCCTCACCTTCTCCTACATTTTGATTCAATGAGTCTGGTAGCAGTATGTCTCCTAAGCACATCCACTTTCCCCCCTATGATTCTGGAGCAGATGTACTGTGGACCACACTTGTAGAAACATCAGTCTATTGGTTTAATCCTTTCATAACACAAAGGAGAAAAGAATGAGACATGAGTATCCCAGAAACTCTTCTTGAAGGGAGACTGAGCCAGGAGCTGGTAATGAGCACCTGAAGTAATGATATAGTGGAAAGGGTACTCAGCTGAGAACTGGAGACCCTGGGTTCAATTTCAGGCTTTACATCTTGCTGCTGAATCACTAATCTCAATGAACTATGGTTTTTCTAACCATAAAATGCAAAGGAACAATACATACCTCGTAGGCTTATTGTGAGGATAAAGGAGATGAATATTAGAAAAGACCTGGCAAAGGATGGTCACAAAGAGGACTGTCAGTAAACAGATTGAGTAGTAGGATTATTTTGAATGCTCTATTTGCTCTATTCATTCTTTTTAAATGAGTACCCACTATTGCCTGGTACTCTGCTAAGCACAGTCCTGCCTACATGAAACTTATGCTCTGGTGGAATAGATAGACATGAATTATGGAAAAAAGAAATTACAATTGTAATAAGTGCTACCAAGGGAAAATATAGGGGGTATTTTGAATATTATGGGGATTCGACCCTAATCTGCAAGCAAATGAAAGATTCTTGAGGAAATGAGTCAAAGGATGAGTAGGAGTTAGTCAGAAATTACACATGAATCAGGAAAGAGGTTGGCAGGAGCAGGAAATGAAAAGGCCAAAGGCCAGCATGGCTGGTGTGGAGTGAGCAGGGAAGAATGGCGTGACATGAAGCTGATGATGATTTCTGGGAAAGCCTTTCTCTTCTCTGCCTTGGTATTTATTTTGAAAGTCATGATCTTTTCCTTGATCCTTTTATTTCTGCTTTAACTTTCTATTTTTGCACTTAAAAAAACTAAAATAATAGTAATATTTCTTTAAAGCTAACATCATTTTTTAGTTTTTAACATTCCGAAATAGAAATTGTGTAATAATACAGGTCAAAAAACAAACACCTTGTTGAATACCAAACAGGAACAAAAATTGAACCTCACAAACTTAGCTCTCTTAGAAAATATCGATTCTATTGTCACATAATTATTTATTTTTGTAATATAATTTAGTTAAAATTCAGTTTGGCTTTAGTCAAACTTGGAAGCCTGTTGTTATTTAGAGTGACTTAAAGTCCTCTCTGATGCAGAATTGAAATAAAATATTATAATGTAGGAAATTCTGTTTCTTGGAAGATGTCTTGTCCACTGAATGCAGCTATAAAATCTAGACAGAATAGAGCAGGCATTTGAGGACTCTGTAGTCAGATTGGGGGGAAAAGCCAGAACTTGAAGCACCGCTGAACTGGCAGTGAGTTTCCTCTTTTTGATCCTCAGTAGGCTTAAACCTGTAAGTGGACCCCAGGTTGAGGACTGGGAAAGCTACAGGGGAAGCCCTCTAGCTCTGGCTCAAGAACAGGGAAAGAGGACCCTCACATTGATGTGTAGGGGTAGGGGTACATCCCTACACATGTTGGGGGGTAACATCCACTTGTTGGGGGGTAACATCCACTTGTTTTTTATCTTTTGTTCTCCATCCTCCTTCACCCCTCCCACCAGTCAATCCTGCAGTGATGGGCCACAATGGAAGTGGTGGTAGTGAGTGCCTATGGCCACCTAAAACTTCAAGTTATCTTATGTATTCCATTCACGCACATTAAAACCATATAAAATAATGCTGTAATTTTTTCTTCCAACAATCCCAGTAGGGTGGGGTAAACCACTGTTGAATTTTTTTCTCCCTCTATCCTCCCGTGACTTGGCCCCAGATACATGAAAAATACACTGGAGAGGAGAGCAACTGAACCTCCAAGATTTTTGGCCAGAGGGCTCAAAAGTGGGGGGTTCAAAAGACTGGAAAGTATCAGAGAAATCACAAGAGAGGGAGGAGTTCAGGAGAACAGCCCCATAATTTCTGACCTCACCCCTGAACTGTGCAAGCATCAGTCTGATGCTAAACAGCATACCATGTACTTGGGTACTGAGCATGGAATGGACCACTGTCCAGATCTGAAACTGGCCACTGGGTGGCGTACAACCAGGACAAATCTAAATGACATTGCAGAACTTTGAAAACTGGACGACATTTTGGTTTTTTCTTTCTTTTTTTTTTTTTTGCTTTTTAAGTTTTTTTTTTTTCCATTTATTTTTATTAGTTAGAGGCTAATTACTTTACAATATTGTAGTGGTTTTTGCCATACATTGACATGAATCAGCCATGGATTTACATGTGTTCCCCATCCTGAACCCTACTCCCACCGCCCTCCCCATCCCATCCCTCTGGGTCTTCCCAGTGCACCAGCCCTGAGCACTTATCTCATGCATCCAACCTGGACTGGTGATCTGTTTCACACTTGATAATATACATGTTTCAATGCTATTATCTCATATCATCCCACCCTCGCCTTCTCCCATAGAGTCCAAAAGTCTGTTCTATACATCTGTGTCTCTATTTCTGTCTTGCATATAGGGTTATCATTACCATCTTTCTAAATTTCCATATATATGCATTAGTATACTGTATTGGTGTTTATCTTTCTGGCTTACTTCACTCTGTACAATGGCTCCAGTTTCATCTATCTCATTAGAACTGATTCAAATGTATTCTTTTTAATGGCTGAGTAATATTCCCTTGTGTATATGTACCACAGCTTTCTTATCCATTCGTCTGTTAATGGGCATCTAGGTTGCTTCCATGTCCTGGCTATTATAAACAGTGCTGCGATGAACACTGGGGTACACGGGTCTCTTTCAGTTCTGGTTTCCTTGGTGTGTATGCCCAGAAGTGGGATTTCTGGGTCATATGGCAGTTCAATTTCCAGTTTTTTAAGGAATCTCCACACTGTTCTCCATAGTGGCTGTACTAGTTTGCATTCCCACCAACAGTGTAAGAGGGTTCCCTTTTCTCCACACCCTCTCCAGCATTTATTGCTTGCAGACTTTTGGATAGCAGCCATTCTGACTGGCATGAAATGGTACCTCATTGAGGTTTTGATTTGCATTTCTCTGATAATGAGTGATATTGAGCATCTTTTCATGTGTTTGTTAGCCATCTGTATGTCTTCTTTTGGATGACATTTTGGAACCACAGAAGCAGATCAGTATTTCTGAATTAAACTGGGCAAGCTACATGCTAAAACAAACAGCAAAAAAAAAAAAAAAAAGACTATTATCCATTATATTTAAATGAGATCTAGAAAAGAGTCAGACACAACTGAGTGACTGAACTGAACTGAGACATTTATAACATAATATTCAAAATGTCTGGGGCTTCCCAGGTGGCATTAGTGGTAACTAGATGTATGAAAGTTAAAGTGTTAGTTCCTCAGTCATGTCCAACTCATTGCAACCCCATGGACTATGGAGCACCAGGCTCCTCTGTCCATGGAATTCTCCAGCCAAGAATACTGGAGTGGGTTGCCATTCCTTCTCCAGGCAATCTTCCCAACCCAGGGATTGAACCCAGGTTTCCTGTATTGAAGTCAGATTCTGTACCATCTGAGCCACTGGGGAAACCCAGTAGTGGTAAGAACATGCCTACTAATGCATAAAATAGATATGGATTCAATCCCTGAGTTGGGAAGATCCCCTGGAGGAGAGCATGACTACCCACTCCAGTATTCTTGCCTGGAGAATCCCAATGGACAGAGGAGCCTGAAGGGCTATAGGCCATAGGGTTGCAAAGAGTCAGACATACTAAAGCAACTTAGCATGCTTGCATACATTCAACATGTCTAGTATTTAATCCAATGTTATTCAGCATATAAAGAACCAGGAAAATCTCCATTAGTATGAGAAAAGACAATCAACAAATATCAAGGAAAAGATAACACAAATATTTAAATGATTGAAGATTGTTATAAAATGCTCCAAGAAGTAAAGGTAAATGCTCTTGAAGTGAATGGAAAGGTAGAAAATGTCAAGAAAGAAGAGATATAAATAGGAGCCTAATGAAAATACAAAAACCAAACTAAAAATTTCACAATTTACTCAACAGCAGAATACACCTGACAAGGGAACAACTCAGTGAACTTGAAGACAAATCCATTAAAATCGTCTAATCTGAACAACAGAGGGAAGATTTTTTTTTAAATGAACACAGCCTTAATGACCTGTGATGCAGTACCTAATTTATGTCATCATAATTCCAGAAGATTTTGAAAAAGAAGTATTTGAAGAAATAATATATGGATATTTCCCAGATTTGACAAAAGACAAAGTGAGAAGTGCAGTGAAGCACAAACAGCAAGCTGAATCCAGCAACAAAGAACAAAGTTTATCCCAGAATGCAATGTTGGTTTAACAAACAAAAATCAATCATTATAATACAAAAATATTAATACAAAAGGTAAAAACCACATGATCACTTCAATAGATGCATAAAACATATTTGACAGAAACATTAAAAAAATTAGGAATAGAAAAGATCTTCCTCAACCTAGTTAAAGCATTGACAAAAAACCCACAGCTAACATCATATTTAATGATGAAAGACTGAAACCTATCCATCCAGGACCTGAAACAAGACAAGGATATCTTCTCTTGTCACTTCTATTCAACATTACACTGGAAGTTCTAGGAAAGTGTTGATAAGTTAGTAAAAAAGACATAGCATCCAGATTCACATGGAGGAAATAAACTTCATTTTCCAACGTTTTGATCTTTCATGTATATAATTATAAGGATTACACACAAAAACACAATTAGACATAATAAGCAATTTCAGTAGAGTTACAGGATACAAGATCTGTATACCAAGATCAATTGTATTTCTATATACTAACACTGAACAATCTAAAAAAATGAAATTAAGAAAACAATTTCATTTACTGTTCAATAATATCAAAGGGAAACTATTTATATGAAGCATCTATAGTAGGTAAATCCATATAGACAGAAGGTAGATTGGTGGTTGTCACATGGGAAGGGGATAGAGTGACAGCTAATGGGTATTTTTTTGGGGGGGGGTGAAGAAAATGTTCTAGAGTTCAATAGTGGTGGTGGTTGTACAACCTTGTGACTATGGTAAAAATGAATGAATTGTACACTTTAAAAATGTGAAGTTTTATCATATGTAAATTATATCTCAATTTTTTTATATCTCAATTTTTAAAACAAAAAAAAACACTTAGGAAAAGTTTAACAAAGTTATATATAATTACCTAGTTCTATCTGCCAAAAGGACCTGGGAGCAGAGACATTCCAGTTGCAATGAGCATACCTAGCACCCAGATCTTGGTTTCTGAATACAAGGTACCAGGGCTCATGGGGGGAATGCTTGATTCCAGGACAGGAGAAGGGAAAGTACAGACAAGTTGGAATATTTTGGAAGTAATAAAGTATGGAAGTCCTCAAGAAATAAAGGGAACATATCAAAAGGACACAGGAGCCAGATTGAAGGGGCTACCTCTGGCCAACTCTAGGGCAACTTAAGTTTCAAAATAAGCAAGTAATGAATTATAATTCATTCAATGAAATTCATGAGCCCATACTGATGTCAAATAAGTGAATATGTAACTAGGGCATTTCAGGATCCTTAAATTAATCACACCTGCAAATTTCCTTTTGCTATGTGAGGCACCATAGTCACAGGCTTTAGGAATTAGGATATTAGCATCTTGAGGGGGGGGGGCATTATTCTTCCTACTACAATGCTCAACCTTCTATGGGCAGAAAACAGGCTAAGATGACTACTCAGTTGCAAATACAGACCCTTAGTTATTCCAACATTGCCACCATAAGGGGACGTGTGATAAAGAGGAAGTCAGAATGGAAAGAGAAAACTTAAACAATTATGGTTAAAATAGCTTTATTTTACAAATTTTACAAATACATATAACAATAAGAAAATAATGTTGGGTTCTGCCACCCCTCAATCCTGAGGGTGTTTGTTGGAAAGGATTTGTGCAAGTTAGGAGCCTTGAAGCTTAAGCTTCAAAAGCTTCATGATAAATCTGCCTCTGGTAGCAATTAAGAAAATGGCACCCAGACCCACACCACCTGGGTTCAGGTTACAGCTCTACACTTATCGGCTGTGTATGCTGATTGTGCTGCTGTTACAGCTTGGGTTCTCCAGAAGCAGATGCTGAGGTGATGCTTGAAGTACAAGATATTGCTAGGGATCAGGGTCTGTGAAAGCACAGGGAAAGCAGGAAAGGGGAGATGAAGAGGTCAAAGAAGCTTGACAAAGCCTTGGTCCATGTGGAAGGAGGACTAGAGCCTGTCAGAGCTGTCTCATGTTGGGCCTAAATAACTGGGCTTTTATTCCCTCACCTTGCTCAGTCACTGGACGACTATTAATGCCCTTAAAAACTAACACTGGTGGGATGCAGAGGGAGGTGAGAGGGAGGTAAAAAAGAAAACGTTTCCACTGGATTTTCATAGCAAACAGGCTAAATTTCTTAGTATGACATGCAAAACCCCTTCACAATCTGACAGTCCCAGCCCCAAGGAATTTCTCATCATTTCTGCAACTGAAACTATTTTCCATTTCAAACCTTGGTATACATAAGCACCTTCTCCAGGAAAGCCCATCCTTCCCCTGCAGTAGAACAGGTGCTAAATATTTGTTAAATGAATGAATGAGTGAATCAACATTGCCTGGGAAAGAGGGGGAAAGGGTAAGTAGTAGGATTAACAATACTTTTGTTTGCTTAAATGACCATGGGTATGTCGTTCAGAGCAATGACCCAGGACCCCAGAAGTTTTGGTTGTAAAAGTCCTAGATTTGTCACGCACTGACCCTAATGGCCTTCACCCTCTTTACCTCCAGTCAAGATTCTACTCATCCTTGGAGATAGTTCAGACGTCAGGTCCTGTTTTCCTCCCCCTGGTCTGTCACAGCTCTTTATTCACACCGCTGTTACCATACCACAACGCTTACTCTCTTCATTTGTCCATCAGAATCCAGGGATGTTTCTGTATTTCCACCCCTTGATCCAGGGAGTAAATATTTTTGAATGACGTGGTACAGCAATAGACTGATGAATTCATCCCTCACCACACCCGTTGCCTTAATTTCCCCAAATGTGAAATAGGTACAGTGGAAATGCTTCCCCAGGGGTGTGACTGGGGGAGGGCGGGGGACACTGAGGCTGCAGGCCGCCCGCATGCTGTCCGAGGGGCAGGAAGATGGGGGGTGGAGAGCGAGAGGAGGGGTTAGCGAGGAGTCGGGGGCGGGGCCCAGGGGCGGAGCGGCGAGAGCAGGGCCAGGCGCGACGCTCGGAGAGGACGCGCGCGAGCGCCGGCGATGGGCCCCGCGGCGCGGCTGGCAGCGCTGTTGGCGGTGCTGGCGCTACGGGCCGGGGACCCGGCCGAGGTGGCGGCGCGCGGGGACACGTTCTCGGCGCTGACCAGTGTGGCGCGCGCCCTGGCGCCCGAGCGCCGGCTGCTGGGACTGCTGCGGCGCTACCTGCGCGGGGAGGAGGCGCGGCTGCGGGACCTGACCAGGTGAGGGCACCGGGGGGCGGGGTGCGAGCCGGAGAGACTGAGTCTCGGAGGACGGACGAGGCCGAGACTTTGTGCCGCAGGGTCGGGGGTAACTCAGCGTCGTGGTCAGCCTGCTGGGACTTCGGACGCGGTGTCCAACCCGCAGACCAAGGTACCGTGGCCCAGTGTGACTCCCCAGAGCCATCCTCATCCTGAGGGGCTCCCCGAGACACCGTGTCGCCCTGCGTAGGACTTCAGACTCCGCTGTGGGAACGTGCGGTGGAGCGACTGTGGGGCGGAGTAGAGCTCCGTAAGGTACTGCGTCAAGCTGTGTGGGCCCCCAGGTTCGCTGTTAACAGAGACACAGCGACTCTGGGAGAGTGAAACGGAGACAGTACGGTGACACTGTAGCCACACGTGTGTTGGCCATGTGACCCAGGGAACTGATGTTTAGTGTGGGGAGACATCCTGTGACTGTGTATGAGATTTACATATTGTGACTGGGTGGGTACAACCCTATGGATATCTTGCAGAGTAATTGTCCAGGTCTCTATAGTAATAATGCTTCAGGTTTATCAATTCATTCAACATAGATGTTTGAGTGTCTACTGTGAACCAAGCACTGTTCCAGGCACTGGAGAGAGAATGGTGAACAAGACCCTACCCTGCCCTCTAAGAACTTGGAGTCTGTAATATCATGATTGTTAATCTGAGATGTCTTCTCTTTACACACACATAAGAACTCTAAATACTATCACTGAGATGTACATATGTATGAAAGTATTTGACAGCAGGAAAACCAAACCACTGGGCAAAACCATACTTGATGCTTGGGGATGCTGAGTGTAGCACACACTAATAGATGCTCAGCCAATATTGTTTTGCTATACAATCAATGAGAAAAACATCTACTTCCGCTTTATTGACTATGCCAAAGCCTTTGACTGTGTGGATCACAGAAAACTGTGGAAGTCTTAAAAAGATGGGAATACCAGACCACCTAACCTGCCTCCTGAGAAATCTGTATGCAGGTCAAGTTAGAACTGGACATGAAACAACAGACTGGTTCCAAATCGGGAAAGGAGTACATCAAGGCTGTATATTGTCACTCTGCTTGTTTAACTTATATGCAGAGTACATTATGAGAAATGCTGGACTGGATGAAGCAAAAGCTAAAATCAAGATTTCTGGGAGAAATATCAATATGCAGATGACACCACCCTTGTAGTAGAAAGCAAAGAAAAACTAACAAGCCTCTTGATGAAAGTGAAAGAGGAGAGTGAAAAAGTTGGCTTAAAACTCAACATTCAGAAAACTAAGATCATGGCATCCAGTCCCATCACCTCATGGCAAATAGATGGGGAAACAATGGAAACAGTGACAGACTTTATTTTGGGGGGCTCCAAAATAACTGCAGATGGTGATTGCAGCCATGAAATTATAAAATGCTTGCTCCTTGGAAGAAAAGTTATGACCAACCTAGACAGCATATTAAAAACAGAAACATTACTTTCCCAACAAAGGTCCATCTAGTGAAAGCTGTGGTTTTTCCAGTAGTCATGTATAGATGTGAGAGTTGGACTATAAAGAAAGTTGAGTGCCGAAGAATTGATACTTTTGAACTGTGGTGTTGGGGAAGACTCTTGAGAGTCCCTTGGACTGCAAGGAGATCCAACCAGTCCATCCTAAAGGAAATCAGTCCTGAATATTCATTGGAAGGACTGATGCTGAAGCTGAAACTTCAGTCACTTGGCCACGTGATGCAAAGAACTAACTCATTTGAAAAGACCCTGATGCTGGGAAAGATTGAAGGCAGGAGGAGAAGGGGATGACAGGATGAGATGGTTGGATGGCATCACCGACTCAATGGACATGAGTTTGAGTAGGCTCCGGGAGTTGGTGATGGACAGGGAGGCCTGGCGTGCTGCAGTCCATGGGGTCACAAAGAGTCGGACATGACTGAGAAACTGAACTGAAACTGAAAATACAATCAACAAACTCTACTTTAAGACTTGGAACACTGAGGCACTGTAATCATGTATTGACTCTCTCAAACAATGAAAGATGAATGAGTGGATATAACACCATGGTATGAATATGTGCTGCGCACCTTCTCTTGGGACACTGAGAAACTCACAAAGTGAGAAACGGGTGTAACCACATAGTTACTTGAATATTTAATGCTGTATTTATATCCTGTGACCCTCAACTGAGCTGGGACAACAGAGGGGGTTATCTGTTGTCTCACAGTGTACTGCTTATAAAACTGTGAGTGAGTGTACGTCTCACAGTGTACTGCTTATAAAACTGTGAGTGAGTGTACGTGGTAGTAATACTGTTTTCAGGGCATATGGAAGAAGGTGTGAGGGCCACTATGGCTATGTGGGAGAGCCCATGTAGAAGAGAGTCAGTGAGCGTGAGGAAGTATGTGTGAGAGATCTTGTTTGTTACTCAGTGGTAACTGAATGATGATGTAATTTGGTACATGCTTTTAAGTATGTAGCTTGTATATAAGCAGTTGTATGCCTGTTTAAATTTACTCTTAGTTTGATCTCGCAAGCTAAGATCCCACAAGGTGCATGGTGTGGGCAAAAATAGCATGATCACACACACACACTATATAATGCATATAAGTGTGTATTAATTATTATAATCTGCTGTACTCAGTTGTAGTTGCGTCCGACTCTTTGTGGTCCATGGACTGTAGCCCGCCAGGCTCCTCTGCCTATGGAATTTTCCAGGCAGGAATACTGGATTGGGGTGCCATTTCCTACTCCAGGGGATCTTCCCAATTCGGGGATCTTCCCAATTCAGGGATCAAACTCAAGTCTCCTTTGTCTCCCAAATTAGCAGGCGGATTCTTTACCACTAGCGCCACCTCGGAAGCCCAATTATAACAATAAATGATGATAATTTTAATAATTCTTGTCACTTTTTGGAGTAGCATAGTTGCCTAGTATTCTGTGGGCCCATATTTACAGAGTAAAATGATTTAATTTGTGGAATCCCTGATGGTCTAGTGGTTAGGGCTCTGTACTTCTGCTGCTTGGGGCCGGGATTCAATTCCTGATAGGGAGAACCAAGCCCCTGCAAGCCACATGGTGTGACCAAAAAAAAAAATTTCATTTTATTCTTAATCCATATTCATTGGAGTCCAAGTTCATTGGTGGAAAGAGAACAGACTTTTTCCTTTGATTTGAGACACCATCATGCTCCCTGCTACCCGTGTGCTTGTTCTCATAACTACTTATTTCTCTTATTTGGGTGGCTCAGATTGAGATGAGGGTCAGAATCCTGATGCTAGGCTTAGTAGGGAACAGAGTCAGAAGAGCGAGCTCATGATGTTTATCAGAGTGGCTGGCTAGAAATCCCCCCTCCCACCTGCACGCCAGTCTCCTTTACTGTCTTCTCACCATTGTAATTGTCACAGACTTGTCACAGTGGGAGGTCTTGCACAAACCTTATCTCATTTGATTCTCTCTCACACACAGTGTTTTGAAATAGGTTTGTATTACTCTTTTAAGCAAATGAGAAATCATTTTAAAGTATGAAAACTACAATTTAAGTACCTTAATCCAAGATTATAAAATCTAGTAAGTAGCAAGGACTTCCCTGGTGGCTCAGTGGTAAAGAATCCATCTGCAATGCTGGAGACACCAGTTCGACTCCTGGGTTGGGAAGATCCCCTGGGGCAGGAAGTGGCAACCCACTCCAGTATTCTTGCCTGAGAAATCCCATGGTCAGAGAAACCTGGCAGGCTCCAGTCTGTATGGTCACAAAGAGTCAGACATGATTTAGTGACTAATCAACAGCAAAAAGTAAGTAGCAAAGCTAGGACTAGGACATAGTTCCTTTGACTGTTTCTTTCTCTCACGCTATAATGTCCCTACTGTTTGCTTTGTATGATATGCCAGGACGCTGACCAAGCCCCATAGCTGTTGAGGTTTAATGGACAGCTGGAGTACACAGTGGTTAAGAGTCTGGATTCAGGAATGTAATGTTTGTTAGAATGCTTGGCTCTGACCTTGGGCGAGCTCCTTTACCTCTTTAAGTATTAGTCTCCTAATCTGTAAAATGATGATAAAAATAGTACCTACCTACCAATATGGGTTGTTGGAAGCATTAACTACCATGTAAAGGAAAGTAGTAATTGCTCTGCAAATGTTAGTTCTTTGTGATTGTTGTTTAAGACTTGCTAGTGAAGCTAGACACAACTTTTGGCTCTACACAGAAGCTAGGATTATGAGAGCCCAGATAATAAAAAAGAATCAGAAAAATTCTAGAGTCTCTTCCCATATGACTTATGAGCATTTAATTTCAGAAAGCTTAGTTTGATAACTTAGAGACTGTTTGTTCTCTAGTCACTGCTCTAAAACCTGGTGAAATGTTTGCTTTTAAAACAAGAATTCTGGCAGTTCCTGCTCATTTTCCTATATTCACAATCTGGTGATCTAATGTAACTTGAGATGTTATTTCTAAGGGGCCTAAGTTGATATTCTTTGAATTTCTAAAGTTAGAAATTAAATATTTTTTGATGTTGAAACTACCCCTACCCCAAATTGATGAATAAAATTTATACTAGTTACAATATATATAGCTATGTACTAATATAGTATTATGTATACTTGTCATATAATATTTAGATAGTTAACCCCTAGCTTCTTTTGTTGTTGCAGTTTTTAAAAAGTACCAAGATTTAGAAAGTAGTATCATCAGCAATGACTTCTGTGCTAGGAATTAAGCATTCAGAATGTCTCAGAAGAACTGAGACAAAGCCATTTCTGAATTCCAAAGGAAAAACATGTTGAATTAAAACAGCCCATATATTGTGGTTGGGTAACCTGTCCCAAACTATGTTTAATGCAGAGATTGGGTTGCAGCTTTTATGTGCAGATTCTTGAAGGAAAGGATCTGATTTTCCACTCTCCGCAGCATTTGTTAAAGCAAAAAAGCTGTTTAGGAAACCCTGAGGTTTGAATTCAGCATCCAGTAACTCGGTCTCTGAAAACCAGCTATTGGCTCAGAGGCTGGGCATAGGGCCAACGTTTGGATTCCAAACCAGCCTCAGATATCAGTTGATAGGTTTTTTCTTTTTTCTTTGTGTGACAGAAAGATGACATACATGAACACTGAATTGAATTAAGTTCTTCAGTAGAGATTAAACCTCTGTCCTAAATAAATTGACGCCATAATACAAAGTGGGATGTGAGGAGAACAAGGATGGTGCCTTTGATCTTCACCCCTCCGTCATGCTTCCTTTGTGCCTCAGTTTCCTCTGAGGCTTGTTATATTGGGATGGCCAAAAAGTTCATTTAGGTTTTTCAGTCAAGATGTTATTTTTTGGCCAACCCAATACAGTAGATCTCAGGCACCAGATGAGGAGTTTGTTTATTCGGTTGTGGAAAAGGTGATGGAAAGAAAGAATAGAATGGTTGTGCTGAAAGCATCCATGGAGATCTTCTAGACTAGACCAGGTCTACCGTCTTATAGGAGAGGAAACTGAGGGATAGCTAGAGGCTGGCTCAGGATACCTCTCACGTCTCCTCCTAGCTCCTCTCCATGCAACTGTCTTGTAAAATTCCTGCCGCTCAGCCTCAGTTGTCCTTGGACACTTACCCTTCAGTCTGAACTCAAGCCCGAGTCTCTGCTTGTATTTTTGTCTAGCAGTGGAATATCTTTCACTAAGTAGTTCCATATGGAGCCGAAGCAGAAAATAATGGGTATTAAAAAAAAAAGTCCCACACCCTGGAGGCTGGTTTAGTTTTAAAACCCTTGAGTAGGTTTAATTTAAAAAACCCCCTGTCTTAGGGATCAGAGATATCCTGGGACTTAACAGGCTTCCTATTTCCTCCCTGGGGCACCCAGGAGCAGACTGTTTTTCTTAGTTTATGCTTGAATTGAATATTTGGCTCACTAGAAGCATCTCTACCCAAAGCAACTATTCTGTTTCAGGCTGTGTTTATAGTTGAGGCCCCACCCTTGAGAAATCCTTAAGTCAGACTGTTTCAAGTGATTGAAATCCTGCACCTTACCCCCACCCCACCACTCCCTCTATTCCTCACTTCCATCCCTTTCCGCTCACTGAAGTCCTCCACTGTGGCCAGAAAAGTCTTCTATTCTCATATGCTCTTCATACATTCACTTTGCACCACACACACTTTTTCTTTTATTTCAATTGTTATTGTATTGTTTTTGAAAATAATTTTTAAAACAAAGGGAAAAAGTGTTAGAGGGCAGGACTAGAACTCTTAAGTCTGCCTTACTGTAACTAATAAATTTCAATAATATAAATCCCAGTAGGGAATTAGAAATGGGATAGCCATAGTATGCCAGGAAAGTGAACAGTTACATCTTAATTGTATGAACACTCTTATAGGACATTGAGGAGGAGAGAAATTAATGAAAAAGATGATCACTTCTGGCCCCTACATTTCTGCACCTTTACTGCAAATGTTGGCAAACCAGAAAGATTGGAAGTGTGCTGAATAACCCACCTTTTCATTCCCCATTTCAAGCTTCACCAGTTTCTGTATGATTTGCTTCCTAAATATCTCTCTTGAAACCATTCCATTCTCTGCCCCCACTGTCACTGTTTCGGTTCAGACTGTCCTGTCTTTTGCTTACAGCTTTGAAATGGCCTCCTAACTGGGCTTTCTGCTCTGGTTACTTCCACTTCTAACCCCTCCTCTTCACCCTCTCACAGATTTATATATGTAACATATCATAGTCCATCCCACTGTCACTTAAAATTTTGCTACTCCTAATTGCACACAGGGTAGAACCCAGATTTCTCAGCAAGGTCTATGAGTTACTCCTTGCTTCTCCAGTCTAGTCTCCCCATCCTCCTAATACATTGCATGCTCCAGCAATACTCAGTGGTTTGTAATTTCCCTGCTGCTTCTCTCTGTAGTTTTACACATGTTGAACTGTCTGTGCCTTCCTGGAGGGAGACCTTCTTCTCATTATTTGCTTTTACCCATCAGGTCTCAGTTTATTATCTCCTCTGTGATACCTACTGTGATCTGCTCTGGCAGATGTGTGTACTTTCCTCTAAGCTTTGTTCTTCAATCTGGGGTTGCATCTGTAATGTAATTGTTTGTGATCTCAAATGTTTTGAGATCAAGGTTATTGACTTATTCAAAATTTTGTACCTAGCTCACAAAGAACATATTTCATTCATTCTTTCATAGAAATATATGTTGAACTTAGGAAAAGGGTGATAAGAGGAAATTCCCCTATGGTCCAGTGGTTAACACTTGGTAGTACTTTCACTGATGTGGCCCAGGTTCAGTTTCTGGTTGGGGAACTAAGATCCCACACACTGCATGATGTGGCAAAAAAAAAAAAAAAATGATGAGAAATCAGCTATTTTCTTGTTCATGAAATTCTTGATCATTGGACCCTGTCTTGCCTTTTTATCCCTGGCTTCCAGCATAGAGTTTGACTTCTAGCAAGTGACTTACTGAATGATTAAATATATGTCAAGCCTCTGCGCCTTTGGATACATTGGTCCCTGGTGGCTCAAAAAACCCACTCTCCTCCCTTCTTTGTTCTGATTCCATGGGAAACAATATGGCAAAATCAGTCAAGAACCCCAACTTCAGAGTCAGACAGGCTTCAGTTCATTCCTGGCTTTGTTGTTTACCAACAGCATAGCCGTGTTTCAGTTTCCTCTTCTGTAAAATGTGCGTGATAATATCTATTCTGAGCATTTGGAGAAGGGGGAATTAAATGAGACAATATGTTTAAAACACTTAACAGGATGCTTAGTCCATGGTAAGGGCTCATTAAGTAGTAGCTATCAGTATTTTAACCAGTCCTTCCAAACTCAGATTAGGTGCCGTATCCTCTGTACAGTCCTCCCTTACACCTTCTAACTCCCACCTGGGTCAGTTGCCCTGCTTACAGATTGCCAGGCCATTTCATAGCATTATATGCTCTCTTCTCTCATAGCACATACCACAGTTATTGTAATTAATTCAACAATGTTTTTTAAGCTTCTATCAGATTCTAAGTTTTGATTATAGAATAATGAGAGAAAAAAAGATTTTCTTATTTGTAACCTCCTGAGAGCTCCACCCTCTCTTGCCTTTGGGTCTCGAGCATCTCGCATGATGCCTGACATATAGTGATTGAGCAGTGGAGACTGACTTGAATGAACAAATGAGTGGACCTATTTTTGTTGTGTTGGTCGTTTTCATCCTCTTTGTTCATGTTGCTCAGAATGTAACATGAGTCTCAAGGGGTTCAGCATTTCATTTTTAGCTACTCTAAATGTGCCTTCACCTGGTAGAGCGGTTGTATCAGTGGGTGAGGTCATTCTACTCCTCTCTTTCAGATTCTATCACAAGGTGCTATCTTTACATGAAGATGCAGCAACCCCTGTGTCTAACCCTCTGCTTGCATTTACTCTCATCAAACGCCTACAGTCTGACTGGAAGAATGTGGTACATAGTCTGGAGGCCAGTGAGAACATCCGAGGTAATGAGGAGGAGGGCTGGAGGGTAAGAGAAGATTCTATCTCCTGACTCAGTAGAAAGGAGAGAGATTCTGATGGGATGTGATGAAGGATAATGAAGTGATCTCCTTAGCTCTGTTATAGAGAACTAGGTTCTTTTGTTAATATGTTTATGCAATTATAATTAGAAAGCAATTTTGTATCCATTATCTCATTTTTTAAAATACTTTTTTGGCTATACCACATGGCATATAGGATCTTAGTTCCCTAACTAGGGAGTGAACCCGTGTCCTCTGCAGTGGAAGCACGGAGTCCTAACTGCTAGACTGCCAGCAAGGTGCCTCCATTATCTCATTTGATCTTCACACCAATCCTGTGAAGAACTATAGGTTATATCATCCCATTTACATATGTGTAAAAGTGATGTTTATTACTATTAATAATTTAATTAATTTAAATTATTAATTCTATTAATCTCTGTTTTATTAAGTTGCCACTACAGTTCTGTAGTAAGATCACTTTCCTAATTTACTCTACTTTGTACTTGAAAGGCTTCCCTTGGGGCTCAACTAGTAAAGAATCTGCCTGCAGTACTGGAGACCTGGGTTCAATCCCTGGGTTGGGAAGATCCACTGGAGAAGGGAAAGGCTAACCCACTCCAGTATTCTGGCCTGGAGAATTCTATGGACTGTATAGTCCATGGGGTCGCAAAGAGTCGGACACGACTGAGCGACTTTCATTTTCATAATTGAAGAATTTTGTTGACTTTGGGGAAGTTAAGAAGAAGAAAAGTTTTCCCCTCAAAAGGCAAGACTCCCGGAGACAGACAGAATGGAACAACAAGATAAAGATGCTTAGTTTTTACTCTGAAATGTTTATTCCCCATTCAGAAGATTTATTACCCTGGGGACAAAATCAGATAAAACATTATCTTTGCTCATGAAAATATTATGAGCTTAGTGATTATAGTAATTAAGGTGATGATGCCTCACTGTATCAAATGCTCACCGCCTGTTTTTTGAGTGATGGATTGATGCTTTCATGACTTCCACAGCTCTCAAGGATGGTTATGAGAGGGTGGAGCAGGACCTGCCAGCCTTTGAGGACCTCGAGGGAGCAGCAAGGGCCCTGATGCGGCTGCAGGACGTGTACATGCTCAATGTGAAGGGACTTGCCCGAGGCGTCTTCCAGAGAGTCACAGGATCTGCTGTCACGGACTTGTACAGTCCCAGGCGACTTTTCTCCCTCACCGGGGATGACTGCTTCCAGGTTGGCAAGGTAATGGTATTCAGAGGGAGGGCAGATTGCTCAGCTCTGTTTCTAGGGGATAAAACCACTATACTCTGATTGCTGTTATTAATACATATTTCTAATCCTGCCAGCAAAATTGGAAATCGGGCATTATTCTCCATTTTCAGATGAGATGAAGAAACTGAGGTTCAGAGAGGGTAAATGACTTGGCCAAGGTTACAGAAGTTTAAGTAGAACTAAATTTTGAACCTGTGTCTTTTAACTCTGAATCCCATGCTGTCTCCATAATAGCTAGGGTAATCACATACTTAAGACACTCTTGAGAGTGAAGGAAGTGTTATTAGCCAGGCTGAGAGACATAAAGTGGGACTCTCTTGGGCAAAATGGCCCTTTGGTCACCATAACCACAGCATTCCAGTAGATAGACAGCCACGTGGGAAGGAGAAGCAAGGTCAAAGGATGGGGGAAAGGAAAGGAAATGGTGATGTGAAGGGAAGAGCACAGAAACTCAGCCTCCTGGGACTTTGTGAAATCCCTTGCAACATTTCATTGCCACTTAGAGATACTAAACTAAAGTAGTGTCAAAAAAACAAACCATTTGGGAATTCCCTGGTAATCCAGTGGTTAGGACTTCATGCTTCCACTGCAAAGGGCATGAATTCAATCCCTGGTCAGGGAAGTAAGATCCCACAAGCCAAGTGATGCAGCCAGAACTAACCCCACATTGCTATAAAATTGTTTGAGAAAATAAGACTTTAGGAACCTTCCAGATGAGATGTTTAACTGATCTTTGTTGAGAAGTTCTGAGTACACTTGAGGTTATTTTACAATATATTCTTTGTTAGCCTTTGCCCAGAAGTAATGGAGTAAATCCTTTCTAATTTTGAAGATGCATACTGCAGGAAAGTGAATTTTTCCCAGCCCCTGCAGTATTCGTTAGCCAATCTGAGAGTGGGCCTCATGTGTCCTAAATCCAAGTTTTGAGGATACATCCTCCAAATTAACAGAGTGGGTTTCCCTAAGCCTAAGCCCCATGTATAACTTTTCCTTTTCTGAGATCCTAATATAATCAAGCTCAATCATCATGTTCATGGCTAATTTAAAATGAAGTCAGTTAAAACAGTTCCATATATGGTACCAATATTTGCTTCCTTAGTGAGGCTTTTCTGAGACTAAAACCATATGTTGAAAATTCAGTTAAGTCATTTCCTGAAAATCTCACTGACGTCATCATTTCTGTATTTATTTACTTATTTTGAAAGATAAAACATTTCAAATATAAGAAAAGTACACATAAAATAAGCAATTTTATCTATAATTGAGATGAAATATATCTTCAAATTTTGGTGTATTTGTTTCAGATTTTTTTTTCCAGATTTTTAAAAAATAATGTGCCAAACACCCACTCCTTTTCCTTATCACCACCCCCACCCTTGCTATTCTCCCCTTGCCCACGTACCAAGCGACCACTGTCCTAAACCAAATAGTAAGTGCTCTTGAGTTACTTTAGTACCTTGTATCTGTGACATTTTATCCATGTTGCTGCATTTATCAGTTCAGTTCAGTCACTGAGTCGTGTCCGACTCTTTGCAACGCCATGGACTGTAGCATGCCATGGACTGCAGCATTTATCAGTAGTTCATTCCTTTCTATTGCTGAATAGTATTCTGTTGTTTGAATATACCACAAACTGTTTATCAATCTCATGTTAATGGATTCTTAGATTTGTTTACAGCATTAGCTGGAATAACCCTGCTGCTTTATTGATGTGTCTTTTTGTGGACATTTGTGTTCATTTCTCTTGGTTAAATACCTGGGTTGAAGAATAAACATAATTATTAGCATGTAGGTAAGTCTGTTTTATCTACATGCCCTCAATTCCCCCCTCTATTGATTATTTTACTTTTCTTCTGAAATGCTTTATTGTCTAGTTCTTATGTTCCACTGATGTGTCAGTTGACTGTTGCTCATGGTCTGTTATTTCCTGACATAGTTTATCGTGTTTGATTGTGAGCCTATTTTTAGCAGGATTCCTCCCCCACCGCCAAAAAGAGTCTTTTTGCCCAGAATTGTGGGAATATCCCTTCATAGAGTTTTGGGTTTTCTTCTTTCAGGTACTCTGTGGTATTTCTAGCCTTAGAGTCCTTTCTTTTTCCCCCTCTACATTACATCTGCACGACTTATTTACTTTATAACTGGAAATTAATACCCTTTGACCCCCATCATCCATTTCACCAACCCCCTACCCTGGCCTCTGGCAAGCAATCTGGTTCCTATATTTGTGGGCTGGGGGTTTTTGTTTCTGCTTTTTTTTTAAGATTCCATATCTAAGTGAAATCATATGGTATTTGTCTTTCGTTTAGCACAGTGCTTCAAGGTACATCCATGTTGTCACAAATGGCAAGATTTCATTCTTTTTAATGGTTGAATTATATGTGTGTGTGTGTGTCATTTTATTCATTCATTCATCTATTGATGGACACTTGGGTTGTTTCCATCATCTATTTCTCTGAATTGAAACCAGACAGAAACAAACCAACTTTCTTGTCTCCTTGTGGCAGTGGATAGATTTTTTTTTCTGGTCAATTCTTTCCCTTCAAGTATAGTTTTTCATGGGTTTCAGTTTTATGAGTGTGTCTTAAATCCAGTTTTTAAGTTTTTCGAGGTCTACAAAAGGCTCATGTACTGTCCTCCTGTGGGCGTTATAACCTCAGATTACTAAGTACGGAGGTTACTAGGACTAACATCCACCCCATCCCAGGCAGCTTCAGCATCTGCTCATCAGCTTGTTACTTGGATTTTCAGCTTCTCTTTTATTTTTGGTACTTGGATATTTCCCAATCTTTCTAGAAAATATGTGATTAAATACTTATTATATTTTATTCAAAATTTCTAAGTCTTTGTGGTTAAGGATGTATTCCAGTTGCCTGTCTGCCATGTTGCTAAGACTTAAAGTTCCTCATAGAAATCTTAATTAAATAAATTGTTAACTTAGCAGGAAAAGTTCAGTCATTTTTTTGTTATTCTTCAAATTAATCTTTTTAAAATAGGAAACTTAAGGACCAGAAAGATAACACAGCAGGCTAATGGCAGATGGGGGATAGGAATGGACTTGCTGTTTGGGCAGCAGAATTGCAGTATCTCCAGGTTCTGCTGTTTTTCTGCCTCTGGGGAATTATGCCTAAATTAGATCATTTTGCAAGAGGCCTTCCAAATCTGTGACTCTATAATTCCATGCTGTTTCCGACATCAATTTCCAGGAAATTCCACCTGCAGGTCTGGTCTTCTAGTTAACTGTAAGCTCTTAGGAGACAGGAGCTATGTCTAGTGCATGGGGCCATAGTTCCCTCTTTCTGACATTTAACGAGCTATGAGAGCTATTCACCGAGCTCTCATAGCATTCCAGTGTCCACCTTCATTAAGGTGGCTAATGCATTATATCATAGTTACTGGTTTACTTACGAGCCCCTTGGTTGATTGCAAGCTCTTCTAAGGGCAGGAACCTCCAGGTACATTATAAATACAGTAAATATTGAATAAATAAATGCATTTAATTCATTAGTCACATTGCTCTCAACAATATCTTCCTAAAAACATGACAGTCACATCTCTATTTTGTGAAGCCCATATAGCCTTTTTATGTTTATTCCCTGTTTCGCTTTGCCTTAGACTATAGTCACAATATACTACTTGAACACATTCTTGATTTTGGCTTCTGTTTCTACCATTCTTTCATCATAAAATGCCCTTCATCCCAGTCTCTGCTCATTGAAATTCTTTTCCTTGTCTAAGGAAGACTCAGATGGCATTTTTTTTCTTAATTTCTATATTTTTTATTGGAGTATAACGTCCCTGGTGGCTCAGATGGTAAAGCGTCTGCCTACAATGCGGGAGACCCAGGTTCGACCCCTGGGTTGGGAAGATCCTCTGGAGAAGGACATGGCAACCCACTCCAGTACTCTTGCCTGGAAGATCCCATGGACAGAGGATCGTGGTAGGCTACAGTCCGTGGAGTCACAAAGAGTCGGACACGACTGAATGACTTCACTTTATTGGAGTATAGTTGATTTACAGTATTGTGCTATCTTCTTCTGTTCAGCAAATGAATCAGTTATACATACATATACCCATTCTTCAGGTGGCACTTCTTCCATGAAGCTTGTAGAGATTCTCAAGTCTCCTCCTTTCTTTATGCCTCCACAGCATATCATACATATTTCTTTCAAGTAATTTTGCCATTCTGCTCAGTATTCTAATTACTTCAGTTCATATTTCTCACTTCCGATTTTTGGCTGTGCTGGGTCTTTGTTGCTGCACGTGGGCTCTCTCTAGTTGTGACGAGTGGGGGCTACTCTCTAGTTGTGGCGTGCAGACCCCTCATTGCAGTGGCCTCCCAGGTAGTGCAATGGTAAAGAATGTGCCTGCCAATACAGGAGATGCCAGAGACTCAGGTTCAATCCCTGGGTCAGGAAGATCCCCTGGAGTAGGAAATGGCAACCCTGGTATTCTTGCCTGGAAAATTCCATGGGCAGAGGAAACTGGTGGGCTACAGCCCATGGGGTCGCAAAGAATCTGTCACGATTGAGCACACACATACCCTTGTTGCAAATAATGGGCCCTAGAGCACGTGGGCTTCAGTAGTTGCAGCTTATGGGCTCCAGAGCATGGGCTTGGCAGTTGTGGCACATAGGCTCAGCTGCTCCTCGACATGTGGAGTCCTCCCAGACCAGGGACTGGGCCATGTCCCCTGCATTGGCAGGCTGGTTCTTAACCGCTGGACTACCAAGGAAGTACAATATAAATTTTTTAAATGCGAGAACACTTCAGTATTCTCCACACCTAGTTACATTGTCTTGTATATCATAGATATTTAGTATATTTAACTTAAATGAGTTAGAAAGCAAACTTGCCTTCTTGGGTTTCAAAGGCCCCTCACATTTTTGCATTGTTATTTCCTTTCTCTACCTGTGGACTAAACTTTAGTGATGGTACTTATGTTCCCTGCAGGTGGCCTATGACATGGGGGATTACTACCATGCCATTCCATGGCTGGAGGAGGCTGTCAGTCTCTTCCGAGGCTCTTATGGAGAATGGAAGACAGAGGATGAGGCAAGTCTTGAGGATGCCTTGGATCACTTGGCCTTCGCCTATTTCCAGGTAGGGGAGTAAGCAAGAGATGCACTCCTTTCATCACAGTAAGCATAATGCTTTATATCTGCTTTACCACTTTTTCAGCATTTTCATGTCTCTTAATTTATTTCATCTTCCCAACAGGACTAAATGTGTCAGGCAGGTAGTTGTTTTATTTTTTCCATATTTCTCATGTGAGTAAACTGAATCTCCAAAGAATTCCTAACTTGTTACAAAGTTCACAGAGGTCAGATTAGAGCCTGAGTCTATTTCTTCCTCAGTACTCTTTCCAGTGCGCTCACTACTTTAAAATCATCATCTCCAATGTAGGAGGCAGTTTCTCACTTGAATCTGCATTTACAAATGTTTAGTGACTTCATAGTTAATGCAGGTCACTTTTTTGCACTCTCAACAATTCATAACTCTTGCCATAATATTGCCAATGTCAAGGAAGAAGTTTGATTGTTTCTTCTCCCATCTGCTGTCAAGTCCAACTGTGACCTGAATCGTGTCCAGATACACAGCTGGTGTCATTGGTCCAGAGCACCAGCTCATTGCCTCCTGTAGGTGTTGTTTTTCATTGATATCATTGACCTGTGATCCATTGTGTCTCTCGTGAAAGCTCATTTTTCTTCTTGTGGGAGCTGCCATCCTAACCCCACGTCCACCAGAGTTGTATAGTCTTTAAGAATAGGCTGGAAAAATCACTACAGAGTCAGTTCCCTAGAGTTTCCAAAACTAATAAACCATTTCTGCTCCACACATTCCTTTTTCTTTCCCCCTTTTCCTGAGAAAGGGAGGAGGTTGTGGGTGGTCCAAACCTTTGTATTGCTGCCAAAACAGATTTATTCTCAGTGCTGCAAATGGTTCTTTTCCTCTCATGGAAGTTCCTGGCTCTTTGTTGTAAAACTTTCCAGGGTGCTCTTCATATCTGTCCTGCTTAACTGCTATTAAAGCTGAAATAGAATCACTGTGATAAAATAAAGGGTGAGAAGTAATTGAATTTTAATAGAAGAAAATGGAGAATTGATATGGAGACTCAGAGAAGATAAACTAAAGCAGCTCATTCTGAAAGATAGAGTTTTAGATACAATGTCTAATAGTTTGGGCTTTTTTTCCCCTATGAAAACTTAGATTTCTCATCTTCTCACTTGTAAACTCTCCCATCCTACAGTTGTGCTTTGTCTGGTAAGTATTATTCATCTTACCAGGTGTAGCTCAAATGTCTCCTATTTTGTGCAGCTTTCTTTAATTCTCTTTAGACCCCTCAGACTCTCCTTCTTTGTGCTCTTACAGTGTGTGTGTGTGTGTGTGTGTGTGTGTTTATGCCACAATAATAAAACACATTGGCATTGTCTTATAGGCAATTTCTGGTCCCCTTTTTACCACTAGTAAATTAGAGATGAATGTTCCTCATAGATCTTTCATTATCATATAAAACTGTGTATATATACCACAAAAAGTATAATATATCATATTATATGTAGTACTATCATTTAACACATTTTCAAGATATGTTTTAGTAAAAAATCATTTCAGTAACTACGAATAATGAGAAACAGTGTGTAGTAACTAAACCATAGGCTCTGAAGTCAGGCAGACCTAGGTTCAAGTTCTGTGAAAACTTGGGTAACTTACTTAACCTCCCTAGACCTTAATTTCTTTCTTTTTGTTTTAAAGCTTCAGTTTTCCTCTTTGATCAGACTTTTCTTCTTTCTTCTTTTTTTAAAAAAATACTTACTTACTTTTATTTATGTGTTTATTTGGCTGCATTGGGTTTTAATTGCTGGACTTGGGATCTTTGGTGCACAGGCTCAGTAGTTGCGGCCCGTGGGCTTAGTTGCTCTGCAGCATGTGGGATCTTAGTTCCCCGAGCAGGGATTGAACTTGTGTCCCCTGCATCGGAAGGCAGATTCTTAACCACTGGACCACCAGAGAAGTCCCTAATTTTCTTATCTTTAAAGGGGAATACTAATGATAATGTGGGAGTGTGGAAATAATTTTCCCCATAGCCTTCTGAGTTTTTGGCTGAGCCCTCTCTGTAATATAAGACAGACTAGTAAGAGGAACAATAAACGTAAGTTAACTAACATGTATACCTCCTGTAGACACAGGAGATATTGGGGGGCAGGGGATGAGTAACTCTCTGAGAGGATCTAAACCTTCATCTTAAATATGATGTATCCAGCTAAAGACAAAAGAAAGAAAGGTATGGGGGAGCCAGTTCTGGGAGGTGACCTGACCAAGCAAGCAAGAGTAAGGCTGTAAGGTACCAATAGATTTAGGGTGCCTTCTCCATTGATAAGATTTTCTTGTGATGCAGAGTCATCCTACTCTTTCAGGTACACGGGGGAGAGAACCCTCACAAAAGGAGATTTCCATTGTAAATATAAATTTCCCTTATGAAAGAGTAGCTTCTACTCTGGTTTAAAAAACTTCTCCTGTATCTCTGATGTTTCTCAAAATAATTAGCTCAAAATAATCCTTATGCCAATGAGGCATATTTGGGGATGGCCTATTCTGCTGCCCTTTGTTGACTTAAAAAAATGCA